>NC_060119.1:479992113-480667074 GCF_021461395.2 Schistocerca americana
TACGCAAGGGGGCTTGGGTTCGATTCCAACAGGGGATTGGGTGTTGTGTGTCTTACATCATCATTGATCATTGGCACGCAAGTCGCCGAATTGGTGTCAACTAAAGACTTGCAGTTTGGCGGCGAATCCCGAAGGGGATATTCCGGCCAATAAATGCCACACGATCATTTCATTACCTTACCGACCGTTAAAATACAATGTTTCTGTTCGTAAAGAGGCATTTCCAAATGAAAACAATAACTAGCAACTGCAAACAGGTTTTTTTATATCTTTCTGAGCTATATTATTGAGACTAACGAATAAATAAACACAAACTTGAAACCAACTATCTTGAAATGGAAGTGACATGAAATCTCCCATCAATGCCGTTAGAAAAAGCAGGTGACAACAGAAGTAAAGCAGACACTCGGGCGTTTTCGAATCGTATACAATCAGCATCTTAAAAAAAAAAAAAAAAAAAAAAAAAAAGCTAGTCCGTCATAGTTTATGCGCTGCAAATTTTTGATATAGCCTGCACTGGCATTGGACACCTGACAAATGAGCTGATTCAACGAATGGGCAGTGATTGTACTTTTAATGTTAGTAGTAAAACCGTTGGGAAAGACTGGTTGGTAGATTTCCACAAGCGTTATCTTGGAATAAGTCTTTGGCTGCCCAAAGAATCGTCTGCAGAGTTTACAAAGACGTTTCATAACGCACAGATCTTGAAACTGTACTCTCTTCTGACCACATTAGTCGAAGAACCGAATATTCTGCCAACCTAAATGGATAATATTGATGAATCAGCATTTCCACCAGTTGACAAATCACCAAAATATTTTTCTGCAAAAGGAAAATAACACGTTTGTCCCTTAACAAATACTGAGAATAGCGCTCGTATGACTTTGGTAATGTACGGCATTGCCCGTGAACAATATATTCCAATTGCGTCAGTATTTTCTTGGCAGAAACTGAATCCAACGCTCTACATCGAAACTCCACAGGCCACCTTGCCTCTGTATAATGAAACTGGTTCCGCGACTGCAGAATTATTTTTGGGATGGCAACAGCATATTATTTCCGTAGCGAAAGCAACAATGTAAAAATCTAGCGAACCCGAAAGTGCTTCGCAATAGTTAAATATGTTTGGGAATTGGATATATGTCCTAAACTACTTCCCCTCCTTATCTCTGTCCATCTTCTCCTTCCCCCTCTCTTTGCCCATCTCTTTCTCCTCTCCCCTCCGTATCTTTCTGCACACCTTCTCTTCCCTCCTCCCTCTCTCTCTCCATCACTTCCTCTCTCCTCTCTCCTCTCTTCTCCCCCTTTCCTAGCTTTCCTTGTCCATCTCATCCTTCCCCTCCCTGTGCCCCTTCCTCCCTCCACTCACTGTCCATCTCATCTACTCTTCCACCTTCGTAAACAAAGCATTGATTTCGAAATGAAGTCGCTTAACATTGATGGGTAAATCGGTTCGGGTCACTATAGCCCGCGTCATGTAGGACTGCACTTCCGTGCATAGAGGTGAAGCGATAGGATAGAGGTGAAGCGTGGAGAGGATGAGGCCTGCACATGTGTGGTGGCAGAGATCGAGCAAACGAAGTCCATGTTGCTAAACCGTGCTGCAGCGGACAACAATCAGGTTTCATTTGCCTTCAGTACATCGCATTATACGTTCAAAACTGTGATGGAGTAAAACATCTTAAAAGCGATTTCGGTAAATGTCCACAGGAGATAAATCTTACTTCAAGTCTTTAGGTTGAGTCCACTGCTCTGCAGCAATCGTCTGTATGACGTCGGAACAGCTGTCGCAGCTGTGTGAAGATGTTGTGGCGATATAAGCGCTCGCCTGTGCTTAGCATACGAGTATTGCACCGTACTCCAAGGACGAAATTAAAAATTAAAGTAACTTTTCCAAACTTTGTCAATTCATTCTTTGGCATATTAACGTTAAAATTGTTAAATCTCAAGATCATCAGATGAATATATTTCGCTAAATACATGGTTTTAAGTGAAAAACAAATGGCACTAAATAATGAAGCTAGAAAGCCAAAAATTGCGCAGAATGTGCAAGTCTACTCAAAAATCAAGTGTTACAAGTCTCAACTTGATCGGAACAAGATTTTTCTCAAATTATACGTTTTTAAGAGAAATTGAAAGCGTTAAATATTAGACTCAGAAATACGAAAATTGGTATGAAGCTTCAGTTTGATATAAAGACCTTAACTATGTGACTCCATTAAGCTGTCTCTAATAGTTTTCAAGTAATGCAATGAAAACTAGATTTCGAAAAAAAGCCGCTATTTCTAGTAGATTAAGAATCATTTATATCGACGATAGAAAGTTTTGATTACATCACTTAATTACATCCATTAAATAGTAAAGCCACAAACAGTTTCAACACCTTAACGCAAATAACAATCAATGCAAGGTCTCTTAAAGATGTAGTTCAGAGGTCATTTTCTACTGTCGGTTACGTTCTAAAAATTCTAGCCGGTAAAGTCTAAATGTAGTCGAGCTAAAACTTTTTCGGTAATTAAAGCCAACCTAACTCCATCCGTATAAAAATGACGAAGATTGTAAATCGATTCATGACTGAGTTATTAAATAATACATGTAGTAGAAAGCGAACATTTAGCTGCTGCTACCTGGGCTTAGAGCAGACGTTTGGCAATCCGCTGCGCCCATATACAAATATGGCCTGAGAGGCAGTGATACACACACACACGTTGCACCCAGCCATCAATCTGTCCGCCTCAGTCAAACATAAGCTTACGCGCTGTATCGGATGACGTCACAGACAGGGTGCTGCAAAACGCATGTTTTCGGTACAAATAGGACTGTGCACCGCCCTGTATCGCTTAGTTTTCACGGAAGTAACTGTTTGTGTGCCGCCCGTAATGTTGACAAAACCGGGTCGTAAGTGATGGGATTATTTTCACTTTTGTGGCGAGCTATCAACTTTGATGATCTGAATTAAAGGTGAAAGATATTTTAATTGGAACTTAGCGTAGAGGTCGCTTTTGAACTGCGCATAGTGCTTTATTATTATATTATTATTATTATCATCAGGAATGTAACTATGTTTGCGTGTATCAAACGTTTACTTAATATATGGATTAGTTGGAACTCATAACTTCTATTTTTAACCATAGTTCTTGAGCCCACTGAGTACACAGAGAGTAGAAACATTTCTTTCAGTGAGCACAAGAAGAATGTGGACTTTCAGGCTGGAAATTATGGTCAGTACATTCTGTATCGTTTTCTGGCTGACAGCACAAATAGTTTATTGGCTCTTGCAAACGACGGCGAATCTTATTTTATTGTTATCCCGCTGCCCCACAATATCAAGTACAATATTTCTCTAAACGACGATTGTCTAACGACAAGATCATCGAAAATAGTTGCAATAATTGCGTTTATTGCGATTTGGACTGTATTATACGTAAAAATGGAAACGTCCCCTTAGACAAATTAGTGAATTACTGTGCTGGTAAACCCCTTTCGTTATTTGACTTTCAAACAGCTGAGCAAAACTGAACGTACTCAGACATTTCTCTCTTTACTTATTCTGATCATCACTAAACTGACACACAATATTTTTAGCGCAACGCAATCTGACTTTCATTAATCCCTACAAAATAATGGACCTGACTAACAATAACCTATACCTTTCATGAATCACTTACCTCACAAAAATCTCCGTTACTCGAACTACTGAAAAACAGCGAGCGCCAAAACTGCCAGCTAAATAAAAGATTCTAACTACTGAAGGCACTAACAACTGATAGGCATAGTTAGCAAATGAAAGATTTTGATAAAGAACAAACAATGTATTTACTTTAATAGTGTTCAAAAGTCATGATATATATATCAGTTCATGACATCCAGTCTCACAAATTTACTGTCTCTGAGGGACACACGTCCAGATCATCTGCTCTCAAAACTCTGCCATCTCTCTCTCCACATCCACCACTGCTGGCAGCTCACCTCCAACTGCGCAACGCTACGCGCTGTTAACAGCCAACTGCCCAACACTACAATAGCAAATTCCAACAATGCCACCCAGCCACAGACTGCACACAGCACAGCCAGTGATTTTCATACAGAGCGCTACGTGGCGTTACCAATATAAGAACCTAAACAGCCTACTTACATAGCCCCCATGCTCCCCACAAAAAAATTTACAAATTGTTTTGGGCAGCGGCCAATACATATTTGAAAAAAAAATTTATAATTACAATAATAAAGAAATCAAATGCACACACTTATTGATACACTGCTCGTCAAAAGCAAAAATTGTTGTCATAAAGACAGTCCTGATCATTCATCAGAGCATAATTTCATTGCACAAAGTCTGATCAGTAAAAGAAAATGCACACGAAAGTAGTGGATTTCCACGCAGTCTTGAAGATGTAGTGTTGTCCTACCAACGGAAAGACAATACTGACTCTTGACATGCAGACAGGTAATGGGCCACAACAGAGCAAACCCACAGCAGAGTCAGTCTAAGTTTTGAAGAATATTGGTAGGTAGCTCATCACAGAGCAGACCACTGTAGTCCTGTTAGAGATTACGGTATTGGTGGGCCACCAGACGTGCAGACCCACTGCAGTCCTTGTAGAAATTTATTTATTTATTGTTCCGTGGGACCAAATCAAGGAGAAGTCTCCATGGTCATGGAACGAGTCAATACATGAAATTATAACACGATATTAGAAACAGATAAAATGAAATATAAAAAAAACATATTCAGGTGACAAGTCGTAAGTTTAAATGAAGAAAATCAACAATGTAACACTGGAATTTGCTTAATTTTTTAGCTCTTCCAGGAGCTCCTCGACAGAATAGAGTGAGTGAGCCATGAGGAAACTCTTCAGTTTAGACTTAAAAGAGTTTGGGCTACTGCTAAGATTTTTGAGTTCTTGTGGTAGCTTATTGAAAATTGATGCAGCAGAATACTGCACTCCTTTCTGCACAAGAGTCAAGGAAGTGCATTCTACATGCAGATTTGATTTCTGCCTAGTATTAACTGAGTGAAAGCTGCTAACTCTTGGGAATAGGCTAATATTGCTAACAGCAAACGACATTAAAGAAAATATATACTGTGAGGGCAATGTCAGAGTTTCCAGATTTTTGAATAGGGGTCGACAAGAGGTTCTCGAACTTACACCACATATAGCTCGAACAGCCCGTTTTTGAGCCAAAAATACCCTTTTTGAATCAGAAGAATTACCCCAAAAAATAATACCATACGACATAAGCGTATGCAAATATGCGAAGTAGACTACTTTTCGTGTTGAAGTGTCACTTATTTCAGATACTGTTCTAATAGTAAATAAAGCAGCATTTAGCTTCTGAACAAGATCCTGGACATGGGCTTTCCACAATGCCAAAAAAATGCAATTTGGCAAAGCAAGCAGCAGTATATCTAAATAATGGTATTGGTGGGCCATCAAAGATGCAGACCCACTGTAGTCCTTGTAGAGACGGCCAGCAGCCATCTGTTGCGACTGTGCAGGTGCACTATCACCATCAAAGAGTCTTGTACTATATAGCAAGTGCACTCACAAAGTTTTTGGAATCGTCCTTACAAGGGAACCTCCCCATCGCACCCCCCTCAGATTCAGTTTGTGCAGGTGCACTATCACCATCAAAGAGTCTTGTACTATATAGCAAGTCCATAAACCACCACTTGTGCACTCACAAAGTTTTTGGAATCGTCCTTACAAGGGAACCTCCCCATCGCACCCCCCTCAGATTCAGTTATAAGTTGGCACAGTGGATAGGGCTTGAAAAACTGAACACAGATCAATCGAGAAAACAGGAAGAAGTTGTGTGGAACCGTGGAAAAAATTAGTAAAATATACAAACTCAGTAGTCCACGAGCAAGACAGGCAACATCATGGAGAATGTATGCTAAGGAGCGCCGTGGTCCCGTGGTTAGCGTGAGTAGCTGCGGAGCGAGAGGTCCTTGGTTCAAGTCATCCCTCAACTGAAAATTTTACTTTCTTTATTTTCGCAAAGTTATGATCTGTCCGTTCGTTCATTGACGTCTCTGGTCTCTGTCCACTGCAATAAGTTTAGCGTCTGTGTTTTGCGACCGCACCGCAAAACCGTGCGATTAGTAGACGAAAGGACGTGCCTCTCCAATTGGAACCGAAAACATTTCATCGCAAGGTCATAGATCAACCGATTCCTCCACGGGAAAACACGTATACGACACTGGTGACGGCATGTGCGTCACATGACAGGAATATGTTGTTGACCCATCTAACTTGTACACTTGACGAATGGGTAAAAAGATTCTTCTACCTTGCCTGATTTAGGTTTTCTTGCGGATGTGATAATCACTTCCAAAAAAGTGATGAAAACATAAGAGTTTGTCACATAAACTGAAAATAAAAAATTAAACTTTTCACTCGAGGGAAGACTTGAACCTAGGACCTCTCATTCCGTAGCTGCTCTCGCCAACCACGCGACCACGGCGCTCTTGGACTGCCAGTGTCCTTGATGTAGCTTATCTTGCGCATGGACTACTCAGTTTGTATATTTTACTAATTTTTTTCATAGTTCCACACAACTTCTTCCTGTTTTCTCGATTGATCTGTGTTCAGTTTTTCAAGGCCTATCCACTGTGCTAACTTATAACTAAATCTGAGGGGGGTGCGATGGGGAGGTTCCCTTGTTAGAACCAGCAATGCTGTTAACCAGTCCCTTGCTGAATTTTTTATTATTTATTTTATGGCCTTCATTGGACCACTGTAGTCAAAAATACAAAGTTCTAAACAAGTTGTTACACATGGATACAATTTGGTTCGACAATAACTTAATATATTTAGGTAATATAATTATTAGAGGCTATTCTTATATGAAAGGTGTTTTGTTCTTCTGTCTGCGCAATATTTCTTCATTCTTTCAGATATTTTCTTTCTTTCTTCATCTGAGACAACTCTTCCTGTACTCCTTTTATTGATTTTCATTTGTAGTCTGGTTTGCGGGTCTTGCAGTATTCTGGTTTTCTCTGTCTTGTTTTTTAGGTCATCTACTGTAATTTGAAGTTCTTTTACATCTTCCTTAATTTCTGTGATCCATTTAATGTCGCTCTTGCTATTCCACAATTTTTGTATTATTTTTTTACTAATTCTGTTTTCTGGAGTTCTCATCAGATGTCCAAAGAATGAGATGCGTTTCTTCCTGATTGTGCTCATGACTGGTTCTATTTTCTTATATACTGTTTCATTTGATGCTATTCTCCAATGTCCATTTATTTTATACTGTTTATTTATACATGTCCTAATTATTCTTCTTTCTATTTTTAGTATTCTGTCAATTTCTGCTGTATTAGTTGTTTTGAAGATAGTTTCAGCTGAATATGTTATTTCTAGTTGTGTAACTGCTGAATTATTAACACACGTGCAAACACTAACAGTCCCAACTTCTCATCTATTGTGAATATACTATGACCAACAGAAATGTGTGCAGTGAAATGTATGCTTACAAGTTACTTAATTTGATGACCTGGTGTCCATTACAATTTTATAACATGAGAATACAATTACAATGATACAGAAAACATAATTAAAACATAATAATACAGATAACATTTGTAGTAATACAGGCTATACAAAAGAATCGAAATAACATATACATCAGTTTTACAGGAATTATGACATAAGTACATACATAAAAGATCAGAATAACTTTTGAAACAGCAACTTCACACATGAGCATTAAAACAAAACAGAATAAATAATGTCTAAACATCTTTACAAAGTAAATAACTTAGTATTAGAAAAATTCTACAACATAAATCTTATTAGCTAAACACATAAAGACAGGAAAACCACAAATACACATAATGGAATAACACAAAAGGAATGGACAGGGTTTGTTTTCAGTGTAACATTTGGTACTGCAGTCCAACCCAAAACTTCATTCCATAGATGTTTCCTCTTATTTCACTTTTTTTTTTACCTTGTCAATGCATTTCTTCCAATTCATCACAACTCGTTCTCTTATACAGCCTACCTCATCTTATGCTAACTTAAATCTACTGAGCTCAGATATATATACTAAGGGACGAGGCAATGCAGCAACACACAACAAATTAACACAAACAGGTATGCCAAAAAAATGCAAATTGGCAAAGCAAGCAGCAGTATATCTAAATTAGTGGAGCAAATGCAACATTGCAACTAATATGAGCCAATGTGCAGCAACAAGAAAAATAAATCAGTAATAGAACTGGCTTAACAGAGTAATACAAAGTGAAATTCAGTAGCACTATGCCTGGCACACAGCAGCGGCAAATGCAATAACTTATACCTAAACGTGACAAAGCTCAAGCAGAAAAAATATTACAGTAAAAATAGGAAATGTCTAACACCTACGTCAGAACTTAACACTAGGGGATGCATCACCTTGACTTACTCTACGAAACAAGTTACCAAATCGTTGAACAAATTATGTTTGCAATTCCTGTGAAGGGAAATGTCTATTTGTGCTCTCTTTTCTAAGAAAGTGCATCATAACATTATTCTTTACTGGGTCTGTAGACAGAAAATAGTGATATTAGTACATCTATTAAATTTTATTTTAACCAATGCTGCAGTGCAACTAGAAACTAGATATTAAACAAAATAGGCCAATATATATACAAAGCAATGCGTGAAACATCATTCACTAGGCAAATGGCGTCTCCAAAGGCAGTAAAAAAATCTCTCAACTAGAAAGACAATATATGTAAAAATGTTTCTCATCATTTCATTTGGCATTTTAGTAAATATTATAAATTCAGAGCTCCACAGTGTAATCATATGTTTTCAAGTTTGAGCGTGTCGTATTTGCGATGCTTTCTACAAAGAAATGTCAATAGCGAGGATAATGGCCTCTTTTTTTTCTCCACCTAATGGCTTTCTTTTTTCAGCCGATTGGCACAGCTGGGCGTCCACAATGCATTACGTCAAGATTACTTAACTTTCTTACTTAAATATTTACGACAGCAGTTTGCACTACAGTAATAGTCTCATAAAAAAATTTCACAGGTCGAAAATTTGCGTTACAAATGTGTAGAAACAAAATCCTATAAATATAACAGCGTCCAAAAAATTTTCGGTGGCATTGTGATACATTCACACATTTACACACATTTGATAACTCTTAAAGTACGATTCTTGGTTTCCAGCATCCTTTTTCACAAATCAGAGTCCCTAACCACTATTCATTATTCCTTGCCTTATTACACATATACATATTCATCAACACTTCTTCAATATTTCATCATAATAAATACATAGCATAATCAAATTCACATATAGCATCAGCTTATTGATTATAAACATACCTCAACAGTACAATACACATCATCGTCGTAATAATAACATCATAACACCTCAGTCAAATCTTAAAATCGTTGTAGCTTCCTCCAATAATTTCAAAACCTAAAAAAATTCTCTTCTCATTTCAGTAGTGTCATCTACCTCAAACATACTTTAAAAATGATGATCCCATACCAAATACGACATTCAAAGCTCTCACAGTATCACAATGGTTCCGAAAAAATATGAACAGTTCACACAGTGCAGAGAAAATACAATTTCATAAGTGTGAAATTATCCAGCTGTGTAATTGCGTAAACATGTGTCACTGACATAGTAAAAAAAAGTTTGTTTCTATGTTAAATAATCAGATAGCTGTGTAATTCTGTGTTAGAGAAATATGGTACCGATGTGTAAAGTTGTACAAGCAAATACCATATTAGCTAGGGCTCCTTGTGCTTGCCAAACACATGGTACACAAAGTAAGCATGTACCCCCTGAGGATTAATGTAATTATACCCTCAGGTATTACAGATTACAGCAATGGAATGAAATGTATCACGGAAAACTTTCTTTGTAATTCAAAAATCCTTAAAAATAAATGTTTTAAGTACAAAATTAATCACTCAAGTACGTGTCCTTTAGCGCTAAATGTGCGCCTTTCTGTAAGATAATTCTGTAGAAGTGTCGTAGTTATCGTGCTCCGTAAGCAAAGTTCTGTGGAAGTCAATGTAGTTACCTCGTAACAAACAAAAGTGAAATGCTATGCGTATAGATATCGTAGTTATTACGTACAGTACCGTGATCAAGAAAGTATTATACTGTAACGTATTGCTGTGCTACGAAAAAGGCTGTCTCATTGTAGCTATACCACAAAAGTTACTACTAAAACATCTTTAACTTTCCAGAAGAATTCAGAAAAATTGAGCAGAGATAAAAGAGATACACCACAAAAGCAACAATGTAATTTGTGCCATACATTAGTAGTGTCGTGATATAATCATGTAGCTGTCAAAGAAACGAAATACTAAGTCATCTTTAATCTCGCAGAAAGTACTTCAAATAAAGAATGTCTTTTCAAGTAAACCAAAATGTTGCATTAAAATCTCCTTAGCAGTATATGTCCTAAGCATGTAAGCCTTATAATCGTTATGCAATCGTGCAACTAACAATCAAGAATGCACACACACAATAACATTGTGTCGTCTGTTCACTATAACAATGTATTCGTAATTACCGTCTAAATACGTTCCCTAGGTTCTTGACTGGATAGTTAACTTTAAAACATAGTTGCATGTTAACAGTTTCTAAGTGTGACAAAGTGTACTAGTAACATGAAGTGAAAAATTTTATGGCAAAGACTAAGTTAAAAAGCAAATTACCTCTCAATAAACGGTTTTACATGTGAAATGTGGTGCAATCCTTTACTCTTCCTAGTAAGCAGAGTTTCAACTTCAACACAATTATAATGCAGTATATGTCGGTAAAGAATACTGGAATTTTTCTCAAGGTTAGCGTCTATGTTATTTTTCTCTGAGCCAGACGGCGCACGTGGCTGCCTGTGGTGCGAGTCATTGTCTGTCTCTTTGTTGGGGCGCTTCGTTATTAGGATTAGGAGACCTAACTTCTACAAATTCACCTTGACGAGAAGGCCCTGCCCTGTTTGAATCTCGCCAGTTCTGATGAAATTCAGGTCTGTCGTTATGATTATATCGTCTGTCGTCATGTCGGTAATTTCTGTAATTAATTTCTTGTCGGTCACGTGGTGGAGAACTTCTCCCTGAGTCGCAACTGCGCGGAGGACCGTTGTGTCTGAAGTTGTTCTGTCTCCCTTGATAATAATTGTTTTGGTTCCCATATTGTCTGTTTCTTTGGTTGTCTCTGTCACATTCATTACTATGGAAATGCGATCTTTCTCTGTATTTATTACTACTCTGCCAACGGTTGTCATACGGGTTGTGTCTGTTTTGGTCACGATCTGCGTTGTAAGAATAGCCTTGTCGTGTCCAGTTATTATTTTTTTCATCGCAGAATTGTGACGGATGTGACCTGTAATGGTTGTGTTCCTGTTTTCGCGTCCCGCAATTGTCAGTGTCAATTTCCAATTCTGATAAGAGTCCCTGAAAAGCTTCAATGTCGTCTTTGCAACGTCCTGCCAAAATAATATGTCGTAAATGTTCAGGCAATTTGATTAAGCAAATGCGGATAAGTTCTTAGGGGCTATACGGGTTTGAAAGATACTGATTCTTACGTAACATGTTTTCGAAATATTTGACAAGACTGTAAAATTCAGATTGTTCGAAATGTTTCATCATTATGATGCTATGTTTTACTCGATCTTGTGTAGCTTGAGACCAATATGCTGAGAGGAGGGCATGATAAAATTCTCCTTCACTGTGGCAATTGTGAATGACCAATCGCATTCTTACAGCTGGTTCATTCTCTAAGTAGCCACACATAAATTCTAACCTGTGCTCCAATGACCAGTTGGGAGGGAAACAATGAGAGAATTGATGGAGCCATGCATGTGGATGAATGTCGTTCCCGGAATTCTGAAACGTTTTGAATTTACTTGTAGTAATGAACAGCTTATAGTCAAAATCATCATGTCGCCGAGTCGCATATCGTTCATTGTTACTTCGTTTCGGCGGTTCCATCTCAAAATTCGGTGTACCTTGCCAATTTCTTTCATAATTTCCGAAGTGCCCTGTTTCATTATTTTGTGGCTGTTCCGTATTTCTATGTCCCTCTTCCCGTATTGGAGCGTGAGTGTCCTCTGAAATATGTAATTCTTGTATTACCTGTGTCAACTGATCTTGTACTTCCCGGATTTCTCTTTTGTACTGTGTATTATTTTGATTTTGTTTGAATTTTCTAATTTTTTCATACTCTTCTGTGTCAGTGAAGGCTACGGGTCTTGTGTCATTCAGATCGTCATCTACCTTTGTAGATAAGTTAGTGAACTGATCCGAAAGTTCGGCTACTTTCTCCGATAGTGAACTGATTTCCTCAGTGTGTTTTTCTGAACCGAGTTTCAGAGTGTCCATTTGTGCTGAAATCGTATCTACTGTGTCCTTTAAGTTTTCGTGAGTTTTTGTAAGTTGCGTAACCGAATCGGCAGATGCAACTGAGTCAATTTTAGGTTGCAAGGTGTCTTGATTTTCATGAACAATAGTTTGCAGTTCTTTTATGGCTGCTTCGTGATTCTGTAATGCATTTCATGACGCAAAAAAATAGGTTGAAAATGCTCACAAATTTGTGTTTTTACGTCATTACAGACTTTTTGACATTTTGATTCTATTTTAAGTAACTCAACAGTTAAACCTTCACATGTTTGTTCAAGCGTTTGTTCCGGTGAGTCTAACTTTTGAAGCTGTTGCCATGTTTGTCTCTGATTTTGTTCCATCGTCTCTAACTTTTGAAGATTCTGTTCCATTGTGTCTAACTTTTGCTGTGTTTGTCTCTGATTTTGTTCCATTGTGTCTAACTTTTGAAGCTTTTGTCCCATTTGTTGCATTAATTGTAATAACAATGCACTGGTGTCTGAGACATGTTCCTCAGTGCTATTCGGCAGTGCATTTGAACCGGCAATATTCGCATTTTGAAAAGCAGAAAATGTGTCTTGACTTATTTGAGAAAACGGTGAGGATGCAAAACCTGAATCAAAAGTATTTGCAAGATTGTGTCCTGTCATTGCCAACTGATCGATCGATAATGCTTCCCTGTTCACTAATTGTTTCACTGTCTACACCATTATTTGCAGCCCGCTCCATTTCCCTATGGACAATTACCAAATTACTATGTTGAACATTAGTTAATTCATTACACGGTGACGTTAACACACCGCTTTCGTCTTCACTGTCATTTCTCAGTTTACTTTGGAGCCTAGTATTACGTTTTTCACACGCCGTTATTGTCGCAATATTTCACACGATAACACAGAAAAGCACAATTTGAAGAGCAAAATAAGAAAACACATTAACATATCACTAAAAATAATATCCAATTAATTGGAAGCGTGGCTGCGAAATACTTGGTGCAAATCTACATGCATGCCACAACTGTTTTACTGTACAACAATGAAAAACTACAACTACAAAGAAAATTCTCTCTATAATTACGCGCTAGCAATAAACAATAGCTACACTAATTACACAAACTACAAGAAAAAATCAGAAGATTCCAGTGAGGTATCCTCGGCTAAGGGTCGACATATGTAACGTCCCCTCAGAAAAATTAGTGAATTACTGTGCTGGTAAACCCCTTACGTTATTTGATTTTCAAACAGCTGAGCAAAACTGAACGTACTCAGACATTTCTCTCTTTACTTATTCTGATCATCACTAAACTGACACACAATATTTTTAGCGCAACGCAATCTGACTTTCAATAATCGCTACAAAAGAATGGCCCTGACTAACAATAACCTGTACCTTTCGTGAATCACTTCCCTCACAAAAATCTTTGTTACTCGAACTACTGAAAAACAGCGAGCGCCAAAACTGCCAGCTAAATAAAAGATTCTAACTATTGAAGGCACTAACTACTGATAGGCATAGTTAGGAAATGAAAGATTTTGATAAAGAACAAACAATGTATTTACCTTAATAGTGCTCAAAAGTCATAATATACATATCAGTTCATGACATCCAGTCTCACAAATTTAATGTCTCTGAGGGACACATGTCCAGATCATCCGCTCTCAAAACTCCGCCATCTTTCTCTCCACATCCACCACTGCCGGCAGCTCACCTCCAACTGCGCAACGCTACGCGCTGTTAACAGCCAACTGCCCAACACTACAATAGCAAATTCCAACAATGCCACCCAGCCACAGACTGCACACAGCACAGCCAGTGATTTTCATACAGAGCGCTACGTGGCGTAACCAATATAAGAATCTAAACTGCCTACTTACAAAATGCAATACACAACTAAGCAGACTTCAAACTCGAACCGGAATCATTATATTTGTTTGACAACTGCTTCTACTATAAACAACTTTTTTAAAATAAGTATAATGCGTGTATGTGGGTGTGTTTCACTGCGTAAAAAGGAGTTACTGGAAACAAAGGCTAATGCAAAAGAATGTCGCAAAATCGTCAGTATGTTATATTTTTCGGTGTCAACAGGCATTATGGGTTTAATTCGGTCGACACTGCAGTGGGAGAACGCATTTGTGATCCACTGAATAAGCGAACAACTAACTATCTTCTGTGAATAATTCGACGGAATGCTTACAGATAACGTCGAAAACCACCGATATCTCAACAGGTAATCCTCCCCTTCATTTTAAGGCATTTTCGAGTTCGCGCCGTTATAGAAACGTGTGTTTACTTGTCGATACATTGGTGTTTTTGATGAATTTATGCTGCTGCATTCTCGGGAGTAATTAGAGCATCCAACATCTTGGGAAAAGCTTAACTTCTCCATGGGCAATGCGTTGAAAATTATAGTCTCAATACTTCATAGGCTTTATATTCCTAATCAATGAAAGCTAGGAAGTCCTCATGTACAAGTAAGCAATTGACTAGTTGACAAAAACATTTTTAAACCAAGAGCATTTACAACCAAAAATATTATTATTTTACTTTGTTTCAAAATCTACATCGTAACATCATCTACTATCCGAGCCCTTGTCCGAACCATCTGATTGTAAAATTAGGATGATAGGTTCAGGGCTTTTATCCATCTTCACCTCCCTGTCAAAGTCTTATTTCTGAAACTTAGCAGCGTACCGCAGATAGTTTTGCCACACGCTGTCTCTTGCTTCATGTACAAGCTTCTCAGTGTCTTGTTATCTTGAATTTTTTTTTCCCCACATAGCTTATAACATGTGCTCAAATAAATTCTATCGGACTATATTGGCATTGATATGTGAGTAAACGCAAAACCGTGAGACCACATTCACATGCAAAAAAGTCAGATTTATACATTCCGCCGCGTGACTTTTATAAATTAACGAGCTGCAGGAGTTCCGCACGAGTCTGGCTTTCGAACTCGTTAAGTCAATTCTAAAGCAATACCTATAAATAAAACAAGTTGTAAAAGTACGGTACAAAATATGGAATGTTAGGTTACAAATACGAAATATTAGGGTACAAGTATGGAATACTAGCATTCCATATTTAGTGACACATCCATCTTCATATTCAGAAACACAAATAAAATCATAAATAAAATTTAAATAGGCAACAAACATACCATCTCACAGCTTGCATACCATTTCTTGCTAAACGACTGTTTAGCAAATTTATTAATAATTTATGTACTGTTGCAAGAATAAAAGTGAAAACCACCAACCTGCAACAATTATTCCTCCTACCGAATTCGTTAAAACAACTTAACCCACTAGTAATGAGTGCCAACTGGAATATGAATGCATCCCAAAGCAGTGTACAGATGCTGAACGTAGTTTTCAAGCAGCTCACCAGAGTACAGCATTCACAAGGCAAGAATCCATAGTATTTTATATTACAACCCTTATACCACATTTGTACCTCTTCCTCTATAAATAGTATTAGATGTTCACTCAGTCAACCTAAAGGAAACTGGGCGCTCGTTGTATGTAGGGCCTAAACCACATTCATAAAAGGTGACACAAAATTACAGCCTGTTGGCCACAATTCGAAGAATTTTGTGTTAATATTTGTTATGTCGTTATTTTCATTCATTGTAGTCCTAATTTTTCCACTTTTCCGTTTTGCTTGACATTTTAGTAAATTCCAGTTTTTCGTTGTCGGTAATCAGAGTGATTACTAAACAAGCAATACCCGTTCCTATACATTGTTTTGATTGAAATATCGGTCTTTTTAATCTCTTTGATTCTTTTCACTTGTTTAAAAGATAGGTGTTCGAGGCCAGAGATCACTGTTCTACGCTAGAGAGCCTGTATACAGAGACTCTACGCTAACAGTAATTTCGTCATCGTATTGTTCGCAACACGAAATTTGTCACCTGCTCGATACGGCAGTAAATCAAATTTTTTTCTTAGCAAAGTCAAACTACAGCAACCAAAATGGCTGGAGCTACCAAGGTTATTGGGAGACCAATGCTTAACCAGGAACTCATGGGCGAGAGATTCAAAAAGGACAAGCAGTATTTCCGCATCCGAACTGTGTTCACGCCGAATCTGAAGAGTAAGTAGCAGCAAGCGAGAATTATGGAAAGCTTTTAATTGCTCTCTTTATATACAGAAACTTTATTTATAGTTCATCAACTCAAATTCACAAATCACGAAACATCTAGCTATTATCGGCAGGCAATCTATCCTCCACGAAAAAAATAAAGCGTCAAGTCCACAAACAGCTGGGCTCGATTTCTAATGGTCAGCAATTCGATTCTTTTTTCTGATATTTGCTTTCCATATCTTTAAAAACCACTCTACGTGAATATATGCGTGATTTCACCGTGAGAACTTAATTCATTACCTCTCCAGTCCATGCACAGCCTTTGCAAATCCCTCGATTTTAATGGTGGAGTGTTGACTGTAATAAAAATATTTATTTCACAAGCCATGTGGCATAGTCTACGTCATATTTCCGATTCCGGATGATAGATAAATACAATTGTCCAGTGTATGTTTCTGTTCTTCTTCACAGTGACATAGGTCCCATTTGTATATGAAAGATATGAAGGACGATCGAAATTTCTATTATAGATTTACAGAACTTGCTTTACTAGTAAGTTCACAATTGGTATGGCACTTGGTTTCCAACAGAAGTGTTCCGTTTGATTTTGTTACAGTCGCAGTGATAAGGGGGGGTCAAGTTAACGGTGTGAAATAATGTCTGTTTTGACTGATGTCGCATTTCCCCATTAACTTGAAACATTAAGATATCTCGGTGTAACAGTGAAGCGATTAAATTTTCACAGGTATACCCCAAAGAAACTTATAAAGTAACCGTCATTGTACACGGTCAATATTCAGAGATAAGACAGAAACGATCATTCGAAGCCAAAAACGTCTAATAAACATGGGTTCTAAAATGCATACTTTAAGAGCCATGAACACTTGTTGTGTAGAAGAGATGTGATTCACAGTAGCGAAGATGAACGAGGACTCATAGTTTTTGGGGTAAGCGCTTCAGAGCCCATGTTTAATAGACTTTTTTTGGTTCTAATGGTCGGTCCTGTCATATCCTTTAATATTGACCATTCCTCGTGGGAAACCCTGTATAGTTCAAACTAAACAATTCGTTTAAAGTGGACAATGATGTTTCGGGAAAAAAGCGATATTCGTTTTACGAAAAATAAATTAGCTAGCCTGTATTCGTACTGGTGTCATCTTAACGCACTCACTTCCTTTTGTTTTAATTTATTCATTTTTGAAAACTGTAAATGAGTACATTAAAAAGAATTTTCAATCTTTTGAGTACTCTTTATCTCTTTAAAATCGTTGCTACTTTCTACATGACGCTTACGGTACGCGAATTTTTCGTCAGATTCGTAAAGGATCCATTTTATTGTAGAGCTGCAATTTAAGCAAAACTGATTTATAAACCCGTTAATTGACAACATTTGGACCTTGCACACTTCCACTTCTCGGGCCGCTAATTGACAAAATAAGAAAATCCAAGGCTTTTTTTTTTTTAATTTCAGCTGTATCGTATTCCATATTTGAACTACGTATCTCAAGTCTAAAATAAGATATGTAATTATCCGCTGCGTTTTTAAATTCGTTCTTGTTAATCGTCCTCATTTCAGATACGTGAGACGCAAAGGACTGGTTCTATTGACACATGATGGAATGGTTTAATTAAATTTTGAAACTGTCGAATTCTACGGTAATTCATGTCTGTGACTTTTTTTCCTTTCCTTTACTGTTAACCGGAGTTGCAGCTTTACCTGAAGCATTTGATAAGGCCTTTACAAGTACCTAAATCTAGTGATCGTGTAAGTGCATTATTTTTCCTTTTAAAATAAGGTGGTACACCGTATCAGTAATAAATTTCTCCATCTTATTTCAATATTAAAAGCTACGAGTAGACACAATTCACTTCCATTTAAGGTAATTTCTGATATCTTTAAAGACTTTGCAGACAAAAAATACAGGGTGGATCACAATTAATAGCAAAACTGACGCTGTGAAAGCATACGATAACAGAAGCTAAAGCGTTCTAGTAAACATGTATTCGGAAACAAGGCGTTTGCGACATGATTGCGAATGTGTAGTTACAGGCCGCCACTGACTTCAACATGAAATATTGTCCTAGTTGATACAAATGTTTTCGAAATGTAAACTTTTCAATTACGTCCCCATCTAATTAGGCTTAAATTTTACCCATGGCCTACCTTACCTAGCGCAATGTGAAAAAAGCGATAGGATAGATGCATGATGGGGCACAGGTACATTTTGCTGCTAATATGACAGGACATCTAACACGTCAGTACAGTTCATGATAAATAGGGAAGGCATATTGTGTACCTTGGTCACCAAGGTCACCTAACCTCGGCCTTTTGGATTTTTCATTGCAGACTCATCTCAAAAGTGAAGTTTACGGAACTACTTCTGTCACTTTGAAGAACTGGAACAGCGAATTGTAAAATCCTATCAAGATTTACGATCAGTGAGGGGCGGGGGGGGGGGGGGGGAGGTGACAGGGAGGGGTAGATGCTTGGAACACCTCTGTCGACAACAGGTACGCGTGTACAGTAATGTGTAACGTGTAATTTACTGGAGTAGTATTGTATTTCTTGTTAAGGTAGACCTCGAAAGAAATTTGAGCCCAAATTAGTGGGGACTTAGTGGAATGTCTACATTTCGATTACATTCATACTGACTAGAACAGTATTTCAAACTGATGTCCGTTGCGGCTCGTAATTACATTTCGCTATTGCCTCACAAACGGATCGTTTTTGCTTTCATCCGTGTCAGTCTTCGCTAGTCAATTTTTTTTTTTTTTTTTTTATCCTGTACACAAATTTTGCACCCGGGCGCCTCAAGTACTAAGCTTGCCGCTCCGAGTGGGCCGCTTGGGCCTTAATCAGAAGTCATGGGATACATCCTAATATCGGGTTGGACCTCCTTTTTCCCATCATAGTGCAGCAACCCGTCGTGGCATGGACTCAACAAGTCGTCGGCAGTCCCCGCAGAAATATTGAGAAATGCTGCCTCCATAGCCGTCCACAAATTCGAAAGTGTTGCTAGTGCAGGATTCTGTGCACGAACTGACCTCTCGATTGCGTCCCTTTATTGTTCGATGGGATTCATGTCAGACGATGTGCCGAAATCATTCGCTCGAATTTTCCAGGATGCTCTTCAAGCCAAGTGCGAAAAACTGTGGCCAGTGACATGGCACATTGTCATGCACAAAGATTCCATCACTGAATGGCTGCAAATGGTCACGAATTAGCCGAAGATAACCATTTCCAGTCAATGATCGGTTCAAACCATTGCGGAGCCGCCATCAGCTTGCACAGTGCCTTGTTGAAAACGGGCCCACTGCTTAGTGGGGTCTGCGGCACACTCGAACCCTACCTCAGCTCTTACGAACTGAAATCTGGGCTCGTTTGAACAGGCGGCAGTTCTTCAATCGTCTAGGTTCCAATCGGAATTGTCACGAGCCCAGGAGAGGCGCGCAGGCGACGTCATGCTGTTACCAACCGCGTCTACTGTCACAATCGATTAATGACAAATTTCGTCGCGCTGTCCTAACGGATACGTTCGTCACACGGCCCACAAAGATTTCTGCGGTTATTTCACGCAGGATTACTTGTCTGTTAGCACTGAAAACTCTACGCGAACGCCGCAGTTTTGGGCCGTTAAGTGGAGGCTGTTGGCCACTGCGTTATCCGTGGTGAGAGGTAATGCCAGAAATTTGGTATCCTCGGCACACTCTTGACACTGTGGATCTCAGAATACTGATTTCCCTAACGATTTCCGAAATGAAATGTCCCATGCGTGTAGCTCCAACTAACATTCCGCGTTCAAAGTCTGTTAATTCCCGTCGTGCGGCTATAATGACGTCGGAAAGCTTTACATGGTAGTCACCTGAGCACAAATCATCGCCCCGTCAATGCACTGTCCTTCTATAGCATATGTACTCGACACTACCGCCATCTGCATTGCGTATATCGCTATCTCATGACTTTGGTCACTTCACTGTATAGAATAACGTTAATTCTGATCCAGTTTGATTGTTTCTCATGCTTTTCTTCAACATAAAAATATTTTTAAAGTCGTCTTTGGTCGTGAGGAAGCAGTTCAACCCAAATTAAGGACAAGGACTCGACAAGAAACAGATACAAGCGCAGCCAGCTTGTTTTAAATTGGTACGTGACAGTTTATTCTAGTATCACTCCGATGTTAACTGTAGATTCAATGATTGTCTCCCAACACTTTTGTTTTTACGGGTACGATACGTCTCTATAAACGGGAAAATATTACAGAATTGTTATCGTATGAGCGTACTGTTGTTTGGAAAGAAGTGTATGTTTTACGACTCATTCTACACATACATTCAGAAAATTTTCCGATTTCTTAAAATATTGCGATATATCGGCCAAATTACAACAAGAATTACGGAGTTCAAACGCATATGCATAAATCAGAAAAACTAAAAAGGAAATGGCATGGAAAACGCTGGGCCCAGGCCCAAAATCACTGCACAGTACTGCCGTTGGGCTATGCATTGAGTGACATCTGACGTGCCTGGATCTAGCATGCATGCGGATTTCGTCGTTACTGAGATGGAGAGTGAAGTGGAAATGAACCTAGACCCATCGCAGCCATTAGGCACATCCAATATCCCACAACAGGGCTTGTACCTGAACCTTGCGAAATGTTGATTGAGTTCAAGATACTATATATGATTCACGTTTTCCCTTAAATATCTGCGGCAATGTGCAAAGCCGCTTACGTATTTTTCCTCTGCATATCCCCGACTACTAAGAGTGGTCATGATAGGCGCATAGTATTTGTAATTATATGTTGTCTTTGTAGCAGATATTACAATATAATTTTTTCGAATACAGTATTCAAAGACACGCCGATCCCAAACGTGGTTGTAAGACATCTTGATCGCACGACGTCAACGTCACCAACTTGAGGCTATACGTTGTATGATAAAACAGAATACCTGTAGACATGCATCCATATTTGACGCTAAGTAGAAAACACTAGAAGTTTGTAACAAAATATTTGAAACACACGGTAAAACAAACAGAAAAATCTTTTCAGTCTTCCAGTGAGTAGTGTGGCTTTTAAGATGAGTATTTCTTTCTGTCCACAGGTTGGCTTTCCCAAAGCCTTATCAGCAGAATTATTGTTAACCGTCTCCGTGATGCACACCTCATGGTAGCGGTTCATCAGGCGTTTACTGATACATTGTCTTCTGACACTCTGTGGCCCTACATACTTGAGCTGCGTTGAAGAAATCTGTGGTAGAAACTGAGCTGCTGCTGAGTTAACAACAGAAAACCTCACGCAAGGTTCCAATGCCACACAAAGCCGCTGAATTAGGGAACTTCCGTTCGCAAGTAGAACTTATAAAATTCTTGACTATATTTCTCTATGTGAGGACCTACAACACTGGATTCCTAAACTATGGTCCTTAAGTGGTTTAACCTTTCGAGTTATACGTCTGCTTCCAGCATCCCTTCCACGAAAGCTTATGTACAACATGTACCATTTAGTCGTGTCTTAGGCTGTTCTGTAGAAATGAGAATCGTATTTAACACCAGAATCTTCCGTCAGAGACACAATTTTTGCTCATTGGTAGTCTGTGGTTCTGTAGTCGCTTCTTGAATGTACGGCCTACATTTCCTTCTGTTTTTGTAGGTTGCAGAACATTAGAAATATAGAGACAAGTTCCAGTTAAATCACATTCGTTAATTAATTTAGTTCAGAGTTTATATACATCATTTGTCTCAAACTGACAACAATGAAGTTAGCAAGAATAAAATAAGTGAGAGAGAAGAAAAGATATCTAGCACAGAAAGTAATATTATCTGTCCACAAAACGTTTAGCTGTGACGTACATAGGCAGCGGAGAAGGATGACAGACATTCATGTCCTGTTAGGCTCCGAACTCTCACAACAGCTTTTTCCGGTCACTTCTGGGAGTCTAGGTTGTTCAGCTCCTTTCCGAGACTTAACCTTTATTCATAGCCCCAGATCAGCTAGGAATGTTATTATCCTTCGACAATGAACAATGTCAGCTTTTCTGGAGTACGAGATTGTACTGACTTCGGCTTTTGAATGACGTATTTTTGTTTCTTTCTTCCCTACAATTCCAAAGTGGAATACTACCCATTGCAAGCAGATGTCATATAGTTTTTTGCAGTTTTTTTCTGGAAAGGAGTCGGTCACAATTACCTTGACGGACCTCAAACAGGAAAGTCCACTGACATACATAACTTTGATAAAAGACAATTTATCATTTCTTGGTACCTGGGAACAAACATCTCGGAAACGGCGAGTCTGGTCGGCTGTTCTCGTTCGGCTATGGTGAGCATCTATATAAAATGGTTTAAGGATCACAAGCACGCGACGAAGTACTGGACGTCCGTTCCTCTTAACAGAATGTAGATGTCCTTGACTTGCCTACTCTGTAAAGAAGTATAGAGCTGTGCCAGATTTGACGTCAAATGCTGGTGCAGACAGAAGTGTTTCAGAGCACACTGTTGTCACACGTTGTTGAACGTGAGACTCCACAGCAGATGACCACTATGTGTCCCCATACAGACCTAACCACATCGTAGTTACCATTGCAGTGGGCACAGGATCAACGATATTAGGCTTTGGATTAGTGGAAACGTGTCACCTGGTTCGACGAATCACGCTTCTCGTAACAGTAGGTCGATTGTCAGGTCCGAATACGACGTCATACAGGGGAATGTGTGCTCAAAACATGTACCACCTCAGAGACGCATTGTACAGTGGTTAGGGGTGGAAGGGGGGGGGGGGGAGGATTGAGGGAGTAGAATCCAATACCACCCACCACCCCAAACCGTAATACCGGGTGCAGGACTAGTATGGCGATGCATAAGGCAACAGTTCAGCAGTATGTCACCAAGGTGTCTCCAGACTCTAATCTGATCATCGTGGTGGTGCACGCAGAATCGGTATTCGTCGGTAGAAACAATTTCTTTCCATACGAGGGGCAGACGCATGTGGCGTTGACTCACTGGTAAAAGTGGCACTGGACGCTTTGAGGACAGTCCGCTCTGCTGCAAATAACGTCGAATAGTACGCCCTGACTCTGCCTTTTGCGCAACAGACCGAATTTGTTGTGATATCGTTCCTGACGTGGCAAAGCAATCCATCACGGCCATGCGCACAATACGCCTGTCATCGCGTGTATTGGTGCACTGAGGTGGGTACAGACGGTCCCGTCGTTTCTTCCTGTATCCAACGATTATAGATCCGCATCACAGTTGCTTCGTTCAACCCGATACGATTATCGATTTCTCTGAAGGGTTATCCGCAATTCTGTAGGCAACCATTCTTCCTCAGTCGAACTCGAAAAACGTTCGGTGTCTTCTACGAGGAATACTGAAGCTGCTTACGCAAAACAACCGCACGAAAGAACAATTCTAATACGAGCACACGGCTGTCTCATCCCCCTTTATACTCGTACAGCGTCTGCAAGTGGCGCTGCTGGCGCTGAAATGCTTATCAGGTGTATCTCTCGTTTCCCCCAAAGCAAGCTGCAAATTTCTCCTGATTTGAGTGCTTCCTTACTGGTGTTGCATTTTGGGTGGCCAGAAGTGTTTGATAAAATGTGTAGGTGATACAAGATGCGAAATTTACTACACAGAGCTGCCACCCCTGGTGGTAATAATAAGCGTATGGCATTGGAGGCCGTGAAACCCTCTGGGGCCGGTTCCGCCGCCGCTCCACAAGTTCTTTAACGCCACTACGGCGACTTGCGAGTGAATGAGGATGAAAGACACACAACACCCAGTCATCTCAAGGCAGAGAAAATCCCTGACCCCGCCGGGAATCGAACCCGGGACCCCGTGCGCAGGAAGCGAGAACGCTACCTCAAGACCACGAGTGGCGTACAACCCTGGTGGTAGTTGGAGGTAACTAATGACAGTACCGGCAACACGCGGTCTTTACTTATTTTGTTGAAAGATAACGTCACGGGGACCTCTAAGAAATGGTACAGCCGTCGACCTATACGCGACGTGAATGTATCGCCTTTACCCGCTAAGCGGACCATGATCATGTTGTGTACCTAATAGTATCCCATACAATCACGCCAGGTGCTGGTTCCATATAACGCAGACGAACTGATCTCCTCAGAAGCGCCACATACGTAAACGTCCATCGTGGTCCTATATGCAGAACTGGGACTCGTCTGAAAAGATGATGTCGTCGGCTCCTTGTCCAGTCATGCCACTGCGCACGTCACTGTCGATGCGTCCGTTTCTGCTGCCATGTCAGACTACAACAAAGGTCGCTGCAGTGACAGTACGCAGGGCCCCAGACATATTTGCACTCTCTGTGTGGATAACTCTACTGCTACGAAATAGTTCATTTCTCACTTAAGGTGCCTGACATGGCTACACGATGGTGCATGGACGATCACACAATATATCTGTTCTCTTCCTCATTAGTCTCGTGGAACCGTTGAAATCTTCCATGGCGCTGAATTATTGTAGAACGATAATTCGAATCCTCGATGGGCCACAAACTTGACATGAGCTGGAGTACGTTTCTTCTTTTTAATCCTGCCGTTGTCTAATACCGATACGTGCTGGAAGATGTTTGTTCTTTTTATTCGAGATGAGGCACAATCTCCTCACAAACAAACAACATCAATTGAGATCCCTGAATGTGAAACCAGTGTGTGGTATTCCCTTACGAGGGTTGGAACTTTAAAATGTTCATTTTTGGAACACAGCCTGCGACCAGGTTAGAGAAAAAAGTGGCGGCATTTTCTGCAAGTCATTTCCATCATTTTGCAGAGCAGTTCTCCGATGCATATGGCGCAATTGCGACTGATGTGTTCGACTGATAGTGCTGGGGAGGGCTGCACTACAACACTATCCGAACGTAAGAGTTTGTGACTTCAACTTCATTTCTAAGATCAATGCACTTCACAACACTCTCTTCAGAACTGTTACAGAGTTTCATCGGGTAACAGACCGCTGCAGTCGATCTACGAGGTGTGATTAAAAAATATGGAGGATAATTTTATTAGAAACAAAGTAATGAGCTTACTTGAAATTTGATTTAATCTCTGTCAAAGTATTGTCCTTGGCTAGCAACGCACTTATCCCAAAGTTGAATCCATAACTGGAAGCACTTACAGAAGCCTTCTTTTGAAAGCACGTTAAGCTGCTTTGTCATTTGGACTCCGTCGTCAGGCCACAAGTGGCCCATCGGCACCATCCGACCGCCGTGTCATCCTCAGCAGAGGATGCGGATAGGAGGGGCGTGTGGTCAGCACACCGCTCTCCCGGTCGTTATGATGGTTTTCTTTGACCGGAGCCGTTACTATTCGGTCGAGTAGCTCCTCAATTGGCATCACGAGGCTGAGTGCACCCCGAGAAATGGCAACAGCACATAGCGACTTGGGTGGTCACCCAAGTGCCGGCCACGCCCGACAGCGCTTAACTTCGGTGATCTGAGGGGAACCGGTGTATCCACAGCGGCAAGGCCGTTGGCCCTGCTCTGTCATGACCCTCTCAATTTCGGGAATGGTGTCAAAACGTTTTCTATTAAAAACAGTTTTAATTTTTGGGAGTAGCTAGAAGTCGCGTAGTGTTAAATCTGGCGAGTAAGGCGGATGTTGAAAGGCAGGAACTCTTTTTTCGGAAAAAACTCGTGAATAAAAAGCGAGTTGTGGCAGGGCGCGTTGTTGCGACGAAGAAAGGAAGCCATTGACCCATTTTTCCCTTGTAAAGTTCGTCGTTTGCAGTTGTTCCCCATGGAATAAACTCTGACACACTATGCCCTCGAAATCGCAAAAAAAAAGAGAGCGTGGCTGTGACATATGATTTTAACTGTTGTGTCTTATTGGGGCGAGGAAATTCGCTGGTTTTTCATTGGGTACTCTGAGTTTTCGTCTCATGGTCATACCCGAAGACCCACGTTTCATCTTCAGTAACACAGTCGAACATGAAAGCCTGATCTGAATGAAGGTGATTCTTCTACTCCATGCTAACTGACACGCGGTTTTCCTTCTGTTCATCTGCGAACAAATTTTGCATTGAATCGTCTCATTTGCAGATGATCGCTTAAAATGCTTTGCACGAACCCGTACGAGATGTTACGTTCTTTGGTAGCTTTCGAATAGCTATTCGCCTGTTTGAACGAACTATTTTTGGCACTTCGGCATGTTTTCTTCTATTTTTGAGGTTAATGGGTGACCTGAACGTTGTTCGCCTTCTACCGACTTATTTTCGCTATTAAATCGCTCATACAACTTGTAAATAGACTTCAGAGTTAGAATATTATCGCCGTATGTTAATGTCAACATTTTATGAATATCTTTGGCACTTTTTGCAACTTGAAACAGAACTTAATGTCCACGCATTGCTCGAAATCCATGATGCGCAACAGACGCGATAAACACAATCTTACACTAGCCTCTCCATACGCTGATGGACGTGCCACAACATATTCCAACTTAACGCTGCCTGTCTCAACAGATCAGGCTATCGAACAAATTGCATTAAATGGTTGTAGCGTCAGCATTTGTTACTAAAACAAATTCATTCACAGTATTTTTGAATCATCTCTCGCCGCGCGGGATTAGCCGAGCGGCCTGAGGCGCTGCAGTCATGGACTATGCGGCTGGTCCCAGCGGAGGTTCGAGTCTTCCCTCGGGCATGGGTGTGTGTGTTTGTCCTTAGGATAATTTAGGTTAAGTAGCGTGTAAACTTAGGGACTGATGACCTTAGCAGTTACGTCCCATAACATTTCACACACCTTTGAACATTTTGAATCACCTCTCATATCAACACAGCAAGCGTTGGCGGTGGGTTATACACAGTGCCTGTGACTACTTTGAAGGTCAGCAAAACTTTCAAACATGTATCTGTTTTGTATAAGTTGTAAATAAGAGGGAGGACCGAAAAGTAACGCACAATATTTTCCTCCCCTGGTACTGCAGCTGGAACGTTGAAATTTCACGGCGATGTAATTTGAAGTTTTGCGTTACAGAGGGTGTTTTGTTTTCATGTGCAGCTCTAGCGAGAGAAGCCTGAACTACGAAACAAATATGGCACACATGTTGCTGTCATCAACTTGTGAAGAGCAGCGAAATGTAGTTAGAAATTTGAGGTGCAAAAGGCATGAACCTGGTGAAACTCACACGGACATGCCTAGCGTGTATGGGGACGACTTCCTGCATCGTAGCAATCTCTCCACATGGTGTGCATTCCTCCAAGAGGGTCGTGTGACGCTCCTGGAGACCGGTAGCAGCTGCAACCCCACAGAATGTCGAAGTCATTGAGGCAGCAATTTTGAACGACTGACGTGTGTAACTGCAAACGTTATCGTAACAGTTCAACATTTCCTATTGTGCAGTATGCCATATTATTCATCACACACTGAAATTTCGTAAGGTTAGTGCTCGCTGGGTACCTAAAAACGTGACGGACAACCACAAGTGTCCACGAATGATGACAAGCTTGGCTCATTTAAAGCGTTACACTGCAGAGGGTCACGACTTTCTGAAAGAAATCGTCACTGACGATGATTCGTGGACGTACCGCTACACGCCCAAAACCGAGCAGGCCTCTATGGAGTGAAAATATGTTGATTCTCCACTGTGAAAAAAATCCAAAGTGACCAATACTAGAAAAGTGCTTTTGACAGTGTCCTGGGATATGAATGGTGTGTTATTTGTGGAATTTCCTGAGCATGGGACCACTGTGAATAGTGCAGCCTGCACTAAAACTTCGGCTAAGTTGCATCTTGCCCTTGACAAACGCCAAAACACTAATACTGACCGTGTCAAACTTCGTATGAAAATGCTCTCCCCCAAGTTGCTGTCCTGTCCTTGAGAAAGTCTCCAGATGTGTGTGGGAGGTGCTCCAATATCCACGGTACAGTCTGGACCTTGCACGGTTGGACTTCCATCTTTTGGTCCTATGAAGAAATTCCCGGCAGGCCAACGCTTTGCGACAGATGCAGAAGTGAAATCAGCAGTCAGCAGATGACTATACTCCAGCCAAATGGACCTCTACGAACAGTCTACATTGAAACTGATACCCATTGAAACTGATACCCATTGAAACTGATACCACAATGGGCCACTGCGTATTAAGCAAATGCGGGGCCCGTAGCAAATTGTGACGGGGGCCCTTGGTTTGTTTAGGTCTTATGGTTTAGGATATAAAATAAAACAAGATCGTTACAAATAAACTTTTCTCGATTTAATTTCGGAAAATTTAGAAATAATACAAGTTAGAACAATGTCTCTGAGCAAATCGTATTCAATGTTCATTATACTGAGGTCATTTAGAGGTTCCTGTCCCATCGCATTTCTTAATTCACTTTTAATGCGCTTTAACGTTTAGGAAGACCGTTCTCCACTGCAGTTGGTGACCAAAATAAGTAAATGCGTAAGGCTATTTCTACATTTGTAGTTCCAAAGCTTCGTTCTTTTTCCTGTCAATGGCAGTAGCGATATCCGTTTTCAGCAGCACAGCGAACTGTACCAGTTAGTCGCCTAGCGATTCTTTTAAATCATCTGGGTAAGCATTCACGATACTAAGAGTTCTTTTCAAGATATCTTCTGCTGTAAGAGATTTTAAGTCCCATAATATCCCAGAACATTAGTCAGATGATAGTATTTTTCCATGCGTTTAGCTAATGCAGCCAGTACACTATCAATTATCACAATAAACACCCGAATTTCAAAGTGTTCTCCAGGTGTTTGATTTTCTACAACTTCATCGAGTGTAGTTGACCTACTATTTCGCTAGTTTCTTCTTGACGCTTGACGTTTCTTGCTGATATTCTTCGCAGCTAGTCGGGGATTTGCCTTTTTCCTCAACTTCTGAAAATGTGAACCTCATTGCTTGGATACATTCATGTAACGATTTATAAAATGCATATCCGGTGCTCAGATCTTGATCAGATGACTGCAGCTACACGCTAGTCGCTTCTGTTCCATGCGACACACATTATTCCTGCTTCCAACTTACTCATTTTCAAAACCAGTCCACAAACCTCATTGCGGAACTCCTTTTGATGCATAATAGTAGATATGTCGTTCAAAACTTGTTTGATTGTATGAAAACCAGATAAAAGCGCGTTTGTAGCATCAGCTCTGGCCGACTACCTAGTGTCCGATAACCTTTTCAAAATCGGAATTTTAGTACTATCATTTTTCAGTGCTTTCAAAAGAAGGCCCCATCGACAACTAGAAGTGAAACAAAATGTATAGAGGCTTTTAAGGAAATCAAAGAAAATTGATGCTTCTGCACAACATTCTGCAGCACACTTGGCGACCAAATTTATCGGATGTGAAAAACAGGGAATACATGCAGCGTACTTAATTCGTACTTCTAAGCCGGTGTACCTGCCACTCATGTTACTGGCACAATCTGTGATATTAGTGCCATTCTCTGTTAAAAAAGAAAGTAAGCTCTGGGAGAGTTGTTCAGCAGTATGACCTTCCATATCCAAAAGATTCACAAATCTTTTCATTGGTCCGGATGGTAGGACATAGCGTACTATCAGAGTCAGTTGATCTAAGTGAGATATATCAGGAGTAGAATCCAGTGAGACTGAAAAGTATTTGAATCTCTTAATTTCGCAAATAATATTATCCAGCATGTCTGATACAATTAGATCAATTAGATGAATTAATTCCCCGCGCATTGTTTTTGACAAATACGACGTATGTCCCTTTCCTTTATTTGCATGTATACGTGTATGTCGGCCAAAAACGCATCAAATTTGACTAGTAATTCTAATAACCCTAAATAATTTCCATTGTGATGTGAACCAACAATTTCTTCACTACCCTCACTCAGCTAAAAGACTTATAGCTGCAACAATTTGTTCTAAGAGTGTTCGCCAATACTTTTGTTCGCTCTCAATTTGGCTTACAAGTTGAGAATCGACACGTGCATCCTCGTTTTTTTAGAACAGAGAAATTATCGCTTTTGTATGCGAACTGCTCTCTTCATGTCTCTTCAGCAAAATGTTTGCATTCTTCCATTCATCTAATCCGTCTTTCGTAAACCGTATCGAACCGTCAGAATCTGCCACTCTGCAAACAAAACAGAACAGTCGACCTTTGCTTTCTGAATAGCACAACCAATCTCTCATGTAAGTTTTATTCGTTAGTTTATGTGTGAAGAACGAGTTTCTACAGAATCTTATATTTTCATTGAAGACAAAAAACTACTGTTCATATGCTGAACTTTACTACTTCCTTTCATAATCCAATAATCTCTGTCAAAGTTGTTTGGCCACTCCCCAATATCGTTAGAATACATTTTACCTTCACTTTGTGTTCCACTTGCACAAGATGCATTAACATCAGAAGCCTGTAACTTTTTTCGACTTGAAACTTCCTGGCAGATTAAAACTGTGTGCCGGACCGAGACTCGAACTCGGGACCTTTGCCTTTCGCGGGCAAGTGCTCTACCATCTGAGCTACCGAAGCACGTCTCACGCCCGGTCTCACAGCTTTACTTCTGCCAGTATCTCGTCTCCTACCTTTCGACTTCTCTTTGTCTTGAAGATGAAGTCTCTGGCCCGATAGGACTTCCTATGCTTTTCACTTCAGTTTGGCTTGGAGACGATATGGCTGATCTGGGAACACTTGCCGTCTGTTCAGCTGCTGTATCACTTGTGGAAAACGTAACAACATAGGAAAAAGTTGCATATTTTGATGAATCTTCTGTAGTATAACTATCATCCTTACAATCAACCACAACTTTTGTATTTTGTACTTCATTTTCTGTAAATTCGGCAAAATAATTCTGAACATTAAAAAACTTAATGTACGTGTTTTAGATATAACAGCATGAGTCATTCTTTCCTTTTCATCTCTTGCTTTACGCTTTGCACTTCCAGAAGCATTGTGGCGTCCATTATCTCTCTGTCTGCTGCTCATGGTCGTTAGCTCGATCTGTGCTGAAGGGAAAATAAGTTACAAACCAAATGGAGCACTACTATTTAACAGGATTGCGTAAAGTGTAAATATCATAAATAATATACGTCCATTTTCTACAGAAGCGCCGGCCGCGGTGGTCGAGCGGTTCTAGGCGCTTCAGTCCGAAACCACGCGGCTGCTGCGGCCGCACGTTCGAATCCTGCCTCGGGCATGGATATGTGAGATGTCCTTAGTTTAGTTAGGTTTAAGTAGTTCTAAGTCTAGGGGAATGATGGCCTCAGATGAAAAGTCCAGTAGTGCTCAGAGCCATTTGAACCATTATTTTCTGTAGAAGCTAGTGCCAGTTGACTGCGCAAATGCTAAACTATATTACGAGAGTTTTTCACCCATAGAGCTTTTGCGAATGATACGTGCCATGCAAGCAGAAGCGAGAGTCTGCTCACTAGCACTATACGAGAGTAAAGCGAAACCGATAGTCGCCTTCCAAGAGTTTAGACCACTACAGCTTCCCGCCTATCGAGATCTATTGAATCTCCGCCCACAAAAATTATGCAGGAAGAAGAAAAAATCGAGTTGAGAGTGAGCTCAGCTGTTATCTACCCATCAATACAAACTCTCGCACGTCTTTAAATTATTCACAATTAGCGCTCTCGACAAAACTTCATCTACTTGGCTTCATATTTTAAGCAAAGCACGCTGGTAAAATGTCGGTTCCCAGAAACGACGTAGCTTGAGAATGTGGGCCATATAATGAAAGTATGCAGTCGAGACCTGACTGTATTCGTGCGCACTGGTTGTTCGTCACTAGCTCTGCCACATTGCAGCGATTTTCAGCCTAAGCGCGAAGTACATAGGTAACCTCGACTTAACGGTTACCCACGAGCTACAGCGCGGCAGCTCCTAGATTTGAATGGAAAGACGGTTAAATTGAAATGGCTGAATGTAAAATAGTGCGAGCTAGTAAAGACATGACTGACTAAAATCATTATTTTAAGGCTACTTCGCATGCAAAGGGAAGTATATGGGCTTCTCTCTGTGCTCTAATTTAATGTTCCAGTTTCGTTGCAGATATCATAGACAACTTTCCAAATGAAGATGCAAATAATGGACTGGCGTTCGATGCTTCTTTACAACCTCCAATGGTGGTAAGTACAATGGACGGTAAAATGAGAAAGTAAGTGATAATGAAGACATCTGAAGATTTAAAATCATCAGTAACACGTCGAGATGATAGCGAAGGAGTATACGAAACAGTCTCGTCACTTTCTAGAAGACTAAAAATAAAAGAATCTTTCAGCGCCGTTAAGAAGGTTTTTTTATTAATTATTACAACAAAAACGATCTGTAAATTAACAGTAAATATGGTAGAAAGCAATGTACGCATGTGCAAATGTTTTCAAAGGTCAACAAAATCGATCTACGTAAATTTAATATCGTATGCTACAATAACGTGATGGTACACGACGTTAACATATTGAACATTGGGACGTTATAGCCACAATATAAGTGGGACCAATTTTTTAAAAATAATATGTTACGTGGGTATACGTATTCAGTAAGAGCTCCATTGTGGTGCGAAAGGCAACCCATTTTACTACAACAAAAAAACTAAGTACCGGTACGAAACAGTCATATTTACTGTGTGTGAAGAATTTTTCAACGAGACGCTACGTGAGTTTTCCAAAGACAGAATATGTATAATCGTATTTTCATTCTATAAATCACGTATGGTCGTCCTCCTATCAAAAATGGACGAAAGGCGACACACTCGTGCAGTCTGTGCGTCAGTAACACTTCGTACAGCCACACAACATGCCAACGGTATCTGCAAATCGGCACTTGCAGTCGCCTCTGGTTTTACTTTTAAAAGAAGCGACGTGCATACTAGGGGCACGAGATGAGCAGTTTGCTTTACGGGGAGAAAATTTTAGCATACAGGTCTTTTTATAGACAGGGAATACTGACGGATGCCCCGAGAAGACGTGTTTTCTAAAATCATACAAGATTACAGTAGATTTGTTTTCATTGTGTAATAGTTTTCAGGTCACAAAACCTTGTCAATGAATGAGGGACATGGAACTAAAGGGTCTGCCGTCTCCGGAATGACGATAAAACCAGGTGGAAGAAGATTGCCTACTGGTTTAGAGTTGTCACAAGTCTGGCTTTCTTGGGATTTGTCTTCGCATTGACCGCATCCAAGCCTGTCCATTGCGAGGAGGGAATGTCTGAGACAAGCCCGGACTTATTTCTGTCGTCGGAGAAATGAGAACGACTGAAAACAACACATTAATAAACACTCTTTGCTAAAAACTTACTAAATGGTGACAGTTGTGTGCGTAGATTCGTTCAACGGACATTAAAAAAAAGCCAGTGCCACACACACTTAACCGCTCTCCTGTACACGTATGTTTTTCGTCACTTGTCGCGAAATATGATTTTGAGACTGTTTACGTGCTTTATTAGTCTGTAACTGGTGCCAGAGACATCTTTGCTTTGTACATTTTTATACTGCGACGAACTTTTACCCGTGACTTCGTCCGCGCATAAAAGACGCCGGCGCGGGCGGCGGCTCACAAAGCTTTGCCATCCTGCCGGCAAATTTGATTGTTTGCAGCAAGCGTCAGTGTCCATACTTACATGGCAAAATTGCGTCAACTTTGGTTCTATCCAGAGTGTCAAAATGAAACCGGTATCACATTTTAAGTTAGACCTGCAAAAGTACAAAAGAAAATTGCATCCAAATCCGTGCATTAGTTTTTACGTGGTGCGCGTTGTTGTTGTTGTGGTCTTCAGTCCTGAGACTGGTTTGATGCAGCTCTCCATGCTACTCTATCCTGTGCAAGCTTCTTCATCTCCCAGTACCTACTGCAACCTACATCCTTCTGAATCTGCTTAGTGTACTCATCTCTTGGTCTCCCTCTACGATTTTTACCCTCCACGCTGCCCTCCAATGCTAAATTTGTGATCCCTTGATGCCTCAAAACATGTCCTACCAACCGATGCCTTCTTCTAGTCAAGTTGTTCCTCAAACTTCTCTTCTCCCCAATCCTATTCAATACCTCCTCATTAGTTACGTGATCTACCCACCTTATCTTCAGCATTCTTCTGTAGCACCATATTTCGAAAGCTTCTATTCGATTCTTGTCCAAACTGGTTATCGTCCATGTTTCACTTCCATACATGGCTACACTCCATACGTACGGACACAAAAATTCTATAAATAATTCTTTCCCCTCCCTTCGCTAGTCGTTATAAAAAGCACCCTCATATTCAGTTTTCTTAAATATCTCCTACGCACAGGCATCAAGTTGCAATTTTATTATATGTGATACGCTATATGTAGGAAAGCTATGTCCAATATTTAATGATTTTCGCTGCGAATGTCTTGAATAGCTGGGTGGACGTCACTGCAGATCACCATCCTTTGAAAAGTTGTTAGAGGTACCGTCAATGGAACACTTGCTTTGAATTCTAAAACTGACAAAGAAAAAAATAAAATATGATCGTATGGCATTGTTGGCCGGGAGGCCCCATTCGGGGGAGTTCGGCCGCCGTATTGCAAGTCCTTTTTAGGTGACGGCACGTCGGCGACTTGCGAGTCAGTGATAATGAAGGACACACAACACCCAGCCCGGTGCCGGGAATCTAACCCAGGCCCCCTGGGTGGTAGGCGGTAACGCTACCGCTACGCTACGGAGGCGGACATAAAACTGACAATATTAATGTGAAGTGCAGATGCAAGAGCTACATCATTCGTCAGTGATACGTATTTGTAAATTGAAAATTATTGACCTGTTATTAAAATAATTCTTTAACCAGTTAGCTGTGTTCGTGCTTCACGCTTTACCACTAAGTGGATACAGTGGAGTGGGGTACTGCAACGTGCTAATGCTTAATATGTACGTCACAGATGGTCAGAGCTGCGCACAATCAAAATTATTGCTGAAATTTTGACGCAAAATCGATTGCAAGGTTGTTATTTCGCCAGTGTCTTATTTTCCTCTTTAAAATATGACTTCAAGACGATGACGTTCCATTGTGGTATTAAAAACTCTCAAATATATACCAGTACTAAGGGTGAACAAATTGTGAGCGCTAAATAAATGTCTACTCTATTCGAAATCATCTAAATAAAGACTACAGTGTTTTATGATGATATCAAACACAAATAGCTGATTCGTACATAGTTACATACCAAGAGCTAACATACTTTTTAATTGTTTAAACTTCGTGGTTTATATAAACAAACAATAATCGCTGTTGCCCACGTCGACACTCTGGCGCTTTTACAATTCTAATTGTTGTTCTGTGTGGCGTTGGTTGCATGCAAGGGGTTTGTTGCATGAATTAAATGTCTCTAAGAAGCTGTTGCTGCCCATCCGATACACTGATTATCCTGTTCTTCATCGTGACGCCAGAAATATTATTAATCAGTTGGTAGAATGTTGCGAACTTAACCAAATGGCGCGATAATTCACGTTTTTCACTAGTCTACTTGCAACAAATAAATGCTATACTTGAAATGACTGTAAAAAAAATCCCTCTAATTTGACAAGAGTTTTCGCGCCAGGTGCGAGGCCCATAGCATTTGCTAACTCCTGCTGCATGGCTAATCCGGCACTGGTAGGAGACACGGGGTGATAACGTTACTGACTATGTAGAGAAGTATGTAAAAGAGTAAGCTCATTTGCGATTTTTTGTTTTGTTACTTATTAAACTTTTTGGTAATAAAACTATTGTGCGTTACTTTCCGATCTTCCTTCCTAAATAGTTGCTAATATTGAAGTTCCTACCCTTGTAAATACATAATTATCGTACTTTCTTTGAACTGTTACACTGATACGCTAATCGTTTGCATATCCAAGAATGTAGTACACTTCACGACAATATGATGTTTGTTGATGCCGCCTTCCTGGTGTTGCAGTTTTAATTGTCAGCAGTGTACCTTCCTGAGCCGCGCCGAATATATCTCTTGGTATGTGCAGTGCCACCCCTGGCAGGCAAGTTCTACGCGCCGGATGAAGGTACCAAACAGGTGGACCCTGCGTTCATTGCCATGATCGAAGAAGGGAGCCGCAAGGGGCCCAAGGACAAGTGGGATGCGCCGCAGACCGGAAATCAGTGGTAAGGTTCAAAGACGTCTGTCTAGACAGGAACCGGTACCTCTAGGTTAATTGTTCAGCTACTACAGACCTCCTTAGCAGAGGTCGCTAACTTATATTTTTGTTGTAGCATTCAACTCACAGGTAGTCGACTTGAATACAATATACGAGGGCGGTTCAGAAAGTAACCTCCGATTGGTCACAGTGCGGGTTGTGGGGGGAGTAGCGACGCCATCTGTGCGTTCACGCACTCAACAGGTCAGTCGGCATCAAGCCGTGGTCGAGTGAACGTCGTACCTGCGCTAGTTTAGTTTTTGTGGCAGTTTGAAATGTGTGCTGCAATAGAAAACCCCGCCAAATGTGAAGTGCGTGCTGTCATAAGGTTTTTTACAGCCAAAGGATATTCTGCAGCAGCTATTCATCGTGAGCTTTGTGCCGTGTACGGACCAAGAGTTATGAGTGAAGGAGTTGTCCATGAATGGGTACGTTTATTTAAAAGTGGACGAGAAAACGTTCATGATGAAGAGAGGAGTGGTAGACCATCATTGGTGACTGACGAACTCGTTCAGACAGCTGATGCAAAAGTTCGTGAAAATCGACGTTTCTCAATGTCGGAGTTGTCTACTGGTTTTCCACAGATTTCTAAGACTCTCTTGTACGAGATAGTGACAGCAAGATTGGGTTACCGTAAGTTCTGTGCACGATGGGTGCCCAAAATTCTTATCGACCACCACAAAACTCTAAGAATGGCCTCTGCATTAGACTTTCTGTCACGTTATGAGGACGAAGGAGAACCATTGTTATACAGAATCGTGACCATTGACGAAACCTGGATTAAGTACGTGAACCCTGAGACAAAAGAACAATCAAAGATGTGGGCACATTCAAATTCGCCTACCAAACCAAGAAAAGCCTCGCAAGATTTTTCTGCCAGAAAACTGATGGCAACGGTGTTTTGGGATGCCAAAGGGGTGTTGTTGGTTGAATTCATGGAACGTGGTACGACCATTAATCAAGACGTGTACTGTGAAACAATAAAAAAGTTACGACGGGCTATACAGAACAAACGCCGTGGTATGCTGACTTCCGGTATCGTTTTTTTGCACGATAACGCCCGTCCTCACTCTGCTCACAGAACAACGGCCCTTCTTGAGTTTTTCAAGTGGGACGTTATCAACCATCCACCTTACAGCCCAGACCTGGCGCCAAGTGATTATCACCTCTTCATGGATTTGAAGAAATGGCTCGGGTCACAGCGGTTTGATGACGACGAAGAGCTCAAAGATGCGGTCACAGGCTGGCTCCAGGCACAAGCGGGTGATTTTTATGCAGAAGGAATTTCAAAGCTTGTGAAGAGATACGATAAGTGCCTCAATCGCTATGGAGACTATGTAGAAAAATAGTGCAAAGATGTAGTTGTAAGATGTACATATTAAAATATTTTTATTTAACTTGGTGTATTTTTTTAAATCAACCGGAGGTTACTTTCTGAACGGCCCTCGTATTTCCCCCCTCGGTTTACACTGATGCGACAAAACTCGTAGGATACCGATATGCAGGTATACAGATGGCGGTTCACAAGGTATAAAAGGGCAGTGAATTGGCGGAGCTGTCATTTGTACTCAGGCGATTCATTTGAATAGGTTTCAGACGGAATTATTGCCGCACGACGGGAACTAACAGACTTCGAACGCGGAATTGTAGTTGGAGCTAGACGCATGGGGCATTACATTTCGGAAATCGGTAGGTTATTCAATATTCCGAGATGCATAGTCTCAAGAATGTGACAAAAATACCAAATTTCAGGCACTGCCTTTCGCCATGGACAACACAGTGGTCTCCGACAGTCACTTAACAACCGGGAGCAATGGCGTTTGCGTAGACAGATAAGCAACACTGCATGAAATAACGACGAACGTATCCGTTAAGAAGTGGGGCAAAATTTGACGTTAATCGGCTGTGGAAACAGACGACCCATGCGAGTGCCTTTGCTAACAGCATGACATCGCCTGGAGTGCCTGTCCTGCGTGAATCGGTTGAAACCTAGACGACTGGATAACCATGGTCCGGTCAGATGAGTCCTGATTTCACTTGGTAAGAGCTAATGGTAGGGTTCGAGAGTGGCGCAGACCCCACCAAGCCATGGACCCGAGTTGTCAACAAGCCACTGTGCAAGCTGGTGGTGGCTCAGTAATGGTGTGGGCTGTGTTTACATGGAGTGGACTGGGTCCTCTGGACCAACTGAACCGATCGTGGCTGGAAATGGTTATCTTCGGCTACCTGGAGACCATATGCAACCATTCATTGGCTTCATGTTCCCTAACAACGACGTGCCATGTCACCAGGCCACAATTGTTCACGACTGGTTAGAAGAAAATTCTAGACAATTCGACTGAATGATTTGGTCACACAGATCTCCCGAAATGAATCCCATCAAACATTTATGGGACGTAATCGAGAGATCAGTTCGTGCACAAAATCCTGCACCAGCAACACTTACGCAATTGTGGATTGCTATAGAGGCAGGAAGGCTCAGTATTCCTGCAGGATACTTCTAACGACTTGTTGAGTCCATGTCACATGAGTTGCTTCACTATGCTAGGGAAAAGAAGAGGTGTCCCATGACTTTTGTCATCTCAGTGTATACTGTATCGACTTAATTTTCTGAAATTTTAATTAATATTTGGGATTACGGTTATTAATGTTAATGCACGAAATTCCCATATATGGGCTAGTGGCTAGAGCGGCAGTTGTAAAGTTTGTAATTAACGTGCAACTAGAATCAGAAAATAAAGAATAGCAGCTAAATGTAACACACACGTGATTATGACCTACCAACTCTTCATGGTCCTCATTATCGTCACTTTTCTTAAGCACATTCTGTAGGAGGTATCCTACGACTTTTACCACTTCAGTGTATGGCCGGCTGTGTTGGAGTCGCGGTCGAGTTTAGGTTTGTTTTGCGCACCTACGTCACAGCCGACAGCCAGTTACCATTCAGTAGCGTTCTGAACGCTCTGCAGTGAATATCTTAGCAGTTGCGAACATTAAACGTGATCGTAGCGAGTTATTTAGTGACTTTTTTGTTCCATTTGTTGCTAGCTGTCATCGTTGATGTTGGTGGTAAACGACATATGCCACATGAACAAGCGAGAGCATAATTAGTAGGGTACCTACACTCCTGGAAATTGAAATAAGAACACCGTGAATTCATTGTCCTAGGAAGGGGAAACTTTATTGACACATTCCGATGGTCAGATACATCACATGATCACACTGACAGAACCACAGGCACATAGACACAGGCAACAAAGCATGCACAATGTCGGCACTAGTACAGTGTATATCCACCTTTCGCAGCAATGCAGGCTGCTATTCTCCCATGGAGACGATCGTAGAGATGCTGGATGTAGTCCTGTGGAACGGCTTGCCATGCCATTTCCACCTGGCGCCTCAGTTGGACCAGCGTTCGTGCTGGACGTGCAGACCGCGTGAGACGACGCTTCATCCAGTCCCAAACATGCTCAATGGGGGACAGATCCGGAGATCTTGCTGGCCAGGGTAGTTGACTTACACCTTCTAGAGCACGTTGGGTGGCACGGGATACATGCGGACGTGCATTGTCCTGTTGGAACAGCAAGTTCCGTTGCCGGTCTAGGAATGGTAGAACGATGGGTTCGATGACGGTTTGGATGTACCGTGCACTATTCAGTGTCCCCTCGACGATCACCAGTGGTGTACGGCCAGTGTAGGAGATCGCTCCCCGCACCATGATGCCGGGTGTTGGCCCTGTGTGCCTCGGTCGTATGCAGTCCTAATTGTGGCGCTCACCTGCACGGCGCCAAACACGCATACGACCATCATTGGCACCAAGGCAGAAGCGACTCTCATCGCTGAAGACGACACGTCTCCATTCGTCCCTCCATTCACGCCTGTCGCGACACCACTGGAGGCGGGCTGCACGATGTTGGGACGTGAGCGGAAGACGGCCTAACGGTGTGCGGGACCGTAGCCCAGCTTCATGGAGACGGCTGCGAATGGTCCTCGCCGATACCCCAGGACCAACAGTGTCCCTAATTTGCTGGGAAGTGGCGGTGCGGTCCCCTACGGCACTGCGTAGGATCCTACGGTCTTGGCGTGCATCCGTGCGTCGCTGCGGTCCGGTCCCAGGTCGACGGGCACGTGCACCTTCCGCCGACCACTGGCGACAACATCGATGTACTGTGGAGACCTCACGCCCCACGTGTTGAGCAATTCGGCGGTACGTCCACCCGGCCTCCCGCATGCCCACTATACGCCCTCGTTCAAAGTCCGTCAACTGCACATACGGTTCACGTCCACGCTGTCGCGGCATGCTACCAGTGTTAAAGACTGCGATGGAGCTCCGTATGCCACGGCAAACTGGCTGACACTGACGGCGGCGGTGCACAAATGCTGCGCAGCTAGCGCCATTCGACGGCCAACACCGCGGTTCCTGGTGTGTCCGCTGTGCCGAGCGTGTGATCATTGCTTGTACAGCCCTCTCGCAGTGTCCGGAGCAAGTATGGTGGGTCTGACACACCGGTGTCAATGTGTTCTTTTTTCCATTTCCAGGAGTGTATTTGCATCAAGTACAAAGCACATTTATCCGGTGTACAGCAACTGTCGCTTGGAACAGGCAACAGTGCAACCGCTCGTCTGTGCTCTGACTTGCGCGAAACGCTGTTGTTCGTGAGTCAGACTATAGTTGAGGAAAGGTGGTGGTTCAAAGCTCCTGATCACAAATCTCTCCACAGTGTCTCATGGACTGAGTGACACTGTTAGCTGTATTTACGCAGTAAGTTTTAAATTGGTTATATTCGAGGGAACTGTGTAATTTTACTCTCCACCTTTCACTGATCGTCATCGTCTATGAAATAAACACTACACGTACATGTCTGAATGGAAATTGGTAGCGATACAGTGTATTTCACAATTCATTTTACACTTCTAGAGGTTGTAGAGCGGACTTAGTAGATCAAGTGTTACAGAGGAACTCATGTCTGGAAAGCCGGCCGGTGTGGCCGAGCGGTACTAGGCGCTACAGTCTGGCACCGCGCGACCGCTACTGTCGCAGGTTCGAATCCTGCCTCGGGTATAGATGTGTGTGATGTCCTTAGGTTAGTTAGGTTTAAGTAGTTCTAAGTTCTAGGGGACTGATGACCTCAGACGTTAAGTCCTATAGTGCTCAGAACCATTTGAACCATGCCTAGAAAGGTCTTCAACAACGTTACAGAGCATCAAAGCTATAGACGCCGGCACCTGTAAATGAATGTGTATATATGGTGATCCGGTGATGTTAGCACAAACTTTTGGGGATTATGGAGAAGAATAAATATATCAATTTGAGTGAAGAGACCCTGACTGCGGAACGAAACAGTCGAAAGTTATAAGCGAAAACCGTTCTGATACTTCTGACAGTGGAACACAAGTACTATTACTGCTGTTGTTGAGACTGTAGGGGAGACAGCTTCAGAGGTGGCACTGTGGACTAAAACAAAGAAAAAATGTCTAGTGAACACTCGTTCTAAAATGCATACCTGAGGAGCTATGAGTACTTGTGCATCTTCGCTAGTGTGAAACACATCTTCTCTATTGAACAAGTGCTCATAGCTCTTAAGGTGAGTATTTTAAAGCCCATGTTTACTAGAAGTTTTTTTGTCCGAACTAGCATCTCTAAATGTTTCCTACCCTACAATCTTAGCAACAATATGATCAGTACATGGCCGGCCGCTGTGGCCGAGCGGTTCAAGGCGCTTCAGTCCGGAACCGCTCTGCTGCTACGGTTGCTGGTCCGAATCCTGCCTCGGGCATGGACGTGTGTGATGTCCTTAGGTTAGTTAGGTTTAAGTAGTTCTAAGTCTAGGGGACGGATGACCTCAGATGTCAAGTACCATAGTGTTTAGAGCCATTTGAACCTTTTTTTTTCTTTTTTACCTGTACATGTATTTCACTGTCAGATGTATCAAAACGGTTTTCGCTTGTAACTTTAGACTCGTTCATTTTCGGTACAGGGACTCATGTCTCAAATCCATTCATTTATCCTTCTCCATCATCCTATAAAGTCTGTAACATAATCACAGACTCACCATGTATACACATACATTTACAGGCGCCGACGCCTTTAACTTTTACGCTCAGTAGTGTCGCTGGATGACGTTTCCGGCCATGGGTTCCTATGCAAAACTTGATCTACTAAGTCCCCTCTACAAGCTCTAGAAATGTGTAACATGAATTGTGAAACACCCAGTATATGTAGACGTGGTGTATCATAGCTAGTACTGAAAACTGGCACAGGTAAAAGTATAGGATAACAAAAGCAAAAATGTTCCAAGTAGACATGAGTTCGAAAATGAGCTGTTTGCGAGATAACTTGGAATGTGTGGTTACGAGTCGCCACTGATCTCAGTATGAAGTATTGTCATAGTTCGCACAGGCCGGCCTGAGTGGCCGTGCGGTTATAGGCGCTACAGTCTGGAACCGCGTGACCGCAACGGTCGCAGGTTCGAATCCTGCCTCGGGCATGGATGTGTGTGTTGTCCTTGGTTAGTTAGGTTTAAGTAGTTCTCAGTTCTAGGGGACTTATGACCTCAGCAGTTGAGTCCCATAGTGCTCAGAGCCATTTGAACCATTTGCACCATAGTTCGCACAAACATATTTGAAGCGTAAACTTATAGATTAGATTAAGTCCACGTCTAATCGAGCTCAAATATCGCTCTTGATAGGACAACGATAAATTTTTCTGCTGATGCAAGACTGCCTATACCGCACCAATATGGCCCTAGAATCGAGCAAAGCCTGCTTTTTGTCCTCCAAACATCACATGACCTTATCCCTCTGTATGTTTCTGTCAGGGATCACCACAAAAGAGAACTGTACATCACTCCCATTGATTAGATTGAAGTACTGGGGCAGTGAATTTTACAGTCATGTCACGATTTACACAAGCATGGGATGGTGTTGAAAGAATTGTTACTCACTGCAGAAACTGTCAGTTAACGAGCATTTCGCTCTCATTTAAAGATATGGCCGAAAGAGTCAGCCCTCAGGTATTGTGAAACGGACCCTGTCGTCTAGGACCGTGTGCCACAAAGAGTGCAGATTCATCACGAGACGGGAAATTCACAGGCGTCTATTGTGCTGAATGAGGCCTAAGCGCTGTAGTGTGTGAATGAGACAGACGAGAAGCTACATCGTAGGGAAACCCCATAGAAGCCGTTTGTGGCCAGGGAGATGTAGCAATGTTAAATATGGCGGACCTAAGATCGGCCATAAAGGGAAACATTTATGAAAACTATTTAATTCTGTAGTAACTCAGGGAATGAAACGACAGTAATTTCAATCTACCATCCTTCATAAATTTTCATGGTGATCCCAATAAAACTTGAATATTGATCATATCTATAACAGTTTAGGATTTACTGTTAAAGTGAAATTCACAAGTTTTGTAACAAAGACCTGACTGCTAAAATCTGAACGCTTTGGTCGATCTTAACGGTCGACATTTCATATAGAAGTGCATCATTAAAATGACGACTATTGTAAATATTAACCCTCTAACTTTATTTGTTTAAAATATGTAGTAAATTTAAATTATCACTATTTTCAGTTAAGTATCAGATCATCATTTCCTCCACACAAAACACATTGAACGATGACAGCCTGAAACCTTACTGAATTATTAGGTAATAGAATATTTGTTGTACAGTTTAGTGCATAATAGTTACTTTGGTTCTTTATTTATTTATCAGAAAGCACATTGGTACAAGGCTACTGGCCGTGGCATTCCAGGCTAAGAAGGAAATTGTATTGGTTATATGTAAAAGAATTTAACATTTATTATGTAATGGATATTATTGTTACATTATCTAGAAAGTGAAAGTGGTCAAGCTTTGATTATTTAAATGTGTTACAATTTAAAATAATGTAGAATAAGCTGTAGCGAATCAGATGGACGGCTTCAGGGAAGGGAACTGCCCTAGTCTGTTGAGCGACGATGTTCGGCACGCGGGGGACGCGGCTGGAGAGGGGCAGAGGGACAGTTCTGGTGTAGACACCAAAGGGTACAGTGCTGGTGGAGACGCGAAAGTGGTCGGTCGGTCTTTAGGCGGCTAGGAAGTGAAACGATTTCGCGTTGTGTGGTGTCGCGGGACTTAGTCTCTGAGCAGTGAGCAGCCGCGCGCTTGGTGTGAACTCTAACTTACCGTGAAGATAACGAGGTGGAGTATTGGACTTGTATTTCGCGATGAGGTTGTGAATGATCGAACTGTGTCAAATGGATATGCGCGCGAGTGTAACAGTAACTCCAAATACGACCACTTTCGCTATTAGGTTGCTTTCTGAATAAACATTATTCTAACCACATCGCTGCTGTGTGGCCTACATCATTATGGGTCGTTAATTTATTTCCTGATATTATTATATAACTGTTGTTATATGTTATATTAAAGTTGTATGCTTCATATGACTTCGCAAAGGACCACAAGTGTCTAATTTAGGGCGTCTAATGCGACACGTGCAATGGCACTGAGCACTATGGGACTCAACTGCTGTGGTCATTAGTCCCCTAGAACTTACAACTACTTAAACCTAACTAACCTAAGGACATCACACACACCCATGCCCGAGGCAGGATTCGAACCTGCGACCGTAGCAGCAGCGCGGCTCCGGACTGGAGCGCCTAGAACCGCACGGCCACCGCGGCCGGCACGTGCAGTTCAATCCCTAGACGAGTTTGAGCCGAGACATTTAAACGAAGAGGAACCGCATGTGAGCCTGAACGTCTTTGGGATGTTAGGTCGTAAGACGAGAGCAGTACAGGGTCTTTATGATTTAGTTATAAATAAGTAACCTTTAATTGAGAGAAAGATAAACAATTGATAGAAATATTTGATACAGCGCTGAATGCAATATATCTTCAAGTTTCACTTACAGATGTTCTGTGTGGCTACCTTTTGTAACACGACAAATGTCCCACCTTATATAATTGATTTTATTTTAGTCATCATCCAAAGGATCACACATGTGATATAGGATTTATCATTAGAATATTTACATGTAACACATGATAACAACGCATAACATACTAAACAAGCAAAGCAAATTACATACCCATAGTATATAAATAGAGGACAAAAGCGTAGTACACAAAAAAGACTTGATCGTAACAAACTATATAGGGCATTAACTGCGCCTTACACACTAATATGTTGGGGGAATTTAACCGAATCTTTTAAGTATTGTATAATTTGAAAATAAATTTAAATTCGTTTAAATTGTTGAAAGCAAGTAAAGGTTTCAGTTTGTTATCTGAACAGACATTCATTGACGCTGTAGAAGCATTTATCCATCAGGTATTTTTTTACTTCATGCTTACTTTGTCTTCTAGCTCTTTAATTTGGATGGAAGTACGTTTACAAAATATATTCCTGAGTTGGTCACATTATTCTGAATTCTGGTTTTTGCGGCATAGGTAATGTAGAAGTCTTTACAATGCCTTGTATTGTGCTTATGGCAGCTGTAGTTGGTTTGAAGATTACAGTCATTTTTACTGGCCATTTCCAGCCATTTAAAAAATCAGTCTCCTACCAAACTCTCTAGTCTTTAATGTAGCCCCAATAGCTTTCTAAAGACAGGTCGGTAGACAAAATCGGATGAACCGTGTAGACTTTGGAAATTGGTTGCTGGGCATTACTTGCGTAATTTACAGTCAGACACTAAACTTTAAATTAATGAAGATATTGAAAATCTGATTACACCATCAGAATCATCGTGCAAATAATGGTAATGTACATGTTTCTTTTTAAGGTATCATGATTCCTCCAGCTGTTATTAATCTCTACATGAACTGTGAAATGTCTGCCATTATGGTTTCACAAAGTCCACCATCTTTGGCACTCCCGGCGTACAAATCTCCTTCATCGACACAAAGGACAGTCTTCGACACAGCGTCAACATGGGATTTCCAGCCACGCAGTCGGCCTGGACCTCGCCCCGGCTAATGTTCGGCACCACGCGGTTGCTGACGAACGCCAGCTTGCCGAGTGGCCCGTGCGGCCACGCCAACTCCGAACATAGAATATTTTCAGGGCGCCACAACTCGCCCGTTACCTCCTAATTAGTATTGAAAAATAGATTAATCGTGCATCCAAAGGAGCCAATACCATCCAGTTGGCATTTGCGTGAGTGGTTCTTTCAAAATGAGCCTATGCTCGTGAACAACTAATCTGCGGTCCTTTCAAGAACTGAAGGTAAATAACTTCGTGAATTTGAATAAAAACACGCGCCTTGAGATTGTTGTCTTAAAAAGGTATCATCACTTTGAAAAGGAGCTCTTACCCTCTGAAGAGCCGAACATGTTTCGAATCGGCGTCAATTCCCATCAGAAACTGTCTTCCTCCAAGTCCAACTCCCTAAGCTAGATGACTTCTAATATCAACATAACCAGGTCGGCTTCCATCAGAGTCTAACACCAGAAATAAATATTGTGTCTACCTCCAAACCCGATGCTGGAATGAATACTTGGATAAAACGCTTGCTTCCTTTAACCACCAATACCAGTGTGATTCTTCCACTTCTCTTTCGAACTGCATAATAAAATGCCTAAGCAAAGTGGGGCGTTCAATAAGTGATGCAACACATTTTTTTCCGAAAGCAGGTTGGTTTGTTTCAGAATTACAATGCATCATATCATTACTCAGCCTTTGGACTACAAAACCATATTTTTCAACATAATATCCGTTCAATGCGACAGCCTTATGCAACCTTACTGGGAGGCGCCGTATGCCTGCATGATACCACTCTGCTGATCAATGTCGCAGCCACATCATCCACGCACTGCCTCCCGCTTAGTGCGTCCTTCATTGGGCGAGACAGACAGAAGTCGGAAGGTGCGAGATCCGGGCTGTAGGGTGGATGAGTAAGAATCATACAGTGAAGTTTTGTGAGTGTGTCAGTACTATCGACAGAAACGTCGAGTCTGAGCAGTTAGCTGTTTGTGATCTGTGGATCACCTCGAATCAGAGCGTCTGCACATTCCAACACTCCAGGAGTCACATCTGTATGCGGTCAACCAGCAAGCGCGGGATCAAACAGGTTTCCGTGATCTTGTTGCTTTGATAACTGACTCCTCGGCTAACGACTCCCCGTGCTTTTGTTCACTGCCAGGTCTCCGTACACATTCTGTAAGTACCCACGAATATCTTGTTGCTTTGATAACTGACGCCTCGGTCAACGACTCCCCGTGCTTTTGTTCACTGCCAGGTCTCCGTACACATTCTGTAAGTACCCACCAATATCTGCGATGCTCTGGTTATCCACCAAAAGAAACTCAATGACAGCTCTCTGCTTGGAACACACCTCCGTTACAGACGCCATTGGGAGGGCTGCATATAGTAGCGGGGAAATATCCCACGAAAAACTGCATTTTTTTCAACAGAAATTTACCGAGAAAAAAAATATGTTGCGTTACATATTGAACACCCCTCATATAGTTTGCTAGCCAATCATGTACAAACAATTAGTTGTTTCGCCAATCAGCTGAGAGGTTGCTTTCAGTTTGTTTCACTTCGACGTTATATTTCAAAAACTAATCATGGGACAAAGAGAGGAAAACTGTACGTCATCTCCTCCTAGCAAAACTGAGTGGAAATTTTCCAGGAAAGATTAGAGAGAAAAGAAGAAAAGATGCGAGGGAAGATAGTGCGCTTTTGCACAACCAACTCCCTGCCGCCAGCTTCTCATAGAATTTGGAAGCTATTAGAATGTATCCTGTTGTTAGACTCGTGTCATAAACTAGAAAGAGGGCTTCTCTTTCCACCTTTTCACCCCTGGCGAGTCGAGCATCTACCAAGCAGAGGCAATCCCTCGGCACCGCCTCTCCGGACGCCACCGAGCCGGACCGTGCAAGAAGCACCCACTGTTAGACGATAGAAAAATGCGTAACTGCAGCTCTGCGTCTCGCCTTTGCGTCACCAGCCAGTCAGACCGCTGTCGAAGAAGCTCACTTTCCATCTCGCCTCAGACAAACTACATAGGACAGGCAAATGTTCTCCATTTGTCAGAGCGACTTCCCATGGAACGCTGTGGCCAGAACGGCTTACATCGCGTTCGAATGTATGCCAAGTGGCGTGTCTTCCGTGGCGGATGCTGTGAAGAATTAAATTATTATTATTATTATTATTTCTTTTCTTCCTCTCGTTCTTTTCTTTATATATATATACGTCACGAGTCTAACCACAGAATACTTTCTAATAGCTTCCAAATTCTGTGAGAAGCTGGCGACAGGGAGTGGGTGTGCAGAAACGCACTATCTTCCCTCGCATCTTTTCTTCTTCTCTCTCTGATCTTTCCTGGAAATTGTCCAGTTAATTTTGCTAGGAGGAGATACAGGCAGATGAATCTAAAGCAATAAAAAGAAATATATGACATTGACAAACAAACAAAAGAGATAAAGAGATGCTCTTCAATTTCTTTTTATTGCTTTAGATTCATCTGACCGTATCTATACGTGATAGGGGGCGGACATATTGCGAGTTCCGCCGAATTAATATTGTTAAAAAAATCTGTTTGTATAAGTGGTAGCGGGTGGACGTGTGACGAGTTCCTCCGCATTGGTATTGTTCAAAAGTGTGTTTTCCAACTGTGCGTTAGAAAGTATTAAAGACACTTACCGAGATAACGAAGTTAATCTCTCCGCGACGCCCCGAGAATCCAGCATTGAGAGGATCGAAGATAGCAAGAAGAATTCGCTTGAGCAGAGGAGGGCCGATCCAGAACCAGTATTGTCATACCAATATCCATGCACAATATCGGTAACGAGAAAGGGATATACGTAAATTTACGAGTGTTAAATGCTGAAAGTATGTATTGAAGCCGGCCGTTGTGGCCGAGCGGTTCCAGGCACTTCAGTCCGGAACCGCGCTGCTGCTACGGTGGCAGGTTCGAATCCTGCCTAGGACATGCATGTGTGTTATGTCCTTAGGTTAGTTAGGTTTAAGTAGTTCTAAGTCTAGGGGACTGATGGCCTCAGATGTTAAGTCCCATAGTGCTCAGAGCCATTTGAACCACTTGTATTGAATATTGAAGGTCTGCTTATATTAGAGCCAGTTGAAATTGACTCAGGATAGGTGTACCTTTCAATTTTTTTCAGTAATTCTTTCAAAATTTTCCTTTTAATTATTTAAGCATCAAATTTTTATTCAGTTTCCAATATGTATATTACGTTCTTAGTCCCACCCGCCACTATCCAGTGCGTCTTCCCTGCACTACGGGCTTGTCAGCCGTTGACTAAATCAGGGCTGAGGCCGACTACAAAAATTACATTACTAGTTAAGATTTCGTTCTCTCGTCCCGGGTAGCAAAAAACTGCTCATACTCTACCTGTACCATAAATTGCAGTTACATCATAATTACAAGCTGGAAGAAGGGAGTTCTTACTTATTGACCTTCTGCAGATATTTTCGAAATAGATTAATGGCTTTCTCATTCCCATCCTATGAGAGGAGGAGGAAATTAGCTTAATGAGCAGTCGTAGATATCGATTTTAATGAAACGAACCAGCCAGCAAGTGGCGATAACCTTTTCAAGTTTACATTTCAAATTTATTTGTACTAACCTGGGCAATATTTCATACTGCAGCCAGCTGCGTTTGTTAACAACACCTTCACATTTATCTCGCAAAAGTCTCGTTCGTGGACACATGTTTACTGGATCGTTTTTGCTCCTACTACCACCCATTCAATTTTCGTTATTAACTGTGATATACCTTGAGACCTAAGTTTCTTCCGGCGTATACAGTACTCAAATAACTTACGGGAATGCAACCGGGTGACGTCGTCATCAACCGCCTGTCATGTTCAAAACAGAACTGAAGCAAGTAAGGGCTGTGCAAGTGAATTTAAAACAGTTCGTGAAAGATACACGAGACGTCCGTTGCGCTATCGACCAACACTGCACCGGGTGAGTCACGATAATACCGAGTTGGCACCAAGGTCTGTGGACTTCCGGAGTCGCACAGGGAGCACCTCCAACAACATCGGTCGTATTTTGTCGAAATATGCTGTGAAATATTTTTTCCGACCTCCATCTAAGATTAAATCCTTTTAGGTTCTGTTGAGGCTGATCCTTAATCGCGCAAGGCGCCTGTCTATCGCATTTCTTAGTTATGGCCTGTTTATACTTGCCAGAGTATCAGAACCATGGAGGACCAGTGTACCAAGCTGAAGCGTACACACGCTTACAACAGCCGAGAAAATCTGTTATACCAAAGCATTGTCTTGACACCGGTCACCCTATGGAATGTAATAACACGAGGATTCTGGTATGCGCTTCCAGGTTTGGAGTAGTCTTATTAAGGAAGCAGCTGAAATTAAATTACCAGGTAACCATATGTATAGAGGTGGAGGTTTTTGCTTAAATTATTTGTGAAATCCAGCTCTGCCCCATGCCAAAAACCAATTTTTTACTTGCTGACGTTCAGCCTTGACAATGATAGGGCTATCACCCGTCAGGATATCGGCGGTTGACAACGACGTCACCCTGCCGCATTCCCCTAACTTTTTTGAATAAATATATACCGTGTATTTAGTTTGGTGGTTGTATTACTTATTTTGTACTTGCAATATATGTGCAGGAATTCATTTATGTCTTTACAGAACTGTATGTGGTAAAATAATACAACTGTGAAAGGAGTTCTCAGAAATCAGATTGTTAGAATAAGACTATTGGTTTCCCCAGACATTACGTGACGGTTGTTTAGCCACAATCATGTAAGGAGACGCGATAGTAAACGGATTGCAGTTGTTGTCGTACGAGTATTACAGGTTCGTGTGGCATACTCGGCTAACTGCCGTAAGCAAAAACTGACGTTTATCTTGATCGTCAAGTAGTAGCATACCAGCATGCTTTTCGATTTTCTGCGCAGACTGTTTACTATCCGGGTCGATATACAAGAATGTGGTTGGTAGCGAAAGTCGTCGTTCAATGTAGTAAAGTTGCGATCAGGTGTTCCACGCGACCTTCAGCAGAAGGACGAGCGAATTCACTGTCCAAGATGTGAGGTTATTCACATACGTAGTCACAATTCACAGTTTTTGTATGTAAAACGCTGAACTATAATAAAATACAGACTGATACTGCTCGTGACAAACGGCTTCATACAGGAACGCTAACTGCGTACCCATCGCTCCAAATGTGTTTTGTCAAGACCCCCGTGAGAAACTTGGTCAACACTCCTTTAACTCTCAGCTTTACCACAGCAACAGTGTCGATGCCGATGTTAGTTGTTGATCAGCAACCCTAAGACAAAAAACAAACGGTGCACCACGAAGGAATTATCCGAATGGAATGGAAATCGGTAAATGTGAAGTACGTGTACATACAAACAAACGAGTACAATTTCAGGAACTTGGATGATATATTCAAGAGAAAGAGCTTCGCAAATTGTCCAAGTCAGTAACGCACTAGTCCACCCCTGGCCCTTACTAATGAAGCAGTTTTTTGGCTTGGCATTGATTGATAGAGTTGTTGTATGTCCAGCTGAGGGACAAATTTTGTCCAACTGGTGTGTGAAATCGTCAAAATCCCGAGCTGGTTGGAGGGACCTGCCCATAATGGTCCAAACGTTCTCAATTGGGGAGAGATCGGGCGTCCTTGCTGGCCAGGGCATGGCTTGGCAAGCACGAAAATAAGCACCAAAAATTCGCGTGCAGGCGGGCATTATCTTGATGGCATGTAGACTTTGAATGGCTTATCATGAAAGGCAATAAAACGGGGAGTAGAACATCGTCAGCGTACGGGGTCCTGCCATGAAGAGAAATGACACCAAGACCATTACTCCTGGTTGTTGGGCCATATAGCAGGCAACAGTCAGCTTGGTATCCCTTCGCTGTACAGGGCGTCTCCAGACACTTCTTCGCTGGTCATAGAGGCTCAATTCGAAGCGGGACTCATCACTGAACACAATTCTAAACTAAACTTCACCCAGACAGGCCGTGAAGGCCCAGCTTTACCGACCGGCTGCCGTGTCACCCTCAGCCCACAGACGTCACTGGATGCGGATATGGAGGGGAAATCGTCAGCATATCACTCTCCGGGTTCAATGTCAGTTTACGAGACCTGGAGCCGCTACTTCCCAATCAAGTAGCTCCTCAGTTTGCCTCACAAGGGCTAAGTACACACCGCTTGCCAACAGTGCTTCGTAGACTGAATAGTTACCTATCCAAGTTGTAGCTCAGTCTGATAGCACTTAACGTCAGTGATCTGACGGGAACCAATGTTTCAAACGCGGCAAGGCTGTTGGCTGAAGACAATTCTACTCCAGTCAAAGAGATTTCAGGCTGAAGACATGCCCGGGACGGTGGTGGGATACCACCTTGACTGTAGCTCGCATTATGGCCCGACAACCTAGATTGAATGTCTGGGTGTCATTTCTTTTCATGGCAGGAACCCTTTGGTTGTATCCATGGCACACTTATAGCAAATCGGTACATCGACAATGTTCTACACCTTGTTTTGTTGCCCTTCATTGCAACCCATCCTGGGCTTATGTTTCAGCAAAACAATGCCCGCCTGCACATGGCCAGATCCTCTACTGCTTGTCTACGTGTTTGCAAAACTCACCTTGGTCAACATGATCGATGGATCTCTTCCCAGTTGTGAACGTTTGGAGCATTATGGGCAGGGCCCCTCAACACGTTCGAGATTTTGACGATGTAATGCTGCAGTTGGATAGACTTTAGCACGATATCCCTCAGGAGGACATCCAAGAACTCTGTCGATCAATGTCAAGCCGAATATCTGCTTGAATAAGGGACAGTGTGGACCAACACGTTATTGACTTAGTCAATTTGTGTAACTCTTTCGCTTGAATATATCACCCAATTTTTCTGAAACAGAATCATTTGTTTGTTTGTTCATGTATATCACATCTACCGATTTCCATCCCTTTCGAATAATTCCTTCATTTTGTGTAGCTTTCTTTGGCACAGAATGTGCATAAAATATGGACTATAATAATAAAAAATATGATCTGAAGTTTGATGCTTTGATGTGTGCAGACTAGAAATACTTAATGTTCGTGGGGCTGTGGACTCCTGGTAGCATTTGCTAGGTGATGGACGTCAATGCAGATGGAGTAGAAATGACGTGATAAAATAAATGGGGTGAATATTAGGAAGTGTTAGATAGCAGTTATAGAAGGGAACCCTGGGTTGGAACCTTCATTTGGACTAGAAATGGTAGGGTAACTTAATGCTCTTAGGACGTATAGGTCTCAAGAACGATACATGATCTTGGGTGAAAAGGTGGTTGAAGCTACATCAGGAAACGGCACTGAGTGTACAAAGATGTAAACAAGGTGGAATATGGTGAGACAGTCCAACATTCTCGAGAATAGTGAATAAAGACACTGCTGGCATTATGTTTTGCAAGAGACATAGGACTGATGGAGGTATTCCAGGTGTTGAGGAGATGTGGGAACATTACCACCTGGTAAAGAATACAGGTGAGGGACAGTATAGGATCCGGATGGAGTGGTAAAACTTCGGAGATGCAGGAATCCTTGCAACAATTACGTAGGTGGGGACGAGGCAGATGAGGTTTTTGTTGGGGTATATAACAGTCAAAGGATTTAGTCTCCACATATGTCTGCTTAGTAGATTTAGTCTATTGTGGGCTCTCTCTTTGATGGTTATTAGGTGAGGTGTCCAAACCAGCTTTTGATTTAATGTTAGTCAAGTGCCTGGTCCAGTAAATCAGTGTTTGGTCAAGTAAATCAGAAGACTGTGAAGCAGAGGTCTAGAAAAGGGAAAGAATTACTGCCTAATACTGTTGGCATCAAGTGGATGATCCTGCTGGGAAGAGATAGAGCAGCCAGCCAGGTGGATGGGAACAGCCAATTCAGATTGGTGCACTGACATACTGTTTCACTGTTGTAGTAGTAGGTTCTGTATTATAAAATGGTATCACAGTGGAAGCTTACACTAGTGCATTGGTGTTGGGCAGCTACGGGTGGCACCTGCAGCGACTGGTGGACACGGACCCCAACGACCGTCGGCTGCGCTTCCCACGCTGCTCCACTGAGGTCTCCCGCTGGGGTGCTGTACTGCTGCGCTTCAAAAACATGCTGCGATAGTCAACCGTGTGCTCAGCCTTTTCGTTTCAGCTGCTGTAGTCACATGCAAGACGCTCAATGCTTTTTGATAATCAATTTTTGTGTGTATAGTTCGATTTTTAAATGTATATATTTACATCCACGGCACATTTTAACCGCTCCATTTATTTCCTTATATTGTTCCCGCAGATAAAAACTGCATTAGCTACTCATTTATTTTCGTGTTTCATTTCTTCCCCAAAGTGAGCACATTGTATTGTTTAGAGTTTTTGTGAGGTGATTACGAGTTATTCCATTTGCGTTATTCTAAAGGAAGCATTTCGAAAACTGTATGGAGCCAGGAGATTTGTATCTATATTTCTTTTAATAAGTGGGACAATGATAACAGAATGAAGAATCTACATTGTGTATACGCTTGGTGTCACAGGAGGAATGGTCAATATTCGGGGATATGGTAGGAATGATCACTTCACACAAAAAACTTCATATGGACATAGGGACTACTCTGATTGGTTTCCAAGATAGAACACATTTAATATAGATTGTTACATATTTTATTTATTATTAAATACATCGTCAGGTACATATGTTCAATAGCTAGTAATAATTACAATATGCGTTTTAAAAGGTATCAACCGACAAATACGTCCTCGATGCGATCAAGCATTTGATGTCATGCGTTCACCTTTCGTTTGTACATCTCAGGCGTCAGCAAAAACGCATGCACAAATATCTAAAGGAGTAATATCTGGCGATCTGGCTGGCCAGTTAATTGTACTACCAAGGCAAATCCAGCGGTTAGGGTAAGTACAGTTGAGACGTTCCCCCAAACATCTGGTAAAATGTGGGCTTCGTCATGTTGGAAGTACATTGTAGGCCGTGTGGCCAAAGGAACGATCACAAGGCATTCAGGAAACGAATTCTCCAAAAAATGAAAGTGATTCTATAGCGTCATTCTCTCTTCCAAAATGACTAGATAAATCAATATGTTTCTGATCATGCAGCACCAAAAACGAGCTTGGAAATTGCTTTTCACTGTAGTGTGTGCCTTCGATAAAACAGTGGAAAAAAAATTTTTCTGTGGCATAAATTTACGGAGTCTATTTAGATGCATATGATGACGAAGTACTTAGCCTATAAATTATTTTGTTTGCATAGACTGGTTCTCACGACAATTCGTTCTTTGTTTACTAATCTACCCTCATTAAGTTTCTTTCTCAATATAAGGTAACTGTGACTCAACAAGGCCTAGTGTAGAGGCGAGCACTAATCATCTGAACGAGCAGCGCTCCAGTTTAGGCAGGAAAATGAGCAGAGTTTCCGCTCTGGTGGAACTGAAACTTGTAGCTGCTTGCACAGCTTGCCGTAGCTGGAGAAGGGCCGCGCATCAAACCAGATGTAAACTCGTGACACTACTGTGGTGTCTAATGCCTCTTCTATTCAGTGCATTAGATTATGTTGGTAAATAAATCCGTTTAATTATATTCCTTTCATTAGATTGTGCATAGGAAACAAAAGTAATTGCTTTGACATCTAATAACTAAATACTCCTTTGACTACTACTTATAGTCATGAAAATATAGTAGGCCAACGCAAAAGCTTATTTAGAATACAGCATAAGCAATGAACGACTAACTAGCTCTAGGTTACGCACAGAAATAAGGAAATGAATAAATATACTTAACCACAAACAAAACATAGGCTTATGTGTTCTTATGTGGAGGTGTGCGTCTCTTTTTGCTGAAGAAGACGAGTTATATTTGTTGCGATCGATCTCGCACTTGCAGTTCGCAGAACTGCAGTGAGATGTGCATAAGTTACAGTGGCTCTTCGAGGAGATGTATATATCTTCATTAGAGAGAACATTTTTTCACACAGATATGTTGACCTGAACACTGATAACAGTTTGGCAGCCATTTTGTACATATTTGGGAAATATGATTGCAAAAAAGTACACAAAAATGTGATAGGCTTATTTGTGATTCATATTTAACCTCAATTCACTATCACATCGAATTGTGAGCAACTTGCGCTGTAGAGCAGATGGAACGTCATCAATTATTATTGTAGTTGAAAAGGGTGCAGCAAGCACTTTCAGATCCATCGATAAATCTTCCAGATCTCTAAATCGGATGGAAAATTCTTTCACAAGTGTCGCAAGAGTACCTGAAAATGTCTGCAACTGCTCTTGAGCTGAAATAGATTTCCGTATTGACCATTTGGGAAAGTGTTTTTTCAACATCCGACGCTGCCAAAGCTCCAACATTTGCATGAAAACAGTAATAATGCCTACAAAATGTTGCTTCATCTGGGATGTATCTCGGTCAAAAATGCTAACTCATTAATCCATTTAGGATCAGTGAATTGATGGAAGGGACGCCCCTTCATTTCCATGAATAAAACTATTTCGTCCAACAAATCTACTGAGCCAATGAACTTCACAAAAGTACGCAATATCACTAAATTCACACTCAATATCCTTCAGCAGAGTTTTAAATTGTCTGTGGTTCAGTCAATGACTCTTAATAAAATTAACTGCTCCCACTACTACGGTCATTACATTTGCCATTGTGACGTTTTTCTGGGCGCAGGTTTTCTTGATGAATCAAACAATGCACAGGTATGAATCTCACTTCGTGTTGCCGTAGTTTGCTTATCAGATGACCTATAAGCCCTGCTCTACATCCGACCATGCAGGGTGCTCCATCAGTGGCAACTGAAATAAACTTTCCCCACAGCAGACCAAACTTGATAAATACGTCTCCCACACACTGCAGTATGCCATCACTGGTCGTAATGTCTTTGAGAGGACATAAACCAAGGACTTCCTCCCTTACTACTAAGTCTGTATCAATACCTATAATGGGCTGTGTCCAACGAGTCGGTACTCTCATTTAATGGAACAGAAAACACCAACACATTCGAAATAACATCCATTAATTGTTCCACAATATCACTTGACAAACTTCCGATACGACAACTTATACTGCGCCGCGATAGACTCAAACTTTCGAAAGAACGTGGAAGAGACATAGTTCGTCAGCTACGACTTCCAAACTCTGCTCCACGAATTCGTCGTCACAAAATGGTCGGGAAGAACGGGCGATCAGCAAAGCTATTCTGTAACTAGCACAAACAGATGCATTGGAAGAGGAAGCATCACTTTCCTATGTAAGAAATTAGCAGATTTGTCATTTCGAAGGAAAATTTGTTTATTAAGCATCATAATTAAGTGATATGGTATGTAGGTGCAACATTATAGTACGTACCTCCACTTTACTTCCTTCCTCGCGTAGCTTATTAAGAAGATTAAGTCTATTTCACCCTCTACACTTCCATACTATTTGAAGTGATGTGTTCTGTAGTGAGCTTCTGAATTGTACTTTTTTATGCCTAATAATTCACCACATACCGAACATTGCGCTCCTCCTTCGCTTTCCTTGAACAAGTAATCACGCCCCCAACTAGAGTCGAACTGTAAAACAGAACGCCACTTTACCGCATTGCTTTGACTAGCCATTTCAGATACACAACGCACTGTACCGTAACATAATACAGAGGGGTCCAAAAAAATGTATCCACTGTTTAAAAGTCCGTAAATGGCAAACTAGTTGACGGAGTTGTCTCGTCTTTGGTGGTGTAATAGTCCGTAGTTCCGGCAATCGCCACACAAGCGTTGTATTGCATTGTGTTGTTTTGTCAGGTGACAGTCTCCAGATAGTCAGTGTTTTGTTCTTAGTTGCATCTAGTTACTTGAGTAAATATGGCTATCGCAAGGCTGACATTCGATGAAAGGAACTCAGTTTTGAAGTGGTATTTTAAGTACGAAAACATTAATGAGGTTCAACGGCAATGACGAAATGAGTACCAAACAGAGCCACCGACACGTTTAACGATTCGTCGCATTCGAGACAAATTTGAAGCCGAAGGCTGTGTTAAAGATGTACACAAACAACGATCTGGACGACCTGTAACAGTAAGAAGTCCAGCTAACTCCCGTCGTCTGTTACAACAATTCACTCGCTCACCACGGAAGTTTGTGAGACAGTGTGCCCGTGAAACTGGAGTGAGTCGCTCAAGTGTTCGGCTAGTTTTGAAGACAGCAAAGTGGAAGTGCTACATCCCACGATTGCTACACGCAATGAACGAGGACGACCCAGATCGTAGAATGGAGTACTGCGAGTGGTTTACTAACATGATGCGCAACGATGAAGAGTTTGCAGAGATGATTGTGTAGTCTGATGAGCCATAGTTCAAACTCAGTGGTACAGTAAATCGCCACAATTTCATCTACTGGGCCGTCGAAAATCCGAACGTCCATGTAGACAAAGCAGTGAATTTGCCAGGAGTAAATGTGTGGTGTGGGTTATCTTACCGGGGCTTGATTGGGCCATTCTTCTTTGACGGCACAGTTACCGGCGAGGTGTACCTTCAGAAGCTTCAGACATCCATTTTACCTACTATCCGAGACTTGTATGGAGACGGAAGAGTTTCCTCACAACAAGATGGTGCCCCAGCCCACTACCAAAATCGTGTTAGGGCGTATCTCGACGAAAATCTGCCAGGAAGATGGATAGACCATAGAGGTGCTGTGGAGTATCCACCACGTTCCCGAGACCTAACTCCTCTGGACTTTTACCTGTGGGGAACACTAAAGGACGTCGTTTATCGACAAAAGCCACGCACATTGGATGAACTTCGAGAATCCATCGTACATTCATGTGCAAATATCCAACTGAACACGTTGCAATCAGTAGTTCGTGCTGCAGTTCGGCGGCATCGTTTGTGTGTGGATGTTAATGGTGACCATTTCTAACACCTACAGTGATATCTTTAAGTTGGACTTTAAGCTACACTTTCACCAAAAATGACACAACTCTGTCAATTAGTTTGCAAATTACGGACTTCTAAACAGTGGATATATTTTTTTGGTCCCCTCTGTATACTGAGCCAGGTACATTGCTGTGGCTAAGCTTGCGCCTTGACTGCGCATGTCGTCATCGGGTCTTCACAGTACAAACTATTAGACGTCAGCTGCTGTTGGCTCCTCGGGTCTGTCCGCGCAAATGTAGGTAGCTCCGGGAGCGCGGCGACTCTTTCATTGCCTGCCTATGGCTCAGTGCCTTTATCTTGGTAACTATGACAGGGATCCGACAGATGACACCTCATGCCCATTTGGCAAACTACTTTAACTATCTCTGCTTCTCACAGAGAGCTCCGTGACTATCAGCCATTTCACAGGTGACCTATTGTTGTTTGTCATTCATTCATTATTTTGTTCAGGTAAGCTTTGGCGTTACTCATTCGTTATAATTTTTCTACAAAGGTGATACTGTGTCAGTTACTTCATGCAATTGTTCTGTTTGGGCGTTTTTTGTTACAGAAAGTATGAGTTCTTCGCGGAAGATACTCCGACGATTTCTGCTACATATGAGGTAAATATTGTCAAGTAAAGCAGTGACGGAATATAAATGATGTGGAGTACAAAACTATCGGTCATGTTTTGAAAAACAACTTGGACAACGAGATAACTGTTGGGTCCCCACACAACATTTGTAAAATTTGCGTGGAGTCTCTTCGACATTTGAGTCATGGAGGACGAAATGGGCTTCCGTTTGGAATACCGATGACATGTACATGTACAAGAAATTACCTCGATGATTGCTAATTTTGTGCTGTGGATGTAAAAGGTATGAATCGATGCAAAAAGCGCTCTTGGTTGCATCCAAGCGTACAATCCGCTAAGCCACTAATCTTGCATAGTGAATACCGGTATTTACTTCCTTATCAGAAGACTAATGTGATGACGTCGAAATGTTAGACACTCAGACTAAAAGCAATAGTGAAAGTGAATTCGAAAAATGCAGTCCTACACTGCAAGGCTGTTCTCAGGATGAGCTAAACGACTTGATTTGAGATTTAAATTTAACCAAGAAATCAGCTGAGCTTCTTGCGTCAAGGCTAAAAGAAAAACATTGTCAACCTGGCGTATCAGTAACAGCCTATCGAACTAGAGAGCTTGACATTCTTCAATATTTAACTAGATCAATTATATCTTTATTGCACGATATTTCTGGGCTTTTAAATTTAATGGATCTTTCAACATATCAACCAAAAGACTGGCGACTTTTCCTAGATAGCTAAAGGAAAAGTTTTAAATGTATGTTACTGCATAACGGAAATAAATTAGCTTCGATCCCGATTCTTGCGGAAGAATATCCAAATTTTGAGATCAATTATATCTATATTGCACGATGTTTCTGGGCTTTTAAATTTAATGGATCTTTCAACGTATCAACCAAAAGACTGGCGACTTTTCCTAGATAGCTAAAGGAAAAGTTTTAAATTATTTTACTGCATAACGGAAATAAATTAGCTTCGATCCCGATTCTTGCGGAAGAATATCCAAATGTTAAACTTGTTTTAGAGACAATTTCATTTCATCAAGATCAGTGGTCAGTGTGTGTAGATTTAAAAATGGTCAGTCGTGCGAATAATGGACACTTTAGCAGGAAAGGCTCACCGCTGAGAATGAACGTGACTTTAGGAAAAGTTTACTCTGTTCATGAACTGTTGGTTAGCCGGGAAAAAATCAATCTTCCGCCACTACATATTAAACTTGGTCTTATAAAACAGTCTATTAAAGCTTTAGGAATGGTGATTGCTTCAAATATACACTCCTGGAAATTGAAATAAGAACACCGTGAATTCATTGTCCCAGGAAGGGGAAACTTTATTGACACATTCCTGGGGTCAGATACATCACATGATCACACTGACAGAACCACAGGCACATAGACACAGGCAACAGAGCATGCACAATGTCGGCACTAGTACAGTGTATATCCACCTTTCGCAGCAATGCAGGCTGCTATTCTCCCATGGAGACAATCGTAGAGATGCTGGATGTAGTCCTGTGGAACGGCTTGCCATGCCATTTCCACCTGGCGCCTCAGTTGGACCAGCGTTCGTGCTGGACGTGCAGACCGCGTGAGACGACGCTTCATCCAGTCCCAAACATGCTCAATGGGGGACAGATCCGGAGATCTTGCTGGCCAGGGTAGTTGACTTACACCTTCTAGAGCACGTTGGGTGGCAGGGGATACATGCGGACGTGCATTGTCCTGTTGGAACAGCAAGTTCCCTTGCCGGTTTAGGAATGGTAGAACGATGGGTTCGATGACGGTTTGGATGTACCGTGCACTATTCAGTGTCCCCTCGACGATCACCAGTGGTGTACGGCCAGTGTAGGAGATCGCTCCCCACACCATGATGCCGGGTGTTGGCCCTGTGTGCCTCGGTCGTATGCAGTCCTGATTGTGGCGCTCACCTGCACGGCGCCAAACACGCATACGACCATCATTGGCACCAAGGCAGAAGCGACTCTCATCGCTGAAGACGACACGTCTCCATTCGTCCCTCCATTCACGCCTGTCGCGACACCACTGGAGGCGGGCTGCACGATGTTGGGGCGTGAGCGGAAGACGGCCTAACGGTGTGCGGGACCGTAGCCCAGCTTCATGGAGACGGTTGCGAATGGTCCACGCCGATACCCCAGGAGCAACAGTGTCCCTAATTTGCTGGGAAGTGGCGGTGCGGTCCCCTACTGCACTGCGTAGGATCCTGCGGTCTTGGCGTGCATCCGTGCGTCGCTGCGGTCCGGTCCCAGGTCGACGGGCACGTGCACCTTCCGCCGACCACTGGCGACAACATCGATGTACTGTGGAGACCTCACGCCCCACGTGTTGAGCAATTCGGCGGTACGTCCACCCGGCCTCCCGCATGCCCACTATACGCCCTGGCTCAAAGTCCGTCAACTGCACATACGGTTCACGTCCACGCTGTCGCGGCATGCTACCAGTGTTAAAGACTGCGATGGAGCTCCGTATGCCACGGCAAACTGGCTGACACTGACGGCGGCGGTGCACAAATGCTGCGCAGCTAGCGCCATTCGACGGCCAACACCGCGGTTCCTGGTGTGTCCGCTGTGCCGTGCGTGTGATCATTGCTTGTACAGCCCTCTCGCAGTGTCCGGAGCAAGTATGGTGGGTCTGACACACCGGTGTCAATGTGTTCTTTTTTCCATTTCCAAGAGTGTATTTGCCAGTCATTTCCTGGTCTCAGTATAGAAAACTTACAAGCAGGAGTTTTTTATGGTCCACAAATCCGTAATCTTATAAAGAACGATGATTTCACAAACCACATGACTTGAATTGGAAGCATGGACAAGCTTTCTATCAGTTGTCAAAAAATTTTTGCGGACTCACAACGCCGAAGAATGTCCCGAAATAATAGACAAAAGTCCCAGAATTTCCGAAAACTAGGAACTAATATGAGTGGCAAGCTGCATTTTTTGCACAGTCATCTAGGTAAATTTCCTGACAAGTTGGGCAGTTACAGCGAAAGACACCAAGATCATGGAGGAAAAATATCAAGGCCGTCGGGATCGCCATGTGGTGGCAGACTACTGCTGGAACTTGCAGAGGGACCGTCCGGACCAAAAACAGCGAAGAAAATCCCACACAAAACGTTTTTCTTAATTCTTATCAATATGTTTTTGTTGTTATGATTAATTTTATTATTGTTTGTATCATCTATAGCATTTTGTTTGTTTGAAATCAGCTGGTAACTTTGAGTTTTAAAAATATTCTCCTCTTTTTTATAACTTAATTCCCAATATAAGTGGATTGCGTTTATCTCAAAAAGTAGAGTCACCAAAAAAATATTACTGTTTTCGGTTTCAGCAGACCATATTTTCCTGAAATTGATTAATTAATCCCATGCTGCAGAATCAGAGTTCCCCCGTGTAATTATTACGTGTGTTCTTGTTTCTCTTCTGTATAAACGTGGCATCATCAATGAATAGTATTAATGGAATAAAGTGACGTCGTCATTTAACCAGTGAAAAAATGTGTTTTATCTCAACAAAGCATTTTGAATGGGCATATGTCCATACGAAGTTTTTTGCTTCAAATAAGCGTCCCTGTCGTATGCCTGAATACTGACCATTCCTCCTGGGACATCCAATATGTAAAGTATGTAAGTGTGTGTGTGTGTGTGTGTGTGTGTGTGTGTTCTTGTGTGTGTTTGCAGAAAAACAAATCTGGCGCTGTGAAAGGAAGTAAGACTTGCAGAAATGCTTCAATAAGTAATGGATTAGGAACGGGACGTTGGCAGAAAAGGCCAAACAAGTGAGAAAAGCACTACACAATTCGTTCAACATGAGTCATATACCACGAGTGGGATGGCTATTCGTACACAACATGCTGTTTGACAGTACGCTAAATTCGGCAGCTGTGTATTCACTGCACTCTGTGGCATAAAATGTGACTAGTCACTCCACATAATATTGCCTGGTCACATGTCAACAACTTCAGTCGGCGTCAGAAACCGAAGAGCAAATTCAGAACATTCCCGTGGATTGTGAGGTTTTAGTTGCAGCACCGTCTGGATCTTGTACGGATAGACAGAATAGACAGCAAAACTTTCCGCAGTGTTGACCGTGGGATGGACAGTTCTCGTGACACTGCATGAGCACTAATGTGCGTATTGTGTGTTGAACCGGGGACCTAGAAACGACGGAGACGCTTCGTCCAGCCGTAGCTCTCAGTGGTTCACAACCACACAATAGGCCACAGCAGTCCACCCAACCCACCGCCACCCCACACCGAACCCAGTGGATCCTTCTGGGAATGTCTCTTACCAGACAAGGGTACCCCAAATGTTCGCGAGGTAGAGTAATTATGGTGTACGCGTACGTGGAGAGTGTTGGCGCAGCAATCGCCGACATAGTGTAACTGAGGCGGAATAAGGGGAACCAGACCGCTTTCGCTGAGGCTGATGGAAAACCGCCTAAAAACCATCCACAGGCTGGTCAGCACACCGGACCTCGACACTAATCCGCCGGGCGGATTCGTGCAGGGGACCGGCACACCTTCCCGGCAGACCGGTGTGGCCGAGCGGTTCTAGGCGCTACAGTCTCGAACCACGCGACCGCTACGGTCGCAGGTTCGAATCCTGCCTCGGGCATGGATGTGTGTGATGTCCTTAGGTTAGTTAGGTTTAAGTAGTTCTAAGTTCTAGGGGACTGGTGACCTTAGAAGTTAAGTCCCATAGTGCTCAGAGCCATTTGAGCCAACACCTTCCCGCTTGGGAAGCAGCGCATTAGACCGCGCCTTCCTCATCCAGGAGCCACACCAAGCTCACTCATGATTTCGGATTTCATTATCATCTTCTTTAAGCCGTTCCTTAAAACATTTGACGCCGTCGGCCCTTTGCTCAAATCTTTCAGAAGCCGATACTCTCTCAATATAGTATATAGCACCATAATTGCTGCCGTTCACATTAAGCAGTCTCACTAACAGCGCTCAGTCTCTCTTCTCGATAGCCATACTGTACATTCACCTTACGGTTTGTCAAATAACAGCCTGGATGCCATCAGTGGTGCTAAGTTCCTATGGGACCAAACTGCTGAGGTCATCGGTCCCTAGGCTTATACACTACTGAATCTAACTTAAATTAACTTACGCTAAGATAACACACCTCCGACGGGGGAGAGGGGGGGGGGGCGCACGAACCGTGGCAAGTCGTCTCAGACCTCGAGATTACCCCGCGCTGCGTAGACGTCATCCATCATATAGTGTACAGCACCAGATTTGCATGTGGTAGTCAAATTGGAACTAATTTTTCAAACGTGGATAGGTTCCGCATAACCAATTAACATGTCTACCAAGTTTCGCTGGCATGCGATAATTCAAATGGTTCAAATGGCTCTGAGCACTATGGGACTCAACTGCTGAGGTCATTAGTCCCCTAGAACTTAGAGCTAGTTAAACATAACTAACCTAAGGACATCACAAACATCCATGCCCGAGGCAGGATTCGAACCTGCGACTGTAGCGGTCTTGCGGTTCCAGACTGCAGCGTCTTTAACCGCACGGCCACTTCGGGCGGCCATGCGATAATTACAGACTTCACTGGGGTTCCGTAAGTAGCTGTAATTATTACAATACACCACGAGGGTCAAAAGTAATAGTATGACCTTACTAGCCCATTTCAGCAGCCAGAACTCAACTACGCTATCAAAGCCAGCAGAGTTTGTTAAGCGGCCGGCTTAGATTACATCCGAATGGAGCGAATAAAGAATTTTAAGCCATTAGCAAGAGAAAGGATCCTACAACTGCATGATCTGCTACTAAATACCAAAGATATGGTGAAAAATTGGAGTGCCTGTTAATCTTAAAGCAGACAAGGAAGTAAACCATCCCAAAAGTTTAAGGATGGTCAGCCCCTTAAGACACCTCTACTTACACACGAGCTTGCGTCTTCGTAAAAACTCGTTCTGCTGGTATGCGTTCAACATAGCAAAAGAAATTGAAATATTTCCGCTTCATATAGTACATGTTTCCGTCACAGTAGTAACAGTTCGCAAAGACCATCCTCTACACGTAAAAGAGAACAGTGGAGTCTCGTTGGTTGGGTTAGACAGAACACAGAAAGTTTCGACTGGTATTATTTTCAAATTTACATTCCTCATAAGATCGTTGAAGTGATACATGGTTCGTTTGATGGAAATACTTTTCTTAAATTCAAGTTGGGGCGAAATAAGAACACGTTTTTTACAACAATGCCACAACATTTCTTGAGCAATTACCTTCTCCAAAAACAAAAGAAAACAAAGCCGGTAGTCTAGTGTTCAATAATGGAATGAAAAACTTTTCCTACAGTACGACAATGCATTTATTCACATATCTTGCTGTGTCTCACAAGTTTTGCTGGGTGTTTGTAATCTTCCTTGGATTGGAAGGTCATCACTTTCGAAAAATCAGGGCAGTCTGCACTGATATATCCTCCCGCTAAATGCCTTTGTAAATGACGGTCGTTGTTCCCTTACTGAAAGCTGTTTCTATGAGCGATAGATAAGGAAAATTGTTTAAACCTCTGAATGTCCTTGTTGCACTTTGGAAAACTTTTTTTCCAAAAGAAGGCAAGTTGTCTTCAACCACGAGTTAACAATAACTGAAACAATTAAATCCAATCTATTCATAACGTACAGCAGGTACTCTAGTTGAATTCAAGTGGATATATCCGAAATAATTTCAGTATGAAAGTTACTTTCAGAAATTTTTATTACCAGTTCATTGGTATAAAACAATAAGATGTACAATCTCCAAAGCATTTCTTCAAAACTTAACTCTCCTCATTTCAAAATGGTATCCCAGTGCCTTCGTTTTCTTTCTTTCCGCGGAACCTCACTAGATAACAGTTAAAACGTACCATATGAGCGACGCAGACTTACCCCCTTCTGCTCGACAGAACATATGTAATAGAGAAAAGGAAACACACTATGTTCAGTTACATGGTACACAAAAAATACTTGCATTAGAGAGAAAGACTTGTGTGGGGAGCATCCTCTTCCAAGAGTGATAGTCCTGCATAGTTTGCAGGAGAAATTTTGTGAAGTATGGGAAGTAGGAGAGATGTGAAGGCTGAGTCGTGGATCGAGCCTGGACTAATTCCATTTCAGCGCTGCAGAAACAGCTTAACCAGTAAGAGGATTGATCGTAAAAGGCAAGGTTTCAAGTTCCGATTAGGCACAAACTTTATATCTGCCAAGAAGTCTTAGTATTTGCTTACAGCACATGGAACTACAATACAGCAAAAAGGTTCTGATTTATTTTTTATAAACTGATTGTGCAATGACTTCATTGTACAGTTTGAAATGATTAATCTTTTCACCTCTCATACTCTTCGCCTTGGGCTTGGGGCCAGTATTTTCAGCTATCAGCAAAAAATAAAATTTCTTCCCATTTTGGTAATTTCGAGATATTATTAAAACTTCAGATGATTAAAACACAACTCCCTGTGGCTACCTATCAGACGTACCCTGACAGAAAAGCACTAGGAAACCGAAGCTAGGATGAAGTGTATAGCGAAACCATTGTAAATGTGAAATTCTCTAAATTATCAATATTACTTACACTGAACTTTGACGATATATGTCCAAAAGCACCCAGACCAGTACAAATGTCTTACAGACCCAACTAAACCGAGTCATAATGAGCGAGAGTTTTTAAATTTCCATCATGGGCATGGAAAGATTTATACGTAGGTGCAGACTATGCCAAAAAATCATTTAATGACAAAATGATATAAAACGCAGATAATAAGTGCAGTGCAGTCTGGGATGTCAGAAAAACGGAAACAGAAAGAGGCAAACAAAGGTATAATAACATACTCATACGGCAGAGGTATAAGGTAATAATGATCTACACCATATAGCAAACTACGTGAATGAACATTTTTCAAGTACTGCAGGGAAGTTAAAACAAAAATTGCCAAAAGAAAATATAGCATCTGTAAATAATTACTTATCAGGCACAATGATGTTACTGCGAACCACACAAAATGAAGTCAGTGAACTGCACAAAGACTAAAAAATAAAGCCAGTAGGCTTAGATAAAGTACCAATGTGTGAAGTGAAACAATGTATATAGAATATAAAAGCTCCCTTAACAAACCTAATAAATAAATCCTTCACATCACGGAAATATCCAGATTATTTAAAACAGGCAAGAGTTGTATCTCTGGCAAAGAAACGTAATGCATAATACATTCAAAATTACTGGCCCATTTCCCTGCTGTCGCCACTTTCAGAAATAATAGAATCAGTTATGAAAGACAGATCAGTGAATTACTTGAGTAAATACACCTTTTAAATGAATCACAGTTTGGTTTCCAAAGTAGTAGAAGTACAGAATCAGCCATAGTAGAGTTTACAAAGATAGTATTTGATGCTCTTGACAAAGATATTTGTGTTAGCTCTTTTTAAGGATTTTGATCCTGCTGACCTTTAGATTCTACTAAGTAAGCTAGAAGCATTAGGAATTAATGGTTACGATGATGAGTGAAGCGAATACATCACTGAGAACTTTACAATTCAACTCTACATATTCAAGAAAAATGAAATTCACAAAAAATTTCTTGAAAGAATAAATCTCTTACTGTTACACAGTTTCTACTGTACTGTACACAGCAATCTAGACAGTTTTAACGCGTCGTTTCATACTATAACAGTTAGTAAGTTGAAATGTGTTCCTGGTTAATGAATGTCTGTAAAAGGTAGTGGGCTTTGAAGATCACATTCACTACGTTTACATCTCATACGTGTCCCGAATGACAACAATCGAATTTCAGGAATCGTTTTTCGCTGATGTGTTTAATACATTTTGCCAACCAGATCAAATACAAATATTCTAAACGTCAGTTGTTTTATATGAATGGTATCTCTAAAATAGAAGTTCATTTTCTTCGTCCCAATGAACTGAAATTATCAGTACTTCGATAATGTTTTTGTTAGAGAAACTGTAAGATTTGATTAGAGATGTCACTCAACTCCTAAGGAAGACGAGAACGAGATTTTACAGGAAGAGTTCTTAAAAATCTCATCCACGTTCAATTGCTGTGTTCGAAAATGTTTTATTATAACCACTTAGATAACGCGCATTGTAGAAAAAATGGAAAGTTATCACTGGTGGAATGTTATTGTAGTCCAGTACAAACTAAGTAATAGTAAACACACAGTCGTATTCATATTCCAGTGCAGAGAAATAATAAATGTTTCGTCAGTAGCTAGTGATTGTGTACCAGAGTCTTTGCTACTACAAGACAGAGTAGTTATCGTAATTCATATAGCCAGCTTTGAAGAATATAGTGCTGTTGCCGATCAGTTCGGTTTTCTAATGCAGCAAATATATTATTATTTATTTTTCTCATTCCATCTAATATATATAGAATGTGCTCTTCTTTAATTAAATAAAGCAAATGATCAATTTCGTGTACTGTCAAATACTACTACTCTCTTTCACTATACGTAAAACCCCTTTGCCCATAAACCAACATTCTTGGAACCATGTACGTACCTGACAACCCAAGCACACTTCAAATACGGTTATTCTTTTATATAGGAACGAATATCTACTGTGAAAGATGAAACGCATTTCCATAATCGATAATCGAGTGTTATATGACTTGCCAGAAGGGTTACTGGGTACTCGGTTCAAGAAAACGAGATTTAGGAGTACCATGAAAATCTTATACTCTTGGGCTACAGAGAAAATCTTTAGTTTTCGTTTGATTCCGGGGCATTGAGGAGGAAAAAGTGATTAAGTTGGCATAGATATGGCGAACAAATGGAGCCAACAGCAACCTCTCTTGTGTGAACGGAAAGATTATTGTCACGTAAAGTTCAATCACCGAAGAATCTTCAAACGTAATGGAAACGATAAAGCAAGTGGCAAATAAAATTATTCGAAGTAAGATGTGTCAGTATCAGCGTGTGATTGAATGACTCTAGAATTAGGCATAATTATCTGTTTCCATAATTATCTATTTCCAGGACATATATTTGTCATGCCGAGACATGTTGTGACAAAGGTGACAGGTGAATGGAACCAGTGGACAAAACAGTCCACACAGTGACGAACCAGTACCATATCGCCCAATGTGAGCGAAGCATGCGCTGACAGCAAACTTCCCGCAGGCTGCATTGGTCCGTCCAGTTCTGTCCACATTGCATAAATGCGCACGGAGGCTCCGTAGTAACAGCTGCCCGTCATTTTAATAAAGACAATGTTATGGTCTTCGGTCCAAAGACTGGTTTAATTGAGCTGTCCACGCTACTCCCATGTTTTAAGACTCTACACCTCTGCATAACTACTGCAACCTACATTCACTTGAACCGACTTGTGTGGTTAAGCCTTGGTCTCTCTCTACAACACCCCACATTCTCTCCCCACGCTTTACTCTGTTATCAACAAGTTATTCCTTGATATGTCGGGATATGCCGATCCCTTCTTTTAGTCAATTTATGTCGTAAATTTCTCTTCTCCCCACTTCGATTCAGTAACTTACCTTCGGAATTCTTCTGTAACACCACGTTTTAACATGTACTGTTCTCCTCTCTTCTGAAACGTTGATAGTCCACGTTTCACTTCTGTGGCAGACTACACTCCAGACGACGACTCTCAGAAAATATTTCCTATCACTTAAATTTATAACATTACATTTAAGATATTTCCCGCTAATATTTTGTTGCTGAAATAGCAAACCTTCTGTTGACATTTCCTAGTTTAATTCTCTCTGAATTTAATTATTTAATACGACTACCAGCATTACCCTTGTTTCGATATTAACAGGATCTCTCATAACCTCTTTCCAAAACACTGTCCATTCGATTCAACTGATGTTCCAAGTCCTTAGCTGTTCATTTATTTTATTTTTATTCACACGTCAAACAAATTCCGTAGGACTAAATTGAGGAGCAAATCTCCAAGGTCATGGAACGTGTAGGTACATGAAATTACAACATAAAAGTAATAAAAGGTAAAAATAAAATGTTTATGAACCCGAAAAGAGTCAAGCCGTAAGTTTGAGTAAATGTAATCAACAATACAACAAAAAAAAGCTTAATTTTTCAAGGAACTCCTCGACAGAGTAGAAGGAGTAATCCATGAGGAAACTCTTGAGTTTCTATTTGAAAGCGCGTGGATTATTGCTAAGATATTTGAATTCTAGTGGCCGCTTATTGAAAATGGACACAGCAGTATACTATACACCTTTCTGCACAAGGGTTAAGGAAGTGCGATCCAAATGGACGCTTGGTTTCTGCCGAGTATTAACTGAGTGAAAGCTGCTTATTCGTGGAAATAACCTAATACTGTTAACAAGAAATGACAGTAAGGAATACATATATTGAGAGGTCAATGTCAAAATACCCAGATTCGTGAAAAGGGGTCGACAAAAGATTCGTGAACTTACGCCACTTATTGCCCGAACCGCCCGTTTCTGAGCCAAAAATATCCTTTTAGAATGGGAAGAGGTACCCCAAAATATAATACAATACGACATAAAAGAACGAAAATAAGCAAAATAGACTAATTTTCGTGTCGAACGATCACTTACTTCAGATACCGTTCGAATAGTAAAAATGGCTGCATTAAGTCTTTGAACAAGAGCCTAAATGTGGGCTTTCCACGACAGCTTACTATCTATCTGAACACCTAGAAGTTTGAACAGTTCAATTTCACTAATCATATGCCCGTCCTGTGAAATTAAAACGGCAGCTTTTGTTGAATTGTGTGTTAGAAAGTGTAAAGATTGAGTCTTTCTGTGATTTAGCGTTAGTTTATTTTCTACAAGACATGAATGTATGTCGTGAACTGCACTATTTGAAATCGAGCCTTTACTACCAAGCTAGTATTATCACTAAACAGAAATATTTTAGAGTTACCTGTAATAATAGAGGGCATATCAATTATACAGGGTGTTACAAAAAGGTACGGCCAAACTTTCAGGAAACATTCTTCACACACAAAGAAAGAAAATATGTTATGTGGACATGTGTCCGGAAACGCTTACTTTCTATGTTAGAGCTCATTTTATTACTTCTCTTCAAATCACATTAATCATGGAATGGAAACACACAGCAACAGAACGTACCAGCGTGACTACAAACACTTTGTTACAGGAAATGTTCAAAATGTCCTCCATTAGCGAGGATATATGCGTCCACCCTCCGTCGCATGGAATCCCTGATACGCTGATGCAGCCCTGGAGAATGGCGTATTGTATCACAGCCGTCCACAATACGAGCACGGAGAGTCTCTATATTTGGTACCGGGGTTGCGTAGACAAGAGCTTTCAAATGCCCCCATAAATGAAAATCAAGAGGGTTGAGGTCAGGAGAGCGTGGAGGTCATGGAATTGGTCCGCCTCTACCAATCAAAAAAACGTTCAAACGTGTGTGAAATCCTATGAGACTTAACTGCTAAGGTCATCAGTCCCTAAGCTTACACACTACTTAACCTAAATTATCCTAAGGACAAACACACACACCCATGCCCGAGGGAGGACTCGAACCTCTGCCGGGACCAGCCGCTCTACCAATCCATCGGTCACCGAATCTGTTTTTGAGAAACGTACGGACACTTCGACTGAAATGTGCAGGAGCTCCATCGTGCACGAACCACATGTTGTGTCGTACTTGTAAAGGGACATGTTCTAGAAGCACAGGTAGAGTATCCTGTATGAAATCATGATAACGTGCTCCATTGAGCGTAGGTGGAAGAAACTAAAATGAGCTCTAACATGGAAATTAAGCATTTCCGGACACATGTCCATATAATATCTTTTCTTTATTTGTGTGTGACGAATGTTTCCTGAAAGTTTGGCCGTACCTTTTTGTAACACCCTGTATAAATAAGGAACAGGAGTGGCCCCAACACAGATCCCTGGGGCACCCCCCCCCTCCCCCCCCCCCCCCCCACTTAACTGTACCCCACTCAGACCCTACATTACAGCCATTCTCAGTACTGTGAGTAATAACCTTTTGCTGTCTGTTGCTAAAGTAAGAGGTGAACCAATTGCGAGCTGCTCCCCTTATTCTTTAATGGTCCAACATCTGGAGCAATATTTTGTGATCAACAACATCAAACGCCTTAGTTAAATAAAAAATGGAGAAACGAGAATATAAAATTTTCAGTTGTTAAACGACTTTTAAAGTCGAACTGCACATTTGATAGCAAATTGTGTGATATAAAATGACCAATTATCCTTACATACACAACCTTTTCAATAATTTTAGCAAACAATGATGGGATAGAAATAGGTCTAAAATTGTGTGCATTAGCTCTTTCTCCCTATTTATAAAGCGGCCTTACTACTGAGTACTTTAATCATTCAGGAAACTGACTGTCCCTAAAGGAAAAATTACAAATATGGCTAAGGGCTAACATGTGCAGCACAGTATTTTAATATTCTGCTAGGTACTCCATCATATCCATGAGAGTCCTTAGTCTTCAGTGATTTAATTATTGACTCAATCTCCCCCTCGTCAGTATCACAGAGCAGTATTTCAAACATCAATCTTGAAAAGGAATTTGCCAAGAGTGTTATATGATTCCCTGTGAAAAATAAATTTTTATTTATTTCACCAGCAATGCTCAGAAAATTATTGTTAAATACAGTACATATATCTGATTTATCGGTAACAGAAATATTTTTTTCTATGAACTGACTTTATATCGTCAACCTTGTGCTGCTGACCAGACGCTTCCTTCACAACTGACCATATGGGTTTAATTTTGTCATGTGCATTGGCTATTCTATTTGCATACCACATACTCTTTGCCTTCTTAATAACATTTTAAGCACATTACAGTACTGTGTGTAATGGGCTACTGTAGCTTGATTGCGACTACTTCTAACATTTTGATATAATTCCCACTTTGTTCTACATGACATCCTTACCCCAATAGTCAACCACCTGAACTGCATTTCACTGCTAGTACTCCGTTTAGAACTTTCTAATGGAAAGCAACTCTCAAACTGCATGAGAAATGTGTTAAGGAAAGCATTATATTTGTCATTTATGTTATCGGCACTATAAACATCCTGCCACTCTTGTTCCTTGATGAGGTTTAAAAAACTCTCTAGTAATTATATGTGACATTTGTTTGAGTGTAAAAGCCTTTTAGCATTAAAATTTGTGCATCATGGTCCGAAAGGCCATTCACCCTTTTACTAACAGAATGCCCATCTAGTAATTAAGAATGAATAAAAATATTTTCTATGGCTGTGCTACTGTTCCTCTGCAGAAAAAATGCAGTCTGCATCAGATCATATAAGTTTAGGAGATCTACCAACATCCTTTTTCTTGCACCATCACATACAAAATTTGTATTGAAGTCACCACATATAACTAATGTCTGGTACTTCCAATAAAGTGAATCAAGAACCCTCTCTAGCTTGAGCACAAATTCTCTGAAGTCAGAGTTAGGGGATCCGTAAACGACAGCAATTAGAAGTTTAGTTTCACTAAATTTAACTGCCCGTGCACAACATTTAAATATCTGTTCAGTGCAGTGCCGTGATACGTCTATGGAATACTGTTTTTTACGTAAATGGCCACTCCCCAACCCTGCAAGGAACTTCTTGAAAAACAGCCAGCTAATCTGTATCCTGGGGTAAAGGAAGCCTCTGAATTGCCAAATTATTTAATTGATGTTCTGATATACCAATAATTTCAGAGTCAACATCTATCAGTAGTTCACTAACTTTATCTCTCATACCTCTAATATTTTGATGGAATATGCTAATTCCTTCTCTGCTTCGAAACATGACGTCCTCTGAAAGTGAGTCCTTAGTTAGAGGGACTTCCTTTCAGCAGGAATGCCTATCAGCTGACTTAAATCTAAAAAAGGTGCAGCCATAACACGAATTACTACTGGAATTTTTCCATGAGTGATCCCACCACCACCCACTACACTGTCACCTACAAGCTTCACCAGCCTCCCTTTCCCATACCTACTGAGGTGCAGGTCATGTCTAGTGAAACCCGATCTACTGATAGACTCAACTGGCACCACTGAAATGTGACCCATGCCTTCTGCCATCAGTGCCTTCTCTAGCCACATGTTAATGCGCCTAACAGCTGCATTACGATGAGGCCGATCATGACGCTGAAACAGTTGCATGAAATGCACATTAGTGCCACCAGTTTGAATAGCTATCTTTGCCAGGTCACCACCTACATCATATTCCCCGCCCCTATCAAGGCTATTCCCTGCTCCACCCACTATCACTACCTGATCCTCCTTCGTAAAATTCCTACATAATTCCCCTATGCTGTCAGTCACCTCAGCCAAACCTGAACTAGGCTTCACAATGCTCGTGACCTGGTACTCACTCCCCAACACTTCCTGCAACTACTGGACCACACCTCTACCGTGCGGACTACGTAGCATCAGAACTTCCTTCTTTCTGTTAGAATTTCCAACTGTGCTAGACCTCCTAACTGCTGACGACTGCTGCATATTCCCTACACCTACAGCTACAAGAGGCTCCTCTCCACCACTCAACTATGACAGTTGGTCTTCCCATTCCCCAGCACCCTTCACCCTCCTCAAACTATCTAGTTCCTCCTTTGCGTGTTGTAACTGAACGGCACAGATCCTACGCTCCTGCTCCACTATCAACTTATTTCTATTACAAATTCTGCATTTCTAGCAGAGGATCTCGCTAGAGTGCCCACTGGCTTCCCACAGCATTCCCCCCAATGAAAATACTTGGAACAAATCCCACACCGCAACCCACTACTGACAAACCTACGACACAGCCCACACTTCTCACTCATGGTAAAATGTTGCAGTTACTGAAAAAAAACTATACGTCTACGTTACCTAAGTTCAGTTACACCAGTAGAACTATTTACAAAATGGCTCTGAGCACTATGGGACTCAACTTCTGAGGTCATTAGTCCCCTAGAACTTAGAACTAGTTAAACCTAAAGACATCACAAACATCCATGCCCGAGGCAGGATTCGAACCTGCGACCGTAGCGGTCTTGCGGTTCCAGACTGCAGCGCCTTTAACCACACGGCCACTTCGGCCGGCGAACTATTTACAGAACTAACAATAGCGGTCTCGAAATTCTCTCTCTACTAAGAAAGCAAATACTTGTATTAATACTACTAAATCACAACTAATACCAATATCAACAAAACTTCACAAAATTATTAGCTAAAACCAAAACCTCAAGCGGCCACTGAAACACTCAACGAAGTTAAAACAGTGAAAGAAAATTTTGCTGAAATATTTCACTAGAAACAATAAGAAACGTCAGCTGAAAACTAATGCACGAAATTTTCTAAACAACTCTAGAAAACTCTAAAAAACAGTGTGAACGTTTCCAAAAGTTTATTAAATCGTTATTTCGCCACAAACAGCACGAAACACCGCTGAAACTATTATTTAATAACTGTGTAACACTGCACAAATAACTGTCAGTACTTAGCTTTATAACCGCTACAGTTGCAACTGCACGCCGCAAAATGTAAACACAGTACTGAGGCGCGAGGCTTGGACGAACGACGTAAGCACATTCATTAATTGTCTGTGGCAGAATTACAGTTCACAGCGAATCTCGAAGTTTTTTTTTTTTCTTCAGCGTGAACTTTAATTCACTTTCTACATTTCTCCTTGCTTTCCTTTACTGCTTGCCCAACGCACTAACTATCAGGGATAGGCTAATAACTCCGTCTCACTCCATCCTCAACTACTACTTCCCTTGCAAGTCCTTCGAGTCTTATAACTGCAGTCTGGCTCCAGTATATGCCGCACGTATTTTACCCTTGATAATTTCAGACTTTCAAAGAGTGCAATCCATTTAACACTGGTAACATTTCCTAAGTAAATCTTAGCGTTTCCATTTTTCTCAGTCTACCCCTTCAACACTCTCACAAATGTGGCGTGACTGATTTGTGGATTACAAAATTGGAAATTCGTGGTAAGGTCTTATGGGTTTCTAAGCTTACACACTATTTAATCTAATTTAAACTAACGTACGCTAAGAACGACACACACACCCATGCCCGAGAGAGGACTCGAACCTTGACGGGGAAGCCGTGCGGACCGTGACAAGATGCCCTAGACCGCGCGGCTACTCCGCGCGGGCTGTGGATTACAGTTCAATGACTAGCAGACAACCATCATTCAAGTTAGCAAAGTTTGCAAAAACTGGATCAACTGAATCGTTAAAAATTATTTATTCAAAAATACTAGAACCTTACAGATATATCCTCGAGGAGCTACACGAAACTGTTAAAAGTTGTGAAGGGGCTTATTGATACACTTAGTGAACATTTAGTGCGGCAGCTTACTTTCAAGCAGTGCATTCACAAAACGGGATCCCACTTGAAATGGGTTTACGAAGTGTGATAATGTTGCGCTATTTTGTGAATTTATGGCCTGTCCATTACAAGGTAAGAGGTAAACTGTGGACGATGCTTCATTTTATAATATCTCTCATTAGCAATTTTAATAACAATTTTAGATCATAAACTGAGTTCTCACTGTTTTAAGATACATAGAAAACGACAAGTTCGATTTGTGTAAATAGGCAAAGAAAGCGTGTTTCTGTTGGAGAGGTGTAATTTTGTGGCTTTAGAGGGACGAGAAGATCTCTGTGGTTATACTCAGTGAGGTGTCAGTTCTCTTCCTGATGCGGTTCCGGTGGTTTGCTCTCACCGGCGGCTTCCTTCTTGGCGCAGAAGAACAGCCGCCACCAGGGCCCGCGCCGGCGGTGCGCGCGCGGGGGCGGAGAGCCCTCCGCGGCCATCTGGTGCTCGTCGACGCTGGCCAGCTCCTGCAGCGCCGCGGCGACGCGCCGGCGGGTGCGCGTACCAGGGCTGACGCTCGCCGCCGCCGCCTCCTCCTCCTCCCCCGCCTCCACCTCGGCCTCCTGAGCCTCCTCCTGCGTGGCTGCGACACTTGCCTTCGTCGGCTCCTGCATCTCCTGCGCGTCATCAAATCAATGCACACCTGTGGTTCCGTCAACACCAGCACAACATTACATTGCACTTGAAAGGCTGCAATGTTGGGCAGGTCACACCAATACGCAAGAAAGAAAACAGAAGTAACCTACTGAATTATAGATCCCGATCACTGACATTGAAATGACGCACTGACAAACGTAAGAGCGTAAAGCATAGACACAAAATTTTGAGAATAATAGATGTTCGCGAAATACAATTTCGTAGGCGAACCACCAGCTTTTTAGGTAAGCCCAGTCTTAACATCCGATATACAGGGTGTTCCATTGATCGTGACCGGACGAATATCTCACGAAATAAGCGTCAAACGAAAAAGCTACAAAGAACGAAACTTGTCTAGCTTGAAGGGGGAAACCAGATGGCGCTATGGTTGGCCCCCTAGATGGCGCTGCCATAGGTCAAACGGATATCAACTGCGTTTTTTTTTTTTAATAGGAACCCCCATTTTTGTGACATATTCTGTAAGTAGGCTGTTTAGGTTTTTGTATTGGTAACGCCACGTAGCGCTCTGTATGAAAATCACTGGCTGCGCTGTGTGCAGTCTGTGGCTGGTTGGCATTCTTGGAATATTCGCTATTGTAGTGTTGGGCAGCTGGATGTGAACAGCGCGTAACGTTGCGCAGTTGGAGGTGAGCCGCCAGCAGTGGTGGATGTGGGGAGAGAGATGGCGGAGTTTTGAGAGCGGATGATCTGTCCATCAGAGACAGTGAATTTGTAAGACTGGATGTCATGGACTGACTTTTGAACACTATTAAGGTAAATACATTGTTTGTTCTCTATCAATATCTTTCATTTGCTAACTATGCCTATCAGTTGTTAGTGCCTTCAGTAGTTAGAATCTTTTATTTAGCTGGCAGTATTGGCGCTCGCTGTATTGCAGTAGTTCGAGCAACGAAGATTTTTGTGAGGTAAGTAATTCATGAAAAGTATATGTTATTGTTAGTCAGGGCCATTCTTTTGTAGGGATTATTGAAAGTCAGATTGCGTTGCGCTAAAATGTTGTGTGTCAGTGTAGTGATGATTAGAATAAGTAAAGAGAGAAATGTCTGAGTACGTTCAGTATTGATCAGCTGTTTGAAAATCAAATAACGTAAGGGGTTTACCAGCACAGTAATTCATTAATTTTTCTAAGGGGACGTTTCAATTCGTGTAGTACGTAAAGAAATATGAATGTTTTCGTCGGACCACTTTTTTCGCTTTGTGATAGATGGCGCTGTGATAGTCACAAACATATGGCTCACAATTTTAGACGAACAATTGGTAACAAGTAGGTTTTTTAAATTAAAATACAGGACGTAGGTACGTTTGAACATTTTATTTCGGTTGTTCCAATGTGATACATGTACCTTTGTGGACTTATCATTTCTGAGAAGGCATGCTGTTACAGCGTGATTACCTGTAAATGCCACATTAATGCAATAAATCCTCAAAATTATATCCGTCGAGCCCAATGCATTTGGCAATACGTGTAACGACATTCCTCTCAACAGCGAGTAGTTCGGCTTCCGTAATGTTCGCACATGCATTGACAATGTGCTGACGCATGTTGTCAGGCGTTGTCGGTGGATCACGATAGCAAATATCCTTCTACTTTCCCCACAGAAAGAAATCCGGGGACGTCAGATCCGGTGAACGTGCGGGCCATGGTATGATGCTTCGACGACCAATTCACCTGTCATGATATATGCTATTCAGTAGCGCTTCAACCGCACGCGAGCTATGTGCCAGACATCAATCATGTTGGAAGTACATCGCCATTCTGTAATGCAGTGGAACATCTTGTAGTAACATCGGTAGAGCATTACGTAGGAAATCAGCATACATTGCACCATTTAGACTGCCATCGATAAAATGGGGGCCAATTATCCTTCCTACCATAATGCCGCACTATACACTAACCCGCCAAGGTCGCTGATGTTCCACTTGTCGCAGCCATAGTGGATTTCCCGTTGCCCAATAGTGCATATTATGTCGGTTTACGTTACTGCTGTTGGTGAATGACGCTTCGTCGCTAAATAGAACGCCTGCAAAAAATCTGTCAGCGTCCCGTAATTTCTCTAGTGCCCAGTGGCAGAACTGTACACGACGTTCAAAGTAGTCGCCAAGCAATTCCTGGTGCATAGAAATATGGTACGGGTGCAATCGATATTGATGTAGCATTCTCAACACTGACGTTTTTGAGATTTCCTATTCTCGCGCAATTTGTCTGCTACTGATGTGCGCATTAGCCGAGACAGCAGCTGAAACACCTACTTGGGCATAATCATTTGTTGCAGGTCGTAGTTGACGTTTCACATGTGGCTGAACACTTGCTGTTTCCTTAAATAAAGTAACTATCCGGCGAACGGCTCGGACACTTGGGTGATGTCGTCCAGGATATCGAGCAGCATACATAGCACACGCCCGTTGGGCATTTTGATCACAATAGCCATACATCATACATCAACACGATATCGACCTTTTGCGCAATTGGTAAACGTTCCATTTTAACACGGGTAATGTATCAAGAAGCAAATACAGTCCGCACTGGCGGAATGTTACGTGATACCACGTACTTATACGTTTGTGACTATCACATCGCCATCTATCACAATGCGAAAAAAGTGGTCCAACTAAAACATTCACATTTCTTTACGTACTACACGAATATGTAATAAAAAATGGGGGTTCCTATTTAAAAAAAAAACGCAGTTGATATCCGTTTGACTTATGGCAGCACCATCTAGCGGGCCAACCATAGCGCCATCTGGTTTCCCCCTTCAAGCTAGACGAGTTTCGTTCTTTGTAGTTTTTTCTTTTGATCCTTATTTCATGAGATATTTGGCCCGGTCACTATCAATGGACCACCCTGTACACTGAGGTGGGAGAAGTCACGGAATAGTGGTATGCAAATGACAGAAGGCAGTAGCATCGCGTACCCAAGATATAAAAGGGCAGTGCATCGGTGGAAGCTGTCATTTGTACTCAGGTGATTCATGTGAAAAGCTTTCCGACGTGATTATGGGTGCACGCTGGGAATTAATAGATTTTAACGCGGAATGGTAATTGGAGCTAGATGGATGGGACATTCCATTTAGGAAATCGTTTGGGAATTCACTATTCCGAGACGCACAGTCTCAAGAGTGCATCTGGGAATAGTAAATTTCAGGCATTACCTCTCATCACGGACAACGCAGTGGCCGACGGCCTTCTCATAACGACCGAGAGCAGCGGGTTTTGAGTAGAGTTGTCAGTGCAACAGACAAGCAACATTGCAGTCCAATAACCGCAGACGTACGACGAACGTATCTGTTGGAACAGTGCGGCGAAATTTGGCGTTAATGGGCTAACGCAGCAGACGACCCACGCGATTGCATTAGCTTACAGCACGACATCGCCCGCAGCGCCTCTCCTGAGCTCGTGACCACATCGATTGGAGCCTAAACGACTGGAAAACCGTGCTCTGGTCAGATGAGTGTCTATTTCTGTTGGTAAGAGCTGATGGCAGGGTTCGAGTGTGGCGCAGACCTCATGAAGCCGTGGACCCAAGTCGCCCACAAGGCATTGTGGAAGCTGGTGGTGGCTCCTTATTGATGTGGGCTGTGTTTACACGGAATAGACTTTGTCCTCTGGGCCAGCTGAACCAGTCACTGACTGGAAAATGGTTATGTTCGGCTATTTGGGGACCATTTGCACCCATTCATGGACTTCATATTCCCAAGCAACGATGGAATTTTTATTGATGACAATCCGCCATGTCATCGGACCACAATGGTTCGTGATTGATTTGCAAAACATTCTGTACAGTTAGAGCGAATGATTTGGTCACCCAGAGTGCCTGACATGAATCCCATCGAACATTTATGGGACGTAATCGAGATGTCATCAGTTTGTGCACAAAATCTTGCACCGGCAGCACTTTCGTAGTACGGGAGGCTCAGTATTTCTGCAGGGGACTCCCAAGGAATTGTTGAGTCTATGCCACGTTGAGTTGCTGTACTAGGCTGGGGGAAAGAAGTGTATAATGTGCCAACTTTATGTTCTGAAATTTTAATTAATATTTGCGAGTATCATTATTAATATTAATTCACAGAATCCATTTACAGACTAGCGATAACAGTGGCTTTTTCAAAGTTGTAAAGTTTGTTATTAATGTGAGACTAGTATCACAAAATAAAGAACAGATGCTAAATGCACCACACACATAATTTTGACCTATTCCAACAGTTCATGCTCCTCATTATCGTCATTTTCCTAAAGCACATTCAGTGGCTTGAAATCCAGACAAAGACGTTCACTTCAGGCATGAAATCTAATATTTTATAATGTATTTGTGTTTCAAGGTTGATATTTGACTTCCAGCTACGTATTTGGCCAATCGATTAGGAAAGCATCTACAAAACTTGAGGAACTGACAACTTGTGGCCTCCCTCGACAGGACTAGTAGAAAATTCTAGCCTCCCAAGATTCTAATAAAGAAAATGTTACTTTAAACAACATCTCCTGGCAACCTGTACAATACTTCATCACACTGAAATTTCAAAAACGTATATTATTGCCACGTACATCAATTTTGGTTTGGTAGCGTTCTCGGTAACACTCTTAAAGATTCTGAAATCCTCAGCACCCATTTTACAGCCTATAAAACGCTCAGTTAGCCTTGCTCTTTGTGTAAATTGACTCCAGTGACCAGGTAAGAAAATCTACCTTCGATTACCAAGTATTACTACGTTCGCGATGTAGACACTAAACTATGCTGGCAAGCATTAACAACTGAGCACTGCAGAGAAACAAAGTTATACATTGTGCTTTGAGCAGAAATGGAAAAGAATATCAGAGGAATCGGACAGACAGATTTTTGTGACTATTCGTACATACAATGTGCGTCTACAGTACAGACAAAGCTGTTCACCATAGTATCAACACAAGTGAGGCCCAAAAGGATGTGCTTTAGCCCTTACGCTTCTTAGCGCCTCTAATTCATTATGATTTTGGAACATGAACTGTGTTCTATCACTATGAAATGCCTCAAAAAAAAAAAAAAAAAGAAAAATCTACTGGCTGAAAACTAACTACGATTCTAGAAAATATGCTACTTGTGAAACACAATTGACTCTTTATTCACAAGAAGTAAAGAGTGCTATGAACAAGGCATCTCAAGTTGATTCCACATTTCAAGATTGCCAGAAGGCGTTTGAAACAGTTTTTCACATCTCTTCTAATAAAACTGGGTGTCTATGGCGTGTCTTAGTTGTGTGGCTCGATTCGTGATGTCCTGTCTGAGAAATCACCTACATACTAACTGAGGTGAAGTCATCTAGTGAAACCGCAGTTCTACACTACCTGGCCAAAGGTATGCGAACGTCTTTAAGTGGTCATTAATATGGGGTGTGTCCAATAAACATGGGTCCGGAAACTGATTGGTCTGGGGGAGGGGGGGGGGGGGAGGGGAGACACCTTGGCCTGCTCTTACTCCAGACCTCAATCCCCTAGCCTTTCGGTTAAGGGGACACTTGAAGGAGTTGGCCCACGCCAAGCCAATCAATGATGTGCAGATACTACAGGGTCGCGTTTTCAATGCATGCCAGCAGATACTGCAACAGCCGGGTATACTTCAAAGGGTGCGTAATTCCTTACGCCGGAGGGCAGAGGGGTGCATTGTCATGAATGGACGCCATGTTGAACACCTCGTGTAAACACGTGTTTATTGCAGAAGGTTTGCATTTCCGGACCCATGTTTACTGGACTTATTTCTCTTGTTTCGATGAGTACTAGCACCTCTTAAAGTACTCGACACTTTATTTGAGCACCTTATATATATGTGACATCCAATGATTGTTCCACGCTCGATGTACTGATCTTTCCTTACCGACCCATTCTCCCTCTATTGGGTCCACAGCCCGTGGCCTAGTTGCCAGCGTTGCTATCTCTGGATCACAAGGTCCCGGGTTCGATTTCCGGCCGGGTTTGGGATTTTCTCTGCCCGGGGACTGGGTGTTTGTGTTGCCCTTATCATTTCATCATCATCATCATCATTCGTGACAGTGGCTAGATTGAACTGTGAAAAAAATTGGACTGTGGAAAAATTGGGACTTTGTATGGGCGCTGATGACCGCGCAGTTGAGCTCCCCACAAGCCAGACATCATTATCATCATCCCTCTGCTGGCACTGCAATACTTCCTGCCTGCTCTTACTTAAACTCGTGCGTATACTTCTCGTGATATTTAGTGGACAATTTTGCGTTACATAGGTGTGTCTGGACACTTTAAATCGTATTGTATAGCTATATAAACGATTTAGGAGGCAATCTGAGCAGCTCTCTTACGTTGAGTGCCGATAATGCTGTCGCTTTCGGTCAAATAAAGTCGTTAGAAGATCAAAACATGATTTAGACAAGATGTCTGTACAATGTGAAACGCGGAAATTGACCCTAAACAATGAAAAGTGTACATGAGTACTAAAAAAATCCGTTTAATTTCGGTTACACAATAAATCATACAAATTTGAAGACTGTCAATTGAACTACACATACGGCCATTAAAATTGCTACACCACGAAGATGACGTGCTAATGACGCGAAATTTAACCGACAGGAAGAAGATGCTGTGATATGCAAATGATTAGCTTTTCAGAGCATTCACACAAGGTTGGCGCCGGTGGCGACACCTAAAACTTGCTGATATGAGGAAAGTTTCCAACCGATTTCTCATACACCATAAACAGCAGTTGACTAGCGTTGCCTGGTGAAACATTATTGTGATGCCTCGTGTAAGGAGGAGAAATGCGTACCATCACGTTTCCGACTTTGATAAAGGTCGGATTGTAGCCTATCGCGATTGCGGTTTATCGTATCGCGACATTGCTGCTCGCGTTGGTCGAGATCCAACGACTGTTAGCAGAATATGGAATCGATGGGTTCAGGAGGGTAATACGGAACGCCATGCTAGATCCCAACGGCCTCGTATCATTAGCAGTCGCGATGACAGGCATCTTATCCGCATGATTGTAGCGGATCGTGCAGCCACGTCTCGATCCCTGAGTCAACAGAGAGACGTTTGCAAGACAACAACCATCTGCACGAACAGTTCGACGACGTTTGCAGCAGCATGGACTATCAGCTCGGAGACCATGGTTGCGGTTACCCCTGACGCTGCATCACAGACAGGAGCGCCTGCGATGATGTACTCAACGATGAACCTGGGTGCACCAGTGGCAAAAAGTCATTTTTTCGTATGAATCCAGGTTCTGTTTACAGCATCATGATGGTCGCATCCGTGTTTGGCGACATCGTGGTGAACGCACATTGGAAGCGCGTATTCGTGATCGCCATACTGGCGTATCACCCGGCGTGATGGTATGGGGTGCCATTGATTACACGTCTCGGTCACCTCTTGTTCGCATTGAGGACACTTTGAACAGTGGACGTTACATTTCAGATGTGTTACGACCCGTGGCTCTACCCTTCATTCGAACCCTGCGAAACCCTACATTTCAGCAGGATAATGCACGACCGCATGTTGCAGGTAATGTACGGGCATTTCTGGATACAGAAAATGTTCGACTGCTGCCCTGGCCAGCACATTCTCCAGATCTCTCACCAACTGAATGGTCAATGGTGGCCGAGCAACTGGCTCGTCACAGTACACCAGTCGCTACTCTTGATGAACTGTGGTACAGTGTTGAAGCTGCATGGGCAGCTGTACCTGTACACGGTATCCAAGCTCTGTTTGACTCAATGCCCAGGCGTATCAAGGCCGTTATTATGGCCAGAGGTGGTTGTTTGGGTACTGATTTCTCAGGATCTATGCACCCAAATTGCGTGAAAGTGTAATCATGTATCAGTTCTAGTATAATATATTTGTCCAATGAATACCCGTTTATCATCTGCATTTCTTCTTGGTGTAGCAATTTTAATTGCCAGTAGTGTAAATACCCAAGGACTGCAATTACGAGCAGCTTAAACTGGAACTCACATAAATAAAACTTTATGGAGGAATTGAGCCAAAGAGTATGATTCACTGGCAGAACAGAAGATGTAACAAATTTAAAGAGACTGCCTCTCCGTCATGATCTGGACTACTCCTGCGCGGTATGGCGTCGTTACCTTATAGGATTCACGGAACACATCAAAAAAGTTCAAAGAAAGGCAGCTCGTTTTGTATAAGAGGCATTCAAATGAAAACGAGAAGGATGGAGAAAAGTAAATGAAATGCTTATTATTTCAAAAGCAATCGCCGTAAATATTAATATTTATCCTACTGTGAGACAAGATGGTCACTGACTTCTACAGCGCAGTCAAAACAACTTTGGTAACATGTGGGCGGGCATTATCTTGCAACAGAATGATTCCGCTGGTCAATATTCCTGGGCGTTCGGACTTGATGCCACGTTTCAGTTCACGCACAACGGTATGTGGAAACTCTGCAAAAACTGAATCATGTCATTAAGTCCAACCGCGCAGGAATGTTGACGGATTGAATCATTCTGTTGCACGATTATGCCCGCTCACATGTTGCCGAAGTTGTTTCAACTACCGTACTCCGCAGATGTTATGCAGGGAAGTTCGTACGTATCGTCCACTCAGTCCCGATCTCTCCACATGCGATTTACACTTTTTGGTGCCCTGAACATTGACAACCCTGGTCGTCAAGTAGTTTCAGACGAAGAGGTGCACACCAGGGTACAATCATGATTCTGCAGGCAATCGCAAACGTTTTATCGTGAAGATATCTAAGTCGCCACAATGCTTTGGGTATCCATTTGATAGACTTCGCTAAAAAAAAAGAACGCCCCAATTGATTTCCTTCTCATGTGCACGCAGGAAGATGATGGGAAGAAAAGTCGTCAAAAAGTCACACTTATTCGGTCAACTCAATTGACTGTACACCTAAATGTTTTGTATCACACCAACAAATATAGTGCTGCCATTAAGTCGAGTGTCACAAAACCTTTTACTAAATTAGTGGCTATAATTAAACTAATGGTGCTCCGAGTCCTGCAGTGCGGGCTGTATACATTGCAGCGTGCTGAAACATCGTAGGTAACACCATTAATCTGTGCACTCGCACGGCATGCTGAAAAAATAATAGTTCCACTTTTCACCACCAGGTGAATGTATGATACTATAAGCAGTTACAATGTGATGTGGGGGCAGGAAAAGGGGAGGAACGATCAAACACATGATAATGGTGGTTCTGATTCGTTTCTTACGATATGGTCACAAGTTTCAACGTTTGTTCAATATGGCCTCCCAACTCAGCAACATGCTGCATCCATAACACAGCTTGGTCGACAGTTCCTTGCAGCAAATCCAGTGTAATCAGAGCAATATGTTGTTGTACGCTATCCTTCCAGTTAGGAAGAGTCTGGTTACATCGCTGTTAGACGCGAGCTTTCAGATATCCCCACAACCAGAAGTCACATTAATTTAGGTTGGGGGATCTGAGAGGCTACACACCTCGAAAGTGTCTAGAGATGATGCAGTCATTACTGAAGATTTATCGAGGCAAATTTTTTACCTGGCAAGCGACATGTGATGTCGCTCCATCTTGCATGAAAATAGTGGTGTGGACACAGTTGTGTTCCTTTTGAGCTGGAATCACGTATTGTACAAGGAGATCCTTATAATGCGCAGACGTCACTGTATACATCAGCAGGCCCAGCAGGTGTCATCTCCTCAAAGAAAAACAGGCCGAGAATGAATGAGCTTGTCAAACAACACCACACAGCCACATACTCACATATCTTGAGCGCAGTGGATGTTCCTCCACAATACATCGTGGAATATAACACCATATGCGACAGTTTTGTGCATTCATGGCACCGTGCTGAGTAAAATGTGCCTTGTCCATCCAAAGAATGTTCCCCAATCACATGTCATCCATTTCCATGCACGCCAAAAAACTAAGGGCAAAGGCATGGTGTTGTAGCCTATCTTAGGGCTTCATGTGGTGCACATTCTGAATCTTGTAGTAACAGCAGTGTAAAATGTGCCCCAAACTCCCTTGAACTGCTGATCAGGCGAGATACAATTCCCATCACATAGCTCGAGCACTGGTTGCAGAATCACAAGTATGTGCCGTATGGCCGGCTATACTACGGCGACTTCAGCAACAACTGCCATGGGAATGTGGCGTCTCCCTGTCCCTGCTGCACCACCCAATTCACCTGCTAACGCTGCCGTTGTGATAAAATAGTTTTGCTAGTAATACACGGTCTCTTTTATCCATTACCATTGTGTTTCGTACAGAAAACTTCAACCTTCCCAAACCTTTGCATCAACCGTCGCGTTTCAAAAGAAATCAACACGTGCAGCCAAGTGACAAACAGTAATCTAACGTCAAAACAGGAAACATTACTCATGTTGACCGCCTTCAGCGCCATATTTTCACCTGGTGGTGAGAAGTGGAACTCTTATTTTTTTCAGACTACTACACAAGCACACCAGTTAACGTACCTACGATATTTCAGCATCCTGCAATGTATACAGCCCACACTGCAGCACTTGCAACACTGTCGGTTTAATTATAACCACCTGCTACGTACACACAACGCCAGTTTTGACAGCCAATAATGGGAAAATCATTTACTTATATACAGTAGAGATATAGTGGCTTTGTGCAGCGTATGGAGGACAACTACGGTACATCATTTCACAACAAGCAGTTCACAATTGTTTGCTGTATAATGGTTAGAGTTGGAAATTCTTGTTATGCCAACATTGAACAATAATAAACTTACACGTATATATTTAATTTTTAATACTTGTTTTGAATAATCAACTCATACACATACATTTAAATTGTGACACTTGTGTTATAAGTCGATATTTCTGCTGTAACTAACTGAACTTTGGGTTGAAGAGAAACTTTTCAAATATGGCCCGCTTTCAGTTTTCCAGTTTATGATATTTTATGTATTACATCATTAACAGAAATATCACACTATTCCCGAAAACCCCTATTTAAATATTATGGATAATGGGAATTTTTCAATTCTACACCAACAATAAAAATGAAAGGGCTGCTCCATTAATAAAATTTGTATAATTCTTATGCAACTGCCATAAAGGTCTATTAGTAAAACAGAAAAAGCAAAGCCATATTATAATACATATAGTTCTTCGGTGTCCTTAAAAGTGAAAACATTGCAAGTCAAAAATAAAACTCATAGTGATATTATTAAGAACTTGAAATGTAACATTTTCTTTGATTTTTAAAAAAGGTCAAAACGATTATTATATAAAGGATAGGATGAAATATTAGAGGTATTTCAGGTTAATATTTGCAGCAGAAGAAATATGGAAATGAATTCATAAGACCATCACTTGCCAGATCACAATTCAACATTGGTTTATCCAACATGAAAACAGTGAAAAAGTTAAGCAAACAATACCTCAGCTCAGTAATCAAAGAATGTAGAAATTTTAAAGACTGATAAAATTATAGAAACATGAAATTATTTTATTATATTTTAAAAACTACAGATTAAAAGCTAAGATTGAGTGACATTTACGGAAAGATCTCTTTGGGCTTAGAAGAGCAAAAGTAAGACGAGAACCTATGAAAGTGTTCACCTATAAAAGTTATCGCTAAAAGATAAAAATCGAAGTGAACAAAAGAACAAATGCAATAATTTTTTGTATGAAAAACAATGTTCCTTAGAAAACTGTAAGATAATGTTTGGTGATTGAAACGATTTAAAAAGTAAAGTATGATTCGCAATTTATACGAAATCCACAGTTCATAAATACATATTAATGAAGTGTTCAAAATGGCTGTTCTTCTCCATTCTTTTAATTTTTTGTTGTAAATGAAAAACAACACGGAAACAATAATTGTCAATCATGAATAACCATATTCCACTACAATTGATGACGTTATTGTAAAGCCAGCACATTCATAAAGATAATTAATTCTACAAGATGATTCGGTGATGATGTTACAAACTCTGAGGGATGATAGCGAAGGATAAATATATCAATCTGAAATACAACATCCTGATCTGGAAACGACTTAGTCGAAAGTTATAAGCGAAAATTGTACTGATACCTGTGACAGTGGAATACCTGTACAAATATTGCTGTTGCTAAGACTGTAAGCTAAGCAGGTCTCAGAGGTGGTAGTATGGACCAAAACAAGAAAAAACATCCAGTAAATATGGGCTCTAAAATGCACACCTTAAGAGCTATAACCACTCGTTCACCTTCGCTAATGTAAAACACATTTCTTCAACTGAACAAGTGCCCATAGCTCTTACTGGTCATTTTTTCTAGCTCTGAAATCGCCTACCCTACAATCTTAGTAACAATAGTACTGGTACTTGTACTCCACTGTCGGAAGTATCGGAACGATTTTAGCTTATAACCTTCGACTCGATCATTTCTGGATCAGGATCTCTTACCAGTAAACTGATAATTTACCTTTCTCCATCATCCTTGAAAATTTTATAACATCATCGCAGAATCACACTGCACATTAAGAATTTTTAGTGATGCACCGGGTTAATCCACAGGAATAGAAAAAAATAACAGATAAAGTGGACAAGAAAGTAAGTGTAAGTCTAAATCAAAGGAATTAATTATTTTTATTGGATAGAAACATCACAACACAATTCATGAATAATTGTAATTTATTAAAAATAAGAGCACTTTAATCCAGAAATATGGACGAAGGAAATCAAACAGTTTGTTTAGAATATAGTGATTTCGAATAATGGACTTCTGAAAAACAAGAAAAAGTATGCAGTAAAGATGCAGAGGTAGAGGCGGGTCACTAAACTTTCCTGGATCAAAAGCAGATCTAATGAGTAAATACTAAAATAAATAGATGATATCATATGCAGGTAAACACCAAACAGAGAAGAAAAACGTAACTGGAGACCTAATTCAGTATGATGTATTACTAAACATTGTTCTCGGAGGAAAATACTAAGGAAAAAAATCAAGAGGTAGGTAGAAATTCACTTACTAAACTACGATCAATGGCTGCACCAATAAGGCATTGCCAGCACTGAATAAAGATGATGATAATGGTCCTAATGAAAAGATATAACCTTGACTTATACCATCTGTAGTATCAGCTAACACAATAAGTTATGAAGGTGGGGAAGTACCCACATTTGAGGTGAAATTGGGAACATGGAGCGGCTAGGCACTTCACAACACCTACAAACCAGTACCTGAGAAAAAGTGAAAAGTTCCGGGAAAATCATTAAAATGATAGAATCGTTTTTTGGCCTGGTAGTCTGAAAGTTACGTGCAGGATCAAAACTCTACATATTGTAAAAGAAAAAACAATCACCATCCAAACAGGCCATGAAGAAACAACGGTACCGACCGACCGCTATGTCATCCTGAGCCCTTTGCCATCACTGGTGATATGGAGGCACATGCGGTCAGCACACTGCTCTCCCAGCCGTCGTCAGTTATTGTGAACAGTGTCGCTGTTTCTCAATCAAGTAGCTTCTCAATTGCCCTCACAGGGGCTGTTTGCACTCCACTTGCTAACAGCACTCGGCAAACCCGGACAGTGACCTATCCGAGTGCTAGCCAAGCCCGACAGCGCGTAACTTTCGTGATCTGACGGGAACCGGTGTTCCCACTGCGGCAAGCCCTTGGCACAAATTGTAAAAGAAGCATTCCAAAATTCACACGGGAGAGTGTAGGAGAGTCAAGGTGCTTACGTGCTCAGTGACTTCCTTTATTTCATACGCCATCCGCCTGTTCAGTCGCAGGGCAGAACTGACAACCTTCTTGATGGCCGGCAGCTCCTGCAAGGTGAGGACGACCTTGTGCTTGGCGGTGGTGGCCGTGACGGGCTCCAGGGGAGGCGCAGAAGGGTCAACAGTAGGCGTGCTGTCGGTAGCGGCAGCGTCCGCTCCGGTTTGTGCTTCTGACCCTGTAACCACCTGCTGCTGCTCCTCGTAGTGTTCTCGCGGCCGCTCTTCTTCCTCCTCTTCCTGACCCCTGCAGCAGACATATCGCATCCAAACAGTCTACAGTAGCTAGTTCCTATTAATCTACCTATACAAATCACCATAGCTGGAGCCAAGACGATGGCGGTCAAGTTTAGTCTACTTCTTCGCGGGACCAATACGATACATGGGCCCTGTGGTGTACGTCATAGCACATGATACGACAGGTCTTTCCAGTTGCAGCGACCGTCTCCCGTGGGGAGCGAGTCGCTATTTGAGCCTGTTGTAATACTTCGTAGCTGCACATTTAAACAGATTCACACTCTCTATAACATATGAGAAAGTTAAGGAATTTATTAAGTACCTTTCCCTCCTGTAGTAGATAGTAACCGAGTGTTCGTAATGTATGACGGGCAAGGCAACTAGTGTGACGTCACAAGTTCGTTGCAGCACTCTTATTTCCCGTGGGCCCCAGTTCTGAGGGCCTGACATCACACATATTCCGACAGTTAATAACCATTCGGAATCACTGAGGAAGCGAGTGGCGCCAGCTCGAGAACTCTTCAGCGGATTGGCAGTGCAGGTAATTTATCTGTCCAGACCCGTGGAAACCTTGTTTTCAGATCGCCAGCGGAACATCACAGCCATGAGAAACCCGTTACGAATCTACACAATTTCGACAGAGGCGTTCTAAGGCAAGTTGTGCTCAATATTTGTAAGACAGGCAAATTTCCTACTGTCAAGACATATCGTTGAAAATGCGTGAAACTATAAATTTTAAATGCTGTTTTACCTCCATGCGAAGAACACTGAAAAATATTGGATTCAGATATGCATGTACAAACTTTTAATGCAACGTACTGATATCACAGCTTCAATCGCATAATTATTTAAGAAAGTATTCTTGAAATAAGAAAATCCGGTAATCAGATAAATAGTTACTTGGACAAAACATGGGAAAACCAGACTCATACGACGAAAGCGTATTGGAAAATGACTGATGGTTCGGATGGCTGTAAAGTACCAGTTGATAAAGATGGACGAATAATTGTGTTTCACGCTGAAATGCTTCCTGATTCGCTCCTGAAAGCAAATTAGTGTTCTGGGCAAAAAAGAGCAATTCTGATTTTCATTCTGAAATAAATTCAAGACGCATTTGAGTTATGATTTAAGAAACAGTTTTTTCCTTCCTTGCCGACAAACTCGGTGATTGTTATGGACACCGCCGAGTTAAAAGTCAGTTCTTGACAGCACCGACAACAAGTACAAAAAACCAATATCATCAAGAGCTCCCTCACGATAGTTTGTACGGGAGGGGGGGGGGGGCTTAGACCTGGGGGTATGGAGTATTTTAAACCTGCGTATTACCGACTTTTACACCATTTTCTTGAGAGAACATCATTTGACTACGCTACATTTTTTCCTTTCCCTGAGAGCTAGGGGTGAGGTGCCGTGGGCCCACTTGCCACTGGCTATGGGCGTCCTTGGATATCAAGCTGTAGCTTGCAAATAAAAAGATATTGGCAACTAAACTCGTGCTGGATTGTTGAATCTTGTAGTGCTTCATAAGCCTCGAGTAAAAGTTTATGAAATCGATTGTGTTGCACAGGAACAGGACATCTAGTTTTGCTTTTGTCACCATAACATTGCCACTACAAACCGACAGTGCTCACATGGCCACAAGTGAACGAAATTCGGCAATTAAAATACCTGACACAGAAAGACTTTTGCACGAAGCGCTTGGCCCAGAACCGTGTGCAACCTAGCGTATACTCACCTCAGGATTGCGCGATGCAGCAGCCAAAGTAGCAATTTCGTTGTAATTGGTAGTTGCTGTGTTTGTACGTTGACGCTTTCTGGGTGCCCAGCAGCCTGTTTCCATTAGACTTGTGCAGATATTGCAAGTATTACGACGTGAAGGACGCCATCTATCTGGGTAGCGTACGCTGCTACAGCTGTGATTGTATTTCTGTCATATTCGCCGTAAGTTATCATATCTAGTTTTTCTTCATCACTGAAGACGGGACATATCGACGACAAGACTGCAAATGCCACACGCCACACCAAAGCAGAGAAAGCACTGTCCGAAATGTACGTGTAATGCGTCAAGAATATTTTCCTGTTTGACACCGATAACAATGCAGCAGGCCTGAGCAGGAGACACTAATAGACTGATCAGTGTAGGCAGAAATGGTCTGTTTACAGCAGGCTGCAGGACATTGCAGGCAACCTTTGCCGTGCGTTTTACGGCAGAAACCGCGGTGCCATTGCCATTCTTTAAAGTCTTATATTTCAGAATGTATGAGGCTTGGCTGGTTCAAATGGCTCTGAGCACTATGGGACTTAACAGCTGAGGTCATCAGTCCCCTAGAACTTAGAACTACTTAAACCGAACTAACCTAAGGACATCACACACATCCATGCCCGAGGCAGGATTCGAATCTGCGACTGTAGCGGTCGTGCGGTTCCAGACTGAAGCGCCTAGAAGAAGTTGTTGTCGAGTAAGTACTCTTCCCTGCACGCTCACTGCAGTACTGGAGATCTTATCACACAGCCTCCCACAAATCCCACTCACGCTTCGCAAGAGACCATCCAGTAACACTTCAGCATACCACATGTTGAAACTTTGGTGTCAGAAGAGCCAGTACCTATAAGCAATATCACGCGATGATGATATGGAGCATCACCTCAACAGCATGTCAAAATGATCTATTTTTACATGTGATTAGACTGGACACCAATGACCTGAACAGGAGGTCTGAACATTACACCAGTGATTCTAGGGAATGACCATGTTTAGCTCTCAGACTCAAGAATTCAGTGGAGCAGTTAAAATTGCGGTGTTCCTGTTGATTACTTTCCTATTGGGTTTTTCCTTTGGCTTTGCAATGAACGAACCAAAGTTTGGGAACATTACCACTGTAGATGCAGTGCAGTCTTATTGATGCAACTGACACAAATCCAGGCAGACAATACAAAGCTGCAAAAGCATTTGGATGCACTAACAGCGGATACCAGAGATCAGCTCTCAACCAGTATGCAGGTATGCATGTGTGACAGTGGTACCACTGCCTCTCTCCTTTTTCAGGTAAGGCAGGCTGATGTAAGCAGTCATAGATAACATAAAGAGCCGCTAAGACGGGATTTTGTTTGGAGGAAAAGCTTTTACATACATTTAGATTACGTTTGATGAGAGATGCTAATTCACACATAACATTTCATGAGGAGTTTAGGAATATACCAACATGAGGGCTGGATGCGTGCAGTGATAAAGAAGAAAAAATATCTGCAGGTATTTTGTGACACTGTATCACAAAAACTAGAGGAATACATTGAAAACTTTGAAGAGAGGACCAGAAAGCTTAACGTTCATACGTTTAAGTTGTGGGTTAATGTAGGAACTAATTTGCTGGTAAACATATTATGTGTATTGGAGCTGCTAAAGGAAAATGAGGAATTAGATAAAGCGCAGTATTTTGTATAAAGGATCATTGCACACATGCAGGATAATTTTGAGGCTGCAGATGTGGCACTGTCCTAGTGATTCACGATCGCTAATTTGGAGATCTTGCAGGAAGATGATTTAGGCAGATCAAGTCTGGACCCTACGTTTAAGCAAACCATCAGTTTATCTGCATTACAGGAGAAGGTAACACAATTGGAAGGACTAGAAAAGACTGCAATGGAATAGCTATTTTTAGAATATGAGGATCTATTTAATCCATGTGGGTCTTTGTGAGTGACCCCAGTGACATAGCATAGAACCCCAACTAGGAATTAACTGCCAGTGTATTGCAAACACAAGACAGTAGTATTGAGAATAGTACCAGCCCCTGGGTAGCACCAGTGGTAATCAATTGTCCTGAAGAAAAGTGCAGATGGGACGACGGTGTATCGATTTGTTGTGACTATTGACACCATAAGAATTGTACAGTTACAGATGCTTATTCAACCCAAGATATAACAGAAATAATGGATAATATGGGGCAATGCATATACTTTTCTATCATGGATCTGTGGATTGATATTCACCAGAGGATCACCACGGACAGATTTTATATTCCCATCAGGACATTATTAACATCAGCATATCCTGAATTGATTTAGAAACACGCCTACCACGTTTCAATGCCTCTTAGACAGACTGGAGGGGACTGAAAGCTAGACAATGTATAATGTATTTAGGTGACTTAATTGTCTTTATCAAGAACATGGATGAGCATGGATCGCATCTAATGGCGGTGCTTAAGTGGTTGTGCATGGCTCACTTAACACTCAGTTTATAAAATTGGTACTTCTCAATGTAAGAAGTGCAGTATGCGTGACATTTAATTACTTGGTATGGAGTTGGGACAGATCCCAGGATAATGAAAGCTACAGAGGATTATCTGATACTGTGTCAGAAAAAGAGATGAAGTCTTCCTTGGCCGGCCGGTGTGGCCGTGCGGTTAAAGGCGCTTCAGTCTGGAACCGCGTGACCGCTACGGTCGCAGGTTCGAATCCTGCCTCGGGCATGGATGTGTGTGTTGTCCTTAGGTTAGTTAGGTTTAATTAGTTCTAAGTTCTAGGTGACTGATGACCTCAGAAGTTAAGTCGCATAGTGCTCAGAGCCATTTGAACCATTTTGAAGTCTTCCTTGGACCTGACAAATTATTACCACATATTTGTACAAAAATCTGTGTACATAGCATGACTGCTGACTCATCTATTGAAGAAACGAGTGAAGTTCCATCGGTCAGTGGAGTGGAAAGATGCATTCAGGTGATTAAAACAGTCATTAACAAAAGCACCGATATTAGTTTTCCCAATTTATGAGGAGTAATTTGTGCTGTCATGCAAACCGAGCAATCATGGACTCGGCTGTTGCCTCACAACAGTTCAATAGAGCAGGAAAGAACTATTATATGACAAAAAAAGAGATGCTGCACTTCACATATGGTATAATATATTTTTGAAATTATTTAGATAGGAGAAGGTACAAGGCCATAAAGGATTGCAGATTTGAAGTGGCTATTAGGTTCAAAAGATCGATCGATCAGGTTAACATACTGGATACTGTCGACCCAGCAAGTCACATGTAAATGCCGATGGATTGAGTCGGAAAGTATCTGTGATTGAACATGTAGGTTCTACCTCTGCACCAGAAGGCCCGGAAGTGATGAAGACTGCACGTTATTTGAAACAAAGCCACAATTCAATGTGCACAATGGAGTGTTATGAACCAAGCTTAGACCTTGTATTGTGGTACAAGTTATGTTACAAAATGAAAATCTGAAATAGGTGCATGATATTGTATTAACAGGACATGTCAGTCATAAAACAACAGAATAACATGTAACCTAACAATACTGGGGGTGAACACATAAGCAGAACATACAGTATGTAAAGAACTGTGTACCATGTGCACAACGAGCCAAACGAAGTAAACAGCATATTCCGCTGCAGAGATTATCAGAATCAAGCAAACCATTTGAGAAGATCAGATTGGACATTTTAGGTCCTTTTGGGCAGAAACCAGCAGTGAATCGGTATGTGTTAATAATAACATATCACTTTTCAAATTTTGTAGCAATGATAACTATTCTGGATGAACAAGCTTACACAGTGGCTCAAGCCATGTTTAATAATTTGTTATTGACGTTTGGTACTCCAGGGACGTTTCTTATGGACCAAGGTACTCATAAAGCTATTTTATTTTTTGTTACAAATTCGTAAATTAAAAGACAATCACATTATACTTGGAACAAAATGGCGGAATGTAGAGCGTTCACAGGACGATAGAGATGTTGATTCTCTATGTCAAAAGTCTTCATAATGAAATTCTGGAAGTTTTCCCGGTGCAATAAGTATTCCATGAAATTCTGGCGTTGTAGCTGGCTGATATCGAAACTAACCTGAATGTAGCTAAATGACTGCCAGTCGAAATATTGTGGCAAGATGTCGATATTATAGCTGCCTTCATTATATCTTACTGTACTTCTCACATCAATGTTCACTCATGTTCAGTAAAGAGGTTGGTGTCAACAATTTTTTTGCTCATGGAGGGTGGGTATACATTCCCACAACATCTAGGTTCAATTCCGAAGACAGAAAATATTATTGGTTTTAAAAGTTGTTATTTACTATGTCTAAATATAAGTCCTACTACAACTGCAGCACAAGAACCCTAAGCACACACGAGCACTTCAGATATAGCTTTCTGTTTTATTCCATACATATTATAAAAATGTATGTTGTGCCATATCTCCTCTTAATCCACTGAAACGATTTCAAGCAACTTAGTATATATATCATTTACTGCCTCAATAGAATCGCTGTGGGGGTAATTACCACCGATATATCAAAACGATGTGGTGGAGGTACAAAAGAAGTTTACCCCATGATGCATGAATACCAAGACGCTATTCACCCAGTATTTGAGAATAAAAGTGCTTACTGATTTGCAACAGACTAAATACATAAATTCAAACATTTATGAATACTCATCCCACTGACAATTCCCATAAAATGATGAAAGGAAAAAACTATATCGCTTAGTAAATTTTTGCTGCTCATGCAGTAAAGCTACCGCATCAGATATGACGTTTCACTTTATTTCTTCTTTGGAAATTTTAGAAATTTGTGGTAATGTCTCATGGGACCAAACTGCTGAGGTGATCGGTCCCTAAACTTACACACTATTTAATCTAACTTTAACTTACACTAAGGACGACACACACACCAATGCCCGAGGGAGGACTTGAACCTCCGATCGGGGGAGCCGTGCGGACCCTGACAAGACGTCTCAGGCCGCCTGGCTGCCCCGTGTGGCATATTACTTCTTTGCTACTAACTCTATTCACAACACATATTGCAGACAGTATTTATCCATGGATATATTTGCAAAATTGTATCACTGTTTGACACACAGTTCACGAGGTATGGCGCCAGAAGCACTGAAATGCATGAAAACGAAAGTGCAAGGTGCAATTCGCCATATGTACAGGTAGGATATGTGCACAAACTTGAGTAAAACATGTTGAATATATGTGACAATTGCATACGCAGACAAAGCCTTAGGTAAAATGCCTCTCCTAAATCACTGGATTGATTTCAACCAAACATGGTACTCATATCCCTTACATTCTGGGAAGGTGTAATGCCTCTGCAAACTGTCTGACTTCTCTACCTATAAACTCTGCCACAGTGATCCCATCCCCAAAGACTAACTTAACCTCCAGTCCCTGTTTAAAGCCTCAGGCTCTTCCCAGAATTTCTCCCCTGAATCCTTTTCCCTCCCCACACTTATAACACCTGACTCACCCATCTCCTATGCACTCCCCAAAATCCACAAATCCATCAATCCTGGACACCCCATTATAGCTGTTATTGTACCCTCACTGAAAGAATTACAGCTCTCATCGACGAACACCTCCAACCAACCACTTCCTTCACTAACTCTCCACCATCCCCACCTTTTCTCCTGGATACCTAGTTGTCACTATGGCACCACTTCCCTATGCACTATTACGGGTCTTGCCACTACTGAACACTATGTCTCCCAGTGTCCTTCAGGCTAAAATTCCACTACCTCATTCCTCATACACTTTACTAAATTCATCGTAACACACAACTACTTCTCCTTCAGAGGGAAGGTACACAAACAAATCAGTGGCACAGCCATGGGGACACACATGGGACCCCCCTATGCCAGCCTGTTTATGAGGCATCTAGAGGAAACCTTCCTAACTCCCCAAAACCCCAAACCTCTGGTCTGCTCCATGTTTATTGATGATATCTTCGTGATGTGGACTCAGGGCGAAGACACCCTATCCTCATTAGTTCACAATCTCAATACCTTCTCTCTCATCCACTTCACCTGGTCCCCCTCAACCCAGCATGCCACCTTCTTGGACTTTGACCTCCTCCTCTATGCTGGCTCCACCCGCACCTCTGTCCACATTACACCCACCAATCACCAACAATATCTGCATTTTCCGGCCGCGGTGGCCGAGCGGTTCTAGGCGCTTCAGTCCGGAACCGCGCGACTGCTACGGTCGCAGGTTCGAATCCTGCCTCGGGCATGGATGTGTGTAATGTCCTTAGGTTAGTTAGGTTTAAGTAGTTCTAAGTTCTAGGGGACTGATGACCTTAGATGTTCAGTACCATAGTGCTCAGAACCATTTGACGTATCTGCATTTCTACAGCCGCAATCCCTTCCACAAAAAAAAAGGTCTCTACCATACAGCCTGGCCACCTGGGGATGGTATATCTGTAGTGAAAAGAAATCCCTTGCTCAGTATCCTGAAGGTCTCACGAAGGCCTTCACAGATAGGCACAATTCCCCAGATGTAGTCTGCAAAGAGGTTTCCCATGCCATGTCCTCACACACCCCAATCCTCCCATCATACCCAAGAGCCAGCTACAAAGGAGTACCCTCTTCGTCATCCAATACCAAATCCATACCACCCCAGACTGAAACAAATGCACTATATCCTTCGTCTGGTCTATGATTGTCTAACATCAGGTCCTGAAAAGAGGGCCATCCTATGTGAGATCCTTCCCACAGCTCCTAGAATGGTGTTACATCACCTACCCAATGTGAACAACATCCTAGTCCATGCATATCACACTCCCAATCCCAACACCTTGCCACAAGGATCATATCCTTGTGAAAGACACAGGTGCAAGACCTGTGCAATCCTCTCACCCAGCACTTCATATTGTAGCCTTGTCACAGGCTTATCCTACTCCAGTGGTGGCAGAGGCACCTGCGGAAGCAGCCATGTCATATACCAACTTCGCTGCAATCATTGTACAGCTTTTCATATTGGTATGACTACCAACATGCCTGTTGCCTTCTTGCTCCGCTCTCCGCCAGAAAACGCTTTTCTCTCCCCCCTCCCGTACGCTGATATCCCTCCCCCTTCCTCACCCCACTCTGGGTTGCTGCTTTCGTTCAACGTGAAAATTGCGTTCTGATTACAGCATCCGGAGATAGTACTTATGTGTGCGTGAGGTGTGCTTGCTTGTGTGGAAGTGTGGGCGTTTTCCTTTCTGAGGAAGGCTTTGGTCAAAAGCTCAGTGTTTAACGGTCTTTTGGTTGTGCCTGTTTGCAACTCAACATCTCATCTTAAGTGAGTAGTAGTTTACCCCTTTCATAATATTGTTGGTATTCAAAGCCAGATATACACCAGTCAAAGAACGCCATGTTTCCCAAAGTCGCTACAGTTTTGGAGCACCTATCATTTGGTCAAGTTACGTCAAATACTTAGGTGTCATCATGGACAATAAACTAACATGGCAGAGACGAACAGCTGAACTTCGACAACAGGTCACCCAACGAGCGGCTGCCCTGTAGTCAGTTACTGGGTTACTGCAGCGTTGCAGAGGTTACAGAACAAAGTACTATGAAACGTTTTGCACGTGCCAACTAACTTTCTCGTTAAATGCCGTTATGGCGTGGCACAGGAATCAAAATTCCTGTACCATTTCAGAATATTGTCAAATATTGCCAGAGCATTGATGCATCAAAAAACAGAGGTGTCTAAGAACCCACTAATTAGGAGCTTTGGCGTACTCCGCGATGACGAAGACCTTTTCAGACAGTCAATACCTGTAGGCCATAAACAGTAAAGCGACGGTTCACCAAGGTAACTACTCAATCAAGAAAAACGCCGCTGTAAAGATGACAAAATAAGTCCTAAAATCCTACCCCTGCCATTCTCTTTCGGATTAATAGTCTTCTGATTAGTTTGATACGTCCCGTGACGAGTTCCTCTCCTGCACTAATGTCTTCATCTCGGAGTAGCATTTGAACACAACGTTCTCAGTTATTTGTTACAGAGATTCCAATCTCTGTCTCCTTCTGCTGTTTTTACCCACTACAGCTCACTCTAGTACCATGAAAGTTATTCCCTGATCTCTTAACAGGTGCCCTATCATTCTGTCTCTTCTTCTTCTCAGTGTTCTCGGTATGTTACAATCCTCGACGATTCTGCAGAGAACCTCCTTATTCTTTATTTTATCAGTTCATCAGTTTTCAACACCCTTCCATGCCACCACAACTTAGATGCTTCTATTGTCGTCCATGATCCACTTCCATGCAAAGCAGTGCTCCAAACGTACATTCTCGGAAATTTCTTGCTCAAATTAAGGCCGATTTTTAATATTAGTACACTTCTTTTGGCAGGGAAGTCCTCTTTGCTTGTGCTAGTCTGCTTTCTATACTCCTTGCCTTCGCCCGCCATGTGTTATTTTGCTTCCAAGGTAGTAGAATTCCTTCGCTTCACCCATTTCATGGTCCCCAGTTCTGAATTTCTGTATATCGCTTATCTCACTTCTGCTACTCCTCATTGCTCTCGTCTTTCTTCGATTTACCTCAAAACAGTATCATGTACACGTTAGACTGTTGATTCCATTCAACAAGTACTGTAATTCTCCTACATTTTCACTGAGGGCAACAATGTCATCAGTGAATCTCATCACTGATATCTTTTCACCACGAATTTTAGCTCTACCCTTGATCTTTCTTTTATTTCCGCCATTACTTCTTCGATATACAGACTAAACAGCAGGAGCACTTTTTAATACGAACACTTCGTCTCTGCTCCCTCTTGGTTTTTGCACATATTGGATATTTACCCGTCTTTCCCTATGGCCAGTATTAACTTTATTAGTTAGCCGCGCGGGTTAGCCGCGCGGTCCCAGGCGTCTTGTCACGGTACGCGCGACTCCCTCCGTCGGAGGTTCGAGTCCTCCCTCGGGCACTGTTGTGTGTGTTGTCCTTAGCGTAAGTTAGTTTAAGTTAGACTAAATAGTATGTGGGCTTAGGGACCGATGACCTCAGCAGTTTGGTCCCATAAGATCTTATCACAAATTTCCAAATTTTCAAAAAACTTTATTAGTTCATAGTTAGTATCATTAACTCACAGTGTTTCTATACACACATATACACACTCAGATCATTATAGTAGTATTTGTCATCTCAAAATTATTATTTCTTGGATAACTATGATGTAAAAAAGACAGTGCCTGTGTGAAACTCTGGTCCGTTGTAAGAGACGGCCTGATAACCCTTATCAGATCAGGTTAAATTAATAAATAAATTTCTCTGAGAATTTTGTACATCTTGCATCATTTTACGTTGTTCAAGGCCTGTTCTCGATCGACAGATTTCATGAACATCTCTTAATTTTTCTTAAGTTGTACTACCACCGAGCTAAGTGTAAAAACATTACCTTTCGTATGTCCAAACACATCGTCATCTAACTGAGCCTGATGGCAACAATATTAGTGAGGCGATTATCGCAAGAGACTACAAGTCCCTCGTACGTCAGCACGTAAGACTGCAACCAAGGAAATGGTGATTTATCAGCATAAAATTGCTGCTGTGCAACAGTTACATTGTATGGACCATGCGAAACGAATAGCGTACTGTGAATGGTTTCAGCGACTTTTTAACCGACATGGAGTTGGTGTTTTAGATCGAATCTTTTCCACTGATGAGGCTTGATTTCAGCTATCTGATTACATTAATTCCCATAATTCACTAATTTTGTCATCATAAAATCTACATGCCTTAAGAGAAACGCCACTGTTTGCATAGAAAATCGGAGTGTGGGTTGTCATAAAGCGAGCGCGAATTATAGGGCCGATCTTTTTCGATATTACCGTCACTTCCGATGGTTATTGTTCCCAAATAGTTCACCCATTTATTGACATGCTGGATGAAAATGAAGTCAATCAATCATTCTTCCAACAAGACAACGCTACTGTCATACGGGTCACCAGTCCCTACGACTTATAGATGAAATCTTTGGAGGCAGGGTAATTACGAAAGGTCTCTGGCCCCCGCGTTCACCGGATCTGTCTCCGCCCGACCATTTCCCTTGCGGTGTTGCTAAAACATAATAACCCAAAGATAATACATTACCTCAAGACAGAGATAATTATTTTGATTCGATTTCACGTGAAACGTTGGTAAAGACGCTGAACTATGCCTTTAAGAATGAGGAAAACATTTCCTGCATCTACTGTGATGTTGGTGAGCACAGTGTATTTAATTGTATTTCATATAGTTAATTAATTTCATTGTTTTAATTGTAATAATATTGAAACCCATCTCCCCACCTGCAGCCACGAGCAGTGAATCCTGGCCCTAGCTTACATAGCGGCATGAATGTGCTGCCAACCTTACCGGCCCCGCAAGGCGAAACATGTGGAGCTCGCCGCTGCGAAGAGACGATGCGGACGCACTGTTGCAGCAGGACTCCATTGTTCAACCCGAGCATGCTGTGAATGTGACAGCTGTATGAGCCAAGCGCATTGTTGCAACGCAGACCATGTTAGCTGCAGCAATCGATTCTTTGATATTACACGACGAAATGCTACTGCAGAAATAAGTCTGCGACAAAAGTGCAGGCGGACGAAAAGGCGTCTTCGCGTAGCCAAAAGACAGGAACTCGAAGGGTATGAGAACTCGCGTACCTAGGCTAGTTAATTCTTTAACCGTTTATCTTTCTTGCTTTTTTTGTTAGTCCTCCCTCCCTCCCCCCTCTTCTGTGCCTACACACTTGGCAGATGCCCATCTCGCCAGCCAATCGATAGGGTCCCATTGATCATTAGTAACCCACAACATTATAGCTTCAATCAGTAAATCAAATTCATTCAAAATTTAGCCCACAAAAATTTGTGTAAAAATCTAATAGCAAACTATTGCAACAAACTCGACTTACACCATTAGTGTTTATCGATTTCAATGAAAATAAACTAGCAAAACACACGTAATGGAGCAACAGTGCACATTATATTTCCGTACACTGTACAAATAATATATCACGAGCTCCGTAGTCAGAATGTAGAAAGAGTCTACAGCGGAACCGTACCCATTACCGCAGCTACAGAAAAGACAAACATGGCATTCAGAGTGCTAACCGTAAGTATCTCTGACCGCTAAGCCAATCAGGTACGACATCAGCATTAGCGACTCTCTATTATTCTATGTAAATCCTACGATTGCTACCCTCTAATCAGAGCACAGTAAAAATATTGTTTTTCTTCACCACACATTCAGTGACGTTCATTTTTTTGGGTTCCTAACCTCAGTCTGTAAAAACGGAAGCCTTATAGGATTACTTCGTTGTCCACCCGTCTATCCATCTGAAACTTCCTGGCAAATTGAAAGTGTGGCGGGGAATTGACTCGAAGTCGGGACCTTTGTCTTCCGCGTGCACGTGATCTATTGACTATTTTTGTTGATCTCACTTTGTTCTATATTGTTCGGCAAATTCGTTCGGTGCGGACGTCCGATGACACCCGTTCAGGCTCTTCCTTGATCCGTTCACTCAGTTTTTTTATTTTTTTTTTTGTTTTAATTATTTCATTTTTTTTATTGCAGAGGGCAGCTACCCCTCTGTCGGCGCCGGCTGAGCTATCCACCCACGACTGATGCGGCTTCCTCACAGCCTTACATCCGCTAGGACCTCGTCTCCTACCTTCCAAAGTAAGGTCGTGAGTCTTGCTTGGGTAGCTCAATCGATATGCCACTTGCGCAGGTAAGCAAAGGTCCTGACCTCGAGTCTCGTTCCGGGCATATAGTTTTAATCTGCCAGGAAGTTTCGTATCAGCTCACACTCCGCTGCAGAGTGAAAATATCATTTTGGAAACTTCCCCCAGGCTGTGGCTAAGCCATGTCTCCATGATATCCTTTCTTGCAGAAATGCTAGTCTTGGAATTCGCAGGAGAACTTCTGTGAACTTTGGAACGTACGAATCGGTGGACTGGCTGAAGTACGGCTGTGAGAAACGATCGTCACTCGTGCATGGGTAGGTCAGTCGGTAAAGCACTTCCCCTCGAAATGTAAAAATCCCGAGTTCGAGTCTCAGTCTAGCACACAGTTTTAATCTGCCAAGTCATATCAGCGCACACTCTGCTACAGAGTGAAAATTCCATTCCGTCTCTCCGTCTGTTTAAGAGCCCTTTTACTGAGAAAGTGGTAGACGTATCAAGTTGACATTTATTTCACACACTGAGGTCTACGGTCCCTTGACGGAGTAAAATGTTTAAGCTCCTAAGTTAATGCCATTCATGTCACAAATTTTGATACTCGCAAACTCACTCATCAAAACCTGTAGATTAGCTAACTATACACATAGTTAAGTTTGTACAGAACCCACAAAACGCGAGTCCTACTTGCACTTGAGGATTTTTAATGTACATTCGTATTAATTTAATAGCCGGGAAGTCAACTTTAATAAACTGATCGGGTTACGTTGAGTAATAGGAATAAGCTCAAATACCTACAGTTTTCAGAATATCAACTCTTAAATTTCTATGATATCGAAACTTAAATCTCCTTATAATTTGACAGGTGCACTTAATGGTTTACGGTTGTTACAAGTACCTACCATCTTTGTTCGACGCATGCTGTAATCTGTGGACTGAGGGAAAAAAATCGGATGTCGCAGCTATACTTGTTTAAGGGAATTTATGAGCAAATTTGTCTCAAGTAAAAAACACTGTGGTAAATTGCAAAACGCTGGCTATAATCCAAACATGTGAATGACGCTATCGGATGCCAGGCCTGTCTTACCATTCATTCACTGATCAATGAGCTAATTTGAAGTGGACTTCGAACCACAGGGCAACCCGGCACTATATTTAGATTTATCAAAGGCGAAAGCCACGATGTTCTATTATGAAGCTTGCAAACAAAAGCGATAACTAATTTATATCTGTCTCCATGACAGTCGCGCGCTCGATCTTTGAAATACCGCCACATTTAGACAGAGAAAGAATCGTCCGATCGCCTGGGTCCTTCGAGTTTTCTACCAGATGAGACAGAAAGGTTTGTAAACGCAAAATGTGTGCGCGGGCGACAATGACAACAGTGTGTTTCATGTTCACATCTCTTCTTAATATGAGCATTGTAAGTGAGAAAATCTCTAACAGTACAATCTGTACGCAAAGACATCAGCTTAATCTATAGCTTGGTAACATACAATGGCTCTGAGCACTATGCGACTTAACTTCTGAGGTCATCAGTCGCCTAGAACTTAGAACTAATTAAACCTAACTAACCTAAGGACATCACACACATCCATGCCCGAGGCAGGATTCGAACCTGCGACCGTAGCGGTCACGCGGTTCCAGACTGAAGCGCCTTTAACCGCACGGCCACACCGGCCGGCTTGGTAACATACATATTTATGATATCTACCCCTGTCTTAAAACATGATGAGGAATATGCTGTTAAAAGTACCAGTAGGCCCTATCTAGTACTACGTGTGTTGCCAATCTACGATGGCTGTTAGTCAAGACATGTGACGAGAATGCAAAAGAATGTTAACAGCTTGCTGTATGTATCAAATGAGAGCAACAAACCGACGACGAATGACGTACCAACGAACAGAAGTAATTATGCAAAATTCTGGCGTGAACATAGCCATGGACTTTGTAGTTCACTCGAAAAAAATTGGTCGTAATCCCAAAAGTTCGCAAAATATGCGCATAACAACTAATAATTTTGTAGGACTTCAACTGTTCAGTAAATGGGAGCGAACTTCCACTCACACCAGTGACAGTAGCTTTCTCTCATGGCACCTTATACGTTGTTTTGGCCATCTAACAAAACTATTACCTAGATCTATGATCATGCTGCAATGAAGTCTGTCACCACTACCATCATCCCCCCCCAAAAACGTAGAACAAAAGTATATGAAAGTTGTGGTGATGGAATTTAAGGCAGTCCTAATAAGCCAGGTAATCAAGAATACTCTGCGAAGATATCGAAAGGTTTCCAGTTAGACGCTCAAAACACATCACCATTGCTAAAATTCACAGACTGTAGATAAAGGAATAAGGAAGACTTATTAAACTGTATAAGCAATGTCTGTGAAACCCTTATTTGCATTTTCGGAGTGTTTCTAAGGAATTTAAATAATAGGACAACCAAAATACTTGGTCACTAAAACGAAAATATCTCATTCAAAGTGTTGTGGCAAGGCGTGCACTAGAAAGATCCAATACATAAAGACTTTTAGCCATATTTACACAGTTGATTATTGACGATGTTACAACAAAGTTCAATAGAATTTACTTAGCTACAGTGAATTGTGAAATCTCTTGTATTTTAAACGCTTACCTCACATCAGTTTCCATATTAGCTGGAAAGATATCAAGCCGTATCCGCGAGTCACATCAATTTCCTTTGGATTACACCAGCTGGAAACACATTGCTTAATGCGTTCGAATTTCATATGTTAGTCGCCATCCCACGGATTACGTTTAACGATTTCCAAAGTATTTAAAACTGCAAGTTACTTCTTCGCGTAATTTTTGAGGTAAATGAAAGTTGTCCGCTCGTAATCAATGATCTTTCACCGAAAAAAATAAAAAAACTTGAATTTTTTTCTCATGCACTGGAAAATATGTTTAGCATCTGACACGTGTCACAGGCATATATAAGCTTCACTAAGCGATAAAACATTACCAAGGGTGGAACAGACAAATATGGACAGCGACTTCTACAATGAAGTGTTGTGTTTATGGAAACAGAGAGTGAGATTTAGATAAATTGTAATTTGCGTTACGAAACTCCTGTTTACCCACACTGATTCAACTCACTTATGAAATAAGAACATTGTAGAATTACCAGTCTGACGTGGAATCGATAAGTATCAGGTAACTTTTCCTTTGATAATTTAAAGGTCATGGCAGAGAGTCTACGTGGCAAATGCTTCTCATCAGGATATCTTATGAGAAAATTGACATTTTCTACAGGTTAGAATACTGAAGGTTTGGAATTAAGCAGATTGCGTCCCGATTAGTTCTGCCTACGTACTTATTCAAGTAGACAGACACTTCCAAAGCGCGCTATTTCTCGATTACGTAAGAAGGGATCAAAGTAATTAAACAAAATACTTTTACGGACTGACTGCAGCTGCTTCTGATTCATTATTTTATTTTCTTACAAGACCGAAGTATGAAAACGTAAGTTAAATCACAAAATTTAATTAATGTCTTTATCTTAAATTACATATTATGTGTTGATGAACAGGACCAGAACAGCTGATAACAATAACGACGAAACACTTTCGCTATATTTTATTTCTAGGGAACGTTAAAGCAAACACCGTCAAGTTATAAATTTGTGCGACTTGTAATAAACTGAACAATTTTGTAGAGTGGTAAAAAGTTAGTTATGGGATAGGTAACGTTTAAATATTGCGCAAAATTTACTGATTTTTTCCTTTATTTGTTTTTCGAGTTTCATTGTTAAATGCAAAACGAGAAAACATTAGTTTTTTTATAGTCCTATTGAGCGGACCACAGAGTTTTTAGCGGAGTGAAATTCCGTACTGGATTGTAATCTCTGCTATTGATCAGTAGAACAAGAAACTCTCTCGAATTGTACACTTCCGTAGTGAAATACTCGCGTAGTTAGCAAAAGCTACTATTTAATTTACAGAACTTGCCACTGAAGTAGTACCCTTCCCACAACGATAGTAATTGAGCTTTTGAAGAGGGTCCCAACGCTCTTCCCATGCGAAATGTGACAATGCGGCTGCCTGGTTACGACTTGTTTGTGTAATGATTGAAAGTGGCTCTGTAGTTCTGTTTCGTTTCACGTTGTCCACATTGATTAAGAATTTACAGTCATTCAGTGATAATGAGTCCCTCCGAGAAGTGAAATTGAAGCTGTACCTGTCTTTTGTACTATGTAGTAGTAACTCTTCGATTTTGCTGTGATTCACACTTTCCAGCATGCGCAGTAGAAGTAGAATTGATTGGAGGTACACATAATAGTCACAATACAATGAGCTCCATGTGCTGATTTTGAGTTATTTATGAAGAAACTGCATGCTTTATTAAAGTTTTTAACTCGTAGACAGAGCTACCGGATGATTAAGAACACATTTTAATTTAAATGTTTAGGGTAAATCTGTCATACTCAAAACCTCTGTCAGTTTCATGTAATCTATGTCTCTCTCTTACAATTTATAACAAGAGTTATAGTTATCAGTACTGCTATTGACAACATTTTTATAGAAACATCGAGATTGCAAAATACACTGTGTAAACACTTGCAGACTGACTATAATATTAATTAATGAACATGAAATTGAGGACTAAAAAGAAAAACGGATTGTATTGACACACTGTAAAGATGTACGGAATCCACAATGTGTAAGTGAAAAAGGCAAATGTTGATGATGTTGAGGCAGCAACCAGCCACAAATTTATTTTAAGTTCCTTTATTCAAAACGTACCGTTACCGCTTTCGAATCATCACAATTCATCGTCAGACGGATTTCATGACTTCATTAGAACATGTGGTGCGTTTTTTATTGATTAATTGTCCTAAAATATAAGTAATACATAATTATGAGCACGCCACACAGATGGCTGCATTACAGACTTGCATTGGGATGTGACTTACGTGAAATGTAGGTTTGGGGTATTTGTTTTCATAGTTTTCGTCCAACAGATGATGTTCGTAGTTTCCGCTAGAATCTTATTGTTGTACACATAAATTTGTATAACTGACAAGGGAACCTCCCCATCGCACCCCCCTCAGGTTTAGTTATAAGTTGGCACAGTGGATAGGCCTTGAAAAACTGAACACAGATCAATTGAGAAAACAGGAAGAAGTTATGTGGAACTGTGAAAAAATAAGCAAAATATACAAACTGAGTAGTTCATGGGAAGATAGGCAACATCAAGGACATGGGAAACGCAGTAGTGTTGTGGTCTCGTGGTAACGTGAACAGCTGCGGAACGAGAGGTCCTTGGTTCAAATCTTCCATCGAGTGAAAAGCTTAATTTTTTATTTTCAGTTTATGTGACAAACTCTTATGTTTTCATCACTTTTTGGGAGTGATTATCACATTCACAAGAAAACCTAAATCGGGCAAGGTAGAAGAATCTTTTTACCCATTCGCCAAGTGTACAAGTTAGGTGGGTCGACAACATATTCCTGTCATGTGACGCACATGCCGTCACCAGTGTCGTATAGATGTGTTTTCCTGTGGAGGAATCGGTTGACCTATGACCTTGCGATCAAATCTTGTCGGTTCCCATTGGAGAGGCACGTCCTTTCGTCTACTAATCGCACGGTTTTGCGATGAGGTCGCAAAACACAGACACTAAAATTATTACAGTGAACAGAGACGAACGGACAGATAATAACTATGCAAAAATAAAGAAAGTAAAATTTTCACTCGAGGGAAGACCTCTCCTTCTGCAGCTGCTCACGCTACCACGAGACCACGGCGCTCCTGAGTTAAGAGTGTCCATGATGTTGCCTATGTCGCCCATGAACTACTCAGTTTGTATATTTTGCTTATTTTTTCACAGTTCCACACAACTTCTTCCTGTTTTCTCAATTCATCTGCGTTCAGTTTATCAAAGCCTATCCACTGTGCCAACTTATAACTAAATCTGAGGGGGGTGCGATGGGGAGGTTCCCTTGTGAGTGGTGAAAACTACGAACATCGTCTGATGGATGAAAACTATGAATACAAATACTCCAAACCGGCATTTCACGTAAGTCACATCTCAATGCAAATCTGTAACGCAACCATCTGTGTGGCGTACTTATAATTATGTATTATTTATATTTTCGGACAACTAATCAATAAAAACGCACCACATGTTCTAATGAAAGCATGAAAACCGTCTGACGATGAATTGTAATGATTCGAAACCGGTAACGGTACCTTTTGAATAAAGGAACATAAAATTAATTTGTGGCTAGTTGCTGTCTCAACACCGTGAACATTTGTCTTCAAATAACAGCCACGATCTCCCACCATGTCATCATATGACAAAATTGCTAAGAGTGAAAAAGGATTATATTCTGTAATGCAACTTAACAATTCCCAAGAAAAGCGTTTCAAAACAATTTTAATAAATTGCAATTTCCATTTTCTATTAATTATTCGTGGAGATAGGGAGATCATAAAGCCTCGACTCAGTGACGTTCGCAGTAGTGGTTGAAATTGCTTGGTGAGTCGTGTCGAAGCGACCGACCACGTACGGACGATATCGCTGTCGAGTGTGGAGCTCGTTAATGCATAATTCAACATTTGGAACGTTTGGAACATGTTTTGTGACATTATTTCAATCTGTAGACAAAATAAGGTTTTAGTGCGTCTTAATACCGTGGTAGCGATCTATAAAATGCGTCAAAAGTAAAGAGAATGAACAAAGACGTTGTTTATGCTCATTGGTTTCATCATTTCTAACAAAATGACGCCGAACCGTTCTAATATCTGATCCACTTAAAGCTTATACTAGCCATGGGACTTATTCCCTCCGCCTTTAATCAATTTCCTAACGTTTCAATCAAAATATCTTCCATGTATCTCCCTATGTACATATTGCTGCTTGCAGGTTATTCAGTTTAAATCGCTGAACATTTCAAGGCGTATTCAGCTGTAAGCATGGAAGTATAATACCTCCATGAATGTAAACCTATAGGTAACCATTTTAGAAATACGGTCTAGAGTTAACCCAGAGATATTTAGTAAAGGGGGATCCAAAACGTTTGTTGTCGACCAGCTGAGTAAGTAGCTTCTTATTCCGTGGATTTGATGACGTTCATCTGCTCCTTCTCTCACCAGCAACGCAACACGGAAAATAGGTGTCTGTGGACACACTGTCCCATGAACGTGCACTTCCAATCGACGACAGTAGCTACTAGAGAAATTCGCCAAGATCAGGTATTTTTAGTATTTAACAGAGTTTCATATAATTTATGTTGCAGTGAGAGATAAGAGTTTGTGAATGTCACATTATTTAGTTCTGATTGCCAAAAACGTAGAATTGTAGTGTTACTACGCCATATGATTTGGTTCGTTACTGTTCAGACGTAGGAACTGCATCGGACAGCCGAGTCGATATCCAACTTGGAAAATGTCTCTTACACCTGAACATATGAGGCACTTGGCCCTCTCCTCGAATCCAAAGTACATAGTTTTTACTCGTTTCAGAATTCTCACGTACTACTAGAAGAGAGTGGATAAGCATCAGCTCTCCGTGAAATAATAAGTTTTTCGTGTCACCCGCAAAATTTAGTCGTTTTGGCATGACACGTCTCGAAACTGACCAACCTTTTTATATCAGAATGGTAATTTCAGAATATTGCTCCCCCCCCCCCCCCCCCACGCTCATTAATACAACCTTATTACAATCGATGTATCAAGGAATGGTATTGAACGTCGGTAGAATGCTAAAATTGTGACATTATTGTATGCTCAATACAAATACGATATTCGCCTTTTCATTTCGTGATGTACTGTTAGGGAGCGGCATCTGTATCCTACATATTTAAATAGAAATTACCGATGATGAGTATAGTCGTGGAACTAATTTAAAATATTTGACATTTTATCATAATTAAGTGATCCCAACTGCAGCATACAATTTTTTAGTACAGATTCTACTGTGCCAGGTGATGTTTGCTACACAATCCGTTGTTTGCTACACAATCCGTCGTATTTGACCGTTGACACTGCCAATATAAGAATACTGACGCAAACTTCTCCATGCATATATCAACACGACCGCGCATACACATTTCAGAAATCGTGGCATCATTAAATTTTCATAGTCTACTCGTTACTGCACGGACTTTAACAGTGCATGTGTTTCTCCTCGAAATGATTTGATTAGTTAGCAGTGGAATGATAATAGAAGAATATGATAGTCATTATATGGATCTTGTTCAGCGCCAGAGTGTAGATTCGAAGGTATCGGGTTCGATTCCACATCAGTTCTCCTCTGGCAATTCTTGTTGATGTGAAACATATCGCGTTGCAGCCAGAGTCGCAGTCCACATTAAGCTGTACACTCTCTGATAATTGCCTGGCTAAGTCAGGGGTAAGGGAAGGACATACAACTTCCAATAGGACTATGCGTAGCGTAATACTGTGATGTTTAAACTACCCTTCATGCTGACGAGACGACATTTTACTTACTATATGTTCAAGACTATGTTCAGCAATTGTTCTTATAGGAATTTTTTTTTCGAAAAGTGACCCGTGAATACAAGCTGTTACAACCAGTCACACACAATCGATCTCTTTCTATTCGTTTTTAATTTCTAGATTAGATGCTAACTAGATGTTTGATTACACATTCATATCGGGTGTATTTTAATTTTATATGTCAACTGCGGTCAGAGCGAAGCTGTTGTATCAGCAGACGATGGAAATAGTTAGACTTTCACTTAGTGAACTTTTGCAGAAATTATTATCAAATATTTTGATTGCGTTGTGCTCTGTGCTTGAATTACGTAACTCAAGTAGAGAACGCCATAGGCCGCTAACGGCCACTTTTTGTCGACAAGATAGGTCCTGTCTCTTTCTGATTGCCCTCATTTTTCCATACCTGACGCATTCCGTGTCTGTTATCGTCGTAGCCATGGCGTCCGCTAAAATTGACAATTTTTCTGTAAATGACTTGGTCAGTTTCGAGACGTGTCATGCCACATGAAAAAGATTTTGGGCGTACTGCTACAATTGACTAAAGGAGTGGTTTAGCCGAAAACGGGAAAGAAGAATTAACGCATATACGAGATTCCTGGCCCGGTGGGGAGGGAGGGGGGGGGGGGAGCGGTGAGGGGGGGGGGGGCGGACGGGAAGCAAGTAGCCCCCCTCTTTCACACACCCCTTTGCGGGCGCCTATGGGCGCAATTGACTTTTCTAATGTGCTACTTGTGTTTTTAAAATTCCGTGAAGTAGCGTCAAAGGCGACAATGCCTCTTTGATCAAGTCAACTGTCAAAGCTCACAATACCATTGTTTACTTACATACACGTGCTGTTTCTATACTATAGTTGTGTTAAGTTACAGGAATCATTACTAAAAGTGAGAGCGGAACGTACTAATCAATACTATAAATTACTGAATAATGACAGACTGCCCAACTCTGCTCTCCATGCAGCAGCGATCAGACATCACAGTGTTGTCAAAATAGAACATCTGATGATTCGCTGACTCATATCTTTGGAAGCTCTATTTTGAATGTTTCTTCAGTCAGTTGGTAGTTCCTGGTTCCAGACAAAACATTGCTGTTGCAGTAGTCTACGGTAACCAGTTCATAGATGTTGGCCACTGATGGGATCGTATATATGACTGGAGTTCACCCCATCAGCGTCAGCCAAGGCCTCAAGATAGTGTACTGAATTACCGCAACTGGTAGCTATGTAAAAAATAACATCGTAAGGACTACTGCAGGTATTCCATTGTGTTACATAAGCGATCGGCCGAAGTCCCTCAAACCTTCAGTCAGAAGAACGGACATACAAAAGCTTATTTTAAGGGTCTACAACACATATCCATCTGAAATTGTGTGGAGACTTCGGCTTGGAAAAGTAGAGTTGCGGGCGACAATTGAAATGTGTCTTCTGCATTCGTGTTTGATGTCAATACCACCAACAATAATAAAGACTTTAAACGCAAATGCTTGAGTGAGAGTCTGTGATTCGGGTAGAAGGCAGTATTGTGTTCTACATTTGTGCAATAAAAATACCGTGAGCTTTTATAATCTGTGAGTTCTAAAACATTCGAAATTAATAATATGACACAGACGAAAAGGAAGTGTGTTTTTAACAGTGACGCACTAAAGGAATACCCATACACTAAAAAAAAAAAAAAAAAAAAAATCGGATTCAGATGTTCGCTGCAATAAATGTGCATCTACTTTCAATATAAGCCACGGGGAGAGATAATGGTGCTTGCAAGTTCTTCTATCGTATTGACTTTTTTTTAAAGTGAAAGTTATAGTGATGCAGATATGAAATTAGCAGCTGCTGAAAGACTGTTCGTGTACCGTACTGTCGACCACAACCAATCTTTCAAATCATTGGACTGTAATGCTAAACTTACCCAATGTACCTTTGAACCAAAATTTACTTGTGGGCGTCGCAAAACCAAGGTAATTACCTTAAACGTTTTAACCCCATTTTCCATTTCTCAAGTAGAATCTATCTTACAGAAACCTGATTTTATTTCGATATTCATGGATGCGTCAAACCTTAAGGACGCAAAAATATTTTCGTTGGTTGTTGCGCACTTCAGCCCTCCTGAAGAGATTAAAGTTAAAATACTGGATCTGAAATCCTTGTCTGGAGAAACTTCAGACATCATTGCTACACTTTTGAGTGAGTGTTTGAAAGATAATGGCTCTTTGTGAAGGTAATACAAACAGCTATTTTACTCGTGTAGCTAGAAAGGGCGTTAACCACGCCTTCACACAACTGAAAGCAAATTTAGGTCACGAATTACTTGAGGTTGGGTGTTCTGCTCAAATAATCCACAATACTATTCAAGTGGCTGCTGATGCCCCTCCTATTGATATTGAAGCCATTGTGTCTGAAACATATTCACACTGCTATGTGTGCACTGTAAGAATTGAAAATCTTAAAGAATTTTGGAAAATAGTAGACCAGGAGCACAAACAAGTTTTAGGCTATGGCAAAACAATGTGGCTAGCTTTACTCCCTGCGGTCGAACGTTTTATGACTATGTTTCTTCCTAGGAAATCATATTTTGAATCTGAAAATAAATGTCCATTTGTCATCAAACGATCCTTTGAAAATCCTTTATCAGAAGCTTGTTTGTACTTTCTTCACAACAAAGCATCAACGTTTCGCACTGCAGTGCTCAATGAGTAGACGGTGAAACAACTAGATTTTGAAGCAATTTCTGTGCTAAATTATTTAAAAACTAATTTAGACTCCACGGGTGAAGATTTTTTCGTAACATCAGCTGTCAAACCAATTTTTGGTAGATTGGAAAATCAGGGAAATTGCAAAATTTGAACAGTATATCCATACTTTTTATCAAGCTGCAGCTGATGATTTAAATAAATGGTTTGAACCCATTGAGAGCTTGCGTCAACGTTGCCAACATCGAAAATTTATTCCGTTAAACTGAGCTTAAAACTCTCCTAAATGCTTATTATTGTTATTTACCGTCCTAAAAATGAAATTTCGGTGTACTGATAACTTACGAAGAATTCTTTTCTCATTGTCATTGCATATTATTATTATTATTATTAATCTTACTACTATTAGTACTACTTATAAAACTAAGTTTACTAAGTTAAGATCCCGCTCAGCACATTAATGTAGTTCAAGCGACAGTATTTCACTTCCCTCCTCATCCGACAGTAGAATGTCTTGCATGTCCAGTGCTAAGGTGCTGGGGCCAGAAGGAAAAACATTCTCCGATAGCTCGTAATCGCACTTTCAACACGATTTAAGACCCGCTCTTATTGTATTAAATGCGTTCACCATAACAGCAGTTAGCCTGTTCTGAGGGGCCTTTTGTAATAAAATTTAGTTGGCTAAAGGCCCTTTCCACCTCTGCATCGGACCATGATAGAACAAAAAGTATAATGGCGAGATCTAAAAGTTCTTGGAAAGTATTTAAGGTGCTGTCATTTCTGTATGACCTTATCCCGTTCCAGAACGCCGCAGCATTGTTTAATTCTTTCTGTTGTACACTAGTGGGCTTCGACCACTAAAAATCTGTTTGTGTTATTATACTTTATGACAAACTCCTTTCGTTGGCCAGCGATACTAAAGGTTCTTTTATCACTCGCAAGCATTCTCTTGAAGCATACACGTTCTCCAGCACTTTCACATTTTCAAGCGGCCTTGCAGCTCCCGTCAGTAGCAACGGAAACAAGAAAATGTTCCCATCTTTTCTTATGCCATTTTCACCCTCGGGTGAAATTTTATTTTAGGTATTCATATCTTACAGTAAGATTTCGACTTCATGATCTAAGTATAATCTTCGGCGACTTATATTTGCGAACGCGTGCTGTTAAAAGATCACGTCTGTATTCTGGTACCACAAATCTCATTACAAGCCCACTGATTAGTAAAATAACATCGTTTAGGAGTCGTGACTGATCTGCAGAATTTGATTGAAATGCCTTATTTGCCAGCTGACATTCTATGCCTTATTTATCACCTGACATTCTCCCAGAAGAGGTTTCAGAAAAGTAAGGTAAATTTTGGATAAAATTTGTTCACGTCGTCACTGTACATACACTCTAAGACAAAGAAAACGACGCACCATGTAGGTATTATCCGAATGCGACGGAAGTCTGTAGATGTGATGTAAATGTAGACAAATAAATGATAACAATTTCAGAAAAATTGCATGATTTAATTAAGAGCAAGAGCTTTACAAATTGAGCAAGTCAATAACGCTTTGGTCCATCTCTGTCTCTTATGCACGCAGACGTTCGACTTGGCATTGATTGACAGAGTTGTTCGTTGTCCGCCTGAGCAATGTCGTGCCAAATTCTGTGCAACTGACGCGTTAAATCGTCAGAATCCCGAGATGGTTGAAGAGCACTGACCATAATGTTCAAAACGTTCTCAATTCGGGAAAGACGTTGTAACATTGTTGGTCAATGTAGGGTTTGGCATGCACGAAGACAAGCAGTGAAACTCCCGCCATGTACGAGCGGGCATTATTTTGCTGAAATGTATGCCTAGGATGACTTGCCATGAAGAGTAAAGAAATGGGGCGTTTGCGACCCACGGCAACCTTGCAGCACAGAGGTACGTCGACGATATTCTAAGTCTCCTTTTGTTGCCATTCATGGCAAGCCATCCTGGGCTTACATGTCGGCAAGATAATGCCTGCTCGCACACGGTGGGAGGTCTTATTTCTTGTAGTCGTGCTTCCCAAACCCTGCCTTTTTGGTCAGCGAGGTCCCCATATCTCTCCATAAATGAGGACGTTTAGAGCATTATGCGCAGAGCCCTCCAGCCACCTTGGGATTTGATGACCTAACGCGTCAGTTGGACAGAATTTGGCACGATATCCTTCAGGAGGACATCCGGCAACCCTATCAATCAATGCCAAGCCGAACAACTTTTTGCATAAGGTTCAGAAATGGAGCAACGTATTATTGACTTGGTCAATTTGTGATGCTCTTTCCCTTGAACAAATCATACAATTTTTCTGAAATTGTAATCTTTTGTTTGGCTGTACATGTAAATAACATCTATCGACCTCCTTCCCATTTGGATAATTCCGTCGTAGCGTTCGTTTTTCATGTCTGAATGTATTACGTAGGAGCTGGGCTGTGTGGCACTTCTCATCCATTGCTGGTATCTCAGAATGGGATTTTAGGGAAACAGCCACTATAATAGACATTCAGTGTGTTTTACACTTCTGAACTATTTTCAATGGATTGGTTCCGTTATTTGTAACTTTTACAGTACTATATAATTTTCTATAAGAATTACGACGAAATATTGACTTGAAAAACCAAGAATAAGTTTCTGACAACAAAAGCTCCAAGTTCTCGGGTAAAGTTTTAGCTGTGGCAGAAGTACCGCTAGCTGCACGGAATGGTAGACACAAGTAATTAAGACAGATGAGGAGAATCCCTTTTCAAATTCTAATACACACTCCTGTAATGACTGCTGCTTTGTCTACACCCAAACCACGTATTAAATGAACATTCAAACCGCACTCATTAAGCAAAGATTTCAGACCATTGGTCAATGGCACTGTGCTGCTTTCTTCGAACTCTATCATTCCCAAGAATGTGGAAACAATGCAACCTTTTGCCTCAGAGAGGTATTCTTCACAAGCAAGCTAACAATTTGCTGACAGTAATGTCCGTAGATTCATCTAAAAGTATACAGAAATATCCATCTCCTACGTCCTTTTCCAGACTGGCATTGAAATGAGGATAAATAATGTTTTTAATCACACCATTGCACTTGCTTCTAGGCAGACGCAACTGAGAGACATGGTCAGCTCCTTTAAGGCCCCATTTTGAAAGTTTGCAGTGGTGATCCAATGATCTTACTGCGTAATGGTGTAACCTCCCCACAAAAATAATAAAATGAAATGAACCAAGTGTAGCCTCCCCACGGAAATAATAATTAAATGAATTTTAAATATTGTAACCTCTGAACAAAATTGTCTCCCATTTATAATCTCTGTGCAGAAATGCATTCACATTTAATGTTCCCACAAAATTCTTTTCTCATTTAATGTTAACTTCGAAACATAAAAATTCCTAAACACCAAAATAATAAAAAAATTCAGTAACCTGGTAAATTTTATGACGACAGCAGCGCTGCTCCTCGGCCCTGTATTCTGAATTAAAAAAAGCAAAAATTCTTACCTCAATAAAAACTGCGAATATATCTGCTCTTATATAAAAAGTTTTCGGCACAGCTCCGTGCAATGCTGACCTATGCTTTGTGACTCGTGAAAGGAATTAATTATTCATTGGATAAAATCTTTCAATTGAAATGAATGCTTTTTTTAAAAAAAATTACTTTATGTTATAAAAACTATTATTGCGGCATTTTTTGAAAGAAATTGGATGACAGTTAACATACATTACTAGATACTCGCAAGGCTGCTTCTTTACCTTCTACAATAATACTCATCCTCCAGAGTCACAACCAGAGCAGACTGCAGGCAAGCGCAGACACGCGCACACACGTGCAGACTACTGCATACTACAGAAGACTAATGTCGACTAGCGACAAGCAACAACTAACTACATACTGCTCTCTGGTCAGAGACTCTCCTAAGTCTTGCCTGTTGCAGGCAGCGCATGCATCGCATACCTTTTACATAACCCTCCACTGGGAGGGGGGGGGGGGCAAAAATTTGGCAGCGATGGTGAGTCAATTGGACTTGCCATGAGCAACAAATTTTTCCTAATTAAGTAAGTTTACAATCACAGAATATATACATATATATAAGTGCATAACATGAAATCAAATATAGTGCACACGCACTGAGTACAGAACATATCAAGCAAAGACAAAATGTGTACACAATGAGTACAAAACATATTAACAAATGGCAAAAGTGCACACGCACTGTAGTACACAACATATCAGGAAATCACAAAATGTGTAGGCAATGAGTACAAATCATATTAACAAATGACATAAAGTGCACACGCCCTGTAGTTCAGAATATATCAGCATATCACAAAATGTATACGCAATGAGTACAAATCGTATTAACAAATGACATAAAGTGCACACGCACTGTAGTTTTTTTATACTATTTTACAAGAACTAGGATAGGAAAGGGAAGGATTGCATCATGGTTGTAGCACATTAGGTTGCACGCAGCTGCACTGAAAGTCCATATCTTTCTACAGAAGCACAACACCAAGTGAGACAATCTGAAGTTCTTTTCCCTGAAGTATTAATCAGTGTAGCCAAGACACTGAAATGTCGTATTAATATTCCATGTTATCATTTTGGTAGTACATTAGGTACACCAAACAGTGCGACCATAATAACATCTCCATCGCTCAAGGTGATGGACAGCAGGTCGTGTCAACACCACGTTCTTGTAAGGTACACCAACGTAGAATTAGTGCAAAAACCAAATATAGTGCTCCATGATCATGAGGATAGACAGGACAGACGGATATTGCAGTAATTTCTGGTAGTTAGGTCAGAAGGTGAAGGACATTAAGTCACATGCTAGTCTTCATTGAGAATTACACTAGTCCAACAACTGATTTGACTAATTCGTGGCACTCATTGCCCAGTTACTGAACATTTCTGTACCATGTACGAAGTATTACAGAATAATGTTCATAAGTCAACTGTTTACAGAGAACATTGGCACTCGTTGACCAGTTACAAACCATCAGAAGTCATCATTCAAAACAGGAGTTAATGAGTGTAGCATCAAGCTACTGGTATTCATATATATAGCATGAAAGTGACATAATATAAATTTAAAATATAAGAAACAGTGGCATTCATTGGTCAGCAAGTATTGAATATTACAAAACATTTTTCATCATTCAAGTGACATATGACATACTTAAAATAATCATTGGCACTCATTGGTCAGTTACAAAACATCAGAAATCATCAGTCAAAAGAGGAACTAATGAGTGTAGCATCAAGCTACTGGTATTCATATATATAGCATGAAAGTGACATAGTATAAATTTAAAATATAAGAAATAGTGGGATTCATTGGTCAGCAAGTATTGAATATTATAAAACATTTTTCATCATTCAAGTGACATATGACATATTTAAAAATAATTATTGACACTCATTGGCCAGTTACAAATCATCAGAAGTCATCATTCAAAACAGGAGCTAATGAGTGTAGAGCATGCATGCATTATTACAAAATATCATTCACTATTACTCAGAACTCATCATTCAAGTGACATATGACATATTTAAAAATGTAACACTCTGTAACTATTACTAAAAGTCTGTGATGGGAAAATATCATTCAGTATTACTCATAACTCTTTTAAAAAATTGTTAGCATTATTTGGGACTGGTAATACATTTTTTTTGTTTGTGCTAGCAATGCATTGCGTTGGGATGTAAGAGGTATGCGATGTATGCGCTGCCTGCAACAGGCAAGACTTAGGAGAGTCTCTGACCAGAGAGCAGTATGTAGTTAGTTGTTGCTTGTTGCTAGTCGACATTGGTCTTCTATAGTATGCAGTAGTCTGCATACTACAGAAGACTAACGTCGACTAGCAACAAGCAACAACTAACTACATACTGGTCAGAGACTCTCCTAAGTCTTGCCTGTTGCAGGCAGCGCATACATCGCATACCTCTTACATATTTTTTTCCCCACAAAAATATAAATTATATATGAACCAAGTGTAACCTCCCCACGGAAATAATAATTAAATGAATTTTAAATATTGTCCTCTGAACAAAATTGGCTCCCATTTATAACCTATGTGCAGAAATACATTCACATTTTATGTTCCCACAAAATTATTTTCTCATTTAATGTTAACTTCGAAACAGAAAAATTCCTAAACACCAAAATAATAAAAAAAAAATTCAGTAACCTGGTAAATTTTATGACGACAGCAGCGCCGCAGACACGTGCACACACGTGCAGACTACTGCATACTACAGAAGACTAATGTCGACTAGCGACAAGCAACTACTAACTACATACTGTTCTCTGGTCAGAGACTCTCCTAAGTCTTGCCTGTTGCAGGCAGCGCATACGTCGTATACCTCTTACAGTGGTTAGCCACAAATAGAGTTGATGCGGCTTCATTGGAATCCCCATAGTCTGGGAGACGAGTCTTTGGTATTGACAGCTCGGTAGCGTCTTTCCGTTGCCTAGCGACCGCAGGCAGGCAGCCAATGACGGCCTGACTTTGAGCGGGTAGCAAGGGCCACGTTGCCGCTCTGAAACCCGGTCGCGCGCGCTTATGAAACTTACCAGTGTCTCGCGTGCAGGCGGTGCGGTCGTTCGTCGTTTGTCTGAAGTTGAATTCGCAGTTTATTTCGTTTTTGTTGTTTTTAGTGTTTCTTTGTTTATGTTTCGTTGTAAACAATGTCTAGTGCGCGCGGGTAGTACCAGCCCCACACAAGAAGTGAAACGGAGGAAGAAAAGTGTGCTACACACCCAGGCCCGTGAATTCGTGTGCTCTGTGAGGGATTACTTTGAGAAAGAAAAGGACAAAGGTGGGCCCTTAATTCCTGTTGTTCAGGTTGTGAAGAGAACTGCAGCAGCATTGAAAATAAGTAAGAACACTGTTGTAAAGATAGGGAAAGAACAGTATAGTGTAGATTGTGACGAGAGTGGCACAACAAAGCTGCACACACCAGGAAATAAGCAGGTGACAGCTTTGGACGATTTTCAGAAAGACGCTATTCGTCGTCATATATACAGCTATTATAAGAGAAGGGAACATCCCACTCTATCTAAATTACAGGTGTCGCTTCAGAAAGACGATCTTTTTAAAGGGAGCAAATTTTCATTGCGTACAGTGTTGAAAGACATAGGCTTCAGCTATTCACTGTTTAACGGACGCAAAATATTAATGGAAAGGACAGATGTAGTTGCATGGCGGTGCAGATTTCTGCGCAGGATCATGGGTGTAGAATTCGAAAGTATAGTGTGGTTAGATGAAACTTGGGTCAATGCCAGCCTTTCTTTACGTAGAGGCTGGAATGATGGAACGCCCGAGGGGACAATGGCAGTGCCTGTTGGCAAAGGAGGGCGTATTATTGTCTTACATGCAGGAACATCGAAAGGTTTTGTGCCAAACTGCTTGAAAATGTTTCGGTCAAAAAAGACGGGAGATTACCATGAAGAAATGAACAGTGTAGTATTTCAAGAATGGTTCGAGACATCGCTTATGACGAATCTGACAAGTCCATCAGTGATTGTTATGGACAATGCGCCTTATCATTCCGTTGTTCACGATAAGGCACCAACCTTGGCAACAAAAAAAGACGGTATCATTCAGTGGTTGAAACGGCGAAAAGTAGATTTCAGAGAAGATTTAAGGAAGGCGGAACTGCTCGAATTTGTGCACAAAAGAAACCCCAATTTCCAACATACGTAATTGACGAGATTGCTAAACGGCACGGGCATGAAATCGTTCGGCTTCCTCCATACCACTGTCACTTCAATGCAATTGAAGGAGTGTGGGCGCAGATAAAAAATTACATTGCTGCAAACAATAAAAAATTCACGATCTCTGAAGTGGAAACTCCCCTACCAGCAGCTATCAATAAAGTGACAAGCGAGACGTGGGCTAAAATTGTAAACAGCACTGCAAGTGCCATCAGAGAGGCGGCCAAAACCGAAGGGGTTGTGGAAGAATGCATCGAAAATTTAATTATACATCTGGGAGAGAGCAGTGACAGTTCGAGTAGTGCTGAGGAAGACAATGTCAAATCAGATTCTGACAATGATGTGAGTGGTGTTTTTCCATTGCAGTAACTACAACGTATTCAGGAATGTAAGGAGGGAGTTTGCTATCGATCTACAACCAGATCACCATATTGTACTTTCTTCAGATTATAACTCTTAATACACTGACCAATTATTCTGTAGCTTGTAGTAGAACAAATTAATAATGCTAATACTTAACAATGGAAACCAAAATTGCTAATGTTCAACAACTTGCGAAAATAGTTTTCATTTCAGTTGTGAAGTTTAACAAATAACTATTATGTTTCAGCATCTTAGATACTTGTACTAAATAGCTCTTATCAGTTTTCGAGTTAATATATTTCAAGCATCAACTTTAAATAAATTCACGCGTACCAATACGACTTGTATTTTGTCTCGCTTTTATTTCTGCTGCTAGAGAATGCGTGTTGCAGACAGGGCGCCGCGTGCTGTGAGCCACGTTCGGCAACAGCGCCGTCTGCCCGCCGGAACTGTCAGTACCAATCACTAGTCTCATGGACTATAACTGTTTGCGAATCTAGTTTCAAGTGCCCCTGTTAATAACAAGGCGCTTCAGCTTCCACGTGCTTTTTGATTTTTGAGTGATTCAATAAATACGGCGCGAATTTAAACTGCCCTGGCAAAACCGACTTGAAAGACCGGCTGGAATCTCAACAAGCCAGTCTTCCAATTTTTTTTTTTTTTTTTTTTGCTAAGACACTCTTTTATAAGTTGTTGAGTCTATTTATTGTGCTTTTGTTTCTACGCTTTGATGACGCAACTTACATAAAAGTGATGAAAATCACATTACACAGTGGTCAACCGCATAATAAAGATTGACAATTTAACACTATGCACTGTACCCACGCGATAGGTAAGCTGCGGTCCAGGGTATATTGTAAACACAATGCTAAAGGCAAAGAACTAAGACTGGGAAGGATTATTCTGATTTGTTGAGGCTGGGGAAACACTATATCGAAATCTGATTATTAAACTTCACGCATATGCAATAAGCATGTGAATGATAGATGGTAGGGGGATGCTAAATTCAATTTTCATAACTTGGGGAAATTATATAAAAGCATTGGGAGGTTTTCACACTCATTTGCTACTTTCTGGCTTTATGGGCTCGCCTGGTTTAAGCTTGAGGGGAAAGTATAAGCACTTTGACCAAATCGTAATAGGATAATCATACATATAAACACATTCATCGCATGGCAAGTTGGTATGTATAGATGGTGTCGTGTTTCACAGGCATTGTGTAATGTGCGCGTTTCATCGAAATGGACGTGTGGGAAGAAGAAAGAACAAGGGAAAGTTTAAGAGTTTTAACGTCTTGTCGACATCAAGGTCATTATTCATGAAGAGGAAGTTCGGATTGTTTCAAGGACGGGGAAGAAAATACACTGTGCCCATTTTTAAGGAGCCATCCCGGTATTTGCCTGGAGTGATTTTGGGCAATCCCAGGAAGTCTAAATTTGGATTGTCGGACGCGGACTTGAACCGTCGTCCTATGGAATGCGTGGCCAGTATGCTGGAAACTACGCCACCTTATTCGGTTGGGAAAAAAGGGAGATTAAATTGCACGCTCATCAAAATTTAATCATAAGGATTAGCTGGAGCCATATCGTTACCAGTTCCGGATTTTTCACACTAAATATTGTTTCTGATTGTATAATAGAAACACTGAATTAAACGGAAAAATATTGTTGTAGACAACAATCCACAAATTCCTTAAGAAACCCGTTGACCAATAAACACAAAATATCACACGTTGACAATGTGTAAAATCCGTCAAATTTAGCGGAAATTCCATTAACTTGGCAACACTGGTTTGAGTGACTGCAGTTGAGTAACATTTAAGGCAGGACTACCTCAATGGAAAAATATACAAGACTTTAGATTTAATTCTTGAAGTATCTCCTTCAACTATAATAGACGACACTGGCTTGTGTGCCGAGTATGTATATCACCGAAAATATTAGAAAAATGGAAACTGGAAAGCACATCATCTATTGACTGTTGGGTAGAAATTATTTCACATTGTAATACGAACTCTTTGTTCACCTGTAACTAATCCCTCCAATGAACGAGTGTTTTCTCATATGCATGGTTGGTGGACACATGACAAAATGCTGTTTCAGTGTAGACTTTGAAAGCTATGTTAATTAATGATGTGAACTTTAATCACACTTCTAAATATTTAGAAAATGTTATGCGGTAAAGTGAGCTTTCTGAAGAAGATCCGTTCATCAGCAAAATACCTATGAGGAATGACTTCTGCATTAATAGCCGCGCGGAGTGGCCGCACAGTTCGAGGCACCATGTCACGGATTGGGCAGCTCCTCCCACCGGATGTTCGAATCCTCCCACAGACATGGGCGTGTGTGTTGTTCTTAGCCTAAGTTGGTTTAAATAGTGTATAAGTCAAGGGACCGATGACTTCAGCAGTTTGGTAGCTTAGGAATTAACACACATTTGAACATTTTTCACTTATAATTCTACAGGATTGTTGGAGTGAATTCAGAGCAAGTCCAAAAACGAACTTTTTGAGCTAATACCGCCTTGCTCTTCTCTGTCACCATATTTATTTCATGGCGGAATTCGTTGTGCAAAACCAATGCAGATCCAAAGAATATTCATTTAAAAGTCTTGCTCTTCTACAAAAGCTGGATAAGTCCAGGATTTGGAGGTTTCCTATTCTCATCTTGCTGGACTGGTTACTATTCACCACATTCACAGGAAGCGTCCTACGACTGCAGACGAAGAAGCACGTCGTAATCATGCATCTGCATTTTCCTACAAGTTGAAAACTCAAAGTAGTAATGTCCCAATTTTTGAAGTAGCATAACTTAGCTTTCAAGGAATATCTAAGCATAGAGTGTACAGAATACAGAATGGTTTTGTAATGTAGAGGTGGTCTTCAAAAGGCAAAAGAGAGTCCCATAAAAACAAACCAAAAAAGATTACAAAGCCAATTGTTAAGTTGACTGAATGTCATAGTCCTTTAAAGCAAGGTAGTCACATTGCTTTTTGCATGATAACCTAAATCGAAAATATCTGCCAAAAGATTTGACCATAAGTAATATACATCTTGAATTTTTAAACAAGTACCATATCAATATTCCTTGTAAAAGATACTGGACAGTTTATAAAACTTTTAACGTACATTTTGGATGTCCCAGGTCTGATATATGTACTACAGCAGCAGAATAAAGGCTGACGAAAGAAATTTTGAGAAACGTCAATTAGTACCGCAAAATAATTGTATTTCAAAAGGGCAGAAGCTTTTGTAAGCACGAAATGAAACTATATTCTATAAACAAGACAACTGCTCGTTAACTGTGTTTCATTTCATTATATGCAAAACTTGCAGTCAAATGCCATTTACTATGCAAGGCAATTATGGTGCAACGTATTTGGGCTTCACAGTCTGGCAGATGACTCAGTTTCATTTTACTGCTATCTTGAACATGAAGTACGGAAAACGTCTAATGAAGTCACATTTATGATTTCGAACAACATAAACACATCCCATTAGAAAATCGAAGATATGAGCTTTGTTTACTTAGTGATAGGTGTCCTGAGCAAAACATGTAGTATTATCATCGTATGAAAGGGCAAACTCTTACTGTAGAACTGCTTCAAATGGTGAAGGATCATGCATTTATATCAGAAAAGGAACACAGTTCAAATCAAGACATGACCTCAATACAGCAAGTGAAGACAAACACTTTGACATATCAGCTATTGAATTAACAGGGCTTGATATCACCACGAAATTAATCATTTTATGTGTGTATAGATCTCCCAGTGATAGCGTGGACACTTTTTTCAGTAAATTAAAAGAAGTTCTAGACAAAGTCTCAAGTAAAGGTCAACATAATTCTGTGTTGGGACATTAACATCAACACTAATATCATAAATGAAACCAACAGCACACTCATAAATGTCCTTCAAAGTTTTGGCACGTCCCTATTGGTCAATAGTGCAATAAGGGTTACTACAATGACTGCATCAGTAATTGACCATGTGGACACAAATATGGACATGGAAAAATGTGGTGTAGCTGTAAAAGATCTCGGACTATAAGACCATCTCTGTCAAATAACAACAGTAAAATCAGGCATCGAATCATTCCCTAAACTACAAGCCTACAAACGACATCAGAAATCAAAATAAAAGATTTTTCAAAGAAAGTAGCAAAACAAAGCTGGGATGAAGTGTATAAGGAAACAAATGTGAATATGAAAGTCTCTAAATTCTCCTCATTTTTTAAATTGAACTTTGAAAAGGCATTTTCAAAAGTATAGATGTCTGTTTCAACATCTCACGAAAACAGATGGATAGCAGCAGGTATTAAGAAGTCCTCTCAAACACTTAAATACCTCTTTTCCACGAAAAAGAGTCGCGGTGATCCAGAATTCTTATATTTCTATCATAAATACAAAAAGATCTATAGGAAAGTGCTGACTGCTGCAAAAAAGTCATTTAATGACAAAAATAATATATAAAGCAGAGAATAAAAGCAAAGCAATCTGGGATGTTACAAAAAAGGGAATGAGGAGAGGCAAAGATATGCAGAATAACATACTGCTAAGTAAGGGGGATGAGGTAATAAATGATCCACAACACTTAGCAAACTATGTAAATGAGCATGTTTCAAGTATTGCAGAGAAGTTACAGCAAAAATTCCCCAAAACAAAATATAACACCTGTAAATAATATTGCACTAAATACAATGATGTTACTTCCACGCACAGAGAATGAAGTCAATAAAACTGTTCAAAAACTAAAAAATAAAAAGTTTGTTGGGTTCGATGAAGTACCAATGTGTGTACTGAAACAATGCATAGATATTATACAAGGCCCCTTAACAAATATAATAAATGCATCCTTCACATCAGGGACATTTTCAGAGCAGTTAAAACAGGCAAGAGTTGTACCTTTGCTTAAGAAAGGTAATGCAGAAAACATAGAAAATTACTGACCCATTTCCCTGCTGTTACCATTCTCAAAAATAAGAGAAGCAGTTATGAAGGACACAGTAATGAATTACCTGAAAAAATACAATCTTTTAAGCAAATCACAGTTTGGTTTCCGAAGTGGCAAAAATACTGAGTCACCCATAGCAGAATTCACTAAGGTTGTACTTGATGCTCTTCACAAAGATGAGTGTGTCACAGGCATTTGGGTCTTTCTAAGGCCTTTGATACTGTTGACCACAAGATTCTATTAGATAAATTAGAAGCATTAGGAATAAGAGGGCGTTTTGATCATACCTAGCAGATAGGGTACAAAGGGTAGAGATAACACATACTTCAAATAGATCTAAACATTTAGTAAAACACTTATCACAACAAAAATACATTAATATAGGGATAGCACGGGGTAGCATATTAGGGCCGTTCCTGATCTACAGCCATGACTTTCCCAGTAGTGTTACTCATGGTGGAAAAATTCTCTTCACTGATAACAGCAATATTACATTCATCGAGAAAACAAGAGAACTCCTTGCAGAGAAAGCAAATGAAGCTCTCAAGGAAGTTTACGACTGGTCAATAAGCAATAAAGTGACATTGAACATAAAGAAAACTAATGCCATGAATTTCAGTTTGAAGAGGAAAAGCGACAATGTTAAATTAAATGTAGATGGCACCTCTATAGACTGTGTAACAAATGAAAAATTTCTAGGAATGAATACTGATTCTCAGTTGAAGTGGTGTGAACACGCAAAGGTACTTCCAAACAGAATGTCATCAGAATGTTATGCCCTTAGAATCCTATCATCAGTGTGTAACATGCAGTGCCTTTTAGTTATGTGCTGTTCGTATTGTACACTCAATTCTTAGCTATTGCATTCTTTTTTGGGCAACAAATGCACAAAATATAAACACCATTTTCAAACTCCAGAAAAGAGCGATAAGAATCATAACCAAAAATGTTAGTCGAGCTCATTGTAAAGATCTCTTCACAACACTGTGGATTTTAACTGCTCTGTGTGAATACATTTACCAATCAGTTATGCACATAAAAAATAACGTTGATGATTACTGAACAAACAGTTCTGTCCATGACCATGGAACAAGAGCTAGACTCAACTTACATTTGCCAAGAAAAAAATAAACATGAAACTCAAAACAGCATTTCTACCAAGGAATAAAATTGTGCAATAAATTACCAAAAGAGATTAAAGAAATGGCAAAAATACACTTATTTAAAAGGCAGCTAAGAAGTGCCTGTTCTGCAATACATTTTTTACATTGAAGGATTACTAGGATAAAACAGATGGATAAAACAGAGTAGGGTTCAAATGGCTCTAAGTACTATGGGACTTAACATCTGAGCTCATCAGTCCCCTAGACTTAGAACTACGTAAACCTAACTAACCTATGGACATCACACACATCCATGCCCGAGGCAGGATTCGAACCTGCGACCGTAGCAGCCGCATGGTTCCAGACTGAAGCGCCTAGAACCGCTCGGTCACCGGGGCCGGCTAAAACAGAGTAGGAGTTTGGTAAAAAAAAGTTATACAAATCAATAATAATAATGATAATTACAAAACATTCAACATTCCACATAACACGTTCACACTATGTTTTTTTTACTAATTTTTCCCTTTTCTAGAAAAACTTACACCCAAACTATGCATTGCACAATACTAACACGTCTTCCTCTTTCTGAGCTCAACATCTCACTCATTATAGAGGGATGTTGACTCAGTTTTTAAGGATAGCAAATGGGAAGTTGTGGTACAGAGAATGTCCCAGAGATCACCAGTTTGTGTGTGTGTATGTGTGTGTGTGTGTGTGTGTGTGTATGCGTGTATGTGTGGTTGTGTGTGTGTGTGTGTGTGTAGTGAGTGAAGTGTTATGAAACAATGTGTGTATAGTGTGTGCAGTGACTGATAGTGAGATATGAGTGAACAATGTGCATTAAATTATTTAATAAGTTATTTGTAAAAAAACCTATTGTATACTAGGAGTAAATCTAATGTTTGTCTCTTAACTAGAAGTCTGTAAATGTATGTGTATACGAATTAGCTTATTTTAAATTGGTCTAAACTTGTAAATACTTTGACATGTCGAGTATCCTTGTAGAAAGAGATCTACAGATGAATAAAGCTACTAGTACTACTAACAAAAATTAAGTTATGGGTCAGTTTTTGTACAGTGTAGTGCACATCTTGAAGCTCTACAAAAGGACTACATATTTGTTTTCAGTGCGAGGACACAACTGTTTACCAAATAATCAAGACTTCTGACTGATCGGGCATAAGACGCAGAAGACAAAGACTACAAAAATTCCTGGAACTTCGGTCAGGAAAATTGTTGGAGCCCGTACATTACCTCATCCATTCAAGTTCAAAATAATGAAACGTTATGATTTCGTAGACATTAAACGTGCTATTGCACAGTTATGTTTGAAAACGCCTAAACCTCCACTCAAACTGCAGCAGGTATGGATGATTCACAGTGATGTGAAAGTTAGGTTCCGCGTGTCATTGCGAAACTAAATTTGGTCGATGGAATAGGCGTATCATTACTAAAAGAATTCCTACTATAGAGTATACTATTTTCAATCTACATTAGTTCTACGACAATCCTTCCTGCTATTCCAGACGAAAATTTTAAAGACGAGGAGGAGATGCAAGTTGATGATGATGATAATAGCGATGGGTACGAGGAGAAATCGCAACTAATTATGAGAACAGTAGGAATAACTAAACCTCTATTCCCAGTCTGTTACAGTGAAAATAATATTGCCTTTTGTTAATTGTTGCATATTCCCACACAGCAATTTCTAAACACAATAAATTAGTCCGGCAAAAAATATTAGAGCTTTTTTCTCTTTATTTTCAACAAAAACCGGACGAGTCCATAAAAATGCTCCTTAAGAATTAACTACAGACTGTAAACTTAAAAGCGATCATAAGTGAAAAAAGAGTTTCTATTTAATAGTCCATGATTACCGTTTGGACCCTTCCCATGCTTCAGTTTAAATGGCAGAAAGTTTCTTTTTATTCCTGAAAAATTACAATTTTGGAATCGTCCAGTTTTTATAATAAACTCCTCAGTTGTATATGACGGGGTCCGCTTGAATTTGCACTCTAAACGGGGCGGCCCGCTAACTTCAGTGCCAATGAACTCGTAAACGGCGCAACTTATTGATTTTTTTTATTAATAAGTGTTTCTCAGCACACTCTTCCCTGCAACACCATTACAAGCTTTTCACACTGTTTTGGAGCACCCGTGTAATGGACCTCAACAGCCTCAGATGTTCACTGATCGCAGGGAACACGGAAATGGTTCGTATTTGTGAAAACAGCGATATCAGCAGTTGAAATAGTTTAAAAGGGGTCTCCATTTGGTCGGCTGATCGAATCGTCCAATATCCAGATTTGTGAGGCATTCGGATTTGACAGTGGCCCGACGGTAGAATGCATGAGAACGTGAAGGCAGGCATACTGTCTGACCACCACGAGGCAGGACCGCCATGTTATGCACGTCATAACTCCGTCACATTTTGACCTTGCCATCTGAGAACAAGTTATGGACTCCCTCCAGCATTTTATCATACCGCAACATTGGTTGGAGATTAATAGTAGCCGTGCTAGGGAATTACCGTCCCATGCGTAGGCTGCCGTTAACACATAACATGAATTGCTGCATTTGGAGTGGAACCGTGGTCGGGAAGCTTGGATTGCTGATGAAGGAGGAAGAGGAAATTACAGTTTGACATCCTGTCGACAGCGAGGTCATTAGAGACGGAGCAGAATCTCGGATTAGGGAAGGATGGAGAAGGAAAGCGGCCGTGCCCTGTTGAAGGAATCATCCCGGCATTTGCCTTATGCGATTTAGGGAAATCATGAAAAACCTAAATCAGGATGGCCGGACGCGGGTTTGAAACGTCGTCCTCTTTAATGCGAGTCCAGTGTGACTGTTGATGAATGGCGTCGCATTGTGTTCAGTGATAAATCGCGGTTCTGTTCGACTCCAGATGTCCATCGTCGGCGAGTGTGGTGGTGACCTGGGGCGAGGTCACATTCTTCCAATGTTTTGGAGAGGCACAGCGGTGTTACTCCTGGGGTCATGCTGTGGGGAGTCACTGAGTATGACTTCAGATCGCGGATGGCGGTTATTGAAGAAATTTTGGCCCCACGACGGTCCAACATGGACACCCTACGTCGTCATGTGTCGCCTCGCATGCAACAATATCGTGGGTTAGAACAGTACAATGCTCGTCCACTCATGGCAAGTGTTCCTATGAATTTTCTGCGTGAAGTTGAAGTACTCGTATGGCCAGTAAGATACCAATATCTGTCTCCGATAGAACATGTGTGGTACCAGCTTTGACGTCAACACCGTCCCACTGTAAGTATTCAGGACATTAAGGACCAGTTGTGGGTCAGAGTTCTTCAGGATACAAACAGCTGTATGTCAACGTCCCAACTGAACCAGTGCATGAATTCATGCCAGAGGTGTTGCAACGTAATACTGCCAAGTTATTTATAAATTCGACTCGACACTGTAATCACGGAAATAAAATCACACACACCCTCAACCTGTGCAATTTCACTTGTTTCCTCTTGGTGCTTCCATATTGTTGTCAGGCAGTGTTACATATAAAATACGTCGCCTCCTCCTTCCCCTCTCCGACGAACTGCCATGTTACTAAGACCTAGTCACGGAAATGACTAATTCCCCCTTTTTCTAAGACTCAGGATACATTAAAAGTAAAAACTAACGAACGAGAAAAATAGCCAAAATTCTAGGGATAGCTATTACATGTGACTAAGCAGAAAACTGATGAATCAGTCTGTTCGAAAAACGGTAAAATCTCTATCATCAAAGCTTAAGCTGTAGTTTAGTCCGCATGTAAAACTGTAAAATTTATACCACACCAGTATTGTCGCCATCTGGCTTTGACAAAACATTTCCTTTTAACTTAATAGCTGCACCCTCGTTCGAATATAAAAAAAATTCCTTACAATCTGCCCAATTTATATATGAAACAGGGTGGTTTCATCAAATCACAACGACCGGAAGGATATGCGCTGCAGCTAGACGATTGGTCACACTGAACACAGCTGCCTGTCCAACAATATGGAGTTTGTGGATACGTGTTTATTGTCTAACAAAATGGAATTTGTGGAAAGTGTTGTAAATACTAGTCACGGAGGTAGCTCGCGATCGTCGTGGGTTTTCTTCTCTTCTTTTACTTTTTGTATTTCCTACATGTCACGACTGTAGAGGTCTGTTGTGCGTTTATTCCACCTCGACAGTGATGTGGTAGGTGCATTTATCCCATCCTATTGTAAGCATTCTTATTTTAAAGTCTACAAACAACATAACAACAAACATTTAACAGCATGGTCACCTCAGAGTGTCGCCAACGACCAGCCTACCGGTGCAAATTTAAATATGTTTCGATGCAATCTGATTTATTCCAACTGGCTCTTCTCATCCTATTTTCAGATGCGATTATATCGGTTACCTACAAATCTAGATGAAACCGCCAAAACGTTAACTTACCTTAACCATTTTGATATGGTCTCATATCCTGGGATATATCGTCGTTGAGGAAGGAAGTATCGGATGGGTAGAACCTTGTAATAAGGACAACAAACGGTGTCTACTCTAGAATCTCCTATACGGCGATCTTTAAAAATTTGGGCACACAGACAACACAACCTCAGGGCATTTACTCCCCTAAAGTTGTTGTCAGTAATAAATTACAATCCGAGAACATCAGCATTCATAAAAAATAATATTAGAATGACAAGTCACCTATACTATTCTTCATTTAGCCTTAGTGAGGCACAGAAAAAAGTAAGATATTCAGCCATAAACACTTTGACTACTGTGAGTTAACGAGCATTTGCTCTCATTTAAATATATGACGGAAAGAGTCAGCCCACAGGAATAGTGAAAGGAGCCCTGTAGTCCTGTCCCGTGTGCCACAAAGAGCGCAGACTCGCCACGAGACGGGAAAGTTCACAGATGTCTATTGTGCTGAATGAGGCCTGAACACTGTAGTGTGCAAGTGAGACAGACGAGAACCTACGTCATAGAAACCCCTGTAGAAGCCGTTTGTGGCCAAGGAGATGTAGCAGTGTTAAATATGGCGCACCTAAGATCGGCCATAAAGGGAAACATTTATGAAAACTATTTAATTCTGTAGTAATTCAGGAAATGAAGTCACAGTAATGCTGTCATAAATTTTCATGGTAATCCCAATAAAACTTGAATATTGTTCATATCTATAATAGTTTATGGTTTACTGTTAGAGTGAAATTAACAAGCTTTGTAAGAAAGACCTGAGTGCTAAAATCTGAACGCCTTGGTCGATCTTAACGATCGACATTTCATATAGAAGCATATCATTAAAATGACAAATGTTGCAAATATCAACTTGGTAACTTTATTTCTTTAAAAGATATAGTAAATTTAAATTATCAGTATTTTCCGTTAAGCATCAGATTATTTCCTCCACACAAAACACACTGAACGATGACAGCATGACACTTTATTGAATCATTAGGTAATAGAATATCTGTTGTAAAGTTTAGTGCATAATAGTTACCTTTGTTCTTTATTTATTTATCAGAAAGCACAATGGTGCGAGGTACTGGTCGTGACATTCAAAGTTATGAAGGTAATTGTATTGGTTTTATGTATAAGAATTTAATGTTTATTATGTAATGGATATTATTGTTACTTTATTTAAAACGTGAAAGTGGTCAACCTTTGAGTATTTAAATATGTTAAAATGTAAAATAATGTAGAATAAGCTGTAGCCAATCAGATGGACAGCTTCAGGAAAGGGAACTGCCCTAGTCAGTTGAGCGAGGATGTTCGGCGCGCGGGAAGAGTGGTCGGGAACGGGCAGAGAGGGACAGTTCGGATCGAGACGCGAAAGCGGACAGTCGGTCTTTGGGTAGCTAGGAAGTGAAACGACTTAGAAAATTTCGCGTTGTGTGGTATCGCGGGACTTAACTCTGCTCAGTGAGCAGCAGCAGGCCTGGTGTGAACTCAACTTTTCGTGTAGTTAAGGAGGCGGAGTATTGGACTTGTGTTTCGTGATGAGATTGTGAATGATCGAACTGTGTCAAATGGATAAACGCGCGAGTGTAACAATAACTCTAAATACGACTACTTTCGCTATTACTTTTCTTTCCGAATAAACATCATTCTAACCAAATCGCAACTGTGTGGCCTACACAGTTTTCGGTCGTTAATTTAATTCCCAATATTATTATTACTGTTATTATATGTTACATTAACTTCGTTTCATACAATTTCGCAAACTTGCCATCAGCCAGACAATTTAACCAAAGGTTCATAACTGTCTAATTTAGGGCGTGTAATGCGACACATGCGATTCAACCCCTAGATGAGGTTGAGCCAAGACATTTCGACAAAGAGGAACCGCATGTAAGCCCGAACATCTTTGGTATGTTAGCTCGTACTACCTATCTATCTATCTATCTCCTATCTATATAAATAAAAATCAACTGCCGCATGTATGAAAGATATCACTTGAGTAGGGCTTAGCCGATTTGGCTGGTTTTTCTTTGTTTTGTTTTGCATGTGTGTAATTGTCTGGACAAGGTTGGCATGAAAGAAAATTTTTGGAAAATCCACCCGAAAATTCGGAAATTTGGATAGGCTATTTTTGCATGAAAATCTCAATAAAATAAATTTGGCCGTTGGTTTTCCTAACAGAAAAAAATGTGACGTTCAGTTTGACAATACTGCTGTCGTACCAAATTCCGCATTGCTTATTGATATTCTGTGCGAAAAAGAATACAATTGAAAGCGATATTTCAGTGTGTTATCGATAGTGGTTATATCTTTGGCGTGTTTGATTGAATTGATGTCAGTTCGTGGTAATTTGGTGTGTTGCAAACATTCAATTGATTTCATTTCGTGGTTTATTTCTTTGGAAGAAATACCACCAGTGAGGCGCCGTAATATCGATCGGCGTATGAAAAATTCGATTGGATGAAACTTGTTAAACCGGTTGCAAGAAAGATATGCTAAGCTGTGTTGTGAAAATTTTAGGTTTTGTTTTCCTTTTCCCAGTCATTTTTAACAGGAAACAGGAAAGTTGTGTCTATGGCTAGCTTCATAATCTTACCTGTTGGTAGATTAAATCCACTCGAAATGCTGTCATTAAAGCTACTGTCCTCACAGATCCTGCAGCTGGAAAGGTCTCTCTCACTGCCTATGTACTAATGATTCCAACCGACTTACTCATTCATTTTAACATCTATCCGCAATTAAGGTTCCGTTAAATAAGATCAGAGAGGGAATGGGGGGGGGGGGGGAGGGGAGATGGACAGAGAATGTGGGAGCAAATGGATGTAGAGCGGAAAGGAGGATATGCACAGAGATAAGAGAGAGGAAGTCATGGATAGAGAGAGTGTGGGATAAAAGATGTAATGTATATGGAGCAGGGGGAAGGTGATGGCCAGAGATGGTAGGGTTACGAGGGGACGAGATGGACGGGAGGGGGAGAGGAGAGGGTTAGAAAGATAGAGGGGGGGGCGGCAGATTGAGATTAGGACGTATATCCAGTTCCCATACATATTTGCCAAGTATTGCTGGTCTGTTTGACAAATGCTTCTAGTTCATTGAATGATATTTAAGCACAAAACACTGTGTATATAAAAAGAGACAATCATGTAGATAAATCAGCAAGTTCCCATACCCACCGCCGAAATTTTGTACTGTAACTGTAAATTAACTGCTATAATTGTCAAACTGGCACCTTCCACATCATAACAGGAGGTCGCAGTATGATTCGTGGACCATGGAAGTACACTATGGGATCAAAAGTATCCAGACACCCCCAAAACCAAACGTTTTTCATATTAGGTGCATTATGCTGCCACCTACTTCCAGGTACACCATATCACTGACTTCAGTATTCATTAGACATCGTGAGAGAGCAGAATGGGGCGCTCCGCGGAACTCACGCTCTGCGAGCCTGGTCAGGTGATTGGGTGTCACTTGTGTCATACGTCTATATGCGAGATTTCCACACTCCTAAACATCCCTAGCTCCACTGTTTCCAATGTGATAGTTAAGTAGAAACGTCAAGGGACACATACAGCACAAAAGCGTACAGGCCGACGTCGGCTGTTGACTGACAGAGACCGCCGACAGTTGAAGAGGGTCGTAATGTGTAAAAGGCAGACATCTATCCAGACCACCACACAGGAATTCCAAACTGTCTCAGGACCACTGCAAGTACTATGACAGTTAGGCAGGAGGTGAGAAAACTTGGATCTCATGGTCGAGCGGCTGCTCGTAAGCCACACAAGACCCCAGTAAACACCAAACGACGCCTCGCTTGGTGTAAGGAGCGTAAACACTGGACGATTGATCAGCGTAAAAACGTTGTGTGGAGTGACGAATCACGTCAATGTGGCGATCCGATGGCAAGGTGTAGGCATGGTGAATGCCCGGTGAACGTCATCTGCCAGTGTGTGTAGAGCCATGAGTAAAATTCGGAGGCGGTGGTGTTATGGTGTGGTCGTGTTTTTCATGGAGGGTGAAACCTTCCCGTCTCCTCTATATCTCTTTTGTTACGCAACCTTCCCTTCTACAATAACCTATGAAACCTTCCCTTAGGATTTCTATCTCTTGCTTAATAATAACAAATGAAATCTTCCCTTTGAAATTAATTCCCTTTCTCAATCTTCACATAAAAATCTAAATGCTGCTTATTAAAAGTTATTTTCTGATTATTTCGACGAAACATAGAAAGTGTCGTCGTCGTGGCCCTCAGTCATTATCTCCAATAACCCAAAACTGTTCCTTACCTTTTTTAATGTTTCTAGATCGCCATCTGACTGCTACATCGAACTGCGACATGAATATACTTACTCAGTTTTACTATGCTCTATTAGCTGCTGGTGGGCTGTCATAATAAGTGGCTGTATTTATTACCAAAGCTGACGTTATTCTTTAATAGCAAAGCTGACGTTATTCTTTAATTAATTTGACTGAAGTTACGTAATTCATAGTTAAACTTTTTCTTGACAACAATAAAATTTTGCAAAGTTTTGCGTTGATGGTTTTTGGGATGGATTATAATCAGTAATGCAATATTGCTGGCAACAATTAATTATATTCTGAATGAAATGATTTTACAACGTTGGGACTTACTTTTTACAATAATCTTACTACTAGCATTGCGCTAACATACCTTCAGCAGTCTTGAGTTTCTCAAAAAAATAATTCAATAATATTAGTTCCTCTTATGATAATAGTTAGCTGATGTCTCTGTACATCCGTTTATAATCTCTTGTAGATTATAGCTGGTGGCTTGCAGGCACATCGCTCCTCTCAACCTCTCGCTTCAGACCTGCTACCAACTCACTTCACATCTCGCTTACTACTGGCTTCCTACGAACGCTGAGGTGCGGTCTCTCCCGCCGACAGTGCTTTCCGGTGCAGACAATCCCTGCTACCATTACAAAATGTATCAATGAGCGGTCTTCCCCACTCTTTTCTTAAAATGTATCTATTCGCGGTCTCTCCCACCCTTTTTAAAATTATATCAATGTGCGGTCTCTCCTGCCAACAATACTTTGGTGCAGACATTCCCTGCTACCACAATTATTTCTAACATGACAAACATTAATCATTCCTACTTAATCCTATTAATAAAATATAAACATCTTTCATGAATTGTGGTTTGACAATAGACAATAGAAATATATACGTCTTACAAGGGGGCTTGCACCCCCTGTTCTTTTGCGTGGCACTATCACAGCACAGACCTACACTGATGTTTTAAGCACCTTCTTGCTTCCCACTGTTGAAGAGCAGTTCGGGGATGGCGATTGCATCTTTCAACACGATCGAGCACCTGTTCATAATGCACGGGCTGTGGCGGAGTGGTTACACAACAATAACATCCCTGTAATGGACTGGCTTGCACAGTCCCGACCTGAATCCTTCAGAACACCTTTTGGATATTTTGGAACGCTGATTTCGTACCAGGCCTCACCGATCGATACCTCTTCTCAGTGCAGCACTCCGTGAAGAATGGGCTGCCATTGCCCAGGAAACCTTCCAGTATATGATTGAACGTATGCCTGCGAGAGTGGAAGCTGTCATCACGGCTAAGGGTGGGCGAACACCATATTGAATTCCGTCATTACCGATGGAGAGCGCCACGAACTTGTAAGTCATTTCCAGCCAGATGTCCGGATACATTTGATCACATAGTATAACTAAAGCAGACTCTCATACAGCGTGTCATGTGCCGGCCTCGATGTATTATGTGAGTGCTGATCTGTCTTCTGTTATTGTAGCTGTCTGCCTGACGATTGCTCCACCTGGTCGTCGTTCGGTTCCAGAGAACTTCGTTGTTAACCACTGCTTAACTGATTGCCACACAGTTTTTCGAGGAACGTTCGAATGTTATCATTGCACAATCGCAGTTACTGTCCTTGTCACCTACGCATTGGTCTGTAGTACAACAAGCGAAATAGCACATTGTGTTCTTTGAAGACCTCCTTTGCTTCTGTTGTATGCTTGCTCATTCCCACGGAATACTAAGTTACGGAATAACACCATGATGCCTCTGCTGTTCGTTATATATTTTAGATCTGTCTTTTTTTCTTGGTGCATGAGTTGTAGTGCTAAGTGTCTCTAACAAAATCATAATTGTCATGGTTCCAGGTATACTGTGTGTCCCAAAGCTTCAGAGTCAAATCACACTGACGACGGCGACTTCTCAAACTATTGGATGGAAATTAATATTTAGTATAGATTGGCATAAACAACTTACATTTAGTAGCAACAAATTAATTTTACAGCAATTGTTCTGATTAACAACCACCAGCCACAATGCACGCTTCACATCATCATGTATTGTCAATAATAGAACTTCAAAATTATTTGATCCTACTGCTTACATATGCTGTTTATGGCAATGGTGTAACGGCTGCTCCACAACTGCTATCCACACTATTCTTCGATGTGTGCATCTAAAGAGTACGTTGATGAGTGCTCAAATGAACTTTCTCCCATGCGATCCCTTGTATTCTAATGCGTGAACAGTTATTTGTCGAGAACTTCCGTTCAGACGGGCCAGTTTCTAGTAAGTTTCTATGGACGACGATAAATCTCTTTCAATTCTTCTGTTTTAAAACTTTCCACTGTCCATTTGTTCGACTTTCTGAGGATACAGCTTATTCCCAAACATTAGGAACAGATTCAGTATGTGTGACATTGACCCTACTCGAAGTATGATTCACCTGCTAACAGGTCAGAGGCCCATATCCCAAACATCATCATTGGGGTGTAGCAACACATCAGTCTGTAATGTGGAGAAGTAGGTTCTGCTAATCATATCGTTTTCAGTTGCCCCCGTTTACAGGTAGAGAGTGAATGCAGTCAGTCAGATTTTGATTTGGAAAGAACTGCAGAAGATCAAAATTTTTTGAACTACATTTAATATAATTGCACATTGCATATCAAAGGAGTAGCTTCTCAACGACTAGTCTTTAAGATTGAGTGAACACTTCGAATATAAAGCTAACGCCAATAATCCGATGAGCAATGTGGAAGAATAACAAGAAATATTAACACCATAGTAGAGAAAGAATGGCAGGCACGACTAACACACCATCAAGAAAACTGTTGGTTTAGAAAGTAGAACAAAACAATTCAATGGCCACCGACTTTGAGGGCAATGTAGAATAATGTAGTAATAAACTATTAAGCAAACTCATAAAAAACAAAAAATGCAATTGCCACCTACATGGGTATGTACTAACTCGAGGATTGCCGTGGCACGCACATACACACTAACCTATAGCAATTTAAGCTCAATGTCAGTCATTTAAGACTTAAATTACGTTCCTTTTATTTTATGTTGTTTTATCGAGTTGTATTTTCATCCTTCTGTTTTGTTTCTTCATTAGTATCAACAATAGATTGGTATTAAAGCACCTTTATCACTATGTGTATCATACAAAGCAATGTATCGTATCGTGATTACTGAATATGTGCGACCTGTTTTGAGCTTCCAGATAACACATCCAAAGTTCATGGCAACAAATTGAATTGAAAAAACTTTGTGAGGACTACGTCCTAATACATCATACATTGAATACCTGTCTGCAAGTTCCTCTAATGAGTAATGCTCCAGTTTCAGCATCTAGTCTTGAACTACGAAAAGTGGTAAACTGCAATAGAGGACACATCGCAGACGATTGTGCATTGTTTTACAAGGTAGCGACTACCATAGCCGATGCAGTTCTTTTTTAAGAAACGTAAGCATTTTCTAAATATGTGAGTCACGTATTTTACTCATCAAGACGTTGTACTTCTTCCAGTTTTCGTTTCACACAGTTGGTCCATTATCTCAAAGAACTCAGTTCATAGCTCTCTCCTGACTGTACTATTTTGAGTTTTTTGACTAAAGGTTCAGGACTTCCAGCAGACGTATTTCACGCAATGCTACATCTCCCATGCACACACTCGCACATAAAATGAAATAAATCTATAATTTGTTAGAGAATCAGACTATTTTACAGCGAATTGTCAGACTCTCGGTTGCACTGGTACATCAAGGAATAATGAAAATATGTCAGTGTCCATGCTCTCCTTAGGACCATAGGAGCTTACAATATGGCGTTGAATTTCAATACACGTGTTATTTTAAGAACCTGATTGGAAAATATTTGGATTAATTTGTGTTGAGAAGTAAACCTCCTGCTTTTTATGGTAAGGAAAAGCTCGTGCCACCGTACAGAAAATTTAAAAAAAAGTACTTCATAAAATTAATTGAAACAATGTGCAAAAAAGTAATGGATTAATTTTCTGTGTGCAAATGAACATAAAACATTGTTGTTGTGGTCAATCTAAAGACTGGTTTCATGCCTCCCTGCATGAGAGTCTGTCCTGTGCAAGTGCCTTCATCTTTGCATAGCTGTTACGACTTTGCTTCATTTGAAACTGTCAAGCCTTGGTATCCTTCTGCAATTTTGCCCCCTACACTTAGTTGGGGAACTGTCTTCCAGCACAGACAAAAAAATTTGAAATGTATTATTACTCCACCATTCAACCTGTACAAAAGAATGACTTGCTACTCCATCCCTCCAACGGTAAGATCAAGATGGCGGATCCAAAATGGGGGAATTAGCCCGCTTACCCTTGACTGTTCCTGCGATAGATATAGGAGTTCCCTATCTCTGTGATGTCACAATCCAAGATGGCTCTTTACCCGATATATAGAGTGGCAGCAAATTCAAATAATAGCGGTAAATCCGTCAGGCCCAGATGTGCTCTGTGTAAAATGGCGGGAAATACAAAAGTTCGAGATAGCAGACCTAGCTCAAATGTCCTACATGCAAATTACAGGATGGCGGTTCTCAGGACAGCCTCTACGACATCAGGACCTAAGATGGCAGACCTAGCCCAATGGTCCTAAGTATAAAATGCAGCTGTCATATCTTATCATCTTCCTCCTTTACCGACCAATCTGAACAACCTTCCTGCAAGTTTCAACTTCCTCCCGCCCCACACATCTCATGCCACCCCACCAACCAGCCTCCTCTACCGAACTATTTGAGCCGCATTAAACTTGTCCACCTCATCTCAACTTGTGGTATTCACCACCATTAAAGCTCCGCACCGAGCAGCAGCGCGCTCCATTACGCGAGGCCGAGAGTGCATCGTAGGCTACACTTCTCCGTGCGCTGCCCGCTGCTCATCGCAGGCCGTCTTTGCGCGCGTGTGCTTCCAACCACAGCGTTTGGCCACCCATAACACTCAGCGACTGGCCGCACACAAAATACAGCGACCCCGGCCGCCGGCCCCATTAACTATGGAGTCGTATTTAACACCGCTACTTACGTCTACAAGCCAGCACTCGTCGTGCCATATTCTATTCCTCAACTCGGGGGTGCTATGCTACGCTGGACCTGCTGTCGGATGTTAATTTGGCTGCACTGAAGACTTAGAATCCCAATGCTATAATGGAACTTCAACTTAAATTTCACTAGACTTAGTATGTCAAAGGACTTTTAATTCCGCCGGAATTCTGCATTTCACTTGGACTTCTTGGACATTGGTATAACCACCATCAGTTTATATGTTTTTCGATAAAGTGCTCATCTACAACTTGGCGCTTGGTCACAGAATTATTTGCATCAGTGTTGTGTCAATAAACCGCAGAACGGTGAAATATTTATTGTGTTATTCCTGGTTATAACAACATAAAATGGCGACGAGTCAGTAACCATCTACATCAGCAGAACGAGAAGCAGAAGCTGCTACTGAACACCCTCCAATCACTTCTTCAAAGCTTACTGGAGACGCAAGCAACACTTTCCTTTGATGAGGTTTTAGAGGATTGGGAAGCCCTCAAATCAAGATTACTGCAGAACTGCCACGCATTCAAGGTAACTGACGCCAGTCTCATTAAATCTTTGTTTTTGTGTTAGTCAAAACCTGAGATTTTCTGGCTATGGTGCAAATTGGCTCCCTTATCTAAGCCTTCAGAGCTCACCTTATCAAATCTTCGTTTGTGGCTGACCAAATATTGCCAGCGGCATACCCATGTTATTACCTATTGGGTAGCATTTTACCAATGCAACAAACAGAAAACCAGACTCATAGAGAATGGGGTGCAGAGTTGAAGGTTTAGGGCGAAAATGGCATTTTGTTACCCCTAAAAGTAAGAAGCACTATACAGAAGAAATGATTGGGGACATGACCATCCGCGGTACTCCAGAGAAGGATTTCTAGCATGAGGCACTTCTATTCGAAGACCTGTCATTAGACAAAGTTTTGGACTTAGCACAAAGCTTCGAAGTGACCCGAGCAGCAGGCAAGAAACTGGAGTCGTGGATCGACATAGCAGCCGTTAATGTGGCAGGCAAGACGCCGTACCATTAACCAACATCGTCCTCCACCCTACTAGAGCCGATAAAACCGGCCTTGGGTATCGAAACGATTGCCGTCACGTTTCAAAAAAACATCAACGTGAAGACTGTCCTGACAGATGGGGCCTATTGCCAAAACTGTACTGCCAACGGCCATTTAGTTTCTGTATTACGTAAGTCCATGAGGCAAGACAGCTTCCTGCCCAAAAGATGGATGTTAATCTGGTACCCGCTGTAGATCACCAAGAGCCCTCCAATAAGATTTTTGTAGAAGCGCAAATTTCAGAGAAACTAATTCAATTACAAGTAGACACCGGCGCATCCATGAGCATTCTGAATTGCAGTGCCTATTTGAAACTTGGAACTCCTCCTTGCAAGAAACAAAGAGACGTCTAATGGCTTGTAATAAACATACCAACCCAGTACGTGGTCAAGCCACACTGCCAACGACATATCATAATGTCATCTATCACATTACATTCTTAGTCGTTAACAGTGATTCCGCTGAGTACTTGTTTGGACTTGACTCTTTTCAGAGGATTTTCAGTAGACGATTCTGTGAGTTTGGCATCCAAAGATGTTCCGTACTCGGCCCCAGAGACACTTTACAAGGATTGTAAGAACCTATTCATCCCGGAACTCGGCACCGCAAAGGAGTTTGAGGCGCACATCGCATTGAAACAAAATGCACGGCCTCGGTATTTTCGAGCCCTCGCCGTTCCATTAGCTTCCAGAGAGCAAGTAAAGAAAGAATTGTATCACTTAACTGCAGTTGGAGTTTAGAACCTATTCCTTCTAGTTAATAGGCTACCCCATTAGTCATAGTGCGAAAGCCATGGGGGAAGATCCGCCTATGCGACGATTTTAAAGTAACTGTCAACGCCCAATCAGAGATATATCCTATTCCGAAGCCAGAAGAATTACTATCAAAGTTTCCCCTTGATGCAGAATCTCAGCATTTTCTTACACTTAACGCGCCGCACGGACGTCATCGTTTGAAACACCTAATGTTTGGTATAGCAAGTGCCCTCGTCATTTTTCAATGGTTTTTGGAACATTTAGTACTAAGAGTGGATGGATGCTTTATATATTTAGACGACATCATTGTAACAGGGTGAACCACAGAGGAACACCTTCGCAATCTGAAATCTTCATTCAGCGTCTTAAGGGAGGCTGGCCTAATATGCAGAAAAGAAAAATGTTGTTTTTTCCAGCCTAAGATTGAGTACCTCGGCCACTTAGTTTCCAGGTCGGGCATTCGTCCTCTGGATGACATGTTAAAGCCAAACTAATAGCTTCCAAGAACAACAACGGTTAAGCAACTTCATTCCTTTCTGGGAAAGATATTGTATTACCGAAAGTTCTTACCCGCAGCAGCAACAGAAACCGCCCCCTTGTTCTAGTTATGCAAAAAAGGGGTGCCTTTCCAGTGAACACCAGCTATCGAGCGCGTCTTCCACAGGTTGAAATCCCAGTTGTTACAGCCCCATACCTCGCACATTTTGAGCCAACAAAGCAGATAGTTATTGCAACAGACGCATCTGATACAGGCGTCGGAGCGGTCCTGGTACACAGGGAGGCAGATGGCTCTGAGCTCCTTGTGGCCTGTATATCAAAAACGTTGACTGACACCGAACACAGGTACTCCCAAATAAAAAAAAAAGCGCTGACCTTCATCTTTTCATTAAAGAAATTCCACGGTTTTGTTTATGGTACAAAGATTCACCTCATCACAGACCATAAACCGATGATCTCCTTATTCTGTACAGCAGCAAAGATTCCAGACAGTAGTGCTCACTGCCTCTAGCGCTGGTCTTTATTTTTCGCGCGCTACCAGTATGAGATTCACGTCCGCTACACGGCTGAGCATGCCAATACTATGCCCTCTCCTGCCTTCCATGGGGACCCGATCCAGAGTTTGACAAAGAAGACAGTCTGTGTTTTCACACTGATGATGAAGCAGAAGCAGCCGTAGATTTTTTCCCCATTACCAGTTCCAAGTAACAATGAGGTACTCAAACAAGTCCAGAGTCACATACTTCATAGATGGCCCGAACGCCAACCTCCCAAGGTTTCCATGGCATTCCGTCAGTCTTTTAATGCCCGCCATCGGCTCACGTTGATCGACGGAGTAATTCCTTGTTCCCGACGAGGAACGCTCACGAGCAGTCATTCCTTATTGTTTATGCCAGCACGTTCTGCAGCTATTGCACCATGGTCATTGAGGGGGTGGGGGGTTATCCCGAACTAAACTCCTGGCTTGCAGGTTCACTCGTTGGCCGAGCATGAACAAGGAGATTGAACGACTCAACCAAACATGTCCATCCTGCCAAAGCCAGCAGGCAGCCCCACGACATTCATTTGCTTCTTGGCCACCATGTGCTCGCACTTGGGAGCGGGTACACGTTGATTTTGCAGGGCCAGTGATTAACGCCATGTTCTTGATAGTGGTTGATGCTTACTCCCGATTTCTGTACGTTGTCCGCTGCAATGCCACGTCACCCCCCAACACCATCACAGCCTCAGAAAAAAATTTTGCGATTGAAGGCCTACCGGAAATGCTGATAACTGACAATGGTTCGCAATTCCATAGGGAGGAATTTCGTGGTTTCTGTGCTCGGCGTCGCATTCACCACATTCCAACACTGCCCTTCCATCCACAATTCAATCGAGGAGCCGTGAGAATGGTCCGCACTTTCAGAACTCAGTTGAAGAAATACATCCAGAATCACTCCTCTGATGCATCACTAACTTTTCTTTGAGCAGTTACAGGTCCACACCCATTGGAAACAAAAGTCATGTGGAACTTCTTCATGGACAGCAGCCCCGGACCTTCTTGAGTCTAGTCATGTGGACGCCATGGCCAGCACCATGATTGGCTGCTTCCAAGTTCCATCCTGGGACCTTGGTGTGTGAGCGAAAGGATTTGGCCAGCAACCACCCGGGATTCCGTGTACTATCGTCCAGCACCAGGACCGGAAGGTTTTCTGGGTGCAGCTTCTGGACCAGGAAGTTCTGTGACATTCCAATCAATTTTACCCAGACTAGTTTCCCAACAGTTTTTTCCGTCCGCCTCTCTGCCCCACCATTACCAGCCACCTAGTTCCCATCCTACAGCAAGCCACCCAGCCAGTGTAACATGAGACTTATGAATGCCTTTTGCCCACAGCCAGCTGACCAACACCGCACCCCAACAAGAGCAACTTACCCCAGACGTCGCCCAGCCCCAGAGGCTGCCCTTCCCAAACTACGAGATGTCACCTGGTCACCAACCACGAGTAATTCCGCATGAACATGAAGACGTGCCACTGACTCCTCTTGATCCATCTGCTCCGCTGCCGAGGTCAACCCAAGCCAGGACGTTTTCACCTGTACGCTCCTGTACACCGCCACTGAGGACTCGGAGGAGGACCCCATGGATGTGGCGTTCATTCGCAGCTGATGCTTCCCTGCTTCCATAATGGGAAAGGGATGCAGTATCCACCACTATTAAAGCGTCGCACCGAGCAGCGACTCCCTCCATTACGCAGGGTCGAGAAATGCGTCATTGGCTCCACTTTTCCGTGTGCGGTCCGCTGCTAATATGGCAGGTCGCCTTTGCGCACGCGCGCTTCAAACCACAACGATTGGCCACCCATAATACTCAGCGACTGGCCGCCCAGAAAATACAACGACCCCAGCCACCAGTCCCATTAACTATGGAGTCTTGTTTAACACCGTTGCTGACGTCTACCAGCCAGATCTCATCGTGCTATGTTCCGCTCCACAACTAGGGAGTGCTCTGCTGTGGTGAACCAACTGTTCGATGTTGACTTGGTTGCACTGAAGACTTCATTACACTTGCACTTCTGGACATTGGTATAACCACCATCAGTTTATAGAATTTTCCATGAAGTGTTCATATACAATTTGGCGCTTGGTAACAGAATTATTTGTATCAGTGTTACGTCAATAAACCGTAGAATGGTGAAATATTTATTGTGTTGTTCCTGGTTATAACACAACCCATCACTTCTTCATCGATCAGCTTACGTAAGCTCTATGTGTTTAAACTTGTTCACCATCACTCCTCTACTGCAAACAACATATACATTTATGTACAGTGGAACTGTCACAAGTTGATTTGACAGGGCTTTGGATTCAAGATGTCATTCTATAAATATGAACAAGGATATGCAGTAACAAATTATTCCATTCATTTACTGGATATTTCATTCACAGTCTATGTACACTATACAATGTTTTCATACAAAATTCAATATGTTTTCCCTGATAGCCTTAGCGACCTTTGAGATGGTCATAGCAGATGTTGTTACACATTTTTTACAAACTTTACAGTTGTTGTTACACTTCTTTAGAGTTGTTGTTTTATTGTTTTACAGCTTCTGTTTCTTAAGTGCTGGATTCATGTGGGGGACTTCGCTGATGCGTCCATAGGCATGTCATATTGTTGGATGTGAACAATTTATATTATACTTCCATGGAACAATGTTTACCTATTGGAGCGTTTCAGAGATTAACCAGTTATGAAGTCGGCAGATTTTATCTCTCAAATATAGCAGACAATTGTGATGTAGGATATGTTTTGTAAATGGATGAACAATGCAGTTTTTGGCAACACCATAGAAAAAATTGGGAGACATAGGGATACTCGTTTAGTCAACCTTTGGTGTGGGCATTATGGAGCAAGAGAATATACTGTCAAGCCCAATTTGAAGTGGGCTACTATCTTTTGCGAAGAATTTGTGTCCCTGGAGATGGCAGAGATGTATAGTTTACGAAAATTGGTTGTGTTAAAATGTGTGTGTTGGACCTAACAACGCGCCTCATGTGCCCTTTTCGTTGTGATTTTGGAAAACTCATTTTGAAGGCATTAAGTTGGTTTCTATGGATAAGACAGATCCATTTCTTTTTTTTTTTTTTTTTTTTTTTGGGTGAAGCGCTGTGAACTGTATGAAACTAAAAGGTGCCACTCCAATATACCTGACATGTATACATTTGCAGACAATAATTCTTATGAGATAAAGCCATTAAGCATTAAAGTTTTCGGCTTAATGAAAGAGAGTTGAATGGATCATACAATTTAGAGTCTGTTTGACACAGAGCTAAAATGTGCGTCTACCACATTGAGTCAAGTGTCAGTCAAAGATGGGCTAAGGGTGTGTGGCGTGTGCCCAGAAGAACTCTTATCTTTAAGGACATCTGTCACGCCAGTGTTGTGGTACAGCTGGTGCTCCCCATGTGTCTATCCAATGAAGAAGACATTGGTCTATGCTGTGGAGCATCTGAAGATCAGTCAGTCACACTGTGGCAATAAGTATATCATTTAAGAGGATGGAATGAGAATCTACCATACTCACACTATTCACTTGGATGACAGAGAGCGGAGGAGGAGGAGGATATTAGTGTTTAACGTCCCGTCGACAACAAGGTCATTAGAGACGGAGCGCAAGCTCGGGTGAGGGAAGGATGGGGAAGGAAATCGGCCGTGCCCTTTCAAAGGAACCATCCCGGAATTTGCCTGAAGCAATTTTAGGGAAATCACGTAAAACCTAAATCAGGATGGCCGGATACGGGATTGAACCGTCGTCCTCCCGAATGCGAGTCCAGTGTGCTAACCACTGCGCCGCCTCGCTCGGTGACAGAGAGCGGATACATATGTTGTTATAATGTATATGTGTCACTTTATGTGGAACAGTATGACCCATTTGTCATACTGTATATAGATTTGTATATGTGTATGTGTGAACTGTACGTATTGTTTAAGTTGAATGCACTCTGTGTGTGAACTGTACATATTGTAGATGCTTTTATAGTGTCAGTGTATATAACAGCTTTATTGTTTTCCTGCTGCTAGCCATCAAAGTCACATTACTTTCATTGTGCTGTATGTACTTTTTCCATGTTAAGTCTGTACAGCAAACAGCAAAACTGTATAGTTATCTCATATACTGTAAAAAGTATGTTGCGATATAGTAACTCTTGCATGAAAAATGTGAAACAAAAGCTTTAAAAAGTATAACAACTGGTGTACAGTTGGTAAAAATTTGCAACAATATCTGTTAAGACTCTGTCTCAACAGCTGCTAGACTTTCATGGAAAACATATTGAAACGAGCATAAAACATTGTATATTGTATTCATATTGTGTATTAAACAGTTTGTCAATAAAGAGAGTAATTTGTAACTATATGTCCTCAATCTTATTTACAAAACCATACCTTCATTTCCAAGCCCAATCACAATAACACATAAATTGATGCTTTTTTTTACTTCTGATAGTTTCACTGTATTTAAATGTTTATGCTATATGCAGTAGATCAGTGGTGAACAAGTTGAAACATGTAGGGAACTTGTTCAAACTGGGCAGTAAAGTATGAGAAGTGCTGGTGTGGGATGGAGTAGGCTGGTTGAAACATGTAGGGAAACTTGTTCAAACCAGTCTGTGAAGGAGTGGTGAGCTGGAGTGAGGTGGACGAGTAGGAGATATCTCAAACAAGTTGGTAGAGAAGAATGAGTGGTGGGGTGGGATAGGCTGGGCAAGTTGGAACTTGCAGGAAGCTTGATGAAGCTGGTTGGTGAAAGAGGAGGATGGAGGGATATGATTGCTATATTTTATACTTGGGATAATTGGGCTAGGTTCATAACAGATTCTGCCATTATAGAGGCTGTTCTCATGTCTACCACCCAGGATTTTATAATTATGGAAACTGGGTTAGATGTGCCTTCTTGAATATTTGAATTTCCCACCATTTTACACAGTACTTTTGGGCTAGGGCTGTTTCCAACCAGTTTTTTTGAATTCCATGCCGGTTTATATGTAGAGCACAGAGCCATCTGAGGAAGTGACATCATAGGAGTGAGGGAACTCTTTTGTACATCACATGAACTGCTGAGGGCAAGTAGGTTAGTTCATGCCTTCTTGGATCTACCACTTTGGATTGAGGTGACCTTGACCTTGACCTTGGGAGGAAAGGGGTAGTTCGTAATAAATCATTTTTTTGCTCAAAATGACAATGTCGGGGGGGGGGGGGGGGGGTAATAAACCATGTCAAATTCTTTATCTGTGTTGAAATAGAATTTTAGTCATTGTGCCATTAATTTTTTTTGCTTAAATTAGATGCAGTACTCTTTCATAAATAATCGCAGCGTCTGTAGATGCTAGAACTATATCCTAGAAGAAGTATGCCTATAGATTGTAAAACACATGAAATAAAATAGACTGCCTATGGAATAGTTAAATAATTTTTTGCAGACTGTAAAATTAGATGAAATGACATAAAGGACGATAATGGCTAAGGAATGGGTTAATTAGAGGAAATACCGGAATAATATACAGACAAGAGCCACTGGGATCAAACTGGAAATAGTATGTTGATAAATTATATAACAGAAACAACATGGTGACTACCAAATTTCAAAATAAGTGAGAAATCAGTCCAGAGGACAAGAAAGACAACCTCATGAGGAAGAGTAGATAAAGTACTATTAAAGCTTAAGAACAACATAGCACTCAACATAAACGAGAATTCCTGAGGTTGTCTGAGGAGAGTTGCGTAATACACTGTACAAATAAGGAACTGTGGTATAGTGTATGCAATTATTAACATACCAAAATACTTTCAAAAGTACATTAAGTGCCAAGGAAAATATCAGGCAACAAATTTGAACTGTGTAGTATACTGACTCTTATCTTTTATCTGTATAAAATATTGACTAACATTACATAAGCAAGATGGGATATAATGCTGATGCTCTGCTCAGTAATGATCAGACTGGGTTTAGGAGAAACAGAGGAACAGGGGAAGCAATATTCGTTCTTAAAATAACAACAGAAAAACATTAAGCAATGACAGGAATGAATATATAGGTTTTGTTGATCATAAGAAAGCTTTTGACGATTCTGAAAGATGTTAGAATAAAAATAGAAGAGTTTTTTGGAGCCTACATAGAGAAGAAAGTACAATGCTCAGAAGTGGACAACCATAAAAGCAAATCACAATAGGACTGAGGCAGTGATTTCGCTGTCACACAAATTATTTAATATATCCTTACAATAAGCGAAATAAGAGAATTTTATTCAAGCAAAGATTAAAGATAGACCTGTGACGTTTTGTAGACAGTATGGCAATTTTAGCAGAAAGAGAGGGCGATAAGCAGGTAATTTTTTGTCTGCCGGCAACATTTTCCAGAAATGATATAAAGCTACACCTAAGATATTCGTTGCGAGGGAACAAGAACACAAGCGCAGATAAGTGGGCTAATATGTTACCAGAAAACGTAAAAGAATTGATCTACATTGGAAACAAGATACTTGATGGTATAAGGAAACGAAAAATTCTACGCCGAATGTAACAAGTAGAAGTATCTTTCGACAAGAAAAGAAAATTGTTTTCTTAAGAAATTCTATAACTGAAATACCAGTGAATCTGATAATGACGTTATATGGAGCATAATGCTATACAGAAGTGAGACGTGGCAGTAGGGACAACAACAGAAAAAAAGCTTTAGCATTTAACCTACGTTGTTATTGAGGAATGATAAAAATATCGTGGATAGACAGAATAACCAATGATGAAGTCTTGGCATGGTTGAAGTGAAAGCTGAACTATTGAAAGTATAAACAAGGACAGATGCATTGATTATCTGTATACTAAGGCATGAAGGACTGGTGAAGACAATTTTCGAAGGAACTATAGAAGTATGTAATTTTAGACCTAGGCCAAAATATTTTCCTCAGTTAATACAACGAAAAATCTGCATATGTTACACCAAGCAGTAGAGACTAGTGGGAAACTGAACTCATTCGAGGATGGCTACTTCAAAACAATCTACAGGTTGATTACAGAAGAAGATGAGATGTCCATTTCGTTAGTTAACCAATCTACTCACCTTATCTTCAGCATATGATTATGAAGTCCCTCATAAACCTGTAACATTGTATGACAATAATGAAAACGTCATAGCTACATGTAAGTTGTACATCGCAATACAAAACTGGCAAATTTATCTGTTTTGCCAGGTAGGTATTGAAACGCTTCAAAGACCTGTAATAAGCAATTAAAAACCTCACATGAAACTTATTAGTTGCAGATTTTTGGAAAATCCATACTAATATTATACCTGGAAAAGTATGTTTGTCTGTTACCTTTTCACAACTAAATCACTGAGCCGATTTCGATGAAATTTCGTATGTAAATAGCTCGAACTCTGAGGAAGAACATACGCTACTGTAGGAAATGTGTAGTACAAAATAGTTACTGATTTGAAGAATATGACGCGAATTGGGTAAAAATATTTACTCTTTGAAAAAATTATGTACTCTTTAACTTTTGAACTTCGAACTTTTGAACTTTGGCACTCCACAGGGTGACTCACTGCAGAGACCATAAAGGCATTTCCCGTTTACTGTCGGCCCCATCAGCCATCACGCCGAGTCTCAACATAATACAATCCTCAACATGTTTAATCCGTACTTCCATACTAATATTTTTAAACACGAAGATAAATCTGTCTGTTACATTTTCACGATTAAACCGCTGAAACCATTTTGCTCAAATTTAATATCGAGCTAGCTTGAACCCTAAGGAAGAACTTAGGCTGCTTTAGAAATAAAAAAAAAATTGAAAATGAAAGAAACAGACGTCTATACCCAGGAGGATGAAGTAGAGAATGAACTTTTTTTTACATCAGTGAACATAAATAATATTAAAAAATTATTAAATTTGTTGCATAATGTACACATTGTATGACATGTACCTACTCCAGTAGCATGATGCGTAAATGTGGGCTCCTGCCCAGGCCCCTCCTCATGCACCGCTCAACAGTGACACTATGCATGCCACTGTGTCGTGTGTTGGGGTAGACACGTGAAGGCAGTCGAGATCACTGCATGTACGGTGGATTACTAATAACATCACTCGTCTTAGCAAAACTCTTGATATGTGAGAGCATCCACAGGTAACAGCTGGTGGTTTTATACAGTGGAGCTGCAAATAATGTAGCAATCTTCCTAATTGATTTACTGTTGTAATTGCAATTCATACCAATTACTGGATAGATATTTAAATTTACCATCCTTTGAAAAGAAAACTGGCGTTCTACGGATCGGAGCGTGGAATGTCAGATCCCTTAATCGGGCAGGTAGGTTAGAAAATTTAAAAAGGGAAATGGATGGGTTAAAGTTAGATTTAGTGGGAATTAGTGAGGTTCGGTAGTAGGAGGAACAAGACTTTTGGTCAGGTGAATACAGGGTTATAAATACAAAATCAAATAGGGATAATGAAGGAGTAGGTTTAATAATGAATATAAAAATAGGAGTGCGGGTAAGCTACTACAAACAGCATAGTGAACGCATTATTGTGGCCAAGATAGACACGAAGCCCACGCCTACTACAGCAGTACAAGTTTATATGCCAACTAGCTCTGCAGATGATGAAGAAATTGATGAAATGTATAATGAGATAAAAGAAATTATTCAGGTAGTGAAGGGAGACGAAAATTTAATAGTCATGGGTGACTGGAATTCGAGAGTAGGAAAAGGGAGAGAAGGAAACATAGTAGGTGAATATGAATTGGGGCTTAGAAATGAAAGAGGAAGCCGCCTGGTATAATTTTGCACTGAGCATAACTTAATCATAACTAACACTTGGTTCAAGAATCATGAAAGAAGGTTGTATACATGGAAGAACCCTGGAGATACTAGAAGGTTTCAGATAGATTATATAATGGGAAGACAGAGATTTAGGAACCAGGTTTTAAATTGTAAGACTTTTCCAGGGGCAGATGTGGACTCTGACCACAATCTATTGGTTATGAACTGTAGATTAAAACTGAAGAAACTGCAAAAAGGTGGGAATTTAAGGGGATGGGACCTGGATAAACTGACTAAACCAGAGGTTGTACAGAGTTTCAGGGAGAGCATAAGGGAACAATTGACAGGAATGGGGGAAAGAAATACAGAAGAACAAGAATGGGTAGCTCTGAGGGATGAAGTAGTGAAGGCAGTAGAGGATAAAGTATGAAAAAGACGAGGGCTAGTAGAAATCCTTGGGTAACAGAAGAAATATTGAATTTAATTGAAGAAAGGAGAAAATATAAAAATGCAGTAAATGAAGCAGGCAAAACGGAATACAAACGTCTCAAAAATGAGATCGACAGGAAGTGCAAAATGGCTAAGCAGGGATGGCTAGAGGACAAATGTAAGGATGTAGAGGCTTATCTCACTAGGGGTAAGAAAGATACTGCCTACAGGAATATTAAAGAGACCTTTGGAGAAAAGAGAACCACTTGTATGAATATCAAGAGCTCAGATGGAAACCCAGTTCTAAGCAAAGAAGGGAAAGCAGAAAGGTGGAAGGAGTATATAGAGGGTCTATACAAGGGCGATGTACTTGAAGGCAATATTATGGAAATGGAAGAGGATGTAGATGAAGATGAAATGGGAGATATGATACTGCGTGAAGAGTTTGACAGAGCACTGAAAGACCTGAGTCGAAACAAGGCCCCGGGAGTAGACAAAATATCATTAGAACTACTGACGGCCTTGGAAGAGCCAGTCCTGACAAAACTCTACCATCTGGTGAGCAAGATGCATCAAACAGGCGAAATACCCTCATACTTCAAGAAGAATATAATAATTCCAATCCCAAAGAAAGCAGGTGTTGACAGATGTGAAAATTACCGAACTATCAGTTTAATAAGTCACAGCTGCAAAATAGTAACGAGAATTCTTTACAGACGAATGGAAAAACTGGAAGAAGCCGACATCGGGGAAGATCAGTTTGGATTCCGTAGAAATATTGGAACACGCGAGGCAATACTGACCTTACGACTTATCTTAGAAGAAAGATTAAGGAAAGGCAAACCTACGTTTCTAGCATTTGTAGACTCAGAGAAAGCTTTTGACAATGGAACACTCTCTTTCAAATTCTGAAGGTGGCAGGGGTAAAATATAGGGAGCGAGAGGCTATTTATAATTTCTACATAAACCAGATGGCAGTTATAAGAGTCGAGGGACATGATAGGGAAGCAGTGGTTGGGAAGGGAGTGAGACAGGGTTGTAGCCTCTCCCCGATGTTATTCAATCTGTATATTGAGCAAGCAGTAAAGGAAACAAAAGAAAAATTCGGAGTAGGTATTAAAATCCATGGAGAAGAAATAAAAACTTTGAAGTTCGCCGATGACATTGTAATTCTATCAGAGACAGCAAAGGACTTGGAAGAGCAATTGAACGGAATGGACAGTGTCTTGAAAGGAGAATAGAAGATGAACATCAACGAAAGCAAAACGAGGATAATGGATTGTAGTCGAATTAAGTCGTGTGATGCTGAGGGAATTAGATTAGGAAATGAGACACTTAAAGTAGTAAAGGAGTTTTGCTATCTGGGGAGCAAAATAACTGATGATGGTCGAAGTAGAGAAGATATAAACTGTAGACTGGCAATGGCAGGAAAAGCGTTTCTGAAGAAGAGAAATTTGTTAACATCGAGTATAGATTTAAGTGCCAGGAAGTCGTTTCTGAAAGTATTTGTATGGAGTGTAGCCATGTATGGAAGTGACACATGGACGATAAATAGTTTGGTCAAGAAGAGAATAGAAGCTTCCGAAATGTGGTGCTACAGAGGAATGGAGATTAGATGGGTAGATCACATAACTAATGTGGAAGTATTGAATAGGATTGGGGAGAAGAGAAGTTTGTGGCACAGCTTGACCAGAAGAAGGGATCGGTTGGTAGGACATGTTCTGAGGCATCAAGGGATCACCAATTTAGTATTGGAGGGCAGCGTGGAGGGTAAAAATCGTAGAGGGAGACCAAGAGATGAATACACTAAGCAGATTCAGAAGGATGTATGTTGCAGTAAGTACTGGGAGATGAAGAAGTTTGCACAGGATAGGGTACCATGGAGAGCTGCATCAAACCAGTCTCAGGACTGAAGACCACAACAACAACTCCTTTGAAGATAATAATTAACGTTACTAATTAATTAGTGCAAAAATTTACTGAAGCAAGTTATTTTCTCGGTGTGCCACAAGCTTCTGGTTAGCACTCTCAACGCTCACCTTAGAACTTGGTATGTTTTAATAATGTACGTCACTGGAACGTGAAGCCGTCTTTTCCATATCGTACTAATTATATAAAGAGGAAGCGAATGAAGAACTGTTATATGGCAGTACAATAAAATACGAACTTTTCTTTTAGTGTTTTCAGGGGGAAGCACCAGAAGCGGGGAACGCAAGCACCAGCCATTACCAGGAGCCTGTCCTGCAGGGGACTGCTGCGACAAGGGTAAGCTTCGTCTCGCTCAGTGCTGCCAGCAACTCTTATTGACTTTACGTGCACAGTACCTACGGCGTATAAGCCAGTGCTCAGAGCCGATAAAATCTTACACACCTTTCATTGAACTGATATTGACGTTATATTCTGACTTGACAGCTGTGTGTGACGATATTTCGATACAACGGAGGTTGAATATAAAATGTTTTAGTGTAGGTAGATTTCAATGAGAACATTCCGTGGTAAACTCCACCCGTTTTCATCGACGTCTGCTGTTACTTCCACCATCGAGTAACAAGTAAACCCGGTACGTCACTTGATTCATTGTTGCAACTAAGGTAAACAATCTCAGTTGAAGAGTATGACATCGGTTTCAGTTGCAACCATAGACCTACACGGCAAATTCTTGACATATAAACGTCGTCAGCGCAGTAACTATGGTGTCAACCTGAACTAACAGCTGGAAACAGCAGATGTGCTTTCGGCAAGTCAGGTGTAAATAGGCAGAGCGGTTTGATACCGTAGTGTCTCATCGTTGTTGTGGAGAATTCGCCGTAAATTCGTGAATGGGTGTTATCAAAACTAAAAAGTGCAGAAATCCATATGAAGGATCAACGCTATAACGATAAACTGATATTCAAGTTACTGTGACTTGCGAGTTGAACAACATTTCAAACAATGATTCTTCTGACAGTTTCACATGCTTGTTTGACAGTTCTATGCGGGAGGGAGACCATGTAGAACTCTTTGAAGCATTAAAACCACCGGCTTAACCTTTCTCTCTATTTTTTTTTTTATTAATCTAGTCTCAAAACGTATTGGGCTGACGGTATATACTGCTGACGTCAATTGCTTGTGAAATTATGAAACACTATTCCTTTAATACTATTCCTATGTGTACAAACCATGCACACTATTCTGTGGAACTGTGTACCCAGTTATCGAAATAATTAAAATCACTATTACAATGCCGTAAATTCGTGATTTACTACTATGAATTTGTTGTTAACAATCAAAATAACAGAGAAATCACTCATCACATAATAAATTACATACAATTACCGCAAAAAGAAATTTAATGCGGATTGAAAATAAATCGGTTACATTTTTCACATTTAATCGTCATCTTTCTGTCGTTCTTCCTGGGACAAACACAACATTCTGCTCTAGCGGTGTTCTGTTTTTGGATGATTAATATTCTATTTCGAAACTATCACTTCATCAGCGACTACCATAGCCTCGTCAATATGATAACAATCATTTCACTCAGCGTATTTAACTGTCTCTGTATTCGCCTCTTCCTGCAGCATCTGTTTCATCTTCTAAGTAAAGTATCCTGAGAATCTACTCGTCTGAAAATATTTATCTCGCCGTTTTTAGCAAACCCGGCTGATAAAATTAAGAAAAAGATGTATTATCTATGAGACCTTTGTGATTTATAATTATTAGACCTGCTGTTGTTATTACTGGAACGCATGCATAGCTTTATACCACTATAAAAATATTTCATAAAAACAAAAATGTGGAAAGAAAATCGTGCATAAGACTATTCTGGTGTATGCAGTTTCTCAGCAATGCTCGTAGTGAGAAACACAACCACTTCCAAATGTCTGAACCTACTGTTGGATAGCTCTCTACCTGGCCAAATATTAGCTGGAATCTCAAATAACGAAGTGCTGCCATTTCTTAGAAACACTTAAAAGAAAAATGAGTGGGGACTCCAATACCCCAACATGGTACTCCAGGGATCTTCATGGTGTCCCAGGAGGAATGATATTCAGGGATATGACAGGAGCGATCATTCGAAGCATATAAAGACTTACTAAAATGGGCTTTAAAATGCTTACCGTAAGAGCTATGAGCACGTCTTTATCGTCGATACTGTGAAGAGAATCACTTCTGCTGCAATATCTTCGCGCTCCGTATTCTGAGAGATGGTAGTATGGACCAAAACAAGAAAAGAGTTCAGTAAACGTGGACTCTAAAGCGCATGGCTTAAAAGCTTTGAACACTTGTTCATCTTCGCTACTAGGAAACACGTTCTTCTACTGAATAAGTGCTCATAGCTCCTGAGGTACGCAGTTTAGAACCTATACTTACTAGATAAGATTTTCTTGTTTTGGTCCATACTACATTCTCCGAAAATATGGGAAGCAAAGAGCTTGCAGAAGAAGAGATTTGATTCAGAATATCAAAGATGAAGTAATTCTCAGAGCCCTTAAGGTACGCATTTTATAGCCCATGCTTACTAGACTATGATGCTTCAAATGATCGTTCCTGTCATTTCCCTGAATGTTGACCATGCTTCCTGCGACAGCCTGTAAATTCTGAAACCTCAACACCAGAACTAGCGAAATCCAGTAATTGTTGAGGACTAACGCTTAGTTCAAGGACTGACTGTTAAGCTTCCCTAGAAAGAAATGTAACATATTGCAAATAGGTGAAAAGATTCATTATACTTTCATTACACTGTTTGCGATCGGACACTGGAAACATTCATAACCATTAAATATGTCAAAATACCCATCTACAGCTATTTAATGACGAAGGATCATATAATACAGGTTGTAGGAAAAGCAAATTGGCTGTCCCTGTAAGACTCGTTAGGAAAATTGATTCACCTACGAAGAAGATAGCTTAGAAGACCTTCGTTCGCCCAATCTTGGATATTTCTCGACAACTCTACCACAAAAACGTCAAAGAAGAGCAGCATCTCTTGTCGGATATTATTTTAAAGAAAACGAGAGTGTAATGGATCTCCAATTGCAGACGCCACAAGAGTTAACCATTAAAATTCCAACTCAGAGCCACATATTGCTTCCGCCCACATGTTGTTATTCTTGTACTATTCAACCCGAAGACTGTTTTGATGCTGCTTTCCACGCTGCTCTATCCTGTGCAAGCTTTTTCATCTCCGAATAACTACTGCAACCCACTACCATTTGAACCTGCTTGTGCACTCTTATCCTGGTCTCCCCCTGAAACTTTTACCCCCCACACTTACCTCCACATAGATCTGTCGAGATGACGGGAAACTGTGGGTTATATAAAGTTTTCATACGACAGTCGTTCTTCCTGTGCATCATTCATGAGTGGAACAGGCAAGGGCGGAAGGGAAACTGCAATGATATAGAAAGTATTCGCACCTTCACAACGTTAAGTGTCTTGCACAGAACACATTTAGACGTAGAATCTTTTTCATCTTCCAAAACATCGTTTCTGTGAACAGTGTGCGAAGATGTATCCAGTAGTCGGTAATATTTTTGATGTTTTTTATCTTCTTAATATATTTATATCATTGTTGCAAAGTTTCTCTTTTAATAAAGAAAATAAATTTTCATAAAACAATTAATATGTAACTATGTACTTATCTGTGGACTTTTCAAGGGTAATCACGCAGTGTGTGTAGAAATCACGTTAGTCCGGTTCCTCGTTTCGAAGATATAGATTCACGGAAAACTACAATGGCTGCAGAAATGTCTTAAGTCAGCGAATCATCTGGTTTCCGCTCCAATCGGTACATGGCATGGCAATTTTGTAACACACTGAATGTCTACGTAGACCTTGGCCATTGCTATCGGTGGGTGCAGCCATCTCTGAGGCATGCAGCTAAACACAGTCTCGTACGAACTTCAGCGTCGGGCTGTGCCAGGAACGCCAAGAAACGTATGGACAAGAAAGAAAAACGGACAACAATAAAGGACTACCGGCATAGTTCACGAGTGTATTGTTCTTTAGTTCGTAGAGAGTTAACGTTGAGACGTTGCACGAAGCAGGCTCTCTGACTCGGACTCCAGGTTCCCACCGATTCATAGGTTTCAAAGTTGGGATGAGAGGCTGAAATAACATTGAAAACGATCTAGCTTTATTGTTTAGGAGAGGGTGGTACTGAATTTAAGGCAAAGTGGTTATTTGGTAGCATGTGTGGTTTAGTCTATATACGGCTAACAAGAAAAGTGGTAAGACCGCTTTTTGTTTAGTAAGTTACAAATATGATGATAATTACTCACCAGATCATTAACTTTTTTTTTACTGCTTGCATCGCAGCTGGCTGAGGCTTCCTCTATAGACTGCGGCATAACTAAATAAATTTTGAGAGTCTTGTTTACTAATAAACCATCAAAGAAGAAATATGAAAACATTAGACACTCACAGGTCATAATTAAAAATTAAATTTATTTGTCCATCTCGAGATGCATTTTCTCCGTCTCCGCATAACCAGCACTCTATACAAGTTACTGCATTTCAAGCACGGAGACAGCATAACCAAAAAATTATTTACATAAATTATTATTATTGTTATTACAATAATATTATATTATTTATATATATACGTTATTTATTTTATAATAATTACAATAATAACCGCCGCTAAACGATGTTTTGGCCGTAGTATCTCCAGGCAAAGAATCCTGGGACATCCATAGCCAGCTGTTTATAGCTTTTAATTTAGTCTCTTCATTCTGCTTACCTTGGAATATTCCTCTGTCAGTGCTGAAAAGCGAATTTTGCTGATTATCTTGAATTTGTCAAGAGCAGTCTGTTGGTGGTGAATCGGCGTCTGTTTCTGGTGATCCGTTTTCAAATTGAGCATCACCAGAACTTACATCTGATTCATTTTCACACTTGGTATCGCGATCTCTGTGAGCTTGCGAACTCTCAAAATCTTCCTCCTTTTCGTTTTTATACTGACTTTCACTTTCAGCTTCTAGGCCGTCAGACACTTAACCAGCATCAGTTCCATTAACAACTCTAGTTTCGTATTTGTTCTGGGTGTGTAGCTGATCGCTGGATAATTGTATCCTCATTGCCTTTTCAACTTCTTATCCTCGACAGGCTTTTAATGTTCTCTTTTGAGGACTACTTAAATAAGACATGTTTCAAGAGACTGTGGTTCTAACTTAATGCAAATGATTAAGAGCAGCCCATATAATAAAAATCAGCAATACGTTTTACATCAATGCATGCGCAGATTACATGCGAGAAAATAAACTACATTACACAGATATATGATGTACAGACTTGTAATGTCCGAGGCACTTTCTGTTAGGTATTTACTTGTACCGTAACACTGCGTCCGTCACAAACACACAAAAAACTTAAGGGACTGCTTGTAGAAGGGCCTACTGTTGTCATCGCAAAACTGAAGGAAATACACAGTGAGGAAGGCCTCTAGCTGGCGTACTGGCCACTGCTCGTGTAGAAAAATGACGCTGCTGGAGTATGTGTGCTCCACACAGGGTCGGCCGCCACACATTGTGGCATTACTGTTAACATTAAACAAGAAAAAAGTACGAAATGCTTGCTGGCGCGCTTCTGTTCGCTTCCCGTTAATGAGCTTCCACGACTAAATTGAAAATAAGAAAAAAATTCTAAATAAATGATTAAAGTCAGTTTGGACCTCAAAAATATGGGTCCTCTTTGGCAACGATGCCCCCGCCCCTTCCCACAGACTGCGGCTCTGTTATTTACGCCACCGTCTATAGCGCATAACCTTCGGGAACCACAGGCCAATTGTGTCCCTTTATACTGAAAAAAATATTAGTAAACTAGGATTTTGATTAAATGGCTTTACATCCTACTGATTTGTAGCGAGAGACTTTGCCTTTTTTACTGAGTCATTGCCTTTTTTACCTTGTTGAACTGCAAAAGTTGTTACAACCTAAACCAGTTGATAAAGAATGAAGTGTCTCTAGCAGAGTTCAAGTCATCGTAAAGGCGAAGGGTGGACACACTTGATATTAATGTCCACTTACAGGTGCCCGGATATCTTTATTCAGGTACTATAGTTACGCCTTCGAAAGCCACGTGTCTTGTTGCATAACTAAAAGTGTCCGATACCGGATGGCGGATCGACATCTTGTTCCTCGTCATGGAGGAATTCGTTACGACGTTCCTTGAATACAATTGTTATCTTGTACCTAGCCTCTGAGTCGGAACTTTTGTTTGAGTGTTGCTCTGTAAGACGATTCTAGCTTTGCTCATCGGTACTGATTTGGGCTCAGGTTACCTGCAGTCTTAACTTTAACCCCACACGTTACGTCGTTCGAGGCTTTGACCTTGCTACTTAGTGGCAGCCTGTGACACAAAAATTTTTATTGACTGAATGGTAGTCCTCAGAGCTCAAATATAATAAGGTTTCTCGAACATAATGACAGCCTTCATGCTAATCAGCATCGACTCGGTAATACATGATGTGAAACTCAACCCCCACTTTTCTCACATGGCACTCGGAAAGCCATGGACCAAGGCAGACAGGTAGATGCACTTTCTAAAAGTATTTGACTGTGTACCACACATACATTAATGATATAAAAAAGGACTTCGCCCGAACAGGCCAAGAAGGCCCAGCGTAATCGACCGGCCGCCGTGTCATTCTCAGCCCACAAGCATCATTGTGAAGGGGCATGTTGTCAGCAGACCGCTCTCCCAGCCGTAAGTCAGTTCATGAGACCAGAGCCGCTGCTTCTCAATCAAGTAGCTCCTCAGCTCAACCCTCACAAGGGTTGAGTGCACCCCACTTGCCAACAGCGCTCGGCAGACGGGATGAGTCTCCATCCAAGTGCTAGCATAGCTCGACAACGCTTAACTTCAGTGTTCTGAAGGGAACCGGTGTTACCGCTGCGGAGAGGCTGTTGGCATATTAATGATCTAATAAACAATATTAAAAAACAAACTCAGACTTTTCACAGATGATGCAGTATCTGTTATAAGTTCTACCTCAAAAAATATCTGGACAAATATTGAGTCGGACCTTGATGTTTCAAAGTGGTGCAAATTTTGGCAACTTGCTTTAAATGTTCAGAAATATAAAATTGTAAACTTTGTACAACGAAAAGACTTAGTAGCCTACAACTACAATTTCATCCAGTTACAGCTGGAATTGGCCAACTCATATAAATACCTGGATATAGCACTTCGTAGGAACATGAAAGGAACGATCACGCAGGCACAGTCGTAGGTAAAGCAGGTGCCATAATTACGTTCATTGGTAGAATACTGGGGAAATGCAATCAGTCTGCAAAGGAGACTGCTGAGAAAATACTTGTGAGACCCATCTTAGAATACTGCTCAAATGCGTGGAATCCTATATAGGTCACAGGAGGAACAGGGGAGACTGAACATATACAAAGAAGGGCATCATGAATGGTCACATGTTTGTTTGATTCGTGGGAGAGTGTCACTTAGATATTGAAAGAACTGAGCTAGCAAAGCCTTGAAGAGAGATGTAAATTATCCAGAGAAAGCCTGCTTAACAAAGTTTTATGAGCCAGATCTAAATTATAACTCTAGGAATATACTAGAACTCCTACGTGTCCCTCCAATAGGCATCGTGAGGACAAGATTATATTAATTACAGCACCCACAGAGATATTTAAACAGTAATTATTCCCACGTTCCATATGCAAATGTAACGGGAAGAAGTCTTAATAACTAATACGGTGGAAAGTACCGTCTGCCACGCACTTCACAATGGTTTGCAGAGTATAGATCTAGATGAAGATGCAGATATAATGGCTCTGAGCACTATGGGACTTAACATCTATGGTCATCAGTCCCCTAGAACTTAGAACTACTTAAACCTAACTAACCTAAGGATAGCACACAACACCCAGTCATCACGAGGCAGAGAAAATCCCTGACCCCGCCGGGAATCGAACCCGGGAACCCGGGCGTGGGCAGCGAGGACGCTACCGCACGACCACGAGATGCGGACAAGATGCAGATATAGGATGTGTGAAAATCTAGTATTCTCTTGAATTTGAAAATGTTGTCCATTCTGTAAGGGTGCTGTTATCGACATCCTTACTAACGATCGACATTAGCAGCTGCGATTGCTGTGATACACTGATGTCCAAGAAGGTTCTCGACGTTAATGTTACGCACCAGCGGACGGGAAATGACAGGCCGCGCGCACTTTTTGAGATGGTGGAGGGAGTCAGTCGTTGGATAATGCTTAAGGGTTGGGCAAACAACCAAGATCAGAAGTTTAATTTTGAGATTAGAGAATCACAAAGTAATGAGGAGACGTGAATTGCGTTGATGACTGAAAATTCATGAGAAATAATTTTGTTAAGCAAATGTGTGTAAAAGTGAGTTTCGAATACTTTGAAGATCACAGTGTTTTCTGAATGGCAGTCATTAGTAGCACTTTGGAAATAATTTCTTAGGCGATCGTTTGTAACGGTTGAAATCGTGACCAGTATAGAACAATTTCAGGTGAAGTAATTAAATAACTGAAATATTGTTAATATGAAATATTTGAAAGGAAGTATCATGTATTGCATTGAGAGAGACTGATGAGGCACCTTAATCGAGCTACTAGTGAACAAATAAACTCTGGTTAACTGGAGTGACTTTTCATCATTTCAGAACATGATTAAAAATAGTTCCTTACCCATACAGGGTACAGTGTACTGGGTGGTTTACGCACATGGTTAAATTTAACAGCTCTTTATGTATCTGATGTAACAATCCCTTTTCACTGATAAAATTGCCGCAAAACCTTCTGTAGACACTTAAAATTATGTCATTCGGAGAATTAGATAAGGGATTTACAATTCTCACATGTTACGAGAATGTTTCGACATATCTTTACGAAATGAGCGCGCCACTAAGTCGGACGAGTTAAGCGAATCAGCATGTAGCAGAATTTTCTCATTGGTGGAACGTTCAAACAGAGCGAACTATTTGAATTTAACAGCTCATTGATGGCAGCAAAGATTATTTGTATTTTCATCTATGAAGGCTTTTCACCTATGAAAGTCTGTGTCAAGTGAATGAACCTGTATGACTTTTCAGTTAATACAGGTATTTACTTAAACTTAATTTTACATAAGTTATGAAACAAATTGTTTTCATTATGAATATGTAATAGATTTTTACATGTTTCTCAAAACTTTTGGGGCACGATAATTTCTAAGGTAACTATAAACAAAAGGGAACTGACTTCGGTACAAGACCTAACATAAAATGATAGTAATTTCAACTCACACAGAGACGTCATAAGCAAATTTTTTTCAATTTTCTTTCAGTAAATAAAACGGGAAGATGATTATCACATACAGTAGCTGTAGGGGAAATCATACGGGGTAGGTGTAGCCGTCTAATCGGAAAGGCTTTTTCTCCTTTGCTCCTCTTGACGGCCAAATACTGGCGGTGGAAATTTGTTCTTCACTAGGATTTGAACCAGTTACCTCCTCGTCGAGTGCCAGTGGACGGCCGTGCCTTAACCTCGGCAACAGAGATGTTTGTATTTGTTGTAGTCTGTGTGTCCGAAGACAAGTTTCATTCAGATGTCCACGCTAGTCTATCCTGTGCCTGCCTCTTCTTCTCTGAATAACCGTACCATCATACACCCATTTGTACCTGCTGAGTGTATTCATCCCTTGGTCTCCCTCTACAATTTTTACCCTCCACGTTTTCTCCATCACGAAATTGACAATTTCTTCGTGCCACAGGATGTGGACTATTAACCGATGCCTTGTTTTAATCAAGCTGTGCCATAAATTTCGTTTTTCACCAGTTCTGTTCTGTACACCGTCATTAGTTACTCGATCTACGCATCTAATCTTCAGCACAGTTCTATAGCACCACATTTCAGAAGCTTATATTCTATTCTTGTCTGGCCTGCTTATCATAGAAGGCTACAACCCAAACAAATACTTTCAGAAAGACTTCCTAATACTCGAATTTATATCAGTTGTTAGCAAATTTCCCCCTTTTTCGGTAATACTTTTCTTGCGGTTGTCAGCCGCCATTTTATATCCTCTCTACTTCAGCTATTATACTTTATTTTGCGGCCAAAATAGCAAAACTAATGTACTGCTCTTCATTTCTCATTTCTGAATCTAATCCCTTCAGCATCACCTAATTTAATTCGACTACATTCTTTACTCTTGTTTTATCTACTTTCAAGGTACTGTCCATACAGCTCCACCATGTCATTTGACGTCTCTAGTAACTGAAAATTCATTGGAAAATTGCAATTTTTTTATTTCTTCTTCTTGGGCTTTAATTCTCTCTCCAAATATCTCCTTGATTTCCTTTAGTGTTTGCTCAATGTACAGATTGAATAACTTTGGGATGCACTACAAATCTGTCTTTATTCCTTTCTCAGTCACTGTATTGCGTCCGTAAATTGTTGTGTAATTAGATCTGTGCACTACCATATTTTTCTATCGTCTCAGTTTTTATGCTTCAAATTCGTTGGGGGAAGAAGTACAGGGGGTGAACAGAACTATGGAAACACCACAAATATAAAAGGTTACCATGCCTAACACGGTGTACGAAAACCATTGGCCTTCAAAACAGCTCCTGCTCGTCACGGAATGAATAGACATAGGTCTTGTATGGTTTTCGTGTGAATCTTGCTCCATTCACTCTGCAAAATAGTTCCAAATTGAGGTAACTTCTCTCCGAAGTAGACCACAGAGTCTCAACAATATTGAGATCTGGTCGCTGCGGCGACCAGGGGAGATGTGACAATTCATCCCCGTGCTCACAAAAGCAGTCCTGTACGATGCGGACAGTGTGAACAGGGGCTCTATTGTCTTGGAACTTAGCATCGTCATTAGAGAAAAAACATTGTACTATGGGATGGGCATGATCAGCCAGAATGGTCACATAATACTTGGCAGTAGCGCAACGTAAAATCGATAAGCGGGTCGAAGGCTTCCATCCAGTCACTCACTGATCAGTCTGGCCTGACAACGGAAGACAGCAAAACGAAAGCTGAAATTTTAAATTTAGCATTTGAGAAATATTTCATGTGGGAGGATCGTACAAACATACCGCCGTTTGAGTCTCGTACAGATTCCTGTATGGAGGACATAGTGAAGCAGCTGAATGGGTTGAAAATAAATAAATCGCAAGGTCCTGATGGGATTCCAATTCGGTTTTACAGAGAGTACTCTACTGCATTGGCTCCTTACTTAGCTTGCATTTATCGCAAATCTCGCGCCCAACGTAAAGTCCCGAGCGATTGGAAAAAAGCGCAGGTGACGCCTGTATATAAGAAGGGTAGAAGGACGGCTCCTCAAAATTATAGACCAATATCCTTAACATAGGATTGTTGCAAGATTCTCGAACATATTCTCAGTTCGAATATAATGAATTTCTTTGAGACAGAGAAGTTGCTGTCCATGTATCAAGGAAAGCATCGCTCGTGCGAAACGCAACTCGCCCTTTTTCCACATGATATCTTGCGAACCATGGATGAAGGGTATCAGACGGATGCCATATTCCTTGACTTCCGGAAAGCGTTTGACTCGGTGCCCCACTGCAGACTCCTAACTAAGGTACGAGCATATGGGATTGGTTCCCAAATATGTGAGTGGCTCGAAGACTTCTTAAGTAATAGAGCCCAGTACGTTGTCCTCGATGGTGAGTGTTCCTCGGAGGTGAGGGTATCATCTGGAGTGCCCCAGGGAAGTGTGGCAGGTCCGCTGTTGTTTTCTATCTACATAAATGACCTTTTGGATAGGGTGGATAGCAATTTGCGGCTGTTTGCTGATGCTGCTGTGGTGCACGGGAAGGTGTCGTCTTTGAGTGACTGTAAGAGGATACAAGATGACTAGGACAGGATTTTTGATTGGTGTAAAGAATGACAGCTAACTCTAAATATAGATAAATGTAAATTAATGCAGATGAATAGGAAAAAGAATCCTGTAATGTTTGAATACTCCATTAGTAGTGTAGCGCTTGACACAGTCACGTCGATTAAATACTTGGGCATAACATTGCAGAGCGGTATGAAGTGGGACAAGCATGTAATAGGAGTTGTGGGAAGGCGGATAGTCGTCTTCGGTTCATTGGTAGAATTTTGGGAAGATGTGGTTCATCTGTAAAGGAGACCGCTTATAAAACACTAATACGACCTATTCTTGAGTACTGCTCTAGTGTTTGGGACCCCTATCAGGTCGGATTGAGGGAGGACATAGAAGCAATTCAGAGGCGGGTTGCTAGATTTGTTACTGGTAGGTTTGATCATCACGCGAGTGGGAGTCTCTGGAGGAAAGGAGGAGTTCTTTTCGTGAATCGCTACTGAGGAAATTTAGAGAACAAGCATTTGAGGCTGATTGCAGTACAATTTTACTGCCGCCAACTTATATTTCGCCGAAAGACCACAAAGATAAGATAAGAGAGATTAGGGCTCGTACAGAGGCATATAGGCAGTCATTTTTCCCTCGTTCTGTTTGGGAGTGGAACAGGGAGATAAGATGCTAGTTGTGGTACGAGGCACCCTCGGCCACGCACCGTATGGTGGATTGCGGAGTATGTATGTAGATACAGATGTAGAACTTCACAGACTGACGACGGGGCACTTGAAATACCACTATACGGCTGCCCAAATCATCACCGAAGATCCGCCGTGTTTCACTCAGCCAGAGTTTGGAAACAGTGTGAAACGAGGCCCATCCGGCCAGATTACTTTCTTGCATTGCTCCATAGTCCAGGTTTTATGGCTTCGGAATATTTTTTCCTGTTAAGGGCATTTGCGTCACTGATGATCGTTTGTGGAATTCCAGCTCGCCCTGTAATTTCCTGCTTAAGGAGCACCCTTCGTGTTGTTTTGGTGCGAGTTCAACATTCATTCATCTTATTTCCCGTCACAGTCTTTGAAGGCATTGCTAATTACGCATATAATTTTTTTTCGTGATTTTCTTTAGATTTCTATTCTTTTTCTTTTGTTCATATGGACATTTCTAATAGTGATTATGTGACATTCTACTGTGGTTTTTAAATGTAAAGATGTAATTGTGATTATTTCGTTTGCCAATGGATAAATATGTTTCTTGCTTTGTACCTGTGGTAAAGTTTGTAAAGTTCTCTTTTGGAATATTATTAATTGTGAAAAATGCAGTCAATAACATTTATAAAGGTTTATGTAATTTACGATAACGATATAACATCTATAGACAGGGGACAGCGATAGTGATATCGAGAGTCGAAAGGTTGTTGCGTAGTAGAGGGGATGGTGGATGGCGTGTCTGTAAAGCGTGCGCGGGAAAAATAGTACTGTGTTTCATGAAAAGCATACGTAATTGTATGGACAGTGATACCGAACTATCAGATTGTTAATTCTCTTTACCACTGCGGTATGTAATGCCATCGCCAGCGAACTTTAAGAGCAAATAAACCGGACTGTGAAAGTGCCGCGAACATTACTTTGTTGTGGCCGACACGAACTGTGCTTTTATGCGAATGAACTTTGCTGGTATTGGTTTTGGGTAGTGGAACTGTTGTATATCACATTCTATCAAGCCGTGAAAGTGAAGACTAATTAACTGTGCAATATAAATGGCTTTCAGTGACGTTCTCGAAGTTTGAAATGCGAGAACAGAGTGGACATTGTTTACGGTGTGCTTCACACACAAGAACAATTCTATGAAGTGTATTTGTGGCTGAGACTATATGAATGTGACGAACCGTGTAATTATGGACGATAGCGTCACGGACAGTGCATAAAGTGTAAAAACGAGCGATGTCTACGTCATGTACTTTGAAAGAGAGGACATGTCAACAACGTTCGTATACTGGCGTCTTGTGGTTTGTTAATCACCACGGGGTTAATGATACAGCTGTGCCGGAACTTTATTTGCGTTTCGCCGGAGAAGATTAACCAGCGGAATTGTCTGTATCGTGCTCTCATCATCGTAATCCGCCGACATCGTGCTGCCTAACGCAACGCTTCGTATGCAACAAAAAGTTAAGGGATTTCGCTGAACGCTATCCCCTGACCTAGAAACTTTCTTTCCCTATTAAAAGTATAAGAATTACAGACTCTATTTAATTAAATTCTTTGTTTAGCTTGTTTGCTTTCTGCTAACGAAAATAAAATTACAGTCAGTGAATTAAAAGTTGCCTGGTAGTCATTGTTGAAACACCGGTAAATAGAAACTTCTTACTCTCATTAGGACTAATTCTCCCTTCATGTCAAAATTATTGTAGTTATTTTACGTAGTTTTATGTATTGTTATGAGACTAGATATGTAACAGTGACTAATAAGAGTATTTTGTAGTGAAATATGGCTTCGCGCGAAAATTACGGCGACCGCCATAATTGCTTGCGTTCTGACCAATAACGTAAAAGCTGCTATTCCCGTATTGGTGCTTTTACTGACGTGAGCGGGAATTATAAATGTCAGCTGTCAAATCACGTAGTGACTGTTCACCCAGTAATAAAAGTTTTTGATATTGTATTGCTACGAGTCTAGTATTAAGAGACACTGGTTATACTCAGAAGTGGGTAGATGTATAGTGAAACCCTCCAGTGTTCATGCGATTATTAATAGTATTGTGTGTGATTCACGAAATTTTGTCACTTTTTCTAATTCCTTTCAGATATTGTCTTAGATGTCTTTGAAGTTTCAGAGAATATATACACAATTTTGTCGGTTCACGTTAATTTCAGAGCAGTTTCTCGTGAATATTAGAGTTTTCAGTTCATAAACAAAGTCGGATCGTGACCAATTGAGAAGTATAACACAGAGTGTGGTTTTCCAAGTAGAATTTTGGATGACTTCACAGTTCAGATTTTGATAATTATTTTTCCTGTGGGTTGAGGTCATCACAAGTCCTCTTCAATGTCCGAACATCACGATATTCCAGGACACTCTTTCGTCCGCAGTGTGACTCAACGGAAGATATTTTCCGCTTTCCCTGTAAGCGGTATAAATCTTCCTCTTGAAACTCCGAACGCTTCAGCTGCTGTGATTACCGAAGCACCAACCATACGAGCACCAATAATGTGCCCACGCCCGAATTCACTTAGCTCAGACACAGTGCACAGAACGCCGTTCGCAACACGACTGACCCTGCAACGTATTGAGGACAATGACAGGCGCCGTTCGTGGTCAGAACAGTAGCGCAACCTACAGACTTGGCAAGCTTCTGTGTTTGTGTTCAGGAATGCATTTCTCGCAGTGTTTCCATATTTTTGTTCAACTCCTATATTTGTTTACGAAGCTCTCATAGTGAGATTTGTGCCTGATGGCGGCCATGTGCATGAAAGAAAGTGCTATCTGCTAGACTGCAAGGAAAGGAGCAGTTGAGGAAGTCTTTCTGAATGGTGATGTTGGTGTTGGCAGGCCAAGGACCAGAGCCAGCAGCAGGCAGACTGTTGGTGGATGTCAGCGGGGGGACCTAGTGCGGCATACCCGCTGGAACCAACCAAAAAGCAGGACACAGTGGCGCAGCGTCGTGACCGCCGCTCAGTGTTATATCTGGGACTAGCCTACTTCCAGAAGAGCTTCATCCAGAAGGCCTCGCGGCTCAGGATCATCTGCGAGGAATGCTGCATGCTTCGGGATCAGGTCAGTCTGTGTCTGGACAGCCTTACTACGACCATGCTTGTGACATATTCGTGGAGTTCAGAACAGAGCACCGCGTCCGCGTGGCGGAGCCGAGTGAGAGGTCGTCGTTGCCTGTTACTGGCTGTCCACACGGTCCGGTCTCACTCGTTTTCAAGCGGACGAGTGCTCGCCGAGTATTAACTAACAGACGCGTCTCTCTTCACTTTGTACGTCATTAGAATGAAAATGGTGCAAAAAAACAAAACGAAATGGTTGGTCAACAGCCATAGCACACGTACACTGGTGTCGCTATGATATTGAAAGTAGGTTCTGCAGATGTATTAGATATGTTATTTCTTTATCACAGTGAATCAGACTTAAAGTTATTTTAATGTACGAGGGCTGTTCAATAATAAAGAATGATCATAAATTTTATATGGTCATAATTTCTTGCGCTAAAATTTAATCTAATGATATTCTGTTAGCTTAATGTGCAACAAACACGCCGTAGTAGTTTCATTGTTGGGACTCTTGGTTCCCGCCTGTGAGAGGCAGGCAAGGTCAGACATGTTCAGTATCGCCTACCACTGCAATGGAGGTAACACGTGAGGAACAATATGCCCCGGGCAGGATTAGCCGAGCGGTGTAGGGCGTTGTAATCATGGACTGTGCGGCTGGTCCCGCCGGAGGTTCGAGTTCTCCCTCGGGCGTGGGTGTTTGTGTTTGTCCTTAGGATAATTTAGGTTAAGTAGTGTGTAAGCTTAGGGACTGATGACCTTAGCAGTTAAGTCCCATAAGACTTTACACACATTTTGAAACATTTTGAACGATATGCGGCTTTGAAATTCTGCTTTCGTCTCAACAAATTTTCAGCTGAGTCCTATACAGTGTTACAGGAGGCCTATTGAGAGTCTGTTCTTCCCTACAACACAGCTCGACGGTGGTTTAAAATGTTTAAGGAGGGGATACAATCAATTTCAACGGGAGGTGGACCCGGTGCTCCCGTTACTGCTCTTAAGGAAGAAAACATCAACACTGCTGCTGTCATTGTGAGAGGACCAACGAATTACCTTAAGATCACATTCTGAAATACTGAACATTTCATTGTGTACCACCCACACTTTGGTGACAGAAAAATTACACATGACACGTGTTTGTGCGCGATGGGTTCCAAGACTGTTGATTCCTGAAGAAAAGGACACTCGTATGCAGGTCTGCAAACAGTTGAAATTGATGTTCTTTCAAATGCAATCACTGCTGATGAAACTTGGCTACATCATTTTGATCTTGAGAGCAAACACCAAAGCTCAGTGTGGAAATCTTCTTCATCACCAACCCCCAAAAAAGCAAAAATGATTGCTACTGCTGGGAAAGTTGATATTCATGGAATGGTTTATCAGCATGTTATACCTGCACACACATCAGTAACTGGAAAGTACTACAGGAATGTCCTGACACCACTGCAAGTCCATACCAGGCGCAAAAGACCACATTCCTCGAAGCAGGTTGAATGTTGCACCACAATAATGCGCGGCCGCATATTACCAATGTTGTTGCTGAATATCTTGCAAAAATTAACGTGAAGTGCATCCTTCACGATCTCTATAGTCCGGATTTAGCCCCATGTGACTTTTTTCTGTTCCCTAACATGAAGAAACGCCTTCGTGGGAGGCATTATCAAACATCAGTGAAGGCTGCGGAGCGATTTTGAAGGACCTCTCAAAAATGGTTTCCTGCATCTATTTGAAGACTGGCAGAAACGCTGGGACAAGTGCATCACATTCATGGGAGACTACTTTGAGAAGGACCATCAAAATTATGTGGATGAGTAAAGATATGATGTCAAAAAAATTTATGACCATTCTTTATTGAACAGCCCTCGTATTAACAGTTGTCAACATTGTTCTTCATATTACTTTACGTATGTAGTTTTAAATTCAAAAATCGTGTACAGTCGCAGTTTCTGTACTGTTGTGCTCTGGTTATCGCGCTGTTAATACATAGTGTGAAAATAGCTGACGCTGCTTTATGCTCTGTAGCAAAACACGCGCGAGGGACACCGTTATGGTTCAAATGGCTCTGACCACTATGGGACTTAACTTCTGAGGTCATCAGTCCCCTAGAACTTAAAACTACTTAAACCTAACTAACCTAAGGACATCACACACACCCATGCCCGAGGCAGGATTCGAACCTGCGACCGTAGCGGTCGTGCGGTTCCAGACTGTAGCGCCTAGAACCGCTCGGCCACTCCGGCCGGCCGGACACCGTTAAAAAGTGGCGAGAAACAGGAGTTGCTTAATGTTTTTCACAAGTTTAGAGGAAAAAAAATCAGCTTTGATGTTTCCTGAGGACTATAGTTATTAAAGTTTATGCATATTTAAAACGGGATGGATAGCTGAATGGTAACATGCTCCGAATTATCCTCAACAATTCCTCGTGGAGAAGGGCTGGGTGGGCCACGAAGCATTGGCAGTGGTGCAGACGATAGGGGATGGGTTGAGCCACGAAGCACTGGCAATTCCACAGAGTGGTCCCACCATTTCTGCGCAGATTTCACGATACTAACCTCGACCACAAGTCACACATGGAAAATAAATCAGTAGTACAGCAGACACAAGAATATGCCTGCAAACCTCTCGTGCCTGTTACTAAGGGAGGACGCTGTTAGAAGGTTGAAACTGACAAGGCAGTGAAGGATTTGTGATGTTGATATTCGGGAGCGCTCTACTGTTCCTATAATTTACTCTGGAGGAGAATAAGGAACATACAGGGTTTTCCATTTATCTGATGACCGCCTGCTCGTGGTATTGCAGGCTGGCCACGGAAACCACTCCCACAGGTCGAATGTGTCCCGCGGGACCACACTATGTCCCCCCCCCCTTTTTTTGTGTGTTTTAGCCCGAAGGCCATACAGATATACGCGCCTTGTCGGACAGGTTCATTCGAGCAGTGAAACAGGCATCACGAGTGTAACAGTGTAGTTTGCGAACAGAACAGTGGCGAGAGAGAATTATTCAATTCCACTACGAGAGTTCATTTGCGGCTCGTATGTGAGTACAGAGTCCGCTCGCACTGTTTGGAGATTATTTGAACTGTTCGAGTTCTGAATTGTGATGCAGTTCATAAATTAGTTAATAAATGTCGTAAAACGGGAAGTATTCAAGACAAGCAGCGTAAACGACAACGAACAGTTGTACAGTGCTCACAGAAACTCGGCTCGACGACATTGCATACCGCCTGGAAAATTCCCCTAAAAAGTCTCGTAGATGTCTTTCGCAGCAAACATAAATATCGTGACCTCTGTACAAACAGGTGCTAAGATGCTTGGGCTAAGGCCCTATAAAGTATCAGTAGTACAAAAACTTCGACCTGGCGATCCTGTACACAGTGTTAAGTTTTGCGAATGGGTCTTAAAACAAGTGCATGACGGTGAAATGGATCCTCACCTCATTCTGTTTTCAGACGAGGCTTGGTTCCATTTATACAGGTATGGAAATTCCCAAAACTGACGGCAATGGAGCGCAGATAGACCTGTTGTGCTTCATGAGGAACCCCATCATGATCAGAAAATAGCGATATGGTGACAGAATAATAGGTCCAGTTTTTTTTAATGACACTGTTAGAAATGAAAGATATGTGCAAAACATTTTGCGACCGTTTTTTAATGAACTGAGTGAAAGAGAACGGAGCTTCGTATTTTTTCAACAGGATTCGGCAAGGTCACATATGGCCAATGTTTCTTTGCACGCAATTCACGATGTGTTGGATGAAAGAGCGATTAGAAACAATATCTGGAGCGCTATAAACAATATCTGGAGTGCTAGAAGTCCTGATTTAGCTCCGTGCGATTTTTAGTTGTGGGATGCACTTAAGGTCAAAGTCTACACAACAAATCCTCACACGATAGAGGAATTCAAGGATAATATCCATGAGTCAATAAATTCAAAATCTCAGAGAGAATTACATCGAATGATTAATAATTTCTTGTGTAGTTGTCAGAAGTGCGTGGAAACAATGGTAGGAATTTCCAGCATCTTGCATGACATGGGTGAGCACAAAATTTATTTGCTTATATTTTAAATGTACGAGTAGTCATATCGTACTGCAGCAGTAGATGGGCAACACCGCATCTGATCACCGGGGCAACGGAGAGCTCGCTGCCTGGCATCTACTGCGCCACACAGATGGTCATCAGATAAATGGAACACCCTGTACATCAAGGATTTACTAAATGATTAAGTTGGGTTTTGGTATTGATGAAATGGAACCTCAGGCCACAGAAGAAGAAAATGTGGTTGCTGAACTGCCACCAGTTGAAGGTGACAGTGAAGATGCCTCTTGAATGGAGGACACCGTTAAATCTGTTTCCATGTGCTATTGTTGAAGACTGAATATCGTTCGTCGTTCTATGAGTGCTATAATTGATGAATGCAATTATCTGTCACCCTTTTTATGTCATTTTATTGTAAGCTAATCACTTTTGTTGGTGTATTTGCCGAATAATAATAAAAATTAATCGGTAGCATTGTAGAATATTAGGCATCAGTTACACAAGCCAGGGGGTGATGGTTCAAATCTCGCTTTAGTTTTTAATTTTTTCATTCAATTTAGAATATCTTCATCTTTTAAATATAAAATTCATCAAATATATGCTAAGTAACACATATCTAATCATTAATTTTAATGAAAAAGGCATGTCGCCTTGTTGGTAATTACATACTGCAGACAAAATTCCAATTTTCATTGGAAATATAAATTCTTAATTATCAATTATTTTATAAAGGATTGTTAATAAACGTTGGTCAAATTAAGAAAACATAACAAATACAACTTTTAGGAAAAAAACGAAAAATTAAATGCCCTTTATTTGTTTTATAGCACATATGTGCTCTCATAGGAGACCGAGTGATAAGTATCATAGAGGGGCAAAATATAGCTTTCACAGCATTGAGTACACCATATAAATGTTGCAGTTTTACAGTAGCCACTTTACCACTGCAATATGAACGCAATAGAACAGATCTAGAGCTAACTTAAGGGATTTGTCATGAGAAATAACAAGACATTTAAGTTGCGAGATGTATTGGAACCAATGAACAGAGCTTTGTTACATGTCACAGCAGAATTCTGGTGGGATAGAGAATGGTACGTCATAAAAGAGGAGAAAATGTGGCGCTTGTTTGGCTTCGTGAATTATGTTGTTGATCGACTCGTTATCAATGTAGCAGATGACAATTCCATTACTGAAAACTATTTCTCGGATTCTCGGATCCGGATATAGGAAGATTCGGATGGTGGTGGTGGTGGTTAGTGTTTAACGTCCCGTCGACAACGAGGTCATTAGAGACGGAGCACAAGCTCGGTTTAGGGAAGGATTGGGAAGGAAATCGGCCGTGCCCTTTCAAAGGAACCATCCCGGCGAAAGATTCAGAGATTAACAGACAAATGACTTACCTTCAGTGCCTTCAATACGTCGCAGTATGATGAAACCTTTCAATACAATTTTAAGTGGCACATAGCTCAGGCTGAAAAACTGTCCTGTGTTTAAAGTAGGAATTTTCATCGCTCTTGTTTTTAATTACAATCCTGTGTTAGCAAGGAAGAGAGCATCTGGCCCCCTAAGAAACGTGCGGTATTCATGAAGTTTTTTTGAATATTATTTCGTCCTCTTCGAAAACTGAAAAATTCTTTGCACATCTCTTATCACGTCATAACTGCAACTACCCACATCACTGTATGTTAGCTGCAGCAGGTAGCTGGCCATTGCTGTTAAAGTTAAATGCCCTGGTAAAGGCATTGTGCTATATTATTGCTCAGTTGATGTTCGCTTTAAAGTACGGCGTAAAGCTTATTCTTATTGGAATACTTCACTGTACTCCAGACAGCTTGCCTTCAGCTCCACATGAAACGAAATCCAGGGAGATTCAGCCAAATGTGGAAGAAGACATGGTGCAATGTTTACATTGAGTTTATTCTTACGATGAACACAGTATAGCTACAACAAAGCGCAAGGCAGGTCAACCGAAAATTTCGGCACCACACCTGTCTGCTTTCATCTGTGACATAACTGGAAGTATTTGCGCAAGGAGGATATGGCCCCAAAGTACTATTATCCAAGATGGAGGCGATGACGCCATCCAAGATAGCACACATGATGTCAGCAAATGACATCATCCATTATGGCGGCGATGACGTCAATCAAGATGCCGGATTTTGGCGGGACGTTTGAATTTTGCTCAGAACATAGGTCAGTTCGTGTATCTCTACTTAACTAAGAAAATGGCGAGAAGGAAAGGGCGGTTGCGCTTCCTCCACTAACCTAAGTCACCGGATCGCCACCTCGCACTAGGAAATGGTGGGAAGAGGACTTGACCTGTGATTGACATAAGTCTTTATTATTATGTATGCACTGTTTCATTTAAACAATTAGAGGCACTACCACCATCCAGTGTGGTCGCCAAGGTGTCAGGACTCCAACTGACCTAGTACACAGTACCACCTCCAGAGGGTGCTGTCATTCCTCCTGTGCCATAATCCAAGATGGTGGGGTGAAATGGCGGGAAACAGTGTGCTCGCCATGGGGTCCAGACTCCAACTGACCTAGTACACAGTATCATCGCCAGAGGGCGCTTTCCTCTGTGACATAATCCAAGATGGCCGACATGACATCAGCTGATGATGGAAGTACCGTTATCCAAGATGGTGGGAAACAGTGCGTTCGCCACTAGATCCAGATCTAGTACACACTACCACCACCAGAGAGCGCTGTCGTCCGTTCTGTGATGTAATCCAAGATGATGGTCGGGGGAGGGGGGAGAATGATGGGAAAGGGACTCTGCCTGAGCTGGACATAAGTCTTTATTTTGCAGGCAGTGTCTCCACCACGAAATCTAGAGTCCAACTGACCTAGCACACAGTACTGCCACCAGAGGATGCTTTCATCCTTCCAGTGATGTGATACAAGATGGTGGTCTGGAGGGGAAAAATGGCGCGACAATGACTCAGCCTGCACTGGGCTGCTGGAGACAGTAAGGAAGAAGTGTACTTTATTTATTTTGGAACAATTTATTGAGGGATGGATTTCGTAAGACAGTATATTTATCACACTGATATAAAACACACACTCTGACATGCTTGGGGCCACAATACACAGCCCACAGACATGTAAACTACTTCTAAATATCTCTCTGCAGACACGCAAACAACTCCTAAATTACCGAAATAATTTCAGTACAAACAAGCAAACTCCTCCTAAATAATGCATTACACTGATGTGTAGAATAATGCAACAGACACCCGCAAGAACTGCCCACTGCCCCCTGTCTACTGGGTTGCAAAGAAGGCTCCTGCACACACTCCCAGAAGTAGAGATGCACCAACAACTGTCAAACCACGCACAGGAGCCCGCAAGCATGAGGCGGCGACATCCCTTTCATAGTTGACACCTGAGAAATTCCTCTCGAAATACACAGTCACCTAGGCACCATTGCTGACACGACCGGACGGAAGCGAAGACCTATTTGCAGAACACTTCGACACCAGACACAAGACAGCACAAGCCATTGTCCTTAGGCTGCTGCTGCCTGCAGCGAGCAGGTGTAAGTTGCTTCTATTTTCATGTTTACAGATAGAGTTCTCCGAGTGTTATACTATCATCACAGAACTCCAACATGTGCTCAGGCCAGTCCCATATGTGAGACAGCTCTGGGTAGCACATGTGTTTTAACATTGCTGATGCAATAACTGGGGATACAGACGTCACTGAATATCACAGGGTGCGTTGTTCTTAGCACGACATGACACTTCAAGAGTGTGCGCGCATCGACCCTGTTGCAAGCCACCGCCAGATGCAAGCCAGCGTGAGCCATCGCCCTCACGCCATTGCCAACGGCATGTGAAAGTTCTTCAAATGTTATGCTGATGTAACATGTCTATCTAAATAAACGCCAAGTCATCGTCTGGACTGCATATGTGTGTGTTCATCGCTGCTGACATCATACCCTCTCTCTACCTGTGGTCCAGCGAAGACCTATTTGCAGAACGGCTCACCCTCACAGACACTATAGAAAACTGTACCACTGCCTGTGACATGTGTGTGACGAGCATGCTGACATCACAGATTATCCAACAGAGATCTGTTCGACCACTCGCAATTCTAATGGGACATACGTCACGTGCGGCTCACGCATCTTTGACATAGCCACATACCATTACAAACGGCTCTGAGCACTATGGGACTTAACATCTTAGGTCATCAGTCCCCTAGAACTTAGAACTACTTAAACCTAACTAACCTAAGGACATCACACACATCCATGCCCGAGGGAGGATTCAAACCTGCGACCGTAGCAGTCCCGCGGTTCCGGACTGCAGCGCCTAGAACCGCAAGACCACCGCAGCCGGCCATAGCATTACAAGTGCATCTAGCAACGTTCTCAATGTTATACTCAAACCATATCACTGTCTAAAATAAGAACCAAGTCGAACTCTCGGAAATTGTATAGTGCCCTAGAAATACTTAATGTCCGCTGTCTTGATGTCTCAGCTTGTCTACATGAAAATTCTTGTCCTAACAGAACCTGTTTACGAAAATAGAGCATAATAATGTCTAATGCAGTCTTCCTCATGGTCCTAACATGCCATCCTGTCCACCGCGTGTTACCCTTCTTGCTCCCAACATACGCAAACGGTCTCACTGCTATGTAGAGACTTCTATATTGCAGCACAAAAGATGTCTTGTGAATAAATCGAGCATCATGATTGGCTCTTATTGAACTTACCCTCCGAATTACTGATACCGCTGGTGTGGAAGCACCGTCTGCCTCTTCTTTCAGAGGTAAAAAGCTATTTTACACAGATCGCCATATTGCATCGACCATTAAACCCTGCAAAGTGCCACTACAATCGTCAAATATGGAAAGACACTTACTAAATTACATGGAGGACAGGAGCTTGAATATTAGAGTGTGAAACCGACCTCCAACCCAGCAATATATCATCGCCTACCATCTCGGTGTAGTAAACATACAATTTGTATCCTGTGTCATACAGAATCATCCCTTTTACATCACTTGTACATATACCATGAAGACAGGCAGCGTCGTATATAATCCTCACAGCACTAGATATTTCCCTGCAAGGTTGGCGGTCATCCACGCCCAATGGGTGACCAAAACGCCCTCAGCTGACCACAGTCACTCTCAGAACTGTTCTACAAATTCAGGCTCGCTTCTCCTCAGCACAAACGAATTACAGTTTCTAGTGCGGACCTGATTGTTTGCTTGCTGTTCTACAACCGTCTATGGACTCTGGGATTACAAGAACAGATGTATTTTCGCTTGGTTTGTGATAATATTATACCATTTTCGCGGTACTTCTCTATATCAATCACACGACAGCATGCTACCAATTGCTCACGCAACAGAATTCCCAAGATATAGACTGGAAATTATTTCTCTACAAACCACGAACTTTAATGAGGTAGAGCATGCTCTAGACCACTGAGTAACTAGAAACATATTCCATGGGTGAGAACCATTACGTGAAACAAACTCGACAAAAGAAAAATAGACGAAACTGATATTTCCACTTGTTAATACTGATGTCAGTGATATAACAGATTCCAAATCATTCCTATAATTCACAAAGCCAAATAACGTGTTTCTCGTGTCTAGAGAACCAGCAAATGTGTCTTTCACCTGCTAGATGCACACACAACAATCCATGATACCTCAACCAAATAAAGACGCGAAATGTGCAGAAGCAATGAACCAAACAATTTACTTGGGTGGGAATAATGGCCTAGTCCAAACACATGTCCATATTGAATCTTCTCAAATTTCCATACGATCACGAAAGCTATCGAACACATACTAAGCATTAGTTCGCTCTTCTGCCGTCAAGAGGACAACAAAGTTAACTCAGCTACATCCCAACGAACCAACACCCCTCTCCATCCAGACAGATCCTACCGTTAACATCAATCGTGAATCAGGCCCACCACAGACCATGCAAAGGTAGAATCATCCTAGAAAACCGATCACATACACGTTTTATCATTGTACTTACAATTAAATGTTACAACCGTGGTCTCAACTGAAAGACATTTGGCAATGAGCGAAGTATCAGAAATACACCCTGCTGATGGTTGTGTCTCTGGAAATAGAAATATCTGTACCATTCTTATGACTTGACATACTCCTCCCTCTGCTATAACAGCATTCCACAGTCAACTCCTTCACATATGTCAGAACACAAATACATTCATAATAATGCTGATGGCTGTGTCTCTGGAAATAGAAATATCTGTACCATTCTTATGACTTGACATACTCCTCCCTCTGCTATAACAGCATTCCACAGTCATCTCCTTCACATATGTCAGAACACAAACACATTCATTATAATCCTGATGCTCAAGGTGAACCTATCACGCATCCCCTACCACTACTAAGTGTAATACTTGACCAATAAATGATTCAACACGATACAAAATAATACTGAGAGAATATCAGCGATGGATGGACATGTCTCATAAGTTTTTCTTGCGAGTGTTACCATTGTGTCATACAGAGAGAGACGTTATCAGCCACATGTTATGAAACCCATTTTCAACAAGTACTGTGTGTTACTGTCACAAGCGGTCTTGGTTCTACAGGTGCACACAAGTATCCATGTTAAAAGCTACACTGCCTTTATAAGTTGAGGTATGGCATTATCTATGAATCACATGGTTTTTCCGGACAAATACCGAGACGGTGATCGAAGGAGTGTATATTATCAGACTAGTAGTCACGTTACACGTAACCCATGATGCAACCTCGTCATAAAATTGCTCAATTTTGAAAGTGTTTTGGATAAGGAACGTGGTATGAAACCGCTATCAGGAACTCCCTCACGCGGCTAGATATTTCTCCTGTATGTGTAACATATTCTGTCTCAATACCATGTCAAATGTTCTGTGCTATGTCCACTGAGTTATAGGCGATGACTGGTTGAGAAGGATCACAAACAGTAGTAGATGGTGTGTTGATTGAGGTCGTAAGAAATGTACACTAGCTTTTCAGATCTCTAATGTTACGCTATCTGCTAGAAATGATGTCTATGATTTGGAATCAAGTCTCTACATTCAACCTCATACCTGTGTTGGATCCTATATTGAAGTCCTCTACTGATTACAGTCACTAGTAAATTATATTTCTGGCACTCTCATATCTCTAAACGAGACACCTTTCTTGAATCTGTCTGCTACAGTAAAATTCCATCATGTTTTTAGTCAATCCCTACGCATCCTGCAACTGCCCCCATTTCTACAGCTTTGCATATGTGATCACTCCAATGTAGGTCGGAACTGAGCATAAGTCGGAAGAAGGCATATCCAGCACCTTCTGCAACCCATGCAGAAACAAAACGACCTGAGTTAGTGCAACAGGACTGTGTTTTGACCATTCGGTGGAAAGCGCTCATTTTCTTGCATCTCCAAACTAGATACAGATACTAGAATGCGAAGCAGATCCACGTCCATTCACATCTATCTCCCCAACATGCTATCATCGTTATTCTGTACCATCCAACAGAGAAAAAATACGAACTATAAAAACTTCACTAACTTCATCCCATATAGAACTCATCTAGGCTCCATTGCTGGCGCGATGACGCATAACTGTAATGTGGGTCCAGCGCAGAGAGATAGTTGTTGTGATGCTTCCCAGAAAAGCATTCGTAATAGGACACCCTGTCCATCATCGAATTACCTGTCAAACTGCTGCTGCAGCCGATGTGAGACGATCTTATTAAATATACAGCTTTTGATCCATTGCACAGACCAGTTTAAGGTTTCATCACTCATACTGTAGGAGGATGGACATATCCTACAGAGTATACTGTAAGTCGCAAGAGACGCTCTCTCTGACCCTGTGATGTTGTTTGAAACATTGTTTTCTAACACGCTTTGTACACTGCCATACATTTTGTTTTTCTACCATGACTTTGAGGTCTGTGTCAGGTCCTAAACTGACGTTAAGACACTCTGATCCACGGCCTCTCGCAGAAAACTAGATATGGCACAATGCTAATCATATTGTTACTGTGGCTACCATAACATGCCACAAACATTGGATGATTTTAAATAAAAGAGAGTTACAACATAAGCAAACTGGGTGAGTTTTGCGGCGTTGTGAATGGTTTCCAAACTATAGTCCGAAAATGATTCACGAGCTCTACATTTAAACTCATCTGTCATAGTCATGGAATATCTGATGACTCTACATCCTGTTTTAACTAACATCATATTGCAGCCATGTATGTGATCACTGTTTTGGTGCTATCCACCTCAGAAGGTGTTGTCCATCCACCAAAACTCTTCCTCCAACTCAAACAAGTGATGTTAGTCAATAATTATGTGGTAACCAACAGTGTGCCGTTGGACAGATGGGGTGGAAAAGACACCATCGATGTACTCTAATAATAAGCACCACAATTGATAGTGTGAACAATTTTAGTCATTTTAGAGAAATTTCACCACCGACCAGTGATGCGACAACATGTTTCTCAATTTTAATATCATAGCTAAACCACCCCTTCTCCACTTTGCGAGTACCATTGCGAATGTGAATAGATGACTGTGCAGTACGTCCATTCATTGCTAATTCTCGAACACACACACCATCAGAGTATATCACACAGCGCTCTACATATTTCTAACACCTAGAGCATGGTGCTTAATTTACGATCTATCTCTCTGTGTTTGGGAGTCACAGAACATTCTCGCTGTCTTGGGTAAAATTAGAGAGTGAAAGACCCTCCTCACACTGTCATTGACCAAACCGCCCTGCAGCACCGTTACCGATTTAATCTGCAACCGACGAGAAGTAGGCCACTACACTACACGTCTCGTGAATGAATGGAACTTGCTGAGTCCTCACCCACCCAAGAGCACAAGATATTTCGAGATGCGCCCATGTCGAGGAGGTTACCACGCCTTATCGATGTATAGTAGCAGATTTCAGAGTGTCGTGATGTAATAGCAGACGGTTAAGAAGAATAAGAAACAGGCATTTTTATGCACGATGGAGCTCGGGACGGATGGCTTTCGACGCATTTTTACCTAAATCAACCAAGCTAAACTCTAGAGTATTGTTCTAGAGTCTAGGATCAGTACGTGGAAGGTATTGGTAAGAGAGAACATAAACACATGCACTCCTAAGGATACAACATTCTGCACCTAAAACGGACTACGATGTTAGATCGCTTGCGTTTCCGACCTATGAGTCGTATGGAATGTGGCGCTGGTAATATTCCAGTGTAAGAAATATATTTCAAGCGGATGACACATATCCTTCTTCACGGTTTCTCTACGATAACTATGTTATCGAGCGGTAAAATGAAAAAACTACTGCCTTAAAACATTGTCTCTGTGTGATACGAGTATTACAATATAGCTTTCCGGAGATGTATAGCGCCCACTATTCACATCTGATCACAGTTCGGAAATTATACTATGCCTGCATCACCTCTATATAAAATTATCGCTAGTAACGGCGAGTACCTCTTACAAGGAAACTGATAAATGCATAGCAGCAGCGTCTGACATGTGAAAATTACAAATCATTCCACCACAAATTCTGTAAACAGCACATCTGTCAGGCATATATATATACATGGGGATTGCAGTGCCTCACAATTATCTATCGCTAACTTAGTTATGAAGCTGAAGTCTCGATTTTACACCCAAGATGCGACAGGGGGATGGAGTACATCGCATAAATCAAGTTCGTATCGAGGAATGTGTCACACATCATCACACATGAGATGGAAGTCCTCTGATGACCGACAGATTTACCTTTAACGATCGCAAGGAGACAGTGCTTTAAATCACATACAGAACACTTGGCTGTATACAGGTCGAACGCAGGCTACGTCACGTGAGTGGGGCATCTTGACAGAACAGTGGAAAAACTGACCTGCAGCAACTTCCCCCTCTCTAGAATGCATCATCAGTCCACCATTAAATCATAGCTCGTTACAGCTCCATCTCAATAGATCAGCCCGTCCACTCTCTGTTATCCTTCAACACAGATGCAAGTAAGTTTATAGGTGAATGGCTCTCTGTCTTCCTGAAAAGCATCAAATATAGTGGTCAACTCGCGTGTATCACTCGTATCTCAATAGACATACAGTATAATGCTACCTCGATGGAAAAGAATTGTCTGCTTCCCTGATTCCCTTCGCTTCCATATCGACGTTTTCTCGGATTCCTCTTGCTACTGCATGCTTGTTCCCACGTACAAATTGTTCTGTGCGAACCAGAAGATACGCAAGTACTTACTCAATTTCACTGCCTTTCAGTGTATATTCGGTCAATTTATATCTATTCCCCGTAATTTTTTGCAATTCTATCGATTTTATGTCCGTTCTATCCATGGGATCATGACATAACCTCTCGTTCTGTGTTCTAAAATTGCTTGTATATGTAGCACAGCTGTCAACACCTAGCCCAAATGCACTGACCATGGGGTATAGTATAGCACTATAGAGGTTTCATACCACGTTCCTTAGCCGAAACACTTTCAAAATTGAGCGATTTTTTGACGAGGTTGCATCGTGGGTTACATGTAACCTGACTGCTGCTCTGATAATATACGCTCCTATGATCACCGTCTCGGTATTTGTATGGAAAAACCACGTGATTCGTAGGTAATGCCATACCTCGATTTATTAAGGCAGTATAGCTTTTAACATGGATACTTGTGTGCACCTGTAGAACCAAGGCCGCTTGTGACAGCAACACACAGTAGTTGTTGAAAATGGGTTTTTTAACATCTGGCTGATTACGTCTCTCTCTGTAAGACACAATGGTAACACTCGCAAGAAAAACTTATGAGACATGTCCATCCGTCGCTGATATTCTCTCAGTATTATTTTGTATCGTGTGGAATCATTTATTGGTCAAGTATTACACTTAGTAGTAGTAGGGGATGCGTGATAGGTTCACCTTGAGTATCAGGATTATAAAGAATGTGTTTGTGTTCTGACATATGTGAAGCAGATGACTGTGGAATACTGTGATAGCAGAGGGAGGAGTATGGCAAGTCATAAGAATGGTACAGATATTTCTATTTCGAGAGACACAGCCATCAGCAGGGTGTATTTCCGATATTTCGCTCATTGTCGAATGCCGTTCAATTGAGACCACTATCGTAACATTTAATTGTAAGCAGAATGATAAAACGTATATGCGACCGGGTTTCTAGGATGATTCTGCCTTTGCATGGTCTGTGGTGGGCCTGATTCACGTTTGATGTTAACGGTAGGATCTGTCTGGATGGAAAGGGGTGTTGGTTCGTTGGGATGTAGCTGAGTTAACTTTGTTGTCCTCTTGACGGCAGAAGAGCGAACTAATGCTTAGTATGTGTTGGATAGCTTTCGTGGTCTCATGGAAATTTGAGACTATTCAATGTGGACTTATGTTTGAGCTGGGCCATTATTCCCGCCATTGTAAATTGTTTGGTTCATTGTTTCTGCACATTTCGCGCCTTTATTTAGTTGGGGGAGCACAGATTGTGGTGTGTGCAGCTAGCAGGTGAAAGACATGTTTGCTGGTTCTCTAGACATGAGACAAACGTTATTTGACTTTGTAAATTATAGGGATGGTTTGGAAACTGTTATATCACCGACATCGGTATTAGCGAGTGGAAATATCAGTTTCGTCTATTTTTCTTTTGTCGAGTTTGTTTCACGTAATGGTCCTCACACATGGGATAGGTTTCTAGTTACTCAGTGATCTAGAGCACACTTCATCTCGCTGAAGTTTGGGGTTTGTAGAGAAATAATTTCCAGTCTATATCTTGGGGATTATGTTGCGTGAACAATTGGTAGGATGCTGCCGTGTGATTCATATCGAGAAGTACCTCGAAAATAGTATAATATTATCGCAAACCATTCGAAAATGCATCTGTTCTTGTAATTCTAGAGTCCGGAGATGGGTGTAGAACAGCAAGCAAGCAATCAGGTCCAGACCACAAACAGTAACGCGTTTGTGCTGAGGGGAAGCTAGCCTGAATTTGTAGAACAGTTCTGAGAGTGACTTCAGTCCACTGAGGACCTTCTGGTCACCTGTTGGGATTGGATGGCCGCCGACCTTGCAGGGAAATATCTAGTTGTGCTGCAAGGGTTATATAAGACGCTGTCTGTCTTTGCGGTATATGTACAAGTGATGTAAAAGTGCTGATTTTGTATGACACAGGATACAAATTATGTGGTTACTACACCAAGATGGTACGCAGTGCTATATTGCTGGGTTGGAGATCGCTTTCATGCTCTAATACTCAATCTCCTGTCCTCAGAGGAAAAGCAGTGTAATTGAGTAAGAGTCTTTCCGTATTTGATGATTTTAGTGGAACTTTGCAGGGTTTAATTGTCGATGCAATATGGCGATTTGTGTAAAATAGTTTTTTTGCCCCTGAAAGTCCCATCAGTAATTCAGAGGGTAAGTTCAATAAGAGCCAATCATAATGCTCGATCCATTCAGAAGACATATTTTGTGCTGCGATATAGGTCTCCACATAGCAGTGAGAACGTTTGCATATGTTGAGAGTAGGAACGGTAACACATGGTGGATGGGATGCCACATTAGGACCGCGAGGAAGAATGCATTCGACACTATTATCCGCTATTTTCATAAACAGGTTCTGTTAATACAAGAATTTCCATGCAGACAAGCTGAAACATCAAGACAGTGGATGTTAACTATTTCTGGGACACTACACAATTTCCGAGAGTTCGACTTGGTTCTTATTTTAGATAGTGATGTGGATTGAGTATAACATTAACAACGTTGCTAGGTGCGCTTGTGATGGTATGTAGCTATGCGCAGCGATGTGTGAGCCACACGTGACACATGTCCCATTAGAATCGCGAGCGTTCGAACAGATTCTAATGGACGATCAGCGACGTCAGTATGCACGTCACACACGTGTCGCACACTGTGGAACAGTTTTCTATAGCGTCTGCGAGGCTGAGTCGTTCTGCAAATATGTCTTCACTGGACCACAGGTAGAGAGAGAGAGGATGATGTCAGCAGCGGTGAACACACATATGGCTGGTCAAGAGGATGACTTGGCGTTTATTTAGATAGACATGTGACTTCAGTATAACATTCGAAGAACTTTCACTTGCTGTCAGCAATGGCTCACGCTAGCTTTCATCCGACAGTTTCTTGCAGCAGAGTCGATGCGCTCGCGGTTTTGGAGCGTCATGTGGCTCTAGGAACAATGCACCCCAGCTATCGTATCAGCAATGGTAACACCCATGTGCTGCCCAGATGTGTCTCGCATATGGGACCAGCGTGAGCTTCTGTTGTAGTTCTGTGATATCAGTATAACACTCAGAGGAATCTAACTGTATACTTGAAAATAGAAGCAACTTTCACCTGCTCATTGCAGGTAGCTGCAGCATGAGAGTGATGGCTCATGCTGGCTTGCATCTGGCATCGAAGCGCTCGGCAAATAGGACATCACTCCCATCCAGTCATGTCAGCAATTGTGCCCATGTGACCACATATTTCGAGAGGAATTTCTCAGGTGTCAAGTTTGAAAGGGATCTCACTGCCTCATGCTTGCGGGCACCTGTGCGTGGTTTGACAGCTGGTGGTTCATCACGACTTCTGGGAGCGTGTGTGGTAGTCTTCTGTGAGACCCAGTGGACAGGGGTCGGCGGGTGGTGCCTGCACGTGTCTGTTGCATTATTTTGCGAGCAGGTCTGTAGGCTGCGCTAAGCATTATTTGGACAGTGTACGAGTACTGAGCATATCTACACATCATTGTATTGCATTAGTTAGGAGGAATTTGCATGTTTGTACTGAAATTATTTCGGTAATTTAGGAGTTGTTTGCGTGTCTGCAGAGCATTATTTAGAAGTAGTTTACAGGTCTATGGGTTATGTGGCATGACTCCAAGCATGTCAGAGTGTGTGTTTTGTATCAGTGTGACAAATATATTATCTTTCAAAATCCATCCATAAATAAATTGTTCCAAAATAAATTAAGCACACTCCTTCCTTACTCTCTCCAGAAGCCCGGCGCAAGCTGAGTCATTTTCACGCAATGGATTACATCACAGGAGGCATGACAGCACGCTCTGGTGGCAGTACCGTGTACTATGTCAGTTGGACTCTACATCTCATGGTGGAGACACTGCCTGCAAAATAAAGACTTATGTCCAGCACAGGCAGAGTCATTTCCCGCCATTTCCCCCATCCCAGGCCTTCATCTTGGATTATGTCATGGAACAGATGACAGGTCTCTCTGATGCTAGTAGTGTGTACTAGATCTGGACCTCCTGGTGAACACACTGTTTCCCGCTATCTTGGATAATGGTACTTGCATCATCAGCTGACGTCATGGCGGCCATCTTGGATTATGTCATGGATAAAAGTGCCCTCTGGAGGTGGTACTGTGTACTAGGTCTGTTGGAGTTCTGACCCCTTGGCGACCACACTGGATGGTGGTAGCGCCTCTAATTGTTTAAATAAAGTAGTGCAAGCAAAATAATAAAGACTTAGGTCAAACACAACTCGAGTCTTCTTCCCATCATTTGCTAGGATGAGGTGGCAGTAGGGTGACTTAGGTTAGTGGAGGTAGTCCAAGTGACCTATCTTCCCGCCACTTTCTTATGTTAGTAGAGGTAACTGGGAATTATGGTTAATGTATTCGTGCGGTGTCTTTCTTATGACTGGAGATTTAGTATTAATTTGCTTTTACCGAGCAAGGTGGAGCAGTTGTTAGACACTGGACTCGCATTCGGGATGATGACGACGGTTCAATCCCGCGTCCGGCCATCCTGATTTAGGTTTTCCGTTATTTCCATAAATCACTCCAGGCCAATGCCGGGATGGTTCTCTGAAAGGGCACGGCCGACTTCCTTCCCCATTCTTCCCTAATCCGATGAGACTGATGACCTTGCTGTCTGGTCTCCTTCCCCAAAACAACCCAACCCAGTTTGCTTTTTCGTCAATTGTGGATATGACAAATAAATTTACTATTAAGTCCTTGGCCATGGCTAAGGATGTGTCTTTGTGTGTGTGTGTGTGTGTGTGTGTGTGTGTGTGTGTGTGTGTGTGTGGTCCTTGTGGCCATGGCTATCTGATGGTGTGTGTGTGTGTGTGTGTGTGTGTGTCTGTGTTCTTATGTGTGATCTGCAAGCCTAGGTTTATATGGTAATGGCTACGGTTGGCATTTTTGGAGATTTGTTTAAATTGTAGTATTGAAACGTCCCCTTAGAAAAATTAATAATGACAGTGCTGGAAAAACTCTTACGTTATTTGATTTTCAAACAGCTGAGCAAAACTGAACGTACTCAGACATTTCTCTCTTTACTTATTCTGATCATCATTAAACTGGCACACAATATTCTTAGCGGAACGGAGTCTGACTTTCAATAATCCCTACAAAAGAATGGCCCTGACTAACAATAACCTTTACCTTTCATGAACCACTTACCTCATAAAAATCTTCTGTATTGCAATACAGTGAGCGCCAATACTGCCAGCTAAATAAAAGATTCTAAGTATTGAAGGCACTACCTACTGATTGGTATAGTTAGCAAATGAAAGATTTTGATAGAGAACAAACAATGTATTTACCTTAATAATGTTCAAAAGTCACCATATATGTATCTATCAGTTTATGAAATCCATCTTTACAAATTTCCTTTTTCTGGCAGCCACACGTTCAGATCGTCTGCTTATAATAAACTCTCAAAACTCTGGCATCTCTCTCTCTCCACATCCACCACTGCTGGTGGCTCACCTCCAACTGCCCAATGTTACGCACTGCTCACATCCAACTGCCCAACACTACACAAGCGAATATTCCAACAATGAGTCCAACCAGCCACAGACTGCACACAGCACAGTCAGAGATTTTCATACACAGCACTACAAGGCATTACCAACATAAAAACCTAAACAACCTACTTATATAGCTCCCCACAAAAAATTTTACAAATTGTTTTGGGCAATGGCCATTACATTTTTGCTAAATTTTTCTATATTAACGCTAATAAATATATCAGATGCAAACACGTACTGATACACTATTGGTCAAAAGCAAAAATTGCCCTCACAGTCCTTAAAGACACTCCTTATCATTCATCACAGTAGCAATTGCAGTTTTTTTTTGCACAAAGTCTGTGCAGTAAAATAAAATGTACACTCAAGTAGTGGATTTCCATGCAGTCTTGAAGTAGTAGTGTTGTCCTTCCAATGGAAAGACAGTGCGAACTCTTGACATGCAGACAGGTAATGGGCCACAACAGAGCAAACCCACAGCAGTCAGTCGAAGTTTTGAAGAATAGTGGTAGGAAGGTCATCACAGAGCAGACCCACAGTAGTCCTGGTAGAGATTATTGTACTGGTGGGCCACCAAAATTGCAGACCCAGTGTAGTCCTTCTAGAGATGGGCAGCAGCCATCCGTTGCAACTGTGCCAGTGCACAATCACCATCAAAGAGTCTTACAGATAATATAGCAAGTCTATGATCCACCACTTGTGCACTTAGAAAATTTTTTTTGAAATGTGCTTGTAATAATTAATTTGAAGAACTGGTGTCTATACAATTTTATGACATGAGAATACAGTTACAGCAGTGCAGAAAACATAATTAAAGAACATAATAATACAGATAATATTTGTAGTAATATAGGCCTTACAAAAGAATATAAATAAGCATATACACCAGTGTTACAGGAATTATGACATAAGTAAATAAATGAGAATATTCAAACATTAATTTGACATATGATCATTAAAGGAAAACATAACAGAGTAAATAATACCTAAAATTTTCCCAAAGTATTTGAAGATAACAGTGTTCCTCATCATAGTGAATGTAGCTTAGTATTAGAAAAATTCTACAACATAACTCTTATCAGATGAACGCATAAAGACAGGAAGAACACAAATACGCAAGGGTGCACAAACACATAGCAGAATAACACAAAAGGAAAGGACAGGGTTTGTTTTCAGTGTAACATTTGGTACTGCAGTCCAACCCAGAGCTTCATTCCATAGATCTTTCCTCTTATTTCAACATTTATTCCCGCAAAAAAATCCTATCTAAGCATGCTTTCTGTATTTATATGTTCACATATTTCTTACCTCATTATTTATTTTCCATTATCTTACCTCATCATTTGTTTCAAAGAAAATCCTACCTAAACCTGTTGTCCCTAAATCTTACTTTTTTGTTCATATCCTCTTTCAAAATAATTATTCTTCATTGTAGACTACTTTTTTGGCCAAATCGTTTTCTTATACCTTCTCAATGCATTTCTTCAAATTCATCACAACTCATTCTCTTATATGGCCTACCCACTCTTAAGCTAACTTAAATCTACTGAGCTCAGATATACATACCAGAGAAAGAGGCAATGCAGCAGCACAAAACAATTAACAGAAACAGCAATGACAAAAAATGTAAATTGGCAAAGCAAGCAGCAGTATATCTAAATTAGCAAAGCAAATGCAACATTACAACTAATATAAGGCAATGTTCAGCAACAAGAAAAATGAATCAGTAGTAAAACTGGCTTAATACAACGTAAAATTCAGTAGGACTATGCCTGGCAAATGGCAGCAGCAAATGCAATAACTTATACCTGAACATGACAAAGCTCAAGCAGATAAAATATTACAGTAAAGATAGGAAATGTCTAATACCAAATGTCTAATACCTATGTCACATCTTAACACTAAGAGTGATGCATCACAATAACTTACTATACCAAACAAGTTATCAAATCGTTGAAAAAATTATGTATGCAGTTGCTGTGAAGGGGAATGTCTATTTGTGCTCCCTTTTTTAAAGAAATTAGATCATAAAATTATTATTTACTTTGAAACTTCCTGGCAGATTAAAACTGTGTGCCGGACCGAGACTCGAACTCAGGACCTTTGCCTTTCACGGGCAAATGCTTCTGTGAAGTTTGGAAGGTAGGAGACGAGGTACTGGCGGATTTAAAGCTGTGAGGACGGGGCGTGCTTGGGTAGCTCAGTTGGTAGAGCACTCGCCTGCGAAAGGCAAAGGTCCCGAGTTCGAGTCTCGGTTTGGCACACAGTTTTAATCTGCCAGGAAGTTTCATATCAGCGCACACTCAGCGGTAGAGTGAAAATTTCATTCTAGAATATTTACTTTGTCTGTAGACAGAAAAAATTTCTATTAGTACAGCTATTCAATTTTATTTTAACTAATGCTGCAGTGCAGTTAGAAACTAGATATTAAAAGAATAGGCATATATATATATATATATATATATATATATATATATATATATATATATATAAAGCAAAGCATGAAATGTCATTCACTAGCCATGTGGCATTTCATAAGGCAGTAAAAATATCTCTCAACTAGAAAGAAAGTAGTCATTGTTAAAATATTTCTCATCATTTCATTAGGCATTTCAGTAAATATCAGAAATTACGAGCTCCAAAGTGTAATCATATGTTTTCAAGTATGAGGGTGTCGTATTTGCGATGCTTTCTACAAAGAAATGTCAATAGCGAGGTTAAAGAAAGTTTTGTCAGCATTCACGTGTGTACACACATTTCATAACTCTTAAAGTACGATTCTTGGTTTCCAACATCCTTTTCACAAATCAGAGTCTCTAACCACTACTCATTATTCCTTACCTTATTACACATTTACATATTCATCAATACATCTTCAATATTTCATCATAATAAATATGTAGCATAACCAAATTCCTCATATAGCATCATCTCATTCATCGTAAAGATATCTCAACATCATAATACACATTGTTGTCGTAATAATATCATCATACCACATCAGTCACATCTCAGAATCGTCACAGATTCTTTCAGTAATTTCAAAACAAAACAAAAAAATTCTCCCCTCCTTTCAATAGTGTCATCTACCTCAAACATACTTCAAAAATCACGATCCCATACGAAATACATCATTCAAAGCTCCCATAGTATCACAATGGTTCCAAAAAATATGAACAGATAACAAAGTACAGAAAAAATACAATTTCATAAGAGTGAATTAATTTAACTGTGTAATTACGTAAATATGTGTCACTGACATAGTAAAAAAGTGTTTGTCCCACTGTGAAATAATCAGATAGCTATGTAATTCTGTGTTAGAGAAATATGGTACCGATGTATAAAGTTGTATAAGCAAATACCATATTAGCTAGGGCTCCTTGCGCTTGACACACGCTTAGCACACAAATTAAGCGTGTACCCCCTGAGGATTAATGTAATTATACCCTCAGGTGTTACAGATTACAGCAAAGGAATGACATGTATCACCGAAAACCTTCTTTGTGTCTTTGTAATTCAAAAGTCTTTCGAAAAAGTGTTTTAAATACAACATTTAATCATTCAAATGCGTGTCCTGTAGCACTAAACTGTGCATCTTGCTGTAAGATAACTTCTGTCATTACTTAACGGTAAAAATGTGCCAAATGTCGTAAATTATCGTCCTCCATAAGCAAAGTTCTGCAGAAGTCAATGTACTTACCTTGTCATAAACAAAAGTGAAATGCTATGCGTATAGATATCGTAGTTATTACGCTTATTGCCGTGATCAAGATAGTACTGTACTGTAACTTATTGTTGTGCTATGGAAAAGGCTGTCTCATTGTGGCTATATCACAAAAGTTACTACTAAAACCTGTTTTACTTTCCAGTAGAATACAGAAAAACTGTGCAGATATAAAACAGATAAGTCATCTGTAATCTCTCAGAAAGTGCTTTAAATACAGAATGTCTTTTCAAGTAAACCAAAATGTTGCATTAAAATCTCATTAGCAGTATATGTTCCAAATATGTAAGCCTTATAGTCGTTATGTAATCGTGCAACTAACAAACAAGAATGTACACACAATAACACTGTGTCGTCTGTTCACTATAAAAATGCATTCGTAATTAGTGTCTAAATAAGTTCCCTAGGTTCTTGCCTGAATAGTTGACTTCAAAACATTGTTGCATGTTAACAGTTTCTAAGTGTGACAAAGCATACTAGTAACGTGAAGTGAAAAATTCTATGGCAAAGACTAAGTTAAAAAGCAGATTATCTCTCAATAAACGGTTTTACATGTGAAATGTGGTGTAAACCTTTGCTCTTCCTAGTACACAGATTTTCAACTTCAATGCAATTATCATGTGGTATACATCGGATTCTGTAAGGTCCATTGTAAATCAGAATGAATTTGTGTCTCAAGTGTTTCTTCTTATGTGACAATGAATGAATTTTAATGAGAACTTTCTGACCAATATATAGTTTCTTTGCATTTGCTTTACTGTGTAGTTTTCTCCCTTTGTCTGCAGCAGAATTTATATGTTTAATAGCCAAATCAATTATGTCTTTGTGTCGTGGTGGTAAAGCAGTGGAGTCGTGAGGCATTTCATTGAGCAAGTTTTGAAATAAGTGTAAACATCTGTCCCGATACTGATACTTTCTGTGACAATAGAGTCTGCAAAGCTTACTGATTTCTTTCATAATCCGTTGAGACAGGTTACAATGTGGTGAGTACAATGAAATAAAAACAGGTTTGATTTTATGATTCCGAAGCATGTGTGACCAAACAGCAGATCTGAATTGCAGTCCATTATCTGAAATGACTTTAGCAACGTGTCCAACTTCACGTAAGAAATTTAAACAAAGGCATTGGCTACAGACCGTCCAGTGGCTTTACGTAATGTAGTGAAAGAAACAAATTTTGAAGTAAGTTCATCAGCTACTAGAATGTACTAAAATCCATTCGATGTTGTGACAAGGGGTCCCAAGAGATCAACAGCAGCAAATTCTTTTAATTTAGAAGGAATTATAGGAAACAACGGAGCGCGATGTGAGATGGTAGATGGTTTAGCCTTTTGACAATGCTTACAAATAGACAAGACTCTCTCAATTCTGTTTTCCATATTGTTAAAATAACAAGTCGTCTGAAGAATATGATAACATTTTCGTGGGCCAAAATGTGCGCAGCTGAAATGAATGTACCAGATGAGCTGATTAAGAAAATCCTCAGAAATGCAAAGTACCCATAGCTTGTCATCAACAGTGCAACGTTTGAAGAGTACGTTGTTTCTAACCAGATAATAATGCCAAATCTGCGTGTTTATCCTTTCATGCCATTTACTTTTGATGTCTTTCCAAATCAGATCCTTATCTTGATCATACAACGTAGGCTTTAATGTCTTTTAAAGATGTAGTGATGAAGTTTTCAAAGGCTACTTTCTGAATGTAAAGAATACTGAAATTGTTTTGAGGTTAGCTTCTGTGTTGCTTTTCTCAAGCCCAGCTGGTGCACGTGACAGTACGTCCGCCACAGTGTTCTCCTTGCCGGGAATTTAGACTATTATGAAGCGGAATTTTGCAGAATCAATGCCCAACGTTTTAACCTGTCATGATTTAATTTTGAAGACATAAGAAATTGTAATGCACGGTGATCACTGTATACTTTTACGCGCTTATCAGAAAGAAAGAAACGAAATTTGTTAAATGCCCAAATGATAGCTAAAGCTTGTAATTCAGTGACGGAAAAATTCTTTTCAGATTTTGTTAGCACGCAGCTAGCATGAGGAACGGTTTCCTGAACAATAGTGAGATTTTCTATGGCTTCTTGAAATAAAAGGGCACCAAGACCGACTTTAGAAGAATCCGTGCTAAGGCAGAAATCTTGTGACAGACGTTGATGAGCTAGTATTGGCGCGTTAAGTAGCGCTTCTTTCAAAGAATTGAATTCCAACTGTGCCTGTTCGTCTCAGTTCCAAATAGTATTTTTTCCAATGAGAGAACAAAGTTTTGGTGTTACTAAAATTTGCATATTCAGAAAACGACGGTAAAATTTACGAGACCTAGAAAACTGCAGACTTGTTTTTTTGTGGATGGAACTGGAATGGCTCTGATTGCTTCCAACTTTCAGGATCCGGCTGAATGCCTTCAGAAGAAATAATGTGCCCCAAAAACTTCACCTTTGTCCTACCGAATTCAGACTTTTCCATGTTAACTGTTATTCCAGATTCTGCAAAAATACGTAACACACTGTTGAGGATGCGACTGCGTTGTTCCCATGAGGCTTCTGCTTTTAGAATATCGTCCACATATAAGGTGATATGGCGTTTTAAGAACTCAGGTAATATGGATTGAAGCCCACGAATGAATGCTGCCAAAGAAATGTTCAAACCAAAAGGAAGTTTCCGAAACTGATAAAAAACGGCGAAACAAAGAAAAGCTGTGTATTTTCTACATTCTGGATGAAGTTCAATCTGATGAAAGCTGGATCTGAGATCAATGTAAGGCAACACTTTTACACCATTAAAATTTTGAAGAAGTTCTTCCAACGTTTGCGGTCTGTCTGTTTCAGGAATGATGATAGTGTTGATTTGTCTCGAATCTATGACAAGCCTGATCGATCCATTTTTTTCTCAACAACATGTAATCAACATGTAATGGATTGTTGTATGAGCTTACTGCAAGCTTAATAATGCACTCGTCAAGCATAGATTGTATTTCTGTTCTAAAACGGTCCCTAAATGTTCCGGAATTACGTATGGTCTAATACAAAATTTAGTATGCTTACGAACACGAAACTGGTATTGAAATCCTTTGATAGTTCCTGTTTTGTGAGTAAAAACTGTGGAATGTGTTTGTAAAACGTCAAAAAGGTCCTGCCTATCACTGTCATTACAGTTCTCAATTTTTGAAGTTTATTCTGAATTAAGTCATTAGTATCAAACACGTCGTCGATATCATCCCTGTCAATACTTGCAAAGTGATTGTTAGTGTCAAGATCCGTCGAAAGATCCGAACTGTTTTCTAACAGGAAGTAAATCCGATTAATTTCCTCGTCATGGTTTGAGAGCCAATCTTCAAATTTCAAAGCTATTGACTTACCTTCTTTCTCTAAACTTATTTCAGCATTGTGAAAGTATAAGATTGCTTTGTATTCATTCAAAAAGTCTACTCCAAATATAATTTATGTTGACAATAATGGAACGATAAGAAAGTTCATAGTGAATCTGCGGCTTTGACAAAAGAATTCTAAGTTGGTTTGTTGGCGTACATCTACACTTTTTCCAACGATTGCACCTTGTAATTTAGTCTTACGTAAAGGAAGTGTGGGGCAATCGTTCGATTTGTTGCATTTGCTAAAAGCAGTTTCATTAATTACCGAAATGGGACTACCAGAGTCAAGTACTGCTGTAAATTTTACGTCATTTACTGTGATGTGAATTACAGGATATGCAATGTTGTTATGTTTTACGCCATGTTCCTGGAGTAAGATGTCCCTAATGCCTTCCATTTTTAAGTAATTAATAGACACAGCAGCTACGTCATCAGCTTCATAAGTATGTTTTGTGGCTGCCAACGGTGTGAGTCATTGTCTACTGTCTCTTTGTTGTCGCGCATCATTAATTGGGATTTAGAGATCTGACCTCTACAATTTCAACTTGTCGAGAGGGCCCTGTCCTGTTTGAATCACGCCAATTATGGTTAAATTCTGGTCTTTTGTTAAGATTATATCGTCTTGTCGGTAGTTTCCATAGTTTCTTTGTTGTCGGTCACTTGGTGGAGAATTTCTCCCAGAATCATAACTGCGCGGTGGACCGTTGCATCAGAAGTTCATTCTGTCTCCCTTGATAATAATAGTTCTGGTTCCCATATTGTCTGTTTCTATGATTGTCTCTGTCATAGTCATTACCACGGAGAGGTGATCTTTCCCTGTAATTATTATGACTCTGCCAGTGGTTGTCATACGGGTGGTGTCTGTTTTGGTCACGATCTGCGTTGTAAGAATAGCCTTGTCGTGTCCAATTATTATTTCTGTCGTCACGGAATTGTGACGGATGTGACCTGTAATTGTTGTTCTCCTGGTTTCGCGCCCCACGATAGTCAGCGTCAATTTCCAATTCTTGTAAGAGTCCCTGAAAAGCTTCGATATCGTCTTTGCAACGTCGTGCCAAAGTAATATGTCTTAAATGTTCCAGCAATTTAATTAAGCAAATGCGGATGAGTTCTGAAGGGCTGTATGGGTTTGACAGGTACTGATTCTTGTGCAGCATGTCTTCAGAATATTTGGCAAGACTGGAAAATTCAGATTGTTCGAAATGTTTCATCATTATGGTGCTATGTTTTACTCGATCTTGAATATCTTGAGACCAATATGCTGAGAGGAAGGCATGATAAAATTCTCCTTCACTGTGGCAATCGTGCATGACCGATCGCATTCTTACAGCTGGTTCATTCTCTAAGTAGCCACACATAAATTATAATCTGTGTTCTAATGACCAGCTGGGAGGAAAACAATGAGAGAATTGATGAAGCCACGCTTGGGGATGGATGTCGTTGCCGGAATTCTTAAATGTTTTGAATTTATGTGTAGTAATGAACAAAATGGCTCTGAGCACTATGGGACTTAACATCTGAGGTTATCAGTCTAGTAATGAACAGCTTATAGTCAAAGTCATCGTGACGGCGAGTCGCATATCGATCAGTATTACATCATGTTGGCAGTTCCATCTCAACATTCGGTGCACCTTGCCAATTTGTTTCAAAATTTCCGAAATTCCCTGTCTTATTATTTTGTGACTTTTCCTTATTTTTGAGTACTTCTTCCCGTGTCGGAGCGCGAGTGTCCTCTGAAATATGTAATTCTTGCATTACGTGTATCAACTGATCTTGTACTTCCCGCATTTCTCTTTTGTACTGTGTATTGATTTTTTTCTGATTTTGTTTAAATTTCTTAATTTGTTCATACTCTTCTGTGTCAGTGAAGGCTAGCGGTCTTGCGTCATTCAGATCATCATCTGCCTTTGTAGATAAGTTAGTGAACTGATCCGAAAGTTCGGCTACTTTTTCCGATAATGAACTGATTTCCTCCGTGTATTTTCCTGAACCAAGCTTTAGATTATCTACTGTGTCCTTTAAGTTTTCCCGAGTTTGTACAAGTTGCGTAATCGTATCGTTAGACGCAACTGAGTCTGTAAGGTGTCGCGATTTGATTCTGTAATGCATTTTCATGACGCGAAAAAATTGGTTGAAAATGCTCACAAATTTGTGGTTTTACGTCATTACAGACTTTTTGACATTTCGATTCGATTTTAAGTAACTCAGCAGTTAAACCTTCACGTGTTTGTTCAAGCGTCTGCTCAATTGTGTGTAACTTTTGAAGCTGTTGCTGTGTTTGTCTCTGACTTTGTTCCATTGTGTCTAACTTTTGAAGCTTTTGTTCCGTTTGTTTTTGATTTTGTTTCATTTGTTGCATTAATTGCAATAACAATGTACTGATGTCTGGAACCTGTTCCTCAGTGCTATTCGGCAGAGCATTTTCACCGGCAACATTCGCGTTATGAAAAGCAGAAAATGTATCTTGACTTGATTGAGAAAAGGGTAATGATGCAGAACCTGAATATACAGTATTTGCAAGATTTTGTCCTGTCATTTCGGATTCCTGAGGCGAACTATTTCCGACCGACCGATCGACAATACTACCCTGTTCACTAGCTGTTTCACTGCCTACACCATTATTTAGTGCCTGGTCCATTTTCCTATGCACAATTATTAAATTACTATGTTGAACATTACTTAATTCATTACATTGTGGTGCTAACACACTACTCTGGTCTTCACTGTCATTTCTCAGTTTACTTTGGAGCCTAGTATAACGTTTTCACACGCCATTATTGTCGCAATATTTCACACGATAACACAGAAAAGCACAATTTGAAGAGCAAAATAAGAAAACACATTAACGTATCACTAAAAATAATATCCAATTAATTGGAAGCGCGGCTGCGAAATACTTGGTGCAAATCTAAATGCATGCCACAACTGTTTTACAGTACAACAATGAAAAACTACAATTACAAAGGAAATTCTCTCTACAATTACGCTCTAGCAAGAAACAATAACTACACTAATTACACAAACTACAAGAAAAAATCATAAGATTTCAGTGAAGTATCCTCGGCTAAGGGTCGACATATGAAACGTCCCCTTAGAAAAATTAAGAATGACAGTGCTGGAAAAACTCTTACGTTATTTGATTTTCAAACAGCTGAGCAAAACTGAATGTACTCAGACATTTCTCTCTTTACTTATTCTGATCATCACTAAACTGACACGCAATATTTATAGCGTAACGCAATCTGACTTTCAATAATCCCTACAAAAGAATGGCCCTGACTAACAATAATCTATACCTTTCATGAATCACTTACCTCATAAAAATCTTCTTTACTCAAATTACTGCAATACAGTGAGCGCCAATACTGCCAGCTAAATAAAAGATTCTAACTATTGAAGCCACTAACTACTGATAGGCGTAGTTGGCAAATAAAAGATTTTGATAGAGAACAAACATTGTATTTACCTTAATAATGTTCAAAAGTCACCATATATATATATATATATATATATATATATATATATATATATATATCAATTCATGACAGCCATCTTTACAAATTTCCTTTTCCTGGCGGACGCACGTCCACATCGTCCGCGTATAGTAACCTCTCAAAACTCTGGCATCTCTCTCTCCACATCCACCACTGCTGGCGGCTCACCTCCAACTGCCCAACGCTATGCGCTGTTCACATCCAACTGCCCAACACTACACAAGCGAATATTCCAACAATGAGTCCAGCCAGCCACAGACAGCACACAGCGCAGTCAGCGATTTTCATACACAGCACTACAAGGCATTACCAACATAAAAACCTAAACAGCCTACTTACAGTATCTGTGGTGTGTGTGTTTATGTTTATAATTGTTTCTTGTGCATTAAATTTGGTAGTGATACAAGTGATTTATCTTGTTAGTATTTAGTAATTATTTTAGATTGTGGCTGGGTGGGTCAAGTGAAATTTCAGTATCGGTTTTCATATTCTTTGTGGGTTTCTGGTATTGCTCGCTTCTTTTGAGCTATAAGGTCAAGCGATATTTGCCATACCAATTGTTTTTCGTTGTGTTGGTCGTTGCGGATTTCGCGTGATTGATGTCGGGGTTTCGTTTGGAATGGCGTCAATATTATCGTCATATAGTTAGTTTGTCCATGCCCAAAACTCACTGATTCCCGCTGTTGTCCATCTACTTTCATTCCGTTGCTAGTGTTAAATATTTCGCATGTTATTTATGTTTGTTTGCCGGTGTGATGAGCGGCACCATGGTTGCCATAATGTATACGCATGAAGTAGAGGTGGCCGCTATCTAGATGACCTCCTAGATCAAAGCCGAAGGGTGGTTCCTCAATTTACGATTTTACTCTCAAGGTCAACGGAAGAGCAAAGAGCATTGAGTGTGCAGCTTCAGGGTCTATCAGAATCCGCGTTTAATAATGTTATTAAATGACGAAGTGTCGGTCATATTCAGCAACCTACGCAAAAGTGTGCGAAGTATATTCGCTCTTTCTCTCGCACACCGGAGCCGAGTGAACAGTATGTGCGTCAGGCACGCGTTTGGAAGGCTCCAGTTCAGAACGGTCGGCAGATTATGACACTGACGTGTTTCCCACAGTACTTTGATGTAATTTTGAGGCACAGCCAGCATTTCCTTCACTGATTGCAAGCGTCATCCCGAAATTAATAACTCCTATTTCTTTTTGTTGATTTTCAGTGTCCGAGCCAGATTACAGGTATGTTGGTGGAGAACTTATTTCTGAATCTGCTCACTAATGTCCTGTTGGTTTCTGTCTCCTATGGCAGATAGCAACAGCAGGGTAGCGTTCCAAACTGACGTCTGACTTCGATGTGTGTGGGAATTGAAGCCGTGTCATTGATATGCTCGGTGCTGAGAAAATTGCGTCAATTGAAATCCATCGACGCTTGCTAAAGGTATGTGGAGAATGTACAGCAGCGGTGTGTAACGTAGGGTGGTGGGTACTGGGTTCCAGTACTGATAAACAGGATGTTCACAGTTGATGCTTTCCCTTATAATTAACAGCATCCTGATAAACGTCTGTGATGATTGACGGATCATGACTAAGGGATTGTATAGAAATCTGAATGTTGCTTGCAATGCTTTTTTGGACAAGATGGTTGTAACCTTGCTTATCGCAACAAAGTGGGTGCTGCAGATGTTTACAAAACACCGCAAAATCAACGACTAGAAATTTGTTGTGATCACCAGCAGGCTGAAGATGACAATTTCCTGTGCACTGTTATCACTTGGTATGAGAGATGGTGTCATCTTTCGAGGTGAAATCCAAAAGACACTCCATGGAGCGACATCATGCAAATTCTCCAACGAAGAAGTTCACAACACAGCCCCTTGCTGGCAAAGTAATGCACAGTCTTGTCGGATAGGCGGCATGTGGTTCTTTGGCATTTCTTTGATCGTAAAGCAACTGCCAGCTGAGAATGGAATAAGATGATTCTAACTAGACTGAAAGCCCAAATTTCGATATTCATTCCAGAGAACGAAAGGCAAACTACGTGGCGAACTTGCTGCAAATTCGTATGCTGTCGTCGAAGTTGTAAAGCAGACGCAAGCATCATCTGTCGCAGACTGTTGTTCATCATTGACAAAAGTGTATAAAGAATAGTGGTGACCATGTGTGAAAAAGGCAACACATTGGTGAAATCTTGCTCCGTTTAGCTATATATCTGTTGAAGCTTCAATGAGAGAGAATTAGAAGTGATCAGTTTTTTAATGGGCCTGTTGATACAGGAGAAGAGTGCGGTGACTTGGTGTTACAGAGCGACGAGCGAGACGTGTGGCGGCTGAACTCGCAGCTGGGCAAGGCGGTGTCGCAGCTGCCGCTGGCCAGGCTGTCCGATGACGACACGGTGTACCTGTTGAAAGCCACCGCCATGATGGTGGCGGTCACACACGCCCACGCGGCCCAACTCACGTTGCTTACCTCGGGTCGCATCTCCATCCAGTAAGTACCAGGCAGTATCCACTCACCTTTCCGCGACCGGTCCTATTATTAAATCTAAAATCCAACTCTGCGATTTTCTCCTACGTGTAACACTACTGAATGGTTCAGTTACTGTTCGATTCTATAGAACAAAAGAGATCCGGCACAATTTCTCCCACTTTGATTCCTCTGGCTTGACCAAGCGATTATGGTCGCGATAGTAGTGTTGGAACGGTCTCTATTCCCTTTATTTGAACATAAACGCTGGTCGCAAGTTGTATGCAGGTTACAATTAGCCGCACAACACAAGCCTCTGGCTCTCTGCAGTTACGTAAAGAATGAACGCTGCAAAACACTGCTCCGTCGTAATGCTGTGAAAAGTCCACCCATAGTAAAACAAACCATAGTCCAAGCTCACGGAGTAAATGGTCACCAAGAGTGTAGCTGGCACATACACTCCTGGAAATTGAAATAAGAACACTGTGAATTCATTTTCCCAGGAAGCGGAAACTTTATTGACACATTCCGGGGGTCAGATACATCACATGATCACACTGACAGAACCACAGGCACATAGACACAGGCAACAGAGCATGCACAATGTCGGCACTAGTACAGTGTATATCCACCTTTCGCAGCAATGCAGGCTGCTATTCTCCCATGGAGACGATCGTAGAGATGCTGGATGTAGTCCTGTGGAACGGCTTGCCATGCCATTTCCACCTGGCGCCTCAGTTGGACCAGCGTTCGTGCTGGACGTGCAGACCGCGTGAGACGACGCTTCATCCAGTCCCAAACATGCTCAATGGGGGACAGATCCGGAGATCTTGCTGGCCAGGGTAGTTGACTTACACCTTCTAGAGCAGGTTGGGTGGCACGGGATACATGCGGACGTGCATTGTCCTGTTGGAACAGCAAATTCTCTTGCCGGTCTAGGAATGGTAGAACGATGAGTTCGATGACGGTTTGGATGTACCGTGCACTATTCAGTGTCCCCTCGACGATCACCAGTGGTGTACGGCCAGTGTAGGAGATCGCTGCCCACACCATGATGCCGGGTGTTGGCCCTGTGTGCCTCGGTCGTATGCAGTCCTGATTGTGGCGCTCACCTGCACGGCGCCAAACACGCATACGACCATCATTGGCACCAAGGCAGAAGCGACTCTCATCGCTGAAGACGACACGTCTCCATTCGTCCCTCCATTCACGCCTGTCGCGACACCACTGGAGGCGGGCTGCACGATGTTGGGGCGTGAGCGGAAGACGGCCTAACGGTGTGCGGGACCGTAGCCCAGCTTCACGGAGAATGGTCCTCGCCGATACCCCAGGAGCAACAGTGTCCCTAATTTGCTGGGAAGTGGCGGTGCGGTCCCCTACGGCACTGCGTAGGATCCTACGGTCTTGGCGTGCATCCGTGCGTCCCTGCGGTCCGGTCCCAGGTCGACGGGCACGTGCACCTTCCGCCGACCACTGGCGACAACATCGATGTACTGTGGAGACCTCACGCCCCACGTGTTGAGCAATTCGGCGGTACGTCCACCCGGCCTCCCGCATGCCCACTATACGCCCTCGCTCAAAGTCCGTCAACTGCACGTACGGTTCACGTCCACGCTGTCGCGGCATGCTACCAGTGTTAAAGACTGCGATGGAGCTCCGTATGCCACGGCAAACTGGCTGACACTGACGGCGGCGGTGCACAAATGCTGCGCAGACAGCGCCATTCGACGGCCAACACCGCGGTTCCTGGTGTGTCCGCTGTGCCGTGCGTGTGATCATTGCTTGTACAGCCCTCTCGCAGTGTCCGGAGCAAGTATGGTGGTTCTGACACACCGGTGTCAATGTGTTCTTTTTTCCATTTCCAGGAGTGTATGTAGTTTGTACATAGACTCAATACGACACTGGCTTGCTATCACGGAGCAAGCTTCTTTATTCCACTACAGAGACCATGGAAAAAGCATGGTGATGTGACATGGCAGAGGAAGGCGTGTCTCTGGCCTGTTGTGGTGTGCTCGCGGCTCCCTGCGTTTAGATGGAGCCGCTGATTGTGGGAATTTTTAAACTGTCTCGATCTCTGGAACGCTGTCTGCAGCAAAATACATTTCCTATCGACGGCGTTTTAGTTATGATATTCTGCCATTAACATTAGAATTGGGGATCACTAAGGAGACGAAGTTAAGGAATTCTGCTACATAGGCAGCAAAATAACCCATGATGGACGGCGCAAGGAGGATATAAAAAAGCGGACTACTACTGACAAAGATGGCATTCCTGGCCAAGAGAAGCGTACTAGGGTCATAGATAGACCTTAATTTGTAGAAGAAATTTCTGAGAACTTACATTTGGATACAACTTTGTATGGTAGTGAAACATGGATTGTATAAAATCGGAACAGAAAAAAATTGAAACATTTGAGATATAGTGCTACAGACGAATGCTGAAAATTAAGTGGACTGATAAGATAAGGAGTGACGAGGCTCTCCGCAGAATCGTCGAGGAGAGGAATATGTGGAAAACACTGACAAGAAGAAGAAACACGGTGCTAGGACATATGTTAAGACATCAGGGAATAACGTCCATGGTACTAGAGACAGTTTTAGAAAGTAAAAGCTGTACAGGAAGACAGAGATTGGAATACTTTCAGCAAATAATTCAAGATGTAGTTTGTAGTTGCTACTCTGAGATTAAAAAGTTGGCACAGGAGAGGTATTTGCAGCAGGTCACATCAAACCAGTCAGAAGACTGATGACTCAAAAAAAAAAAAAAAAAAAAAGATCTACCAGATTCAATAATATTACAGTTTCATAGTCATAAGTAACAACTTATTTATGAGAGGAACGTATATTGTCCATAGTCAGCTGGAAGTTTGGAGTTTCTGCTACTGCTAGTCGTCATAAAATTGTCGCCCACACAAAACAGTCTGTGTGCCCCTGCCCACAGGTGGGCTGCAATGCTGAAGGCTTTTGCTTTCTGCTGGGCTGCTCTAGGCCCTTGTGCTTCGCTGTGGTGTTTATACCTGACTCGCTGTAAAGTAAAAATTGCAATATTTCTGTAAGTACTCCAGCGACAGTGTGAAACTTTCGACTAGAACAATCAAAGACGATTCTCAACATTGTGCAAGAAACAGCTTTGTGTAGAACAAAGTATGGTAATTATTACCTACTTAAATAAGCTTTCCAGCAGTAGTTTATACGATTAAATTGGTAGTGTTAGTTAAATAAGAAAATAAGTCAGACAACAATGAAGAACTGTACAACTACAGTAATAAGGTCTTTCACGGATCCTGGTCGCCAACAATGGTCTTCTGGCGTACTGCAGTTCACAATGCGAAGTCACTGCATCATTCCAACCAGAGCCGTTTGTGTTGTTATGTTAACGGCAGGCGGTAATTTCCCTGTTCGGCCGCTGCTGGTATCTGATCAATGGTGTGGGAGGACACAGAACGTTGCAGGGAGTCCATTATTTGTTCTTGGATAGCAGGCACACATGTGAAGGGTTTACAATGTGCATGGTAAGCAATACAGAGGTCCTCCGTTGTGCTGGTCAGACGTGGTCAAACGGAACCTTGAAGACTAATATGCCCACCCTCAGGTTCCAGTGCTACCAACATTATGTCCCTGTCTCTTCTGGATACCACACGTACCTAGACATTGCAAGATTCGACCAGCTGACTAAATGGAGACCGAGAATGGGGCGCCTTCCAGCCCATTCCAGGTGTCGATAAAGCTGTCTCACATGGGTACAAGGTATACCCATGTCCTTCACAGCGATCACCCAACAGCTGACACTGTTCACATCCCTCATATTCCCTACCAAGCCCGTTAACAACACTAAATGTTAACAACACTAATGCTGTCTAGTGCTTGTTCTGCCTGTCGCAGAGAATAGCAACTGGAATCATTTATATACCCAACGATGGTGTGTACATGTATGAAGCTACATTGACATCCGACTATGTTTTCTGAGGGCTTAGTTTTTTTGTCAGGCAGTATATACACTGCTCAATAAAAGTTTGGTGTACTGGCGTAAAATGTAGTCTACGATACTACAGGTCTCATTGAACTAGGTACGTCGTGCATTATCCAATTATAACCCACAGACTGGACAGTATTTACTACTAGCATGCCTCGTGGCCGTTTTCCAGTCATGTAAAAATACCGCTGCATCAGCAGCACACCACGAGCAGTCCAATATCAACAGCTGCTTCGTTCACTTTGAGTTCAACACTGCAGTAATATGCCACATAGAGGCATGCAGCACTTTTATGGAGTCAGGATAGTGGCTTTACTTTCAGCAGCCCATACACAGCAAGATGTTGCCGATCGGTTACATGTCACTCTAAGCGGTATTTCTAAAGTGTGGAGAAAGTACAGAGAGAAGGTAAATGTGGACGACGAACCTCACAGTGATTGTCCTCATGTGTCGACACCAGTGAAGTATCGTTTCCTTCAAATATTGGCTCACAGGAGTCTTACGTCAGCTGCCAGAAATAATATTGGAAATCACTTCTCCCAGGCAATAGGGATTCGTATCTCAGACCAATCAGTGTGAGGAAGATTGCACCAGGGTGATCTTCATATCAGAAGACCAATGAGAAGTTTTGCACTGAACCAGTGGAACGAACACAATCGAAGGACCTGGTCTCTTGTACATCAACACTGGGCCATTTCAAAATGGAGTAATATGTTTAGCCCGCCCAGTTAGCCTTGTGGTCTAACGCACTGCTTCCCAGGAGGAAAGGCGTGCCAGGGATCTGCCTGACGGATTAGTTTCGAGGTCCAATATGCTGGCCAGTCTGTGGATGGTTTTTAACGTGGTTTTCCCTCTGCCTCGGCGAATGCGGGCTGGTTCCCTTATTCCGCCACAGTTACACTATGTCAGCGATTGCTGCACAAACACTGTCTCCACGTACACGTATGCATACACCATAATTGCTCTACCACGCAAAGATTGGAATTACACTCGTCTGGTGTGAGACGTTCCCGGGGGAGGGGGAGGGGGGGGGGTCCACTGGGGACCAAAACGCACAATAACCCTAGGTTTGGTGTAGGGTGGAGGTGGCGTGAGTGGAGTGCTATAGCCTGTTGTGGGGTTGTGTACCACTGAGGGCTACAGCGGAGACGAAGCATCTCCATCATGTCTAGGTCCTCAGTTCTATACAATACAATGCAATACAACATCATTTTAGCTGAACGAGACCAGGACTGATTTGCAACCAGGTATGGAGAAGCGCTACACGACACCAGCAATGCTGATATGTTCAGGAAGTCCATCCGTTTGCTGCTGGAAGTGTAATGTTCTGGCCAGCCATAATGATGGGATGGCGGAACCCTTTAATTCGCATATTTCAAAATGGAGTAATATCACGGTTGCTGACGAGACCAGGACTGGTTTGCGACCGGGTTTGGAGAAGTGCTAGACGACACCAGGAATGCCGATATGTTCTGGAAGTCCATCCGTTTGCTGCTGGAAGTATAATGTTCTGGACGGAAATAATTATGGGATATCGAAACCCTCTAATTCTCATCTACGGCAGTTTGAGTGGTCCCTGATACCTACAAACGATTGCAAGGCCCAAAAGACGTAAATCAGTGACAACTTCATCCTAGTCGATGGCAATGCAAGACTGCACCGTCCTCTAGCAGTGTGTCAGTATCTTCAAAGATGCAACATCAACCGAGTTCATTGGCCAGCATAGTCCCTAGGCATTAATGCAGTTGACCATGCATGTGACCCGTTGAGGTGGCTATTGCACAGTGTCCGAATGCACCTGACAATGTATTGTCATTTGTAACCAAACCCATTTACGTTATGACGTTTACAGCGCCATCTAGTGGTAAAATTTTCATTAAATTTGTTTCATTTCCGTAACGTTTCTCTTCTCTTCGATAATATTCCACTCAAATGGTTCAAATGGCTCTGAACACTATGGGACTTAACATCTGAGGTCATCAGTTCCCTAGAACTTAGAACTACTTAAACCTAACTAACCTAAGGACATCACACACATCCATGCCTGAAGCAGGATTCGAACCTGCGACCGTAGCAGCAGCTCGGTTCCGGACTGAAGCGCCTAGAACCTCTCGGCCACAACGGCCGGCTATATTCCACTCAAATTTGACGTTATTCTGAGCAGCGGTTCTTTTGTACAGCAGTTTGGAAATGTAACTTTAATTATAATCAACCTGTATTTAACTTGTACTGTCTTTTTAATAATACTTATGTTTAATTTGATTTCACTTACTGATTGCTGGTTTGTAGTGGAGCAATAATATGACACAGACAACTAGTTACAGTATTGAGAAGATTTCTCGATTGCAACGCTCTTAAATTTCAATAGGATGCTTGTTGCTAGCTATATGACCATGTTGTTACTTGGAACACGTTTTCGTATTTGGAGAAATGTTTGGAGTAATGTTTGTAATTCCAGAAAAGGGTTTCAGCTCATAAAAGGTGAATTCCATCATTTAAAAATGGAATAAAAATATATTAAACGTGTATCACCAGGCTGGCTAGAGGAGGAAGTCTGAAAAGTGTTCTACAGTACACTGTTCAACGGTAGTGTTAAGTGTTATGACCAACCTTAAGGAGTTATAGAGGATGTGTTCTGGAAGAATTCGAGCACAGAAACCCTTGTCGGAAAACGTCATCTGACGACATTTCAGAGAGTCGACGTTACAGGTGCCAGGCGACCCCTTAGGTAGCAAGCCTGATTTTGTACGCTGACGGCCGGCCTTGTGGCCGAGCGGTTCTAGGCGCTACAGTCTGAAACCGCGCGACCGCTACAGTCGCAGGTTCGAATCCTGCCTTGGGCATGGATGTGTGTGCAGTCCTTAGGTTTGTTAGGTTTAAGTAGTTCTAAGTTCTAGGGGACTGATGACCTCAGAAGTTAAGTCTCATAGTGCTCAGAGCCATTTGAACCATTTGTACGCTGACGGACCGTGGTCAGAAAACCTCGCAGTGTCGTTTGTCTTTCAGTGATCGCGACTGACTGCCACGGTTGCCGATGAAGAAGCTGCTGCATAGATGGCCCTTTTTCCTAGGAATGCAATGTTCTGTTTGCCTTCGTGGATGACAGTTTTGGACATAGATTTCCAGTTGCAGTTTAGTTTTTTCCTGTATACCGAAAAATATTGCTGGTTCCAGAGGGCTTTAGGAGAAAAGTAAGCTGTGGATGCAAACTCGCGCCCAAAAACAATTCTCCACTGAGCAACAGAACAGCTAATTTCATCTCCACTGGCAATCGTGGTACTCCGCCACAGTCACTGGCTAAACTGCGAGACGTCATGCGTATGGTCCAACACACAGTGTCATCAGAATGAAATTTTCGCTCTCCAGCGGACTGTGCGCTGATATGGAACTTCCTACCAGATTAAAACTGTGTGTCGGACCGAGACTCGAACTCGGGACCCTTGCCTTTCGCGAACATTCCCCAGGCTGTGGCTAAGCCATGTCTCCGCAATAACCTTTTTTTCCAGGAGTGCTAGTTCTGCAAGGTTCGCAGGAGAGCTTCTGTGAAGTTTCGAAGGTAGGAGACGAGGTACTGGCAGATGTAAAGCGGTGAGGACGGGGCGCAAGTCATGCTTGGGTAGCTCAGATGGTAGAGCACTTGCCCGCGATAGGCAAAGGTCCCGAGTTCGAGGCTCGGTCCAACACACAGTTCTAATCTGGCAGGAAGTTTCACACAGTGTCATGTTTGCTGTCCAAGTGGTGCCCTAGTGGCAGGCGCCGACGCCGGCGCCTGTAGCTTCGACGCTCTAAAGCGTCGTTGGATGACGTTCCTACACATCAGTTGATGTGTTTCTCAAGACGACCTCTACAATTCCTCGAAGTCTCTCGCTACCTTTTTGGGACATCCTGTGTACACGTGTACATGTACAGCATGTTCGGAAAATCGTATTATAAATTTTTAGGATTTGTGGAGGAGAGTGAGAACGTAATATTTTGATTAGGAACACATGTCTGGAAACGTAAGGTTTCCTTTCTACGAAGTTTTCAGTTCAGATGTTTAACTCAACCACTTCTGCTTGAGGAGCTGAATTAGGCGTGACGCAGTACAATTATTATGTAACAATTCGATAGGAAGCAACATAGCGAAACGTTAACATAACACTTATGCACATTTGTTTGTATTAACACTTAAACGTGTTTACATTATTCCAAAACAAGAAAGAACCCTGCATACGTACACAACAGTAATGATGCATTACAACAGCGGTTCGATATGGCGACCATCATCATTGTTACAGACATCGTGTGTACGAAGCATGTTCTGGCACACACTCTCCATCCTAGCTAGTGTCTCGTCAGTTTCTAGTGTAGCGGCCAGAACTCGTGCCAGCAAATCCTCCTCTCTCTCTAAAGGAGCCTCGTAAATTCAACTTTTCAAGGCAGACATTAAGTGTCATCAGGTTACCGTCTGACGTAGTAGACATTATCCTGTCTATCGTATTGAATATCGGGGCAACCAGCTCTAACACATTTCTCTTTCCCTCAACACACGGGTTACACATCTGAACTGAAACCGTCTGGACATGGGTTCCTGTTCAACACATTATGTCCTCACTCCCCTGTACGTGTACTAGACGTTTGTAACGGGAATTCCCAAACACCATATACATACATATACATTGATGAGCCAAAACGTTATGATCGCCTGCTTAATAGCTTGTTTGTCCGTCTTTGGGACGAAATACATCACTGATTCTGCGTATCAGGGATCCGACGGGTTGTTGCTAGGTATGTGGAGGTATGTAGCATCAGGTGTCTACGCACGGATCATGTAATATGCGTAAATAACTGGTCGCTTATTTGTGTACGCAGTGGTGGCGCCCGATAGCGATCCAGATGGATTCCTTAGGATTTATGTCAATGTGAGTTTGCTATAATGCTCGTCAGACCACTGCAACACGGTTGAGGCTCCAAGATACGGACATTTATATTGCTGAAAGATGACGTCGCCTTCGGGGTAGACACTAAGCACGAAGAGATGCAGGTGGTTCGCAGCTGTCTGCTTGTCTTCGATTACTGCCACAGGTCCCACACAACTGCAGCAGAATGTCTCACGTAGCATAATACTGCAACCACCAGTCTGCATCCGTGGAGCGCTGCACGTTTCACCTCGATGACAGCGTCTGTAAGACGACAATCAACCTAGTGTAGCAAACATCTGACTTACCCGAAGAACAGAGACGTTTCCGTTGATTAACGGTCGAATTCCGATGGTCATGTGTCCACTGCAATCGTAATTGACGATGTCGTTAGGTCAACATATGAACACGTAGGTGTGGTCTGCTGCGGAGCTCCATTTTCAACAATGCACGATGAACTATACAGAACACGTGTGCATGCAGCAGCAACATGATCTTTCGGCGGAGGTACCACACATCACCATCTACACCATGTGATCAAAAGTATCCGGACGCCCCCAAAAACATAAGTTTTTCATATTAGGTGCATTGTGCTGCCACCCACTGCCAGGTACTCCATATCAGCGACTTCAGTAGTCATTAGACATCGTGAGAGAGCAGAATGGAGCGCTCCGTGGAATTCACGGACTTCGAACGTGGTGGGGTGATTGGGTGTCACTTGTGTCATAAGTCTGTACGCCAGATTTATACAAACCTGAACATACCTAGGTCCGCTGTTTCCGATGTGATAGTGAAATGGAAACGTGAAGGGACACGTGTAGCACAAAAGCGTACAGGCCGACCTCGACTGTTGACTGACAGATACTGCCGACAGTTGAAGAGGGTTGTTAAGAGTAATAGGCAGACATCTATCCAGACCATCACACAGGAATCCCAAACTGCATCAAGATCCACTGCAAGTACTATGACAGTTAGGCGGGAGGTGAGAAAACTTGGATTTCATGGTCGAGCGGCTGCTCATAAGCCACATATCACGCCGGTAAATGCCAAAACGACTCCTCGCTTGGTGCAAGGAGAGTAAACATTGGACGATTGAACAGTGGAAAAACGTTGTGCGGAGTGACGAATCACGTCAATGTGGCGATCCGATGGCAGGGTGTAGGCATGGTGAATGCCCGGTGAGCGTCATCAGGCAGTGTGTGTAGAGCCAAGAGTAAAATTCAGAGGCGGTGGTGTTATGGTGTGGTCGTGTTTTTCATGAACGGGGCTTGCACCCCTTGCTGTTTTTCGTGGCACTGCCACAGCGCAGGCCTACATTGACGTTTTAAACACCTTCTTGATTCCCACTGTTGAAGAGCAATTCGGGGATGGCGATTGCATCTTTCAACACGATCGAGCACCTGTTCATAACGCACGGCCTGTGGAGGAGTGGTTACACGACAAAAACATCCCTGTAATGGACTGGCCTGCACAGAGTCCTGACATGAACACGTTTGGGATGTTTAGGAACACCGACATCGTGCCTCACCGATCGACATCGATACCTCTCCTCGGTGAAACAGTCCACAAAATGGACTGCTATTGCTCAGGAAACCTTCCAGCACCTGTTTGAACGTATGTCTGCGAGAGAGGAAGCTGTCATCAGGGCTAAGGGTGGGCCAACACCATATTGAATTCCATCATTACCGATGGAGGGCGTCACGAACTTGCAAGTCATTTTCAGCCAGGTGTCCGGATACTTTTGATCACATAATGTGTACTACTTCAAAGAGCAGAGAAGCCTCCGAACGCCATGTTCTGTGAAGAGTGTATGCTCCGTTTACATACCTTTGTCACCGCGTCATGTGCCCGCAGCGCCACCAGCCGGCGTCCACCGTCGCGGTGGGCAGTTGCAATGTTTTGGCTCTCAGTGTGTGTGTGTGTGTGTGTGTGTGTGTGTGTGTGTGTATGTGTGTGTGTGTGTGTGAAATAAATGTGACGGCGTAGACAAGCGATTCCGCGGGCAATAATCAAGTACGTAATTAGATTTCTGTGTTTGTTGTGATGTCGTTAGCCTCGGCACGGTAAGATGTGAGAGAAGCACAGCGCCTATGTGGTGACAATGGTCAACACCGACTCAAAGGAAGGCCTCGGCGCTTGGTGACGTCACGTCAGCTAGGCACAGCGAACGCCAGGTCTGTTGCAGGCAGAAACGCCTGGGCGTGCTTATCACTATAAATCTCTTATTTTTGGACAAAATGTTTGCTATTGTTTTGGATTCTGCAGTTTTATTTAGATGAAAGATTTTCTTACTATCGTAAAGCTACAAATGAAGACCATAATTCTGTATTACTGAATCTTGTCGAAACAAACGTAGATCAATATGAGAAGATGCTTTGCCCCATTGCAAGCTTCGGAAATTTTACATTCAAGTAAGTATATTTACTTGATCCATTTTGTTATCGAAACTTACCCCAACCCCCTTACAATTAACTCGTTTCTTTTATTTATTTATTTTCGTTTGACATCGTCACTGGAAATGTTAACTACACTCCTGGAAATGGAAAAAAGAACACATTGACACCGGTGTGTCAGACCCACCATACTTACTCCGGACACTGCGAGAGGGCTGTACAAGCAATGGTCACACGCACGGCACAGCGGACACACCAGGAACCGCGGTGTTGGCCGTCGAATGGCGCTAGCTGCGCAGCACTTGTGCACCGCCGCCGTCAGTGTCAGCCAGTTTGCCGTGGCATACGGAGCTCCATCGCAGTCTTTAACACTGGTAGCATGCCGCGACAGCGTGGACGTGAACCGTATGTGCAGTTGACGGACTTTGAGCGAGGGCGTATAGTGGGCATGCGGGAGGCCGGGTGGACGTACCGCCGAATTGCTCAACACGTGGGGCGTGAGGTCTCCACAGTACATCGATGTTGTCGCCAGTGGTCGGCGGAAGGTGCACGTGCCCGTCGACCTGGGACCGGACCGCAGCGACGCACGCATGCACGCCAAGACCGTAGGATCCTACGCAGTGGCGTAGGGGACCGCACCGCCACTTCCCAGCAAATTAGGGATACTGTTGCTCCTGGGGTATCGGCGAGGACCATTCGCAACCGTCTCCATGAAGCTGGGCTACGGTCCCGCACACCGTTAGGCCGTCTTCCGCTCACGCCCCAACATCGTGCAGCCCGCCTCCAGTGGTGTCGCGACAGGCGTGAATGGAGGGACGAATGGAGACGTGTCGTCTTCAGCGATGAGAGTCGTTTCTGCCTTGGTGCCAATGATGGTCGTATGCGGGTTTGGCGCCGTGCAGGTGAGCGCCACAATCAGGACTGCATACGACCGAGGCACACAGGGCCAACACCCGGCATCATGGTGTGGGCAGCGATCTCCTACACTGGCCGTGCACCACTGGTGATCGTCGAGGGGACACTAAATAGTGCACGGTACATCCAAACCGTCAACGAACCCATCGTTCTACCATTCCTAGACCGGCAAGGGAACTTGCTGTTCCAACAGGACAATGCACGTCCGCATGTATCCCGTGCCACCCAACGTGCTCTAGAAGGTGTAAGTCAACTACCCTGGCCAGCAAGATCTCCGGATCTGTCCCCCATTGAGCATGTTTGGGACTGGATGAAGCGTCGTCTCACGCGGTCTGCACGTCCAGCACGAACGCTGGTCCAACTGAGGCGCCAGGTGGAAATGGCATGGCAAGCCGTTCCACAGGACTACATCCAGCATCTCTACGATCGTCTCCATGGGAGAATAGCAGCCTGCATTGCTGCAAAAGGTGGATATACACTGTACTAGTGCCGACATTTTGCATGCTCTGTTGCCTGTGTCTATGTGCCTGTGGTTCTGTCAGTGTGATCATGTGATGTATCTGACCCCAGGAATGTTTCAATAAAGTTTCCCCTTCCTGGGACAATGAATTCACGGTGTTCTTATTTCAATTTCCAGGAGTGTAATTTATATGTGTAAATGTCGGACTGTTGCCAGTCATTAGATTACAGTCGTTTTCAAGGATAGGAATTCTAAACAGAAACAAAATAGCTTCATACATCGAAAATACTGCTGAGCTTAAACTTTTTTAAATATGCACATTAGAAATGATAAATAGTCCCCTCTTGCAACTGAAAGGAGAAACTTTATAAGATAAAAAAAATGTTATTTGATAAAACAAGTATCTCTCTTTCGCGTCTTCTTCTGTCCCCCACCCCCAACGTGTACAATCGTAAGATATTTCATTAACATTCAGTGCTGCTCACCCCATAGTCAACCAAGATACCTAAAGAAGAGCACCAATATGTTCACAGTTTCTTGTAAAAGCAACCCAGTACAAACGTAACTTCCTCATATTTACAAATAAGGTAAAGAAGCACGAATTCTGTTGCTGCTGGACCATGAAGTTGTTTTTGTATGTCAATCCTTAAAACAGGTGGAAATTTAAGTTCGGGAGTACACTATTTGTTAAGAAGTGTAATGAATTGCACAATTAATTGATTGCACAAATCTCTCAGAACAATGTGTGTTGGTCAACTATCGCCAATAGTTACACATTTTCCTGTGTCAGAGAGGGAGAGACCACCGTTATGAGTATGCCTACAACAGACCTGGCGTTCGCCGTGCCTAGCTGACGTGACGTCACGAACAAGCGCCGGGGCCTTCCTTTGAGTCGGTGTTGCAATGGTACGCTTGTGGCGGGCAGGTGCTGGTGGCGGCGGCAGAGGGCGTGGTGGAACTACGGCAGCGCCAAGAACACGTTGCGGGTGGCGGTGCGCGAGCAGCTGCGTGCCGGCAAGATGGACGACGCGCTGCGCGCAGTGCTGGAGTGCTGCCACGAGCGGCGCGCCCTCGCCGCCCGCGACGCCTCGCTCTACCTCATACACGTCTTCCTGGAGCTCGGCGTGCCGCTCAGCGAGGTACGTGCTCGCCACGCTCACCGACCGCACTACACGGCCAATGCGTACAAGCTTCTCAGAAAGTGGTTGTGCGCCACATGCCTATCTGCGAACGTGTGTGCATTATCTTGACGGGGAGCAAGCAATGAACAATTTCTTTTTTTTAAAAAAAAAAAAGCATGTCGCCCTACAATGTCAACCTCGGACTCGACGATCTTTCAAAAAGTAAGGTGTCGGCACATCCGAAAAAAGGCCGAAGCTCAGAAGTTCACGTGACGTCTAATGTGGGTTAGTCAACTCGAAAGACCTGCACCAGGCGAACGGTCTACCCGACGGGAGGCCCTAGCCACACGACATTTCATTTATCATGTCACTTTGGTACCCAAAATCACCACAGTTCTGCCGAAAGCCGCCGTGAACGTTTCACACGATGGAAAGGTCGTTATAGCCACTCGTTCCCACGTTTCAGCCCTTTACCTGACGACTCGGCGATGCAGATCATAACCGCAACTCCCTGCTTTGAAATCACCCATTTTGCTTATGGGTAGCCGAGGAAACATTTCAGACGCACCGCCGTTCTTAATCTACACGAAAAGGGCTCAGGTGGTGGCATAAAGGGCAGCAATGAAATCATCCCTTTCCTCGGGACGTTGATTCCCACATATTTCGCTGTCGAAAACGACACTGAGCAACAGGACGACGTTCTTGACAATCTTTGCTACTACTGACATCTCCTAACGCTTCAGCCCGTCTGTATGGATATCGTGGGCTAGCAGTACCATTGAAAATCATTTCGCTCCATAAAACTGCATTTCAGCCGCAGATGGTACAACAGGGACCGTTCAAAACTATTCGTAGAAATCTGAATGTGATCTGAAGCAGTAAAAGGGTCTTATGTTTTCTCAGTACTCCTACGGGTCTTTTGCGTTCTCCTAAGGCGTGACCATGGGGCGATGCGACATTGAGATACACATGAATAAAACGGAAAGGCGTCTCTCTAAGGCCCTCCAGTTTTGCAATAACGTGGGTGGCAGCTGCTCCCATTTATTGAAAATTTGAAAAATGTCCGTTTAGAGAGAAAACCTTCCAAATAGTGCAGGCACCTGAAGGTAGGCAATCACTTGGCAGCCCTCCAATGCCAGTTGACTGTCTGCAGCTGTCTAGGACTATTTCACAGGTTTTCTCTGTAAAGGCATATTTTTAAAATTCTCAATAAACATTGGCAGCTGCCACCGTATTGCCGACCTGTGGTGGAGGACGTTAGTGGGACACATTGCTGTTGTATTCACATATGTGTCAATGTCCACCCCTACACGATCATGCCATACAAAGACGTGAAACATGATGGTTGAAAAACATGAGCACCCTTTGCTGCTTCAGTCACTCTCGGACTTCCTCGAATTGTTTTGAACGGCCCCCAGTAGCTCCACCTTGTACACAGACCAAAAATTGGGGTCGTGCTTGAAACGTAACAGTCCAATCCAAACTAATAAAAACACGTAAATTTTAACCATAAATAGCAGTTTCTGACATAGAGGTGTATGGAAATATGTACTTGTGAAAAAGTTACGAAGAAAATAATTACGGAATCTTAATTACACTAATGTGTAGAAGTCTTTTAATTGGTAGGAACATTTTATATGACATGAATCTTCTGTAATTAGCAAATATAACAAGTGTATCATTAACGTTTGATACCTAAGCGTTTATACACGCCTGAACTTATATAGAGATTAGAATTCACTCATGTGTTTAATATATAAGAATCTAGGTAATCATTAAAATATGTCATTTGTTTTAGGATGAGAGTTTTAATTGTTAATTAATGAAATAATAATTTTAAACAATGCCGAGGATTGTTAAATGGTTCAAATGGCTCTGAGCACTATGGGACTTAACATCTGAGGCCATCAGTCCCCTAGAACTTAGAACTACTTAAACCTAGCTAACCTAAGGACATCACACACATCCATGCCCGAGGCAGGATTCGAACCTGCGACCGTAGCGGTCGCGCAGCTCCAGACTGAAGCGCCTAGAACCGCTCGGCCACTCTGGCCGGCGAGGATTGTTAAGAAAGTATAAATACTAACAGCCATATTGGCATGGGGAGTCAGTCTGGTTTTGGGTTTTGAGCAGTGAGCATGTAACTGCTCCTTTTGTATTGTTTGTATTGTTTTGTGTTGTTTGCCTTTTTAATAATACTTTACTTTTGTTTTGAAAGTATAATAAATGTATTAAATGAAACAACAAGTTTACTATTACCAGTCACCGTTTTATTTTTTCCACGACGCGTTTCGAAGGTTTAAACCTCCATCATCGGGTGGATTTACATTACTTAGTATTACATATGTGTGTGTGTTGTGTTACGATTTTGGAGGCACTTGTGGCACTGCCTCCAGTGGTCACAGGTTCCTTTTGCTGTCGTAACACATCACATGTATACTGCCACATTTGTATACATGTGATGTGTTACGACAGCAAAAGGAACCTGTGACCACTGGAGGCAGTGCCACAAGTGCCTCCAAAATCGTAACACAACACACACACATATGTAATACTAAGTAATGTAAATCCACCCGATGATGGAGGTTTAAACCTTCGAAACGCGTCGTGGAAAAAATAAAACGGTGACTGGTTACAGTAAACTTGTAGTTTCATTTAATGTCAGTAACAGTCACGGTAAAGCCTAACCTAAAAATGTTCGCATTTAAAGATAATAAATGTATTTAAAACATAATACAAGATTAATTTTAAATTTAACTTTTCCCAAGTTAAATGTTAGAGTTATTGAAAACTTAACACTTCAGCTGCGACAGATCGTCAGAAAGGATGAGTACACAAACATCAATATAAATGTGTAACTTAAGAAAAGTTACGTTTTATGCTGTATTCTGTACATTGGGTTGATATGTTTTGGGAGTCAGCAGGATGTCAAGGACGTCGTGCTGTTGCTCATCGCACTCAGAACTCTCATTTAGCGCGAAATGTGCGGATATTAACATGCCAAGGAAATGGGTGGTTTCATTGACGCTCATTTTGCCAACCTACAACGTCCTTCCGTGTCGACTCTCAGCGGCGGTGTGTGTGTAAAATATTTTCCTCGGCCCGATAAGAAAACTGCGTCATTTCAGCGGTGGCTGTCGCCTTTCCGACTTCCATCGCATCGACGCCAAAAGGATGGGTGAAGTGTAGGCAAGAAGAGGTGTGATGACCTTCCAATCGCATGACACATCCGCGGTGGCATTGGGTAGAATCGTGGTGAAATTTGGTGCCAATGTGACATCATTCATCCATCTTACACGTCACATGAACTTTGAGCTCTGGCCTTACCTTACTCTTTTAGGGCGACACGCTATTGCACCATTACAGAGGAATGTCGTAGGTACAGTACCTTTGAGCCAAATTTCAAACGTATGCATCGCAATGGGAAAAAATTACAGTGTTTCAAAAAAGTAATCCTTCAGGACTGTTATACACTGTATATTTCATAAATATTATTGGTCATACGTTTAATTAAAGGTAACAGGGATCTATTTAGTAGAAGCCAAGGGCGGGCGGGGCGGGAGGGCTGCAGAACTCATATATTCAATAACCAAGGTGAGCAAATTACTTAAATATATTTGACAAGTATTTCAACCTTAAATGTTGAGACTCGCTCTCGTGCTGGTCACAACTGTTACAGTATCACTTGGCCCGTGTCATTCTGGATAGTTCTCCATGTCAATCACGATAATTTGCATAAAACATTGTACATACATCAAAAAAAGTTTTGCATCACCTGGGTTCCGAGAGTTCCGGAACCTGTACAGAAAACTGGTATAGAGATCAACATAAACATCATTTCCGCCCTTTTTATTGCTCATGAAAACCACACATTGGATGTTGTACCACCGTACAGCGAGACGTTCAGAGAGAGTGGTCCAGATTGCTATTCACACCGGTACGTCTAACACCTAGTAGCACGTCCTCTTTCATTGATGCCTGCCTGTATTCGTCGTGGCATACTATCCACAAGTTCATCAAGGCACTGTTGGTCCAGATTGACCCACTTCTCAACGGCGATTCGACGTAGACCCCTCAGAGTGGTTGGTGGGCCACGTCGTCCATAAGCAGTTTTTTCAGTCTATCCCAGTCATGTTCGACAGGGTTCATGTCTGGAGAACATGTTGGCCATTCTAGTCAAGTGATGTCGTTATCCTGAAGGAAGTCATTCACAAGATGTGCACGATGGGGGCGCGAATTGTCATCCATGAAGACGAACGCCTGCCAGTACGCTGCCGATATGGTTGCACTATCGGTCGGAGGATGACATTGTACAGCCATTACGGCGCCTTCCATGACCACCAGCGGCGTAAGTTGGTCCCACATAATGCCACCCCAAAACAGCTGGGAATCTCCACCTTGCTGCACTCGCTAGACAGTGTGTCTAAGGCGTTCAACCTGACAGGGTTGCCTCCAAACACGTCTACGACAATTGCCTTGTTGAAGGCATATGCGACACTCATCGGTGAAGAGAACGTGATGCCAATCCTGAGCGGTCCATTCGGCATGTTGTTGGGCCCATCCGTACCGCGCTGCATGGTGTCCTGGTTGCAAAGATGTACCTCGCGATGGACGTCGGGAGCGAAGTTGCGCAACATGCAGCCTATTGCGCATAGTTTGAGTCGTAACACGACGTCCTGTGGCTGCAAGAAAAGCCTTATTCAACATGGTAGCGTTGCTGTCAGGGTTCCTCCGAGCAATAATCCGTAGGTAGCGGTCATCCATTGCAGTAGTAGCTCTTGGACGATCTGAGCGAGGCGTGTCATTGACACTTCCTGTCTCTCTGTATCTCCGTCATGTCTGAACAACATCGCTTTGGTTCACTCCAAGACGCCTGGACACTTCTCTTGTTGAGAGCCCTTCCTGGCGCAAAGTAACAATGCGGACGCGATCGAATCGCGGTATTGACCGTCCAGGCATAGTTGAACCACAAACACGAGCCGTGTACCTCCTTCCTGGTGGAATAACTGGAACTGATCGACTGTCGGACCTCCTCCTTCTAATAGGCGCTGCTCACGCATGGTTCTTTACATCTTTTGGTGGGTTTAGTGACATCTCTGAACAGTCAAAGGGACTGTGTTGGTGATACAATATCCGCAGTCAATGTCTATCTTCAGTAGTTCTGGGAACCAGGCTGATGCAAAAAAAATTTGATGTGTGTATATGAGGGTACTGTTCCTTATTCTGCACATTCGATAGTTAACTACAATCACATAGCTATTTGTTTACTGATTATTTATCACAACCTTTTCTTCCATATTATTAATTAACAGTCACATGCTCAGCACGTTTCGCCTACTTTCCACATCTTCTAAATGTATCTCACATTTGTTGTTCATCAATATTCCTCAGATTAGCGTTTCTAAACATGCTATTCGCTCCACTGAAAACATACACATGATAATATCTACAGTCTGCAACTCTGAATGGGTGTCAATCTGTCGAAAAATGGATCAAGATTAAGAATTAAGTTAGCCGTGTACTGTACTACATACACTATAAAAACGAAATTTCTCTAGTAAAATGTTATGTTGAGGCAATAAGTCTCAGGTGATACCATCTGATCTAATTTTGTAAAATTGTGTTAAATGGTCAGTGAATGTACTGTAAGTCCAAGATAACTTGACCATTTCATTAATCCTGACAGAAGTGGAGAAAGTGAGCACTGCACTTCGTCCATGGTAAGAATAAACCTGTGTCAGCAGTATTAGGGCAAAGTTCGTTCTAACACATTTTGTTACTGCAGGGTGCATACATTAAGGGGCAATCATACATTGAGGACAAACCTATTGTTCTCTTTCAATTGGCAGGTCCTTAGCTTATGGTTCTGCTAAGTGGATTATGACTCCTTGGGGATAATCCATCCTTCTGAGGAACCCCACCCCTCCCCCTTCCCAACCTCCTCCTCCTCCTCCTACCCAACTCTCAAGGAACTCCCCTCACTGTTGCAAGTACCCTTCCAGTCCCTTGTTATTTGAATCAGACCCTCTCCACACTCTGTGGAAATGGAAATGAGCATTTGGCGTCATTGGCCGGGAGGCCCCTTGCGGGGCAGGTCCGACCACCTTGGTGGAGGTCTTATTACATTTGACGCCACATTGGGCGACCTGCACGCTGGATGGGGATGAAATGATAATGAAAACATCACAACACCCAGTCCCTGAGCGGAGAAAATCTCCGACCCAGCCAGAATCGAACCTGGGCCCGTAGAATGGCAATGTGTCACGCTGACCACTGTGCTATACACTGTGATACACTGATTTCCAAGAAGGTTCTCGACATTAATGTTACGCACCAGCGGACGGGAAATGACAGTTACACAGAATCAATGTATAAATAGTTTTGTTCCTGTAGTGCAGTTAAATGCGAGTTCTCCAAAATTTACCTAAAGTGGACATGCAGAAATAATACAAGATTAACAAACATTAACACTAGAAGCAGCAAATTTCAAAAGCAAACTGCTATCACCTCTAAATGAATCTAATAGTTAGCTTACCTAAGACATAAAATTTTAGTTCTTGCAATTTTCGAGGCCAGGACAATTAATAACCAATTTATTCAAACATTGAATGTAGGGTTAAGAAATATTAATATGCTCTTTCAGGCTTAAAGTTCAACAACTGAATATAAAAAAAATTATAGGAAAATGTCACAAAGAATACAAATTTAGGTTGCGGTGGAAAGTGAGGTAGCCCACTCATCCTCATCTCCAGGTGAGACATTGTGTTGGCGTCACACATAACAGACTACTGGTAGTAGAGATCCAAGATGTCACTTCTATAATTGACCAAGATTGGCCACAAGCAAGTGGCAACAAATGGCTGAAATTCAATTACAGATACACATAACAAGACCATAGGTTTATCAGGTTTTGGTGAGTACCTAAGAAAATCTGGGCCGGGAGTGGACACAAGCGTTAGCGAGTGCAGCCAAGCGACAAGCAGTCAAAGAACTAGCAGGCAGAGGTGACACGAGTATGCAAATGCAACGCAACGCAATGTCTTAACAGTGCAAATAAATAAACCGGGCAGGCCAGTACAGGAAACACAAGAAAGAACTCAGCACAACCTGGAAGCCAATGGATGTATCCAACCTAACGCCCGAATTCGAAAATTTATGGCAGGCATTAGATTAAAACACTCAGTTCACTCTTACCATTTAAAACACAACACTATAACTCAAAGCGACGAGAAATCTGGTAAAAATTCGTCATGCATGACACAGACTTAAATCTGCTTGAACAGCAACCCCTCTTTAATTTATCAAACGATCTTTCATTGCAAAACATATCCTCATTCTTGTTGCCTACCCTGATCCTTTTATAACTATTAAAACTACACTCCATCCGACCAGGCGTCGCCAGGCCCAACGGTACTGACCGACCGCCGTTTATTCCTCGGCAATAGGCATCACTGGAAGTGAATATGGATGGCCATGTGGTGAGCATAATGTTCTTCGGGCCGTTGTTGGCTTTCGTGACTGGAGCAGCTGCTTCTCAGTCAAAGGTCTCCTTAATTTGCCTCACAGGGGCTGAGTACATCCTGCATGCCAAAAGTCCTCGGACAGTCACCCATCCAAGTACTAGCCAAGCCCGACAGCAGTGAGCTGACAGGAACAGGTGTTACCACTCTGGCAAGGCCGTTGGCCTTTTATAACTGCTCGAAACTTTAATTCATTCATAGGATAGCCACGTAATAACAAGCCCAACCAAAGTGGCCATTAATTCAACAAAAAAAGTTTAAATATGTGTGAAATCTTATGGGACTTAACTGCTAAGGGCATCAGTCCCTAAGCTTACACACTACTTAACCTAAATTATCCTAAGGACAAACACACACGACCATGCCCGAGAGAGGACTCGAACCTCCGCCGGAACCAGCCGCACAGTTCATGACTGCACCGCCCCAGACCGCTCGGCTAATCCCGCGCGGCTTAATTCAACAAATTAACGCCATGACGACAGGCAACTCACCATCATAGTTTAGCACTTCGAGTTCAGTTTAAATTAGGAACAAGCCAGCCAACTGCGGTACGTGGTCACATCAGAGATTCCAAACACAAAGGGCTTACAAGGTGAGACAATGTATCAGAAATACGTTGCACATGCAACATTACGCTTTCACCATGGTCACTTGAGAAAAGCACCAGCCATTAGCAACTGTCGAGGTAAGAAAATACCGTCCGACGGAACGCACTAGCCACTTCGCAGGCAAGAGGCGGGCAGGCCCCGCTGCACGTCCACAGCTTTGTCGCGGCGATACGGCCACGCAAGAGCACCACTCTGGCTCTCGTTGTAGGCGCTGCCAACTTGTGCCTAAGCCAGCCCAAGACGTTGTAGCAGGCAGGAAATGTCCGTTGTTAACCGGTGTCCGTTCCTTACTGCCCGAGGATCCGAACCGTACCTTCCAGCTCTGCGAAAACGGCCTGCAGGCGGCGCTGCCACCCAGACCTAACTCGCAGCGGGAGGTAGCTCAAACGTGCGAATCGATGTATCGCCGGCGAGCCACCCGGCTCACTGCGTTGTGAGTGCACTTTTCCAACACTCTTTCTGGATCGTTTTGTACTCTTTCACGCCCTTATTTAAATTCAGCAACCCGTTGCTTCACGGTGGAAAGTGAAGAAGAATCCCCACACACATTTATCAGTCTCGAATGATATTTCGGCAGGCGTCAAACCACCTATTGCAAAAAACTTCAGCACTGATCGACACTCAGTTTTGTCCATTACTCAGAATTCAGACCTATCGCATATTACTCAGACAGCTGCTACTGGACGGAATGAAGTTGCAGTTTTACATGGAACCTGTAGAAAGTTGTACCAAGCTTGAAGAAGAAATAAAGCACCTTATGCTGGGATCCATGGTCGAAGCCGAGTACTACCGAGCACCCCTGAATAAGCTCTTTGTCCATATAAACAGCAATGTATCAGATAAAATAACTAGAGTGGTATGAAGCCTTGCTTTACAATAGACCATTCCCCAGCATCCTGTACTTATGGTAGACTGAAGACTGATAGGTCAAATGGCTCTGAGCACAATGGAACTTAACATCTGAGGTCATCAGTCCCCTAGAACTTAGAACTACTTAAACCTATCTAACCTATGGACATCACAAACATCCATGCCCGAGGCAGGATTCGAACCTGCGACCGTAGCGGTCGCGCACTTCCTGAAGACTACCTTTGTTCCTGTTGCAGTTGGTGAGCGTGCTGACCTCACATTCAGAAATCATGCTGAGGTCCAATCGCCGTGGAGACGCCAAGCAGACGGCTGCTATCTTGCTGTCGATGGTGAGCGGCATCGAGTTGGAACAACGAAAGGCTGGCTCCATCCCACTGGAGGTACGGTGCAGTGTGCCACTGGGCTCACTTAGCCAGTCGTCCTGGTACCCAGTCGTGAACAGCTATTTAAGAACAACCAGCTTTCCCTAATTCTCATCTATGCAAGTTGCCACGAAGTGCGTGTTAAAGGGCACATTTTTCTACTAATTAATTATGGTTTATAAAAGTTTGATGCACCGATGGGATATTGGAGGGACGATTACACACATTCCTTGATACAGGAGCTTAATATATGAAGTAAATAGTATTTGAGGATTCAATTGTTGGGATTTTACTAGGGTTTCACAAGATGACGCCTCTATTCGTTTCTATGAGTTCAGATTTTTCAGCATTTGTCTTGTAGTATATCACCAGTCAAACTAATCCGTGTATGTCTGTGGTGGCATATGCTCAATTTTCCTGTCCGTCCAACGACGGTAGATCCCACATATTCGATCATTATTTCAATAAATGTTACAGGATCATTTAGTTACCAATCTACGCTGCAGGCAAAGTTCGTTATACTGGTATTCTAGCAATAACTGCTTGCAGCACCTCTCTGCACATTTCCTTCGTATGCACTTGCATTACTGACCCTGCTCGTACATGTGGCGTTACTGACAACTAGCAGTGACAGAGTACTAATGCAATCGAAATATTCTACATTTTAATTTTTTATTAACAGTAGAACTTTACTTTGCTCTATATCTAAGAGCCATTTACTAATCTTAGCATCATGCGAAAGGCTGATTGTATAATTCTGTTTATGATAATACACATGTGAGAAGGTGTAAAGAATAGCTGTTTACAACGTAGTACCACAGCACAGTAGGTGAAGTCGAGACGAACAAATTGATACAGAACACTTGTAGTCTATCAATCCGAGAAATAGGCTCAAATTGGCCTACAAAATGCACCTAAGCTATAGCGTTTGCACAAGATATTGACTAAAATCATACTTGAATATTAAAAGTCCCGTTTTCTTTCGCTTAGAAAATGTATAATTCACATTCGTGTAAATTTTACCTCACAATATTATAAATTTTAACAGTATAAAATAAACCATTGAATAGTTTTGTTGGTCTGGCCTTCTTACTACAAACCTACTGTGACTGTAACGGATAAGTTTAGACTGAATTGTAAACGCAATTAGTTTTGCATAGTGTTTACAAAAGTGTTTCTTTCTTTCATTAGCTGTACAGGATACTTTAAAGATGTTAACGAAGTAGCCAACTAAGCAGGTAGCTTAAAAAAGCGAGAGAAAATTGAAAATCTCAGTGGGCTCATGCGCGCTGTTACTGGATGGCTTTTGTAGGGCAATTTCAGGAGTTATTACCTGGTTTAAGTGAATTACATCACATTGTTTGCCACAGATTCCCCTACACCACTGTGGTATGTTGTAGATAGCTATCATGTGCACTGAGTACATAACGCATCATCAGAAAGAAGTCCCAATTTATAATTAATATCACCTGCCTTCATCCTTATACAAAATTAAATATAGTGCTTATTTGAGACATTGTTGAGACACGCATAAATTATTTTTGTATCTGCAGATAATTCCATGTTCAGTCCACGATTTACCTGTGAAGAGGCTTTTAATCATGTCACAAGTCTGGCTACATACACGAGTGTCTCCTGACAAGTATTGCCTACAAATTTTTTATTCTGTTCTCAATATCGGTTGAGGTATTACATGTCATGCATATTACTAGGTCGACTTTCTAGCTTCGCTCGCGCAAGCTGCAACTTTCTGTCGCTAGAGGGTTCCAAACTGCAGCGTGAGGTAAGGCAGTGTATAACATAACTATGCCAGTGCGTAAGAAACAACACAGAAAACTGAAAGCACGAATTCGAAGAGGTCACCCACATATGGAGCAACCCTCCTACAGCATGACAATGCCAGGCCACACACGAGCGCTGCGATATCTTCAACAAATCGACGCCTTGGACTCACTGGCATCGACCACCCCTATACAGTCCCGATATGGCCCAATCTGTTTCCAAAAGGACTCCTAGAATATGATTGCCTGGAGTAGCAGTGTCTTCAGTGATGAGTCCCACTTTGAACTGAGTCCTGATCACCAGCGAACACGTGCCTGGAGACGCCCCAGACAGCAATGAGATACCAACCTGACTGTCGTCCGCCATACGGCCCAACAACCAGAGGCGATGGTCTGGGGGAGCCATTCCTTTTCATAGCAGGACCCCTTTGGTCGTCATCTGCAGCACCCTTGCAGCGCAGTGGTACGTAGACAATATTCTACACCCAGTTTTGTTGGTTTCCCTTCATGGCAAGTCATGCTGAGCTTACATTTGGGTCATACAATGCCCTTCTGCGCATAGCGAGAGTTTCTGCTTCTTGTCTTCGTGCTTGCGAAACGCTGTCTTGGCCAGCAGTGTCGCTGGATCTCTCCCCAATTGAGGACGTTTGGAGGATTATGGGCAGGGCCCTCCAACCATCTCAGGATTTCGACGATCTGACGCGCTAATTGGACAGTATTTGGCACGATATCCCTGAGGCGGACCTCCAACAACCTTCTCAAACAATGCCAAGAAAAATAACTCCTTACATAGGGGGCAGAGGTGCACCAACGTATTGTTGACTTTTTCAGATTGTGAAAGGCCTTCCTCTTGAATAAATTATCTAGTTTTTCTAAACTCGTAATAATTTGTTTGTATGTACATCATATATATCGATTTCCGTCCCATTTGGCTAATTCCTTCGTGTTGCGTAGTTTTTATACGTACATGGTGGTCAGGAAAAGTCTTAAACACTTGAAGGGATGTTACAGACCAGCTTGTACTGAGACATAAATGTTAAGAAAAAATGTGATACATTGCGCTGTCTACGAGTTATTTAGCACTGAAGTTAGCCAATCAGGTCGCCGCACACGCAAATTCGTTTTACCTAACCAAACAAAGCACTCGTTGGGCAACATCGTCCCTGTCAGGCCGCTTGAATGTGAGCGCGTAACGCCCCAATTGGATAATTCGAATGTTAAATATCTCGGAAACGGCGCAACGTACCGAATTTTTTTCTTAACGTTTATGTGTCAGTGCAATCTGCCTGCTACGTCCGTACGAGAGTTTCAGACATTTTCTGACCCCCCTGTATATACACACTGAATCGCCAAAGAAACTGGTCGTCAAGGCCCATATAAAACAAGTGTCTGGCGCAGTTGTTAGATCTGAAACTGCTGTTACAATGGCAGGGTGCCAAGATTTAAATGAATTTGCATGTGGTGTCCTAGTCGGCGCCAGAGTGATGGGGCACAGTATCTCCGACGTAACGATGAAGTGGGGATTTGCCCGTATGACATTTTCACGAGTGTACCATGAATACCACGAAATAGGTTGTCGTTGTTGTTGTTGTGGTGGTAGTGGTCTTCAGTTCTGAGACTGGTTTGATGCAGCTCTCCATGCCACTCTATCCTGTGCAAGCTTCTTCATCTCCCAGTACTTACTGCAACCTACATCCTTCTGAATCTGCTTAGTGTATTCATCTCTTGGTCTCCCTCTACGGTTTTCACCCTCCACGCTGCCCTCCAATACCAAATTCGTGATCCCTTGATACCTCAGAACATGTCCTACTAACCGGTCCCTTCTTCTAGTCAAGTTGTGCCACAAAATCCTCTTCTCCCCAATTCTATTCAATACTTCCTCATTAGTTATGTGATCTACCCATCTAATCTTCAGCATTCTTCTGTAGCACCACATTTCGAAAGCTTCTATTCTCTTCTTGTCCAAACCATTTATCGTCCACGTTTCACTTCCATACATGGCTACACTCCATACAAATACTTTCAGAAACGACTTCCTGACACTTAAATCTATACTCGATGTTAATAAATTTCGCTTCTTCAGAAACGCTTTCCTTGCCATTGCCAGTCTACATTTTACATCCTCTCTACTTCGACCATCATCAGTTATTTTGCTCCCTAAATACCAAAACTCCTTTACTACTTTAAGTGTCTCATTTCCTAATCTAATTCCCTCAGCATCACCCGACTTAATTCGACTACATTCCATTATCCTCGTTTTGCTTTTGAGGAAACATGTAGATAAAATCTCCGATATCGCTGCGCCCGGGAAGAGATCCCGCAAGAACAGGACAAGCGACGACTGAAGGGAATCGTTCAAAGTGACAGAAGTGCAACCCATCCGCAAATTGCTGCAGATTTCAATGATGGACCATCAAAAAGTGTCAGCGTGCAAACCATTCAATGAAATATCATCGACGTGGACTCTGACCCGAGAGCCCACTCGTATACCCTCGATGACTGCACAACACAAGGCTTAATGCCTCACCTGGCCCAGTCAACACCGGCTTTAGACTGTTGACGACTGGAAATATGTTGCCTCGTCGGATGAGTCTCTTTTCAAATTCTATGGAGCCGATGGACGTGTACGGGTACGGAGACAACCTCATGAATCCATGGATCCTGCGTGTCAGCAGAGGACTGTTGAAGCTGGTGGAGGCTCTGTAATGGTGTGGGGTGTGTGCAGTTAGAGTGATTGGGAGCCCAGATACGTCTAGATACGACTGTGGCAGGTGACACGTACATAAGCATACTGTCTGATGACATGCATCCATTCATGTCCATTGTGCATTCCAATGGGCTTGGGCAATTCCAGCAGGACAATGCGACACCCCACATGTCCAGAATTGGTACAGTGTGGCTCCAGGAACACTCTTCTGAGAGACAGCCGCGGTGGTCTCGCGGTTCTAGGCGCGCAGTCCGGAACCGTGCGACTGCTATGGTCGCAGGTTCGAATCCTGCCTCGGGCATGGATGTGTGTGATGTCCTTAGGTTAGTTAGGTTTAAGTAGTTCTAAGTTCAAGGGGACTGATGACCACAGCTGTTAAGCCCTATAGTGCTCAGAGCCATTTGAACTCTTCTGAGTTTAAACAATTCCCCTGGCCACCAAACTCCCCAGACATAAACATTATTGAGCATATCTGGGATGCATCGCAACGTGCTGTTCAGAAGAAATCCCCATCCCCTCGTACCCTTACGGATTTATGGACAGCCCTGCAAGATTCATGGTGTCAGTTCCCTCTAGCACTACTTAAGACGTTAGTAGAGTCCATGCTTCGTCGTGTTACGGCACTTCAGCGTGCTCTCAGGGGCTCATCAAGATATTAGACAGGTGTACCAGTCTCTTTGGCTCAGATATAATTTATTTCGAAAAATACTTATCTGAGACGTAAAGGCAACTTGTACTATTCCACTACATGTTTTATTGAATTCATTGAGTGCAATTTTTCTCAGGTGTTGCATTTTTACTGTTAATCCAACTGTAACTGTTGCTTGTATTTTCACAGCTTTGGAACATCCTTTTTAGATGAAACCTTTCTGTATTCATAACATTTGTAGAAAATGACCTGGTTAATGATCTCCGCACTTGAAGAATAATTTAAACAGCCACTTGCTGTGCTTTACAGGATGTTCCATTTATCTTGACCACCCTGATAACTTTGTAAGTTCCGCAGTATGTGTTTCTGTTCGGAATTTAGCCCAAATTCATCTCTCACTCTATAGAATGTCTGTGTATTACCATAACTTTGTACACAGAAACTGTTATCCAAATTAAACTAGTATGGTATCATTTGACTAAACATAACGCCATCTGAACTGAACTGTAACTGATGTGAGTACAACGCACAACTGAAGTAGAAAAATTATCTGACCCTAATCAGAATTTCCACTTACGTCGCGTCTTGACAACATTATTGCAGATTTCTCGATAGCACAACAGCTTACAGCGAGTAGGCAGTGGCTGAGCTAGATCTCTATTTTAAAATAAAATTTCAAAACAGTATTAAAACTGATGCATACCATATGGTGCAATGTGGTATTGTATAATGATAAACCTTCATTAGACAATGGGACGGGGAGAGTAACTATATCTATAAAATGACGTTACATGACGACAATTTTAGAATGAAGTACGTATGCAAAAAGACTTCGCGTAATCTTTATAATAGTGTTGGTCTGAACAATACCATGCTTATCGAAGTGAACAAAGATTTGATACGAGTACAATGTTGCCAGAGAATTTCTATAAAAACCAAACATCGTAATCAGTTGATATGTTAATGCATGACTCAGAGTAGCGGGGTCGTCTTTCTCTCAACTCTGAGTAAGTGATCAAAGTTAACTAGCAGACAGTAATCGTTGTGACAAACTAGCTGCGCTGTGCTGTGCTGTAGTCTCGCTTCTTCTCCATTAAAAAAAATAAAAATAAACATTATACATTATTCAAAATTTATATTCTTTTCACCTTTCAATGTACACATAGTCAATCTTGCCGTCCTTAACAATAAATCTTTTTTCATCTAACAGATACAGTCCCAAGTCAACACAGCACTACCGAATACATCCATCACCTATCTCACTTCAAGACTGTGTGAGACTGCGCAGAGGCAAAGACTCTACCACAACAAGACCAAAGATTGTTTAACAGTAACATAACTTGCTCTCTCTCTCTGTCTCTCTATGATGTGCACATCGATAACTTACAAAAAACAAAATGACGTGCCCACCTTGCAACTTCTTATCTAGCAAGACAGTCACGGTACCCTAAGTTCCTGCACTATGTGCTAGAACAGTGGAGTTATCGTCGATTTTATGTTTTGTGTTATAATAACGTCGTAAGAACCTCAATGGTACAATGTGACATGTCTTTGAACATGTCTTGAGGAGAAGAAGTGGATTACCGAACAAGAAATATATTGTGATGTTTTAAAAAATATTTTCTTGTATTCATATCTTCGTAATGAACAAAGCTACAAGACAAGCAGTCATTTTGGTTAAAGTGCCTCTAGTAGCTAAGCAACGTGATAAATTTTTTATTTTGCTTCTGGACAACACGTTATTTGCGGTCATCAAGATAAATGGGAAATTCTATGTAATATCATGCAACTTCCTGGCGGATTAAAACTGTGTGCCGGACTGAGACTCGAACTCGGGACCTTTGCCTTTCGCGGGCAAGTGCTCTACCATTAAGCTACCCAAGCACGATTCACGCCCCATCCTCACAGCTTTAATTCCGCCAGTACCTCGTCTCCTACCTTCCAACTTCACAGAAGCTCTCCTGCGAACCTTGCAGAACTAGCACTCCTGGAAGAAAGGATAATGCGGAGACATGGCTTAGCCACAGTGTAGTGGTTAATAAAAAAAATGGGAGAAGAGAGACCGTGAAAAAGGGAAAGAATGAAAGAAATGCAGATCGGACTTTGTATTACGGAAAAGCTATCGGACTTCGTTATTCGGAAAAGCTATTGTTGGGGTGGTCCTTGTGGCGTTTTTGAGCAAAAGTTAAACCAATTTTCACTACAAAAGTTATTGAAAAGAAACAGAGAATAACAGAATGTAACTGACAGGGGGAAATGGCGTAGCTTAGAGTTCATTCTTTACCAGGTTAACATGTCTTCTTTCTGGCGGCGTCCACGTCTTCAAAAATCTCCTTCATTTCAGCGTGAAAAAATCTGCTCCGAAATCTTGTAATAGTCCAGGGATCACTAATTTATACCAATTAAAATCATCTTGATACTGTATGCAATTTAATTCACTTTGCTACTTCCATCCAACGAATTTCTTAATAACTTTCACAATATCTACACATTACAATCAGATCAAGATTAGCCATTAAGTTTTTACGTCAGCATCCGATCACGCCTGCCTTAAGCTACGGCTATCAAGAGACAAATGAAACGGAATAAAAAAACAAAAAAGTTAACAATTTTGGTAGTTTCTCTGCCGTCGAGCGCTCATACCGCTGCGACGAGATATTTTTTATCTGAGGGAACGAGTGTAGCGCGGCGAAATTCAAAGCCCCGCTACAACAGCCTGGGGGATGTTTCCAGAATGAGATTTTCACTCTGCAGCGGAGTGTGCGCTGATATGAAACTTCCTGGCAGATTAAAACTGTGTGCCGGACCGAGACTCGAACTCGGGACCTTTGCCTTTCGCTGGCAAGTGCTCTACCAACTGAGCTACCCAAGCACGACTCACGCCCCGTCCTCACAGCTTTAATTCGGCCAGTACTTCGTCTCCTATGTTCCAAACTTCAGAGAAGCTCTCCTGCGAACCTTGCAGAACTAGCACTCCTGGAAGAAAGGATACTGCGGAGACATGGCTGAGCCACAGCCTGCGGGATGTTTTTAGAATGAAATTTTCACTCTACAGCGGAGTGTGCGCTGATATGAAACTTTGTGGCAGATTAAAACTGTGTGAGACCGAGATTCAATCTCGGGACCTTTGGCTTTCGCGGGCAATTGCTCTAGCAACTGAGCTGCCCAAGCAGGACTCACGCCCCGCTGTAGAGTGAAAATTTCATTCTATGTAATATCATTTCTGAAATGTATCGGAACTGTTGAACACAGTCAACAAAACGTATGTTATCATTATTCGGTCTAACTGAAATTACTTTCCGCATAGTCCTAGCAAGCAGGACAAAAAGTTGAGATAAATATCTGTCTGACGGCGCGGTGTGTCGGCAGGGGATGTGCGTGATGCGGCTGTTGTCGCTGCTGCACGAGGCGGTGGAGCGCGAGGCGGAGCACCTGCAGACGCTGGCGTCGTTCTGCATCCGCACGCTGCTGCACCTCAGCGCCGACCTGCGCGAGCTGTCGCTGTGCGTCGTGGCCGACCGCGCCGCCGACGCCACGCTCACCAGGGCCGAGCGCCTCGACCTGGGCCAGCTGCTCGTGCACGCCGCCGCCGGCTACACCACGCGAGCCTACAAGGTGCCGCACGCGGGCGCGGGTCACGTCCGCTCAGTGTCCTCCACATCCGTTGTAGAATCGTAGGCCGGTATTACACTATCAAATTTCTTTGTCAAAGATTTGATCATCAAATATTCCGTCAAATATATTTGACAAAGATCTTTGACGTAGCGCTTGAAGGGGTATTACACTGTCATAATATTTTTCGTCAAAGTTCGAGATGGCTGACAACAACTTGTTATTAACCGCAGCAGTTGCATGTACCACAATTGCACTGTGTGCACATGCGGAAGTGAAGCGGGGGGAAAAAAGGAAACATACCTGGGTGAAGCTGTGGGTTTTACGACGACACGATAAAAGCATTCAACAAAACTTGTTATGTCAAGTCGTACATCAATTACTTAAGAATGGATGAGCATACATTTCTGTATGTGCTCAATGAAGTGTATCCTCACATCACAAAGCACAATATTCACTTAAGAATTGCTACATCTGGAGAAGACAGGCTCACTGTAACACTCCGATTCCTTGCTACAGGAGAGGCTTAGGTTAGGTTAGGTCAGGTCTCCAATCTTCGTAATCTATTTTTATATTCAGCGTGCCTCACGTTGTAAAGCGCCTCAACAGCTTCATACATCTCTATTAATTTTGTAGTTGTCGGCACACACCAATTGTATTTACCGGGAATGTTTATAAATACACTACAGACGACAGAGTGCAGCGATGCTAGCGCTCCATGTGGTAACGTGTCACATTGCAGTGAACAGAAGACAAGCGACTTCTTTGATCAAATCTACAGCGAGGCCCTAGATTTGATCAAATATTGGACGACATTTGACAAAGTTCCCTATTACACCATCAAATATCTTTGACAAAGATATTGGACAAACATATTTGACAAAGAAATTTGATAGTGTAATACTGGCCTTACAGCATTCCAATAAACATGCCATCCCCAATTCTTTAAGGAATCGAACTCACTTTGCAAGGCGTATAAATAAAGTAATGAGACTATTAGCATAGCATTAGATTCGAAACGCTCGTGGCGCCGGACTTGAAGGGGACTCAGCTGAACGTGTGATACATCATCAATGCGTGTTGGACCGCAGAACGTTTTGCTTGTGCGTTCTGGCAATGAGTGACACGAATTTCGAGCACTGGTGTCCGATTAAATTTTGCTTCAGACTTGAGCACAGTGGAGTGGAAACGTTTTCAAAACTTCGGCAGGCCTCCGGAGACAGAGTGTTCTCAAAGGTCCAAATGTTTCGATGGATTAAGGCGATTGCAGAATGAAGACAGTCAACTAAAGATGAACCTCACAGTGGAAGGTCTTCGGTTTCAAGAACTGTTGACAGCGTTCGGGATCTTACGTCTGCAGATCACTGGTTGACAGTCAGAAAGATTGTAGCAGAGTTGAATTTGAACCACACCACCTTTCATCAGATATTGGCAAATGAGTTGAGGATGAGAAAAATCTGCTCAAAACTGTTTCCCGGAAACCTCACACAGACCAACAGCACATGAGAAGGGACAGGTGCGTTGACTTTCTAGAACAGATTGAAAATGATCCTCTTTTCTGGAACACACCGTTACCGATGACGGTGACGAGATTGAAAACACACTCAAGGGACGTCGCTTCCCTGGGCAACACTCAAATGGCTGCAGCCGACCAGCTGAAGGTTACTCCATTGTCTGAGTTCCACCACTGCTGTGAAGAGTGGACGAACCGTCTCCAGCACTGTGTGACTTACTAGTTGAAGTATCCTGAAGGGAACAGTGTTCAGTTGCAACGTTATTGCAATAAAACAGGGAAAAAACCAGTCTCATTACTTCATTTACACACCGATGTATAAGATAGCTTCGAACATATGATTATTTCAAAAATTAGTTAATATGTTTAATAATTTACGTTAAGCAAATGAGCGAGGAAAGTTTACAAAAGATTAGAAATTAAATTCTAAGTTCACCCTCATATACTGCTCGATTATAGCCTAAATACTCGTAATTTGCGTGCTGTGACTTATGCTTCTGCACAATACATACACAGTTTCTAACTGTAATACTTGTCTTACTACTCGCATGTTAAACTTTTAACATAAAATTATACCTCTTAATGATTAACTAGTGATGGCAATTTAAATTTTTAAATTCGGTCAATAATTATACCAGTGGAAAATGCTCCTGCCAGTGCACAAAAAAGGCGAATATGTTCTTCTTTAAAAACAAACTCTGACAGGAAAGCGGGGAACCAACTGCCTCAATGCTCATTCCGCCTTCCTCACCAAAAGTTTTGGCATGCGGACATATTCCTGCTCTTTTAACACAGAACATTCTAAATCCTTTTACCCAGTCTCTCTTTATAGTTGCGCATACATACTCAGCATCTCTCTCTCACCGCCACTGTCTACGTGTGTCTTTGCCATTGTCTCTTTTTACTCCCATCGATTTGCACCACCGCCTCTCACGTTTATACTATCTCCTTTCGTCTTTCTTTCCGACCGCTAGTGCCTCCGCCATACATCGGTAGCTCAAAAAATCTGTGGGTCCAACTTATTCTTTTCTCCTAGATCCACGTGTTTAAAATTTAGGTCGAAGACGCACCCTTCGCTATACATACGTGTTCAAGTTCGCCGGTCTGGTAGCGTCCAGACCCTCCAAACCTCCATATAATGCCCACTCTTCTGTATTTTTCAGTTCCACTGCCTCCTGACTCTTTTACTCCCACTTCTTCTATCTCCACTCATCTATATTTGTAATCATAACAAGTTCATGTAAAATGCAAATATATTTGCCACACACACAGACACACACACACACACACACACACACACACACACACACACACACACACACACACACACACACTTACACAATTGTCAGCCAATTACAATGTAGCCACATTTGGGCTGTGCTCCAAAGTATCAAAAAGCCCAGCATTTTTTTTCAAAAAATGTATTACACTCCTCCGTCTCCTCTCCTCCAATCAGTGCCTAGTATTATGGTTAAAATGGCTCTGAGCACTATGGGACTTAACATCTATGGTCATCAGTCCCCTAGAACTTAGAACTACTTAAACCTAACTAACCTAAGGACATCGCACAACGCCCAGTCATCACGAGGCAGAGAAAATCCCTGACCCCGCCGGAAATCGAACCCGGGAACCCGGGCGCGGGAAGCGAGAACGCTACCACACGACCACGGGCTGCGGACGCCTAGTATTATATCCACCATTAAAATGAAAGAGTCATTTTCAATGTAGCCCTATCTGGGCTGTGCTCACAGGTATCCAAACGACCTGAATTATTATAAAAAAAAATACATCACTCATCTCTCTTCCCTCTCATCCAATCAGCGCTTAGTATTTCAGTCAACATTCAAGTGAACGAGCCGGCCGAAGTGGCCGTGCGGTTAAAGGCGCTGCAGTCTGGAACCGCAAGACCGCTACGGTCGCAGGTTCGAATCCTGCCTCGGGCATGGATGTTTGTGACGTCCTTAGGTTAGATAGGTTTAACTAGTTCTAAGTTCTAGGGGACTAATGACCTCAGCAGTTGAGTCCCATAGTGCTCAGAGCCATTTTGAACCAAGTGAACGAACCGTTACAGCGTAACCCCACTTGGAAGTATTCGAACTACCGGAATTGGCACACACTTAAAAAACTGTCTGAATTCCATAAAATGCCAAAAATGTTGTCAACTATGTTTTCATTACACATACACACATATTCATCAAATTAGTGCTTAAAACATGATTTGCGAGATCTCCTGCATTTCTAGCAAACATCGGCGCTTGTGCTTGTACAGTCAGACCTGACTGCTATGATTCCAGTAGCAGATCTCCCCTCATGGTATAATGCTAATTAAAGAAGTTACACAACGGATTTTGGATAACGCCATCTGATGTACACTGGCCTAAGCAAAGTATACCGAGTGGGGTCTAATCTTCTCTAACTTTTTACTATAACATGGGATTTAATAGTCACGAAATTAAAGTCATCTCTTATAACAGCTAGAATTTATTCCATAAATAACATTGTGGTTTGCAAGGATTAATAATCATGGTTCACAGTCTAATCCCAATTAATAGACGACAGCTGACATTAACAGCCATTGCTATGTGCTGGCAAGATCTGGAGACGAATGGAGATCTCTAACAGTACATGCCACGATGTTACATTTAGAAACACACGAAGTCGTACAGTAGGTAAACTGTGACGCACAGTGAAGAATTGACAGTGAATGAAGGTAATGTTATTATTGTGGCAGAATGACCAAGATGGAGGCCACCATTTCTAGAAACATGAACGAACTGTTACGCCTGTCTGTCCAGGGCGTGGCCGGCCGGAATGGCCGAGCGGTTCTAGGCGCTTCAGTCTGGAACCGCGCGACCGCTACGTTCGCAGGTTCGAATCCTGCCTCGGCCGTGGATGTGTGTGATGCCCTTAGGTTGGTTAGGTTTAAGTAGTTTTAAGTTCTAGGGGACTGATGACGTCAGATGTTGAGTCCCATAGTGCTCAGAGCCATTTGAACCATTTGTCCAGGGCATGCTATAGCCACAATGTATTTTTACCGTGAGCTGCGTCGGCTTCTGTCGAGCCCCAGTACTCGAGGCGGCTATCGTCGCTGCGTCTCTCTCTCTCCCTGTGTGTGTGTGTGTGTGTGTGTGTGTGTGTGTGTGTGTGCTCTGCTGATCTCAGAGCCGATGATCGGAACATTAGTCTGTTCTACTCTGCATCTCCCCTGACCTTTTCTCCTCTTTCCCATATCCTTCGACTGACTCTTTTAATTTGTCCTAAAAAGCATATTCTTCCACCCATCCACAATTTTTTTCACGTTCCTTCACGCTTTTGTCCAACCTTCCGCTTTACGACCAACGTTGGTCACTAGTATAAATTTATACTACCTCCCTTATTCGCTACACCGGCTCTGTATTAAATGCTCTTCCACTCCTTTATCGCGTTCCTCTGCCCAGAAAAGTTGAATATAAGACGCGTCATCGGGGTCGCTCCACCAATGACAAGGCATGTCCCTTCCGCCTGCACGTTTTTGCCACCGTGGTACTGCAAAAGTAAAAAAATAGGTTCTGCTAATTTAACATCACCTAGGAGAGTCATTTCCACCTTTATAATGGCACAACTCAGTCTCTCTTTTGGTCAGGGTTCTAAGACGTTATCTCCCTCTGGAGCTTGCATTCCTGTACGTTAGAATACCGTTTCTCCATTATTCCTCATTCGCCTGCAGACGGTCTATGTTGTCTGTGGTAGGCCGGGCTGGTGGAAACAGCGTGGGATTCGTATTTCTTACCGCCATAGCCCCGTCTAATTGTGCTGTCCTGTGTCGGGATGTGTTGGTGTCTGTGATCAGGGCGTCCGCCTGCGCAAAAGCCCGACCTGCCGCTTTGTCCCTGCAGTGCGTTCATGGCCCAGCTCTGACAGGCATCCCGAGGGAGCGACCGCTGCCTCGGCCCTTGGCTGTCTTGTATCGTTTGTCTCGAACGGCCTAGTGTCCGTCTTTCACACCTTCAGTTTGTAGAATCCCAGTAAAAGAAAAGCGCAAGCATAGATGGTTAGTAGTGCCACTGCAATCACTGCTACATCCAGCATTACAGTCCCAAGTGCAATTGCTAGATTCTGTGCGTCACATCTTTACTCAAGGGTGAGAAGTTGCTAGCCGTGCAGGTTAGCCACCTGTTAAATTATCAACTCTGAAATAAGTATTCCAATGCTATTTCTATGCTTGAATTGTTACAAATAATTTCTTGATGACTGGACCTGCAGGACATCTCTTGAAAGGACATTGTAAGTAAGGTTTCATAATGGCTGCTTTAAATATTTATTGATTATTACGATATCTGTTTCGAAAGATTTCTGTATTCAACTTCGTGTGCGTCGTCCTGGCGTATGTACACTGAAGAAACTGGTACACCTGCCCAATATCGTGTAGGGCCCCGCGAGTACGCAGGAGTGCAGTAACACAACATGCCATCGACTCGACTAATGTCTGAAGTAGTGCAGGAGGGAATTGACACCATGAATGCTGCAGGGCTGTCCATAAATTCGTAAGGGTACGAGGGGTTGGAGATCTCTTCTGAACAGCAGTTTGTAAGGCATCCCAGATATGCTCCATAAAGTTCATGTCTAGGGTACTTGCTGCCCAGCGGAAGTGTTTAAACTCAGAAGAGTGTTCCTGGAGTCACTCTGTAGCAATTATAGAGGCGTGGGGTGTCGCATTGTCCTGCTGAAATCATCCAAGTACGTCTGAATGCACAATGGACATGAATGGATGCAGGTGATCAGACAGGATGCTTACGTACGTATTACCTGTCAGAGTCGTATCTAGACTTATCAGGGGACCGAGCGAGGTGGCGCAGTGGTTAGCACACTGGACTCGCATTCGGGAGGACGACGGTTCAATCCCGTCTCCGGCCATCCTGATTTAGGTTTTCCGTGATTTCCCTAAATCGTTTCAGGCGAATGCCGAGATGGTTCCTTTGAAAGGGCACGGCCGATTTCCTTCCCAATCCTTCCCTAACCCGAGCTTGCGCTCCGTCTCTAATGACCTCGTTGTCGACGGGACGTTAAACACTAACCACCACCACCACTTATCAGGGGTTCCATATCACTCCAACTGCACTCACCCTACACCATCACAGAGCCTCCACCAGCTTGAACAGTCCGCTGCTGACATGGCACAAAACCGATGTGAAATCGATATTAAGAATTTCACGCGAAATATAACATATATATATATATATATATATATATATATATATATATATATATATATATATATATGGGTCCGGACAACTTATACGTACTCGAAACTGGAAACATTCCGAAACAGCTGTCGTAATAATCATTAAATGTTTTAAGCAGTGATACTGTACCCGTACAATATTACAAATAACACGATAAACTAACAGTTGACATTAGAAGACAGGCCTAAGACATCAATATTTTGAAAAAACTAATCTGACCAGGCTTATAAGCGCAGAAAAAACAAGTCAGCTGAAATTCTACGTTAACCAGACAAGCACACCAAAATATAGACAATCTAATTTAATGGAATAATATAATTAGGTAGGTGTACTGTCGGTGTAACAAGACGTACTGCAGTGCTGCACATCCTGAAATTGAATATTTCCACATCTAAACTGTTCTCAAGTACTATTTTAGGAGGGACAAAGATAATGCTTCATGTTACACACTAGAAAAACATAATCAATGATATTGATTCACAGTTATAGCTTTTACTATAAATGGCTTAGGTCTGCTAGTTGTTACACACAGTAACAACTTTCGACGAAGGTTGCAGTATTTACCAATCCGAACTATGATGCCAAGGTTCTCTAAACATTTATAGACCGAATTTCCTACAATCAACTACGCTGAGGTAACAAAATTCATGAGATAGCATTATGCACGTATACAGATAGCGGCAGTATTGGGCACACAAAGTATAAAAAGGCAATGCATTGGCGGAGCTGTCATTTGTACTCAGATGATTCATGTGGAAATGTTTCGAATGTAATTATGGACGAACGATACTTTGAACGCGGAATGGTAGCTGGAGCTAGGCGCATGGGACATTCCATTTCGGAAATTGTTAGGGAATTCAATTTTCTGAGATCCACACTGTCAAGAGTGTGCCGAGAATACCAAATTTCAGGCATTACTTCTCACGACTGACAACGCAGTGGCCGACGGTCTTCACTTAACGACTGAGAGCAGTAGCGTTTGCGAAGCTGTCAGTGCCATCAGGCAAGCAACACTGCACGAAATAACCGCAAGAATTTATGTGGGATGTTCAACGAACGTATGCGTTAGGACACGGCCGCTAAATTTTTGCGTTAACGAAGTATGGCAGTATACGACCGAGGCGAGTGCCTTTGCTACCAGCGCAGCATCGTAAAGCACCTTTACGATGGGGAAACCGTGGCCTGGTCAGACGAGTACAGATTTCAGTTGGTAAAAGCTGACGGTAGGGTCTTACACCCCACGAAAGCATGGACTCAGGTTGTCAACAGGGCACTGTGTAAGCTGGTAGTGGCTCCATAATGGTGTGAGCTGTGTTTACATGGAATGGACTGGGTCCTCTTAGCCAAGTGACTGAAAATGGCTATATACGTCTACTTGGTGACCATCTGCTGCCATTCATAGACTTGATGTTCCCAAACACCGGTGCAATTTTTATGGATGACAATGTGGCATGTCACGAGGCAGGATTTTCTCGTGATTGGTTTGAATAACATTCCGGACAGTTCGAGTGAATGATTTGGTTACTCAGATCGCCGACATGATACCAACGGAACATTTATGGGACATACCCCAGAGGTCAGTTCGTGCAAACAAGCCTGTACTGACAACACTTTCCCAGGTACAGACGCTTACAGAGGCAGCATAAAATGGCTCTGAGTACTATGGGACTTAACTTCTGAGGTCATCAGTCCCCTAGAACTTAGAACTACTTAAAAGTAACTAAGCTAAGGACATCACACACATCCATGCCCGAGGCAGGATTCGAACCTGCGACCATAGTGAGAGGCAGCATAGCTGAATATTTATGCAGGGGACTTCCAACGACTTATTGAGTCCCCGCCACGTCGCGTTGCATCACTACGCCGGGCAGAAGGAGCTGTGACATGATACAGGAGGTATGGAATGACTTTTGTCACCTCAGTGTAGTAAACAACATCACCACCAAGTAGAAATTCGTGATGTGAAAACACAACCACACCCTCGTATACACACTGCTTGCATGCCTATCGTAATACGCTAGTGTAATCGTGGTTGATTCCAGACCACTAGAAAAAGCCAAGCAAACCAAATTGTATTATTTCTTGAAATATGTAAGATTTTCTGCAGTTTCCAAGCACAACTGTCCTTAAAATTAAGTTCCCTCACGTCTTTGTGACACAAACTTTTATTAACGAGGGTTGAATATAAGTTTTCTTTCATATAGTCGTTGTGATTATGTATGTCAACTTTTTTTGCATGTGCTATCATTGTCAATTATATTTTTAGTACACTAAAGTGTGCCCATAATATACGTACATGGTAACAGTACCGTATCTTTCTCAACAGACTTGGAAATAGCAATCTGTGCGTCGACCTGGTCTACGCGTGCAAATGAACGAGAGCCTCGCTACCGGCAAACTGTCGGTAGCGGTGTGCACACAGCTTGCTGACGTCCTACACGGTGTAGTGAAGCTGATGCAGGGTTCCGGCCGGCAGGACACGCTGACGGAGGAGGTGCTGCCGCCGCTGCTGGTGGTCATAGCGGCGGAGGACCGCACCATGTCGCTGCTGGGCTGCAAGGCGCTGCTCTTCCTGCTCGACCGCATGGATAACGCCCGCCACTTCCTGCACCCGCAGCTCTTCGCGACCGGCGGCTTCGTCCACAACTGCCCGTTTCGAGTCCGGTCGCGGCGCAACCAGGTCTCACTCGTCCAGCGTGATTCACCACATGTAGCGCCTCATCTTCTGCCAATGTCTGCAAGCAATGCAATCTCTGTTTGTACTCCAGAATCTCTCTCACAGTTTCTGGCAGAGGGGGAAGTAGTTGACAAAACCGTCTATTTTGTTTCAGGAAGACAAAGGCACAGTCTGCCGCCTTAGCTGAGTGGTCAGTGCGATTGACTGCCATGTAATGAGCCCGGGCTCGATCTCTGCCCGGATCGGAGATTTTCTCCACTCAGAGACTGAGTACTGTGTTGCCCTCACCATTATTTCGTCGATACGCAAGTCTCCCAGTATGGCATCAACTGGTAGACTTCCAGCATGGCGGCCGAACTTCCACAGGTGGGGATTCCCGGCCGTCAATGCCATACACACTATCATTTCATTGCACAGGCACGGATTCAGGGTTCAGATATGGAGCTGGGCTACAACCCCCCCCCCCCCTCCCCCCTCCCCCAAGTACACCATCTGATCAAAAGTATCCGGATATTCCAATGTTATGCGGAATTCTCCACTACTTCTCACGAAGGGCGGAGCAGCCCGTATATTGCGCTGAAGGCCGAGAAGCAGCAACAGCACAGTAGGTCAGTCAGGAAAACTCAGAGACATCGAACGTGGACCAGTCATTGGATGTCGCCTGAGTAACAGATCCATCAGGAACATTTCAACCCATCTAAAACTGCCCATTGGACTGTTATTATTATGATTATTATTATTACTAATATTAATACTTCAGAACATGTGACGCAATTGTTTCTTTTTTCATCTGTTCCGACTGTTTATGTTTATTATGCGAAACCACAAATGTACTTTATACGTTTGCTACTTTCAAATAAACGAAGCGAAAGCTGACTGCCAGAAGAAGATTGCTTAACTCCAAACAGTCCTTTTACGTGTCAGGAATTTGTTGTTCCGTATAACAACTTAAATCACTTAATAAAAGCAAGTCTGCCGGTCCAGGCAGTATACTAATTAAGTTCCTTTCAGAGTATTGCAGGTGGCGATAGATGGATGGTGTGTCAGGAGGGACTCTCCCAGTTCGCCACTTGCTGGTTCCTCAGGGAAGAGGAAGTGGTTGTAACCTGTGTACGCCAGTGGGCACAGTAAGAGAAGAGTGACTTTTAACCATTTATTTCTGCAAATACAAGCGAAGCTTGTCCGGGTGCACCACAAGTGCCCGGCAGCTACTCAGGAAGTGGATATTGTGTCAACCTCCGCACTCGTAACCCGCGCATGTTGCTTACGTACGCTGGACTAGGAGGTCCTCGATCCCCTGTCACAACTATGGCTCATCTCTGCTCTCTGAACCGCGATGACGGTTGCCATGTTTTCGAGAAGTGTTCCGACCCTGGCCTGCCAGACAGGTAGGCCCCGTGGCTCCGCTGCACTGTCAGGTACGTTGGTGTCCTGGCCCAAGTCGACACAGAATACCTCCAGTTCAAAGAACGGCAGCGCGTTTTTTGTATTGTCAAGAAGTAGAGGAGAGAGCGTCACGGAGATGACACAGGATTTGGGTGGTCATCATTAAAACAAAGGCTTTTCTCGTTGCGGTGAGATTTTCTCACGAAATTTCAATCACCAGCTTTCTGCTCCGAATGCGAAAATATTTTGTTGACACCGACCTACATAGGGAGAAATGATCATAATAAAATAAGAGAAATCAGAGCTCGCGCAGAAAGATACAGGCGTTAGTTTTTTCCGCTCGCTTTTCGGGAGCGTAATAATAGAGAATTGTGAAGGTAATTCGATGAACTCTCTGCCGGGCACTTAAGGGTGATTTACGGAGCATTCATGTAGACGTAGTTTCACGACTACCACAGTGCAACAACTGGCATGACCAAGCCTCAGACCCGTGATTCTTACTATTAGTAGGAGGATTAGTAGGAGAAACTATCGCCCTACCGACTTGCCCACGGGAGCTCTATATGACAGACTATCACGATTTTGCTTTTCCTGTGCCCCGTGGGTCAGATGTTACTTATTACTTACCGTTTACTCACACTTTCGTAAACGACATCACATAACACAAATTACATCCGAGTTTTGGGCTGATATCTGTCGACATATAACGCTTGTTACCGATCTGACTGTTTGTCATTTGGAGGCTTGGGTGGGAGCGCTCTTCTGTGAACGCCGTAGCCAGTACGACCATTAAACGTGGTTGTAGCGAATCATTTAGTGAATTTTTATTTCATCTGTTGCGTGTTGCCATGGCTTATGATGGTGTTAAGCGAGAAATGCTGTAAGGAGAAGTCAAATGAAAATGAGACAGATGCAATAAAGTAAGTAAACTGTGTATTATTTCTAATGTAATCGCTGCAACTGTTAATACGTTTATCCCACTGGAGACAAGATAGTGACCACGCTGATGGAAAAACGTTTGGGTTGCCTACCGGAACCATGATTGTACCCAGGAGCGCATCTCTTCATCGAAGCAAATCGACACCCACCAGTGTCTCTCTTCATGGCTCCAAAAGGATGGAAATCGTTTGGGGAGAGATCGAGACTGTATGGAGGACGTGTAAGGGCTTTTCTGCGAAACTTCTGCACCGTAGTGGGAACAACAGGCGCTCCAGCTCCGGGAAAGCCATCACTACCTTTTTCTTTGACTGCAAGGGCCTGCTGCTCATTGACTGTCTGGAACACGGAGCCACAATTAAAGCACAACAGTACCTGGACACTTTGCAAAAACTGAAGCCCGCCGTCAAGTACTAACGCCCAGGATTGTTGACGGACGGCATCACTCGGTTGCAGAATAATGCCCACCCACATGCTGCCAATGTTTTTTCGAGCACGTTGGAGAAGTTTCGCTGGGAAGCCATTGCACATCCTCCATGCAGCCCCAGTCTCTCCCCATGAAATTTGGAGCTCTGAAGGTCATTCATGGCCATCGATTTGCTTCGACGAAAAGGTGCACGCCTGGGCACAGTCATGATTCCGGTAAGCAGTCGCAGACATATTTCCATAAAGACACTGACTTACAGTGTGAAAAATATATTAACAGTTATAGCTATTACTTTTGAAACAATTAACAGTTTACATATTTTTTCCATGTGTCTTGTTTTTATTTGACTGCCTCTTATACATAAGAAAGCCAGAGACATAATGTGCAAGATACACGCTTTTTTCACGCTCAAAGCCCATTCATGAATGTACTGCAACTGTCACTTGGAACGGGTAACACTGCAATACCCGTCTGTGTCCCGACCTGCACCGAACGTCGTCGGTCGTGAATCGTACTATAGTCTTCCTAGTGTTGCAGTTTTAATGGACGTCATGTAGTACTTCTGCCATCGTCAATGGGTCATATCCTCGGAATTTCGGAGAACATTCTCAGGCTCGCATGAATAAAACGAGTCTAAGAATATGCAATGGTGTCCAAAATTAAAGCAACAAGCTGCTGTTTCCCCGTCCCAGGTCTAATTCTCGATATAATCATAGACTGTCAACAGATACCCGTACAAACATGTTCTGCTCGGAAGATGGGATTCCGGTCAACGTACAACCACGCTAATGATGACGTCAAGGCACGTACCAACCGGGGTAACGTTTGCTGGATAGTCCCATATTCACGATAGCCGTATAAACAGTCACAGACGGTACAATACGGCACTAAGAAGGCGCCTACCAGACACTCTCCGTAGAGGGTCATAGCAACAGTAGAAGCACGACAGCCGCAAGCTGATGTGGCCAGATGGCTTAATGTGAATCGTTCTGTTGTTTCTGGGATGTGGCGAAAGTTTATAGAGACCGAAACTGTATCTCAAAGACCAGGTCAGTACCGATCACGTGTGACATCAGAAAGAGAGGACAGTTGTTTGGTTGTAAGAGGATGACGGTACCGCCTTGGAACTGCACAGCAGTTGGCATCTGACATGGCAGCATCAACTGGACTTGTTACATCGAGCCAAACAGTGTACAGAGGGCTTCAGCAGAGTGGCCTTTATTGCGGAGACCTGCTGTACGTGAACCACTGACGCGCCTCCACAGAAGGAAAAGTTTAGAGTGGAGTCGTGAACATGCCACCTGGACGGTCGAACACTGGGTCCATGTTCTTTCCACAGATCAGTTCCGATTTGGTCAGGAGAGTGATTCTCGACGGATTCGCATCAGGAGAGAACTTGGAACACGATTTCGGGACACAAACGTTGTGGAAACAGGGTGATATCGAGGAGGATCCTTAATGATGTGGGCAGGATTATTTTCACCACTCGAACATCTCTTCATGAAAATGTACGGATGAGTTGGCAAGGTTTAACTGCTGTCAGCTATCTTGGGACCTCATATGCGGTTGTTGAGAGGTGCTATGGGCCCAGACTTCGTATTGAAGGACAGTAATGCTCGACCTCATAGAGGACAGGTGGTTGATTTTTTCTTGGAAACGGAAGATATTGCACGCATGCCGTGGGCTGCTCGCTCACCCAATTTGAATTCCATAGAGCGTGTATGGAACGCACTGCAGAGATGGCTTGCATCACGTCAGCAACCACCAACCACTCTCCATGACTTGCGAGCAGCTCTGCAAGAAAAATGGGCTTTATTGCCCCAACGTGAGCTTGATGACGACAATCACAGCATGCGCTGTCGTTCTCAAGACCTGTATTGCTGAAAGAAGCGGTCGCACTCCATACTGGACCCATTAACCTATTGTTGGAATGTGTGTGCAAATTTGTTGAGTTGGAAAAAGTAAGAACATTTTTGTCTACCTTTATGCATGTTGCAATTGCTTATGTTCTATATTCTTTACATTTTTCTGTTTACTACCACCTGTTTATACTGTTTTCTGGCAAAATAAACGCAACCTTGCAAAATTACCGTTTGTTGCTGTAATTTTTGAACACCAATGCACTTCACCCGAGAATGTTCTCAACTTGAGTACAAGGGTGGAGGAAATTGCTCGACCCGAAGTACATTCTCCAGTTTCGATTAAATAAAACTAGGGAAGTTCCTCGTAAGTGGAGACCATTTCCGTTTTTTGAAGTGGGCTGTGTGGCATACTTCAAGTTGGATAAGTTCTGCTGAGGTCTTTTTAGTAAAAAGGGGCAGAATTTATGTTGTTTGGGAAGCAAAAAAGGATACACGCAGCTCAAAGAGCTACTGAAGAAAGAAACTGTATAGGTTTATATAGGTTTAACAGTATTCAAATTATTTGGCTAGTGAACGTGAGTAGTAGGGAAACAGGAATGTCATCATACTCTGCATTGTTGCCAAATTTATTCAAGATAGCGGATGTAACAACATCACAATAACGTCATGGCTGGGATTTCAAATTTCTGCGGGGAAATAGGACAATTGGCCTACCTCCACTGACCTAACCCCACCCCTCCCCTCCCCTATCCCCTTCTCACCTCCTTTCCCCCATCTTGAAATTGGCAGGAAAAGGACACAGACTGTACTGGTCTGCTGGAGAGGATGGACATAAGTCTTTATTTTGTTTGCATTGTTTATTTAAACAATTTGAGTTGTCATAGACAGTAGCTCCATCTAGAGTGATCACCTAGAGGTCTGGAGTCCAACTGACATTGTTCAGAACACCACCACCACCAGATGGTGCTGTCCCCTCCCCCCTCCCCACACGACATAATCCAACATGGCGGTCTGGGGAAAAATGGCGGGAAATTTGCTCAGTCTGTATCTAACTGCTGGACTGGGAGAACTGATGTAATTGTATACTGTGTTTACTATGCGTTCAATGGATGAAATATCTGTGCGAGAGGAGGAGGAATTTAACGGGGATATTAGCTGTAATCATGTAGCTGAGGACTGTGTCCAAAGCCACGTACACAGTGTTTGGAATGTATGAAGAAGACGCATATGCTTCACGAATTAATGAAAACAATGATGTCTGGTAAATGTATGAAGAAGAGGAATACGTTTAATCAAATAATGAAGATGAAGCAGGATGGGTCTCAGTTGCGCTTTGCAAATCATGCTGATAAATGTGTGCGCTGTAACAGTAGATCATTCCATAAAAGTCCAGTCAGTGTTCCAAAGTGCAAGAGGCAAGACATTCGCACCAGAGTATCCGCTGGAAGAGAGGCCATGTTCAGGGCTCACAGAACCGCTACGCGTATCCACATGGGCGGCAACGTGCTAAGTACTCCCTGTCTTGTTGGAAATACCCACAGCCTTCCTCTTTCCCATCCCCGACGCATGGGTACCCTTTGTCGTTAAACACGAAATGCTTCAGGAGTTATTAAATCTGGTGTTGAAGCGGTGTCTGGAATACTGTCACATACTCAACTTCAAAATGTCACAGGAACTAAATGTAGTACCGCACAAAGAGACAGAGAGAGAGAGTTCTGCAGATGATGCAAGAATTTTAAACAATTTGCGATGTAAATACAGGTTTTAATCCAAGGAATACCGCCACCACCACACTTGAACACGGACTCTAAAAAAACATTGCGCTACACTTGTGTAACCACCCAGAGACACCTTGCGCTTTTGTAGGAAATACCAAAGCCTTCCGTTGTTGACCATTGGATGCTTCAAGAGTTACAAAATCCAGTTGAATAAATCTCTAGATACACTTTCAAATAGATTGCTGCACAGTAGTTTGCTTTTGTTTTACGATTTATACCATCACCCTCGATCACGGACTCAAAAAGATCGCTGCACACTTGTCACACCTCCTTGAGACACTTCACACGCTTTTTTGAGATATAGATTCCGAAACCGATATCAGCTGCCACATCTGATTTTACACCCCAAAACGACGATATTTGGAAGTCGAAATAAATATCTCTGTAACTCTAAAATAGGACGCTAACCACTTTCCGAGTTTTAGCTGCTTATCTCAAAGCACTGCCTGTGTGTGTGTGAGAGAGAGAGCAATATTTCTCAGTACTACTCATGCTGTGCTGATCGTCACTTTTCTGAAACGATGAGTGGGCTTAGTTTGTATTTTCTCCTGGAGTCAGGGACGTTATTTTCCTCACTTCTCGAAGCACACGCTGGTATCTAAGGCTAAGCAGGAAAATCAAAACAATTACACAAACAGAATTCGAAGCACTGTCCTACAAATGAGAAAAATGGCTGGAATTTTCGGTGAATTTTCGATGTTCTATAGATGCTGGCCTGGAGATACTCTAAACTCACAATGGCGGGTGAGAAACAGCATCTCGCCTGTCCGAAACATAGGAGGATGGTTTGCTTGGACTTGTCTCTAAACTCTCGAACAAAGAAGAAACGGCATCACGTGACTCTCAGACATCACAGAACTTTCAATATTTTAAAGAACATCGTTCTTATTACAGGAAACAGCGATCTATAATTATTATAAATAAATTGGAAACAGTCTTGATTGCATAAAGTTTTTTAATGTGGTGTCCAGTTTCGATAAGATCATCTTCGGACCACAGATGTCTGCCGGAGGTGGTGGCGCATGGCAACCCTCTTGCATGTGGCTGGGGTGTACAGTAGAGGCTCCTATGCCCCACACTAAGCCCACACTAAGCACACTTCTTGTGAATGGAGCATTCTGGTTGGTTCTTACTTAATATAGTCTCCAAACGGCTGGTGCTGCTGGTGTGGGAACACCGTCCACTATTTTCTTCAGGCAGACAAGTTATGAGACTTTCAGTGACAAAACTGTTTCATACAGATCGAAAAAAACATACAGCAGTCATATTGTATTGAAAGTTAAGCCCTGCAAAACTGGTCTAAGATCATGAAATATAGAAACCCTTTCTCTGTTACTGTCAAAGAGAGCTTGAATTTTTCAGCGTGAAACTGATCTCCAACCGGGCTTTATCACCACATACCGTATCGATGTAGTAAACACAGTTCGTATCCTGGACCGCTTCTGCATTCTGCATATAGCTATCGACCACCAGACACTCGTATATATATAATGTGTTGTGAGAGATCACAAGCCCAGGTGTGACCCCTAAGTTATCGGCAACCACCGTACAGATTTTTGAGATTTTTGTGAAGTATCCTTAGCAAAATAACGTTGTATTAACAGCTGTGGGACTACAGTATACAACTGCAGAATGGATCGCGTGTTTGACCCTGTGTAGGACTGGTTAGGTGTTTTAAACCGTGACAAACAGTGTTTACAATTTGCTTTTCCGCACCTTGTGGTGTCAACTAACAAACAGTTACTGTATGGAAACATTCTCCTGTAAGTCTGTTGAGATAATAGGGATACAAGCTGGTTGACTGCTGTTTTGATGTTTTCCTGGAAGAAAGAGAACCATCTACCTCTAACTCGTCAAACTCGACTTTCATCTGCCTTAAGGGATGACAGAACGTGGTGGGAGTGATCGGTTGAGACTGAGTTGTAGCGATTTAATGGTAGACTGGTGATGCATTCTAGACAGAGAGGGAGATGTTGCTGCAAGTCATTTATCATGCATGATGTTGCTGCTGGTCATTTATCGCTCATTTAACCATTTTTTCCTGTGTTCTGTTGGGGTGTATCAGTTGTACGGCATAACCTGCATTCGTCTCGTATACAATTTCGTGTTCTGTGTGTAACTTAGAGCACTATCTACCTGTGATCGTTAATAGCAAAGCTCTCCATATCACAGCGATCAGAGGACTTCCAGCTCATGTATGATGATGATGAAACACGCCCATATTGTTTCGACACCCTCCTCTAGACAAACGAAGATTTATGCGACGTACTTCATTCCCCCTGCTGCGTCTTGGGTAAATATCGAGTCTTCAGTTTCATATCTACGGTGATTGTAAGTTAGTGACAGGTGTTTGTGAGGTACTGCAATCCCTGTGTACACATCTGCTTGACAGATGTCCCGTTTATGGAGTTATGGTAATTTCATATGTCATATATCAAACACCGCAGCTACACGATTGTCTGTTTCCTTATACGAAACATTCTCTGTTACTAATTGTCATTTTATATAACACTGATTCGATCATAGTATTATTTATGAACCGCGATTGGATGTGAACAGCGGGCGCTATACACCCCTGAAAAGTCATATTGTGTATGTATCACAAACACTCTATGTTTGAAGGAAGCAGTTTTATCTTCTTAAAGTTTGTCACCGTAGTGAGTGCGATAGAAAACTCGCAGTGTGGACGTCTGTTAGATGTTGGACATTTATGTCGTGCATTAGAATGCACGTGTTTATGTTCTACAATAATTTCTCTCTTACTAATACCTTCTTCGTACTGACCCCAGACACTAGAACAATACTGTAGAATTGGTAGTGCAGTTGATTTACGTAAAATGCTTAAAACTCCGTCCGTCTGGAGCTCCATCATGCCTAAAACCACACGTTTTCTTCTTCTTAACCTTCTGTTATGTCATCACAACACTTTCATATCTACTACACACCGATAAGGGGACCTCCTCGACATGCTCGTGTCTAGAGAGATTTTGTGCACCTGGATGGGTGCCATTAATAAGACTGGTGCAGAACAGGAGTTACGGACTTGACACGTTATGCTCTTTCATGAGACTTGGAACGTAGTGATCTATTTCTGGCGAGTTGCAAATTAAAGTGGTGACAGTGTTGCAGGGAGTGTTGGTCAAAGAGAACATGAGGAGATCTGTCACTCCCTAACTTTACCCCAGGAATGCAACAACGCTCTGTGGCTCCCATCTGCACAGGGAAAGATGGACAATCGTACTCGCACTATGATTGGAGTGCTTACATAAACTGGGAAGCATGCTGCCGTGTCACTGGTCGGCGTTGAAATTACGGTAAAAAGTGGTAAAATTGCTATCAACTTTGATGTTTTTCCATCCCATCTGTCCACTGGTACACTGTTGATTTCCAAATAATGATTAACTGACATCACTTGTTTGAGATGAAGAAAGAGTCTTGGTGGAAGGGCAGCACCTTTTGGGAAAGGCTAGCACTGAAACAGTGATCACATACATGACCATACTATGAGGAATCAGTCAAAAGGGAACAGCAAACCATCTACTACCCCGCCACTGTGAAAGATGGGTTTGAATGTAGAGGTCATCAATGACCTTTGGACAGCTGTTTGGAACACTCAATAATGCTGCAAAACTCTTCCAGTTTCCATATTTTGTGATGTCTTCTGCGTTTTAGTCAATAAGAAACATGACCTCTGTCTTTTTATTTCAGTTACGCTGTGTGCATGTGTGTGTGTGTGTGTGTGTGTGTGTGTGTGTGTGTAGGTGTTGCGAAAGCAGCAGCGTAATTTACACTATGAAATGTTCAGCTTTCTGTGAATGCCAAATGTATCGAAATGTGTTAATTTCGGCTTAGAAGCTGATGCAGGCCTTGATGTCGTGGTGAAAAAAACAAAATGTATGGTGCTGTACAAAGCTGTATTCATACATTGCCTGGACATGTTACATCAGAGAAAACAACAAAACAGGAAACCTCTCTTGCAGCTGACAGTTTGTCGGATATGGTCCGCCTACAGCACAGGCGATGAAACTTTAAACTGGATTTTTGTAGGTGACTTCGGTCACTCTTCACCCGCTCCAGTGGATCAATACCTGTATATTTAAGAGGGTCGCCATATACGCACGATGCCAGCACATAAACAGTATTTTTTTCGATATATATATACAGGGTGGTCCATTGATAGTGACCGGGCCAAATATCGCACGAAATAAGCATCAAACGAAACAACTACAAAGAACGAAACTCGTCTAGCTTGAAGGGGGAAACCAGATGGCGCTATGGTTGGCCCGTTAGATGGCGCTGCCATAGGTCAAACGGATATCAACTGCGTTTTTTTTAAATAGGAACCCCCATTTTTTTATTATGTATTCGTGTAGTACGTAAAGAAATCTTGTTTCAGTTGGACCACTTTTTTCGCTTTGTGATAGATGGCGCCGTGATAGTCACAAACGTGTAAGTACTTGGTATCATGTAACATTCCGTCAGTGCGGACGGTATTTGCTTCGTCATACATTACCCGTGTTAAAATGGACCGTTTACCAACTGCGGAAAAGGTCGATATCGTGTTGATGTATGGCTATTGTGATCAAAATGCCCAACAGGCGTGTGCTATGTATGCTGCTCGGTATCCTGGACTACATCATCAAAGTGTCCGGACCGTTCGCCGGATAGTTACGTTATTTAATGAAACAGGAAGTGTTCAGCCGCATGTGAAACGTCAACCACGACCTGATGACGCCCAAGTAGGTGTTTTTAGCTGCTGTCGCGGCTAATCCGCACATCAGTAGCAGAAAAATTGCGCGAGATTCGGGAATCTCAAAAACGTCGGTGTTGAAGAGTGCTACATCAACATCGATTGCACCCTTACCGTATTTCTATGCACCAGGAATTGCATGGCGACGACTTTGAACGTCGTGTACAGTTCTACCACTGAGCACAAGAGAAAATACAGACAGATTTTTTGCACGCGTTCTATTTAGCGACGAAGCGTTATTCACCAGCAGCGGTAACGTAAACCGGCATAATATGCACAATTGGGCAACGGAAAATCCACGATAGCTGCGACAAGTGGAACATCAGCGACATTGGCGGGTTAATGTATGGTGTGGCATTATAGGAGGAAGGATAATTGGCCCCCATTTTATCGATTGCAATCCAAATGGTGCAATGTATGTTGATTTCCTACGTAATGTTCTACCGATGTTACTACAAGATGTTTCACTGCATAACATGCGTCAGCGCATCGTCAATGCATGTGCGAACATTACGGAAGGCGACCTACTCGCTGTTGAGAGGAATGTCGTTACACGTATTGCTAAATGCATTGCGTTTGGCGGACATCATTTTGAGCATTTATTGTATTAATGTGGTATTTACAGGTAATCACGCTGTAACAGCATGCGTTCTCAGAAATGATAAGTTCACAAAGGTACATGTATCACATTGGAACAACCGAAATAAAATGGTCAAACGTACCTACGTTCTTCATTTTAATTTAAAAAACCTACCTGTTACCAACTGTTCGTCTAAAATTGTGAGCCATATGTTTATGACTATTACAGCGCCATCTGTCACAAAGCGGAAAAAGGTGTCCAACTAAAGCATTCATATTTCTTTACGTACTACACGAATATGTAATAAAAATGGTGTTCCTATTTAAAAAAAACGCAGTTGATATCCGTTTGACCTAAGGCAGTACCATCTAGCGGGCCAACCATAACGCCATCTGGTTTCCCCCTTCAAGCTAGACAATTTTCAATGTTTGTAGTTTTTTCGTTTGACGCTTATTTCGTGTGATATTTGGCCCGGTCACAATCAATGGACCACCCTGTATATATATTTCTGAAGAAAGGGACGTGGTAAAATCTTGTCAAGTTCTCTGTCAGATGACATTAGTGGAGTTTTTATAATTTGTAGTTTTTTCTCTGTTGCATGGCACAAAACAATGGTGATAGAGAGAATGTTTGGGTGACAGATATGAATGCACCCTGAGGGACGCAAACCTCCTTTGGATAGCAGTTCCTTTATGTAGTTTGGAGATGTATCGCTATGCTGTACCAAAATGCTCGTCTTTCTCCCAGTTCCCATAACTGCATGACTGTCTTTTCTACTGCCTCATGTTGCAGGAGAAAGCTTCATTTGGTGTTGGTCTTACGCATCGTACACAGCTGGTGGAGCTATGACAACATGCTTCCAGTTCCACCCAGTGGTCGAAAAAGATGGTCACGTTGCATTACCTCAGCTCACCCTGTTTCTCCATAGATTGCAGAAGGACTTAGATAGAGCATTCTCTGACTTCTGCTCAGTTACAACTTAAATTGGGACGATCACATAGACAAAGCTGCAGGGAGGGCAGGGCAGAGACTGAGAAACAGTTGCAAGATGCATAGGGGCTGTCTAAAACAACCCCAGAGTTTTACTGTAGCATATAGGCTCGAAAAGGGTGACTCGTTTCGAGATATGACAGTGCCACGAATATGGTTAACTGGTGGCTGTAATCATTAAAAGACGTCTCCATAGGATACAACGCAGGTATGTGGCTGAATGGAAAGAGTTGGTTCCAAATCGCATACAGCATTTCTACCAGAAAGCGTAAGACTATAGATGCGAAAAGCCAGTGTATTAGTTATAGGATTTTGTACATTTCTTACAACCTCACTTTTTTTTTCCAGTGATTCGTTGCATGGCACACCATCTACTGTATGTGATTATTCTTAATCAGCTATCATCCTCCCAAGCCTATAACGCAGCGGATATATTGCAGAACTCTGACATGGCATCAGAATAGAATCCATTACAAAAACTGTATGTTAGTGTGAGAAATATCTAGTGACAGCGTGAGGTAGTTGCAAATACCTGCTTCATACCACGTTCCTTAGCCGAATAACTTTCTAGATTCAGTGATTTTATTATGACCTTACACCACTGGCAACGTGCATCTGTGCTTTCGATCTGTTAATAAACACCCCTGTGATCACCGCTTATATTCAATGTCGCGGTATGTGTGTGGCAAACTACTTCACCCAGAGGCAATATCATACCCCGATTTACAAAGCTTGTATAGTTTTTAACATGGATATCGTTAGTGATACTCGTGTGCGCCGGTAGAACCAAGGCCGCTTTTTATGTTGGGTGACAGTAACATAGCCGTTGCGATTGCATTTTGTAAGCGTTGGTCGAGTATAAGACGATGACGACTCTCTTACTATCACACACTGGTACCACTAGCAAGAAAAACACATGAGACATATCCATCCATCGCAGATTTTCGCTCAGTATTGTTTGGTATCGCTAGCTTTCACTTACTGGCAAAGTATTATACCTACTAGGCGATGTGTGATAGATTCACTATGATAAGCGGGCTTATATAGTATGTGTACTGCGGTCAGTGTTCCAACAAATGAGAAGAAAATGACTGTGTCCTGTCGTAAGGGACGGTACGGATTTGGAAGGAAAATTGCGATAGTCGTAAGGGGGAGGAAAGATTTTTTTACATCAAAAATTATATCCAGTTATAAGACAGATACAGATTTACATATTTCCAGAGCCACAGCCGTCCGGAGAGGGGCATTTCCGATACTTCGCTCACTGTCAAATATCATCAGATTGAGACCGCAATCGTAACATTTAATTGTAAGTACAGTGATATAAATGTGACTGGTTTCCTAGGGTGATTCTGCCTGACGTATGGGGGATGCATTGTGGCAGTAGCCTGTAGCCGAAGCAATTGACATTTCCAGCTATGGCGGGAGCCGTCGGAATTAGATGGGCTGGAGTACAAGAGTGCAGCTGACCTAGCCATGTTGCCCTATGGGCGGATGAACAGCGAACTAATACTCAGTATTTTTGTGATGGGTAGCCTTCGTGATTGCGTGTGTTCTCCATGGAAATTTGAGAGTGTTCAATATGGACGTGTGTTTGTGCTGGACAATTATTCCCTCCCATGTAGATTGACCGGCCGACTGCTTCTTCATATTTCCCGTCTTTATGTGGTTGACAGAACATCGATTTTGATCTTTGTTGTTTGCATCTAGGTGGTGACAAACAGGTGGAAGAGACATTTGCTGGTTCTATAGATATGAGAGAAACATACGATTATAAGCATTAAAATCTTAGTTGACTTTGTAAAGTACAACGATGATTCTAATACGTTTTATCATTGGCATAGGTATTCGCTAAAAAATATAAGTGGAACTACCAGTTTCCTCTATTTTTTCCAGTTTTTGTATAAACGTCTTCGCAGATGAGATAAGTTTCTAGTTACTGAGTGGTTTGCAGCACGTCCCACCTCGCTGAATCTCGCTAAAGGTTCGGGTTTCTTGTGATATGTCTCTAGAGATTATACTGTGCAAGTGATTGGTGGCATACTGCTATGTGGCTGATATCGAGAACTATCGCGTATGATATTCTGGCAAACCATTTGAAAATATATGTGCTCTTGTAATCCTAGAGTCTGGAGATGGCTGTAGAAACCATGGCAGCAAACAAGCAAGTAGGTTGGGGCCACAAACAGTAACACCTTTGTGCTGGGGCAACCAGTTCAGAGTTTGACTACGTGCGCTGACGGCACTCTGATTGTGTATCAGGCAAGCGTGTGCAGAGGTAGATGAGACGTGGCTGTTGGCGATGGTGGATGACCGGCCGACCTCTCAGGAATTATCTAGTGTTGCAAAGAGTATATCTGGTGCATGTGCTTATGTTTTTTTGGGGGGGATTTGTCTGTCTTCGTGGTATATGCACGAGTGTCTGGTGATCGATACCGATATGCAGGATGCAGAAGTGATGATTTTGTATGGTGTGTAGGGTATGAATTGTGTTTACTACATCGCTATGGTATGTGGCGATATAGACCGCTTGGAAATCCGTTTCACGCTGAAAAATTCAAGCTTTCTTCGACAGTAGCAGAACAGTGTAATTGAGGAAGCGTCTTTCGTGATAGTTTCCATATTCCATGATCTGTAATTGACAGTGCAATATGACTGCTGTATGATATTTTTCGGTCTGTACAAAATAGTTTTGCTGCTGAAAGTCTCGTAATTTGTCTGTCCGTAGGAAATTGGGGACAGTGCTCCCACACCGGCAGCAGCAGCAGTTTGGCAGGTAAATTCAGTAAGAACCAATCAGAGTGCTCAATTCGCAATACGTTCCATGACATCAGAGAGTCACAAGGCATCCTTTGTGTGGAGCATAGGAGCTTCTACAGACTGGTGCAGAATAGATGGGGGTATGGTATCTATGGGAAGATCTATAATGTCTGAGAGTCATGCGGTGTCTTCTGTGTCCGAGTATTCAGATACAAGTCCAAGCAGACCAGCCTCCTTTTGTTTGGACAGGCAAGATCCTGTCCCTCACCTGTCAATGTGGCTTTAGGCCACCTGCAGACCAGCATCTGTAGGACATCGAAAATTCACCGAAAATTACAGCCATTTTTCTCGTTTGTAGGACAGTGCCTCGAATTCTGTTTGTGTAACTATTCTGATTTTCCTGTCTGTACTTGGACATCAGTGTGTGGTTCGGGAAGTGAGGAAAATAACGTCCCTGACTACAGGAGAAAATATAAACTAAGTCCACTCACCCTTTCAGAAAAGTGTCAAACACCACAGCAGCAGTAGTACTCAGAAATTTTCTCTCTCTCGCTCTGGTAATGCCTTCAAACAAACAACCAGAACTCGAAAAGTGGTGACATACATACATACATATATTAATACAGATCATGAATATGACATTTTGTAATGATGCAGAATGTGTCATTTTAACATAAGTTTTCTTTATGCAAAATATTTTTTTTTTACTGTTACTACTTCATGTCTAAAAATTAATCTATTGAATAAAAGGAGTTGTCATTCAGAAATCCTTTTAATTTGTTTTTAAATGTTGGTTGGCTATCTGTGAGACTTTTAATGCTATTTGGCAAATAACCACAGATTTTTGTGGCAGCATAATTCACCCCTTTCTGTGCCAAAGTCAGATTTAATGCAGAATAGTGGAGAACATCCTTTCTTCTAGTGTTGTAGCTATGCACTTCGCTGTCATTTTTGAATAGGGATGGGTTATTAATAACAAATTTCGTAAGTGAATATATGTATTAACAAGGTACTGTGCATATCCTGAGTTCCTTAAATAAATGTCTGCAAGGTGATCTTGGGTGGGCTCCACATATTATTCTGATTACATGCTTTCGTGCAATGAATACTTACTCTCTTAATGATGAACTACCTCAAAATATGATGCCATATAAAAACAGTAAATGAAAATAGACATAGTAGGCTAATTTACTGACATTTATTAGCAAAATTTGCAATAACCCTAATAGCATAAGTAGCTCAAACTAACCGTTTCAGCAGATCATCTATGTGTTTCTTCCAGTTCAATTTCTCACCAATGCACACACACAGAACTTTGGACATTCTACCTTATCAACAAACTTATATTCATAGTCAATATTTATCAGTGGTGTTATGCCATTTACTGTACCAAAATGTATATACTGAGTTTTCTCAAATTTCATTGAGAGTCCATTTGCAGAGAACCCCTTAATCATTTTCTAAAAGACATTATTTACGATACTGTCAGCTGATTCTTGTTTTTTGGGTGTGATTACCATACTTGTATCATCAGCAAAAAGAACTAGCTTTGCATCTTCATGCATGTAGAATGGAAAGTTATTAATATATATTTTGATCAATAATGGACCCTGTGGAACACCGTTCTTGATACCTGCCCAGTTAGAATACTCTGTTGATTTTTGCAGACTATCTGTACTGTTAATTTCAACCTTCTGCAATCTTCCAGTTAAATATGAATACGTTAAATAATGTTAAATAATCTTCCAGTTAAATATGAATATGAATGAGTTAAATATGAATTAAACCATTTGTGCACTGTCGCATTCATACCACAACACTTAAGCTTATCTAGAAGGATTGCATAATTCATGCAGTTAAAGCCTTTGAGAGATCACAAAATATCCCAGCAAGTTATGTTCAGTTATACCTTTCTGAAAACCAAACATTTTGTTGATATTTCGTGTTTACAAATATGTGATACTACCCTTGAATACACCACTTTTTTAAGAATTTTGGATAGAGCTGTCAGAAGTGAGATTGCGTGGTAGTTGTTAGCAGCAGACCTCTCCCCTTTTTTATGCAATGGTTTAACAATAGTGTATTTCAGTCTATCTGGAAAAATGTCTTGTTTCAGTGAGCAACTGCATATGTGGCTGAGAATCCTACTTATTTGTAGAGAACAAGCTTTTAGTACACTAGAGGAAATGCCATAAATTCCATGTGAGCTTTTACTTTTGAGTGACTTTATTATTTTCCTAATTTCAGTAGGAGAGATAGAATTTCAATTTTATTAAGTTGCATACGTATTGCCTCTTCCATATATTGCCCTGCATCTTCTGATGAATAGCTGGATTCTATTTTCTCCACAACAGCAGGTTATTAAAAATGTTTTCTACTTCTGACTTCTTGTTAACAAACTTTTCATTGAGTTTGACAGAAATACAGTCTTCCTGTGCTCTCAGTTGCTCTTTATCCCTTTTAACAACATTCCAAGTTGGTTTAATTTTATTATCCGATGTGCTAATCTCAAACATAATACACTTACTTCTGGGCTTTTTAATAACTTTTCTTAATATAATGCAGCAGTTTTTATAATGTTTCACTTTCTCTGGATCATTACTCCTCCTAGCTATAAGATACATTTCCCTTTTCTGTTTACTAGATATTTTTATCCCTTTAGTAAGCCATGGCTTTTTAGATGGTTTCTTACATTTATATTTTACTGTTTTCTTGGGAAAACTGTATTCAAATATACTCACAAAGGTGTTAGAAAATAGGTTAAATTTTAAATTAGCATCAGGTTCCCTGTAGAGCTCATCCCAGTATAACTGGTGCAAGCTTCCCTAAAATTTGCAACTGTTAAATCGTTAATTGAAAGCACTATTTTGGAGGACTGTTTTGAATTACTATGTCATATACTGTAACTATCTATGCATCGTGATCAGACAGACCGTTCTTATCTGATGAAACCTATCTTGGTCTATAAAAACATTATCTATCAATGCGCTGCTTCCCTATACCACCTGAGCATTAAAATCAGTAACTGATGTCAAATTGAAAGAACCAAGTAATACTTCAAGGTCCAGCTTTCTATCGGCCTTTTTCACAAAATCTACATTGAAATCCCCACAAATAATAATTTGATTCCCTCTGTCAGCTATGTTTTTCAAAAATAGCTGAAAATTTCCCAATGGGTACATATTCATAGCTACAATTATAAAAGTACCAATATTTATTTTAAGGTCACATGCACATGCTTCTATATGTTGCTCTACACAAAAAATTTTAGTTTCCACATTTTTCACACTATGGCGTACTTTAACATATATGGCAACTCCTCCTCTCTCCATAGTGTCTCTACTTACATGTGTCAAAACCTTATACCCACCTACATTTATCACTTCCATACCTGCGACTAGTACAGCTATTCCACCTTCAGTTTCTAAATCTTCTACACAAACAAGAAGCTCATCTACTTTGTTTTTTAATCCCCTGATGTTCTGATGCAATACACTAACATTAATTTTCACTGTGTTTCTATGAGGATCTTGTGACGTACTAACAGTATTTTTCACTGTCCCATTATGAGAATCTTGTGATATTTTAACATTCTAGTACCTGCCTGTCTGAGCTTCTCATTAAGCTTAATTTCAATCAACGTTGAATGGCTGGACACTGATCTAAGCCTAAAAAAGAGACACTCCCGTAAGTTTCAATGCCCCCTAAAAGATTTTGCTATCAGCCCAGCTAATTTACCCTTCCTTTTCCTACTGAGATGCAGGCCATGTCTTGTGAAGTCCCACTTATCAATACCATCAACAGGAATCAAACTTATACCTGACGTAGTAGCTGCCTGAAGCAGCTGATCGAGCTGTATATTGACTCTCCTGACAGAGCTGTTCAACTGGGGCTGATGATACCGCATTAAACCAGGAACCAAGCCAACATTTGTATGATTCGTAGCAGAATGTTGTAGCCCTGATCCCTATGAACAGTGTTTCCCACTCCACACACTACCACAATATGATCTTACTTTATAAAATCGTTGCACAATGATCCTACATCCTCTATCACTTGGCTAAGACGTGCACTTGTTACCTGGTACCAATCACCTAATTTTTCCTGAAAGATCTAGCCCACACCTCTTCCTTGGCTGTTACATAACAACAGAACTTTCCTCCTACTTTCTATTTTTTTTTGAAACAGTTGTTCACCTAGTGAAAGCCTGTTGAGTGCTGACTACACTTACATCTACTTGAGCCTCTTCCTTAGTTGACTGAGGTAGCAAGGAGAATTTCCTGCCATTTTTCCCTGGACTGGCATCTTGGTTTCCATCACAGAGGATGAAACTGTCAGATGTTGGTCTCCTTCTGTGGCCCCTGTTCCTTGCTACCGCTTCCCACCTGTCTTCACTCTTCTCTCCCCTTAACCTCATCAGTTCCTCCCTAGCACTATCCAGTTCAGTCTTAAGGGCTCTGATCTTCCCTTTCTGTACAGCTATTTTCCTATCCCTAGAACATACTCTGAAACACCCTGGAAGAGACCATTTACTTCTCCAATTCCAATGCCACTACATTTCCCTAATGTAACCATCTGTCACAACAGCAGCACAGAATCCCAGAACTGACTTTCCTACGGCAGCTCAAACACTCCTCGCTCATGGTCGTTTAAAATATTTTTACAAAATTTATCTAGACAATAACAGTAATATTCTATTAAGCACAGATCACAAGAGTCACTTAAGTTATGTGGAACACTAATATACATGTATATTATCAATATAGTGATGTAATGCACTTAAACAAACATTAATAATCAAAACTTGTACATTCCGAAAAATTAGGCCTCAGATCGCATATACTTTACACTTTGTGAAAGGAAATAAAAGATAGAACCTAAAAGCTTTAATTTCTCGAGTAGATACCGCACTACTAAATATATGTGTAATGAAAACAACGTAAATCCTTCAGGTAATATTTAAGAAAATATAGCCTTCTGTTTAGAATACAGGGATATTTATTTCGACTTCCAAATACTGTCGTTTTGGCGTGTAAAATTAGATATTGCAGTTGATGTCGGTTTCGGGATCTGTTTTTCACAAAGGCGTGTAAAGTGTCTCAAGGAGGTTTCACAAGTGCGTTCGTGTTCGAGTGTGGTGGTATGCATCACTAAACTAAAGCAAACTACTGTGCAGCGATCTTTTTGAAACTGTATTTAGAGACGTATTCAATTGGATTTTGTAACTCCTGAAGCATCCCATTCTCAAAGACAAGGGAAGTGCGAAGTGTCTCTGGGTGGTTTCACAAGTGTAGTGCAATATTCTTTTTAGAATTTGTGCTCAGGTTTGGAGATGGTGGTATTCTATAAAATAAAATGTGTATCTACACCGCCAATTGTTTAAAATTCTTGCGTCATGTACAAACCACATTTTCTGCCTCTCTGTGCTGTGGTACATTTAGTTCCTGTGATATCTTCAAGTTATGTATGTGACAGTATTCTGGACAATGCTTCAACACCAGATTTAATAAGTTCTGAAGCAGTTCGTATTCAATGACAAAGAGTATCTGTGCGCCTAGGATGGGAAGGAGGAAGGCTGTGGGTATTTCCAACGAAACAGGGAGTATTTAGCACGTTGCCGCCCTTGTGGCAACTGCGTGGCTGTTCTGTTAGCCCTGAACGTGGTCTCTCTTCAAGTGGATGCGAAGACTCTGGTGTGAATGTCTTATCTCTTGTACTTTGGAAAACTGACTGGACTTTTTTCGAATAATCTGCAATTACAGCACACACACATTCATCAGCATGAATTCCGAAGTGTAACTTAGCCCCATCCTGCTAAATCCTCTTTATTTGATTAAATGTATTCGTCTTCTTCTAACATTTACCAAACATCATTACTTTCCAGACATCATGCATGTGGCTATGGACACAGTCCTCAGCTGCATTATTACAACTAATATACCCATTAAATTCCTTATCCTCCTACATAGTACACTCAGCAAACAATTACATCTGTTCTCCCAGTCCAGCAACTAGACACAGACTGGGCGAATTTCCTGCCATTTTTCCCTGGGCCACCATCTCCGTTTATGTCATGGAAGGGGAAGTAGGAGTGCCATCTGGTGGTGGTGTTGTGAACTAGTTGGACTCCGGACTTTAAGGTGAACACACTGGATGGAGCTACTGTCTGTGACAATTCAAACTGTTTAAATAACCAATTCATACAAAATAAAGATTTACGTCCTTCCCATCCAGCAGTCCAGCACATATTGGGGTTTTCCAGATGGGAGAGGGGAGTGGATGGGAGGAGAGATGGAGAGGGGGAAGGGGAGCAGAGGGGGTGGGCTTAGGTTAGTGGAGGTAGCCCAACTGAGCTATTTTGCAGCCAAAATTTGAAATTTCCGCCTTGATATCAATGTGACGTTGCCACATCTATGGCCATCATCTTGGATCCTCCATATTGGATAAATTTGGCTACAATGTAGAGTGTGGTGGCACCTCTGTTGCCCTACTACTAACATGCTTCCTGCAAATCATAAAAGAAGCGAAGATGGTGTTTCAAATGAAGTGAAAATTAATTCATTTTTGAATTTTTTAGCAGCACCAGGTTTTCAGAGGTGTATACCTACATGACTTTGGAATTCACCAGACAATTGTGTCACTCACATTTTCAGATGTTAACATCCTGTTTTCTCATAGCATAAATCTTATATTTTACAATTTTATGAAAAGGATAGTTGCTACTTTCCATATAGTGCAGATGCTGAGTCGCAGATAGGCACAAGAAATAGACTGTTGGAAAGTGAGCTTTCAGCCAACAAGGCTTCATCGAAAATAAACAACATACACACACACTCACGTAAACGCAGCTCACACACACATGACTACAGAGACTGTTTTCTTGTGTTTGTGTGTGTGTGTGTGTGTGTGTGTATCTATTTTCGTCCAAGACCTTTTTGGCCGAAAGCTGACTTTTATAGTCTTTTCTGCGACTCAGTATCTCCCCTATATGGTGAATCTCAACTATAGTTTTCGTAATATGATTACATTCCATCCTGGATTTTCCATTTTTTAAATATCGTATTTTGTCATATTAGAAATAAGTAATCGGATAAGAAAAATTAATAAGCAGTCTATTAGAAACTTAGCGATATGTTTCTTGCACCGAAAGTGTACAGCCAACCGCTTAAGTACTACTTGATGCGCAAGTAAATCATTATTCGCCATTTTTAACCACAATTATCTCGTGTAAGGAAACTCTGACAGAGTTCCGATTTGGGGTAAATGAAAATGTGATATATTCTTAACCCGTCAGTACACGCAGGTGGTCTGTCAGACCAAGGAGAATATTTTCACATTAATACAATGCCTGAAAGTTGTTTACAAGAAGCTATCTTCTCAGCACCTTTAAGTGAGTGTAATAGGAGTTGTTTGGTATGGAGTATCTGGTATTTCAACAACAGCAATTTCGGTTAGCTCACAACAAAGAGGTCTAGGGTCTCACAGGCCAGCCGCGTGCACTGGTGTCAGTTTATTATTAGTTCCACCAAGGTTATTCACGCGCGCGCATATTTGCGGTATCTGCTTAGTTTAGTGGTAGAACAGATTTTTTCATGTTTTGTACCTTGTTTTAGTGTGTTGTAAGTGTTGTAATTGCATCATGGCTTATTCTTACGAGGCACAGGAGGAGAGAATTAGGAACTTGATTGAAGAAGTAATAGCTGAAAGTGATGCTGGTGATTCTGAAGATAGAGATATCGACTTTGAAGAAATCGAGGACCCAGAGTGGAAAAGTGACTCCGGCACCGAACAAAAAAAGGTCGAGTGATGAATCAGAAGACAGTGATGTGTTTGTCGGTAAAGACGGAACAGTATGGAACTCACGTGCTCCGCCAAAGAACTCCCGCACACGTTGTCATAACATCATAACTCATTTACCAGGTGTAAAAGGTGCTGCGAAAAGTGCTACAAATCCTCTACAGTGATGGGAACTGTATTTTGTGAAAACATCATACACATACTCGTTGACTGCACCAATAGATGCATTCAAAGTATCCAGGGAAACTTTTCAAGGGAAAGAGATGCACAACAAACTAATAAAGCTGAAATGAAAGCCTTATTGGGATTATTGTACTACGCTGGTGTATTGTGTGCCCATCGACTAAGTCTACAAGATTTGTGGCGAACAGATGGCACAGGAGTTGGAATATTTCATCTCAAATGGGCATAAACAGATTTCGTTTTCTCCTTCGATGCCTCAGATTCGACGATAAACAAACGAGAATGGAAAGCGAGAAAACAGATCACATAACGGCGATAAGATAGGTGTTCAGTCTAATTGTTGAAATCTTTCGGAAGGCTTATACAGTTTATGAATACGTAACAGTGAATGAAAAACTAGAAGCATTCCGTGGAAGATGCAGATTCCCACAGTACATGCCAAATAAGCGAAACAAGTATGGAGTAAAGATTTTTGCAGCAGTGGATGCCAGAATGTTTTACACATTCAACTTGGAGGAGTATGTTGGGCAACAGCCTGAAGGCCCTTACAGACAGGACAACAGACCAGTTGAACTAGTTCAGAGACTTTGCCAACCTATTCTGAATACAGGCCGCAACGTAACTTTGGACAATTATTTTACAGGTTACGAGCTTGCAAACACAATGACTACGAGGAAGACGACCATCGTTGGTGCCCTGAGGAAGAACAAGACAGAAGTCCCAAGGGGATTTATTAACACTAAAAGCCGATAAAAAAAGTCACCTATGTTTGGGTTTCGTAAAAATTGCACCTTGTCTCTCATGTGCCGAAACGAAATAGACTGGTATTACTACTGTCAACGCTGCACCACAATGTAAATATTGACTAAAATACAGGGAATGATAAAAAACCAGAAATTATCACTTTCTATAACCTTACTAAGGGTGGAGTTGACGTTGTAGACAGAATGAGTGCAACATATAATGTAGCTAGAAACACAAGAAGATGGCCAATGGTTGTTTTTTATAGCATCATGAACACAGCTGCGATAAATGCTGCTATTATTTTCAACTCAAATCAGAAAGAACAACTGAGAAGAAGAGAGTTTTTGAGGCAGCTTTCTTTTGCTCTTCTACATGATCATCTTCTGCAAAGAGTAATGTCAAAAATATTGCCAAGGAAGATAACTGAGAGAATTGGAGAGCTTTGCAGTGCGAAAATTTCTGAAGTGGAATCAATTGCGACTTCACGAGGACGGTGTGTGGACTGCAGAAACAAAAACAGAAAAACAATATATATTTGTAAGAACTGCAAGAAATACATTTGCCCTGAACATTCTGTTACTGTGTGCCAAGACTATCGACAAAATATCTGATTGAATATATGCATTATTTTGATAAAAGCTAAATTTTATGTATCTCCATTTGTGTAAATATTTTTGACCAAAATATTAAATTCATCCCTTAAATATATTTACTAAACTGATTTTTAAAGATACTACTTCATTTAATTACGCTTCCCTCCATGACATACATCTAAATCCAAATTCAGAAAGATAGAAACTGCAAGGATCTGTGAGACCAGCTGCGTGTACTGCTATCTTGTTTCCAGGTGCGTGCACTGGCGGGTTAAGATTTCGATCACCTAATGTGTCCACCTAATTTCAATAACAAAAAAATTCCTGCACGTTAAAATTTCGGTACCGTCATCAGAAAATGATTTTGGTAAACTGTCCTTAATCGTCTTTACAATTTGTTGCCGTACATAAAATTAAATCGAACAGTACTGCAACTCTTCCAGAACACATTCAAACAATTCCCATATTTGTGCACTGAATAGTTTTCCTGTTTCAGCGAGCTGAATGAAATACACGTACATTGTGTGCTAGATGCGACACACGAAACACACCGAGAACCTTCTCAAGAAGGAGAGGAGAATATGCAGTTTCTTCAAAAACTGACATTCTGAGCCCATGGCTGTGTACAAAATGTAGTTTGACTCTTATACAGAAGATTACAGCAACCAGCCACTTTTTACAATGCTATTTACTTATTTAAACAGCACCTTTATCGGTTTCGAACCGACAGGTTATTCTTCAGTCGTACAGTTCACGTTTTACATTAGATTTCGCCTCCTGTTTCCCCAACTGACGAAATTTCCTTGGGGTGGTGGTGCCCTACAACCAAAACAAGATGTAAGACAACGCCTTTTTAACTGTAATTGTGTCTCACAACGATTTCAAGTGATGTGAACAAATTATTATTATTATTGCAGGGAAGATGTTTCGGTTACTTACGAATCCGTGCCATTATGTCCCAGTACAGCCTGCTTATCATCTTGAAGCGAAAGCTGTATAATGCACTTTATTGAGTATTAATATTCACATAATGTAAAGCATCACTCACACACTAAAAAGAAGTTTCATCACATGGAGGTATGTATACAAAGATGGCGATGTTACCACCATAACAATGCCAAAGGCTTACACTCTCAGAGATATTTCATTATGTGCATGTATGTGAGAGTAGTAGTTTACAAATTGCTTATCTTACATTACTTACTATTTATATTGAAAGAGGACTGATTAAAATTAAGATAAACAAATAAAGCAGTCAGTTATAAAGTGTTACTGGAATGATATTGCCATGTAGAAGAAGGCGTAATTAGATGAATGACGAACACTGACTTCACTTAACGAAGGTTTATTCAGCACTTGCACATACAAGAGCGCGGAGCAAACTGCCTCCGGCCAGAACACATACAGTATATATACAGCTACAGAACATTCCAGTACAACGATTCTTGACATTTGTGGATACTTCTAGAGTGTACTCGAACCGAATATAGAAATTAAAATTGTACAGTCCAGGTGAGTTTTGAACTCACGACCCTCCATGCAACACATGCAACAATTTTTTGTTAATTCATCTTGTTCTATATTGTTCGTTGACTTTGTTCGTGGCGGACGTCCGATGACACTCGTTCAGATTGTTCGTTGGTCCGTTCACTTACTTTTTTTTATTATTGTTACAGAGGGTAGATAAACCCTCTGACCGAACATGCTGAGCTACTCTGTGACATTGCTCCCTCCTTAAGAGAACAGCGTCTCGGTGTTACGTCGTCCTAGTCCGGGAACGACTCATCGGTCCTGCATACTCTGACTCCTGATAACTGATTCTCGCCTTGCCTGTGATCTTCTTACAACTTCTTTTGCCGCTACGCTCTTCGTTACCTTTACGCTTGTTGCCTGTCGCTAAGCTTCGAATTTACCCTGTGCTGCAGGATCCTTATAGGGCTTCATTCGAAGGACGTGGACCGTATCTCTGCTCTTTCGTCGTCTTGTGTCGGGGTAGAAATATTCATCTTCATAAGCAACATCAGACAACTGTCTCACAACCTTATAAGGTCCAAAGTAGTGCCCGAGCTTCTCAGAGAGACCAACCTTCCGAACAGGAGTGAAGATGCAGACGAGGTCACCAGGCTGGTAGACAACAGGGCGGTGGCTCGCGTCGTACCTTCAGCGATCGTTTTCTTGAGCCTGCAGCGTGCGGTGGCGAGCTAACTGCCGAGCTTCCTCAGCTCTGGTTAACACCTGGCCGATGTAGTCGTCGTCCACGTCATCAGGATGTAACGGAAACACGGTGTCCACTGTCGTGGTCACCTCACGCCCATGCACCAGGAAAAATGGCGAAATTCCTATGGTGTCTTGTTTGGCGGTGTTGTAGGCAAACATCACGAAAGGTAGCACCTCACCCCAGTTGCTCTGCTCAAAGTTGAGGAACATTGATAGCATGTCAGCCAAGGTCTTACTAAGGCACTCAATAAGCCCATTAGTTTCTGGATGGTAGGCAGTCGTTATGTGATGAGTAATGCTGCACCGACGTTTTATCTCTGTCACAAGATTCGATTCAAAAACTTTCCCTCAGTTCGTAATTAACGACCTTGGGGCACCGTGTTTTAACGCAATGTCTTCCACAATGAATTTGGCTCCCTCGGATACTTCGGATGTTTTCACGGCTTTTGCAATGGCATAGCGTGTCAGGTAATCAGTGCAAACAATAATCCATCTATTGGCACTAGCAGACGTTGGAAATCGTCCGAGGAGGCCAATTCCAACACGCTGGAAAGGCGTTTCGGCTGGTGGTATTGGTATGAGTCGGCCAGGTGGTTTCTGAGGAGTTCTTTCTCCTCCGGCACTCTCGACAGTGCGACACGTAGTGACGGACACTCCTAAATAAACCTGGCCAGAAAAATCTCTTGCGGATTCTATCGTATGTCTTAATAAATCCTAGATGTCCAGCCTCAGGTGTGTCATGGAATTTCTGTAGAATATCTAAGCGCATGTGTTTAGGAATCACTGGTAGCCACCTCTTCCAAACGGATCAAAGTTTTTCTTGCAAAGTAATCGATTAACTACCTTAAATTGTCCTTTCACATCCTCTGACCGATTTAAGGAAAGCATAATTTGAGATATCTTAGTGTCTTTCTTCTACTCAGCAGAGAGATCCTGGAGTGCAGCGAGACAGTCACTATCTTCATCAAAGTCTTGATGGTCTTGCACAGGGTTTCTTGAGAGACAGTCGGCATCTTGGTGTTTTCTTCCACTTTTGTACTCTATGGTAATGTCATACTCTTGAAGCCGTAGCATCCACCTGGCGAGTTGTCTTGTTGGATCCTTAAGACCTGTCAACCAACAAAGTGAATGATGGTCTGTAACAACTGCGAATGGCCTTCCATAGAGATAATGTCGAAATTTGCACATGGCCCAGATCACAGCAAGACATTCTCTTTCTGTAGTTGAGTAGTTTCTCTCGTCTTTTGTAAGTGTCCTAGAAGCATAGGCTACAATCTTCTCTTTCCCATCCGAAATCTGAACCAAAACAGTGCCAATCCCATACCCGCTGGCATGTGTGTGTAGTTCTGTAGGTGCTCTCTCATCAAACAGACCAAGTACAGGGTCAGTCGTCAGAGCTTTTCGCAGCACATCGAAAGAATCTTTTTGAGCACCATCCCTGATAAATTTAGCATCGGCTTTTAACAACTCTTGGAGTGGCCTGGCTTTGATACAAAAGTCTTTGATAAAACGACGGTAATCCGAGGAAGCTTCTCACATCTCTAATACTTTTAGGAAAAGGAAATTACGTTATAGTTCTCACCTTTTCTGGGTCTGGTCGCACACCTTCGTTTTGCAGAATGTGTCCAAGTATTTTGATTTCGTTTGCTCCAAAGAGACACTTTCTCGGATTAAGTTTCAGTCCGCCTTGTTGGAGACACTTAAGAATGGCCCTCATATATTCTTTTTCTATGTTCATTTATATATGTTCATTCTTTTTATATGTTCATCCAATGTCACTGAGAACACTATAATGTCATCTAAATAACAAAGACACATCGTCCACTTCAGCTGCCTTAGAAGATTATCCATTATCCGTTCAAAAGTTGCTGGTGCATTACACAAACCAAACGGCATTACTTTAAACTCATACAGGCCCTCAGGGGTGATGAATGCAGTTTTCTCACGATTAGCCTCATCTACTTCGATTTGCCAGTATCCCGAGTACATGTCCATGGTTGAGAAAACTTAGCCCCCTTCAGACAATCTAGTGTATTGTTAATTCGTGGAAGAGGGTAAACGTCCTTTTTAGTTATCTCATTAAGCTTCCTGTAATCAACACAAAAGCGCCAACTGCCATCCTTCTTCCTGACGAGGACCACTGGTGACGACCATGGGCTCTGCGAAGGCTGAATGATGTCATTCTTCATCATTTTCTATACCTCGTCGCTAATTTTCTATACCTCGTCGCTAATTCGACGTTCCGTAGCTGACGCACGGCATGCTCTCTGGCTTACTGGTTGATGGTCTCCAGTGCTAATCCCGGTGCTTCACCGTCGATTTGTCTAATTTGCTCTTCACCTCTGGATTGAAGCATTCAGAGAACACTCTAAGAAAGGCAAGTAGCTTCTTCTGTTGTTCCTTAGTGAGATCTGGTGATAGTCGAGCTAGATCTTGTCTCGTAGTGATAGCGCTAATTTCGCCCACAGACTTGGCATGGGAGGTTTCTATGACGTTCAGCTGTTCGGCAATTAACGGTTCAGCATTTGCTACGCACATGCGTCTTGGAAGGATCTGCGGTTATCGGCGCCAATTAAGTATCCACAATTCACAGAATCCGTTCTTAAACGAGACGACAGAGGCTGGGATGACCAAGTTATTCTTCAGTGGTATGCTCCTCTTACACTCCACTACAAGATGCATGGGTTGATGCATGGCATGACACACGACAGTTACCTTTCTGGCACTGACTGCAGGAATGACCACTTCATCCAGCATACATAGTCTCCACAAACTCGGATGCTCATCTTCCTGTCCACAGTATCTCATCTCGTCTAGCACAACCTTCAAGCGACCACAGTCTATAATTGCCCGAGGAGCTTTCAAAAAGTCCCATCCGGAAATGACGTCATGACTACACTATTGTAAGACGATGAATTCTAAATGCTGTGTATGGCCACTTATACCCACACGAATGGTACTTCTTCCTGTAGTTTTTACATATTTCCCATCAGCCACCTTCAGCAGAGATGTTTTGCTGTCGACGAATACGGTTTTCTGCAACTGGCGACGGTACTTCTCCGAAATGACTGAATATGATGCTCCAGAGTCCACAAGAGCTTGGGCTGGTCGGCCATCCATGAGGATATCGACAATTTTCCCATCATTTTTGTAGTGATCGACGGCGGAGGATTTTTCTCTTCGGTGGCCTCACCTCCAAGGAAGGTCGCACCCTTTAGTTTTCCAGGTTGCGGCTAAGTGATCGGCTGGAGCTTCTAAACAGCGATGGAGACCTTGATAGGCGTGTTGGGGAGCGTGCTCTCCAGCGGCTAGCTTGCGGCGATGGTGACCTATGTCGTCCTGCACCCACATCTTCTTGTTCATCTTCGTCGTCCCGGAGTTGTCGTCGGCTAAGATCGCTCTGCTTTCTTCTGGCGTGGGCGTCACCAAATATCCGCCGCCTTTCTCGACAATAGCGTAACACATGTCCCAGTCGTCTGCAGTGGAAACATACTGGTTGGTTATCCTTGGTTCTCCAGACGTCAGTCTTCCATGGTGCCCAAACAGGTTCCTCATGCGGCATTGTAGGAACGTAACCTCGCCTGGCACTCGACTTTTTCACTGTTTTAAAGGGAAATGAAGGACGAGAGATTGGGTTCAATGTCTGTTCCACTTCCTCCCTTATGACCTCTTGAAGCGTCTCGGTTTCTTGCTATCCGTGCAATCCAAGTGCCTTCTGAACTTCCTCTCTCAGTATCTGACGAAGAACACTTATGAAATCAGTTCCTTCCTCCGTCACAGATATCGATACGACGTTTGGAAGCCGTTCGAACTTCTTGCGGATAATACTTTTTGATGCATTATCTCGATGTACTGGCACCATTTTATGAAGGCGTCTGCTGTTGAAACCTCCTTCAGGAGCAGGGCGTCATACATGTCCTCAGCAACACCCTTCATGAAATGTGCAACCTTATCTTCCCCCTCCATTCTAGGATCCACTACTTTACACAGCTCCAAGACATCTTGAATGTAGGATGCTGTGGTATCTCCTGGACGCTGTGCCCTGCACTTTAATTTAACTTCTGTCCTTGTGTGTCGCCGAAATACTAGCCCATTTCCGCCTGGAATAGTTTCCAGTTTTTGAACTTCTCCTCGTTGTTCTCATACCATTGCTTGGCAGTGCCCTCCAAGCAGAAAAATACGTTAGCCAAACACACGGTGTCATCCCATTTGTTAAATTTAGCTATACGCTCATATACCTTCAGCCACTTGTTTGGATCTTCGCCATCGTCACCAGAGAACCCGGAAGGATGTCTCATGTGGTGGCGCACAGTTGCTGTCATCGTAACGTCCTCTTCTTATTCTTCTCTCTCCGATAGATTGCGATCTGTTGAATATGACTCGAACTCGGGTTTCTCGCCACGTAAACAGTGGCTCTCTCATGGCCTGATGGGAGCCACTGCGTCGTCGATAATGTTAGCTATCACAAGTTCCAATACCCAGCGTCTCCACCAGAATAATGTCATGTAGAAGAAGGTGTAATTAGATGAATGACGAACACTAACTTCACTTAATGAAGGTTTATTCAGCACTTGCACACACAAGAGCGCGGAGCGAACTGCCTCCAGCCAGAACAAATGGCTCTGAGCACTATGGGACTTAACAGCTGTGGTCATCAGTCCCCTAGAACTTAGAACTACTTAAACCTAACTAACCTAAGGACATCACACACATCCATGCCCGAGGCAGGATTCGAACTTGCGACCGTAGCAGTCGCGCGGTTCCGGACTGCGCGCCTAGAACCGCGAGACCACCGCGGCCGGCTCAGCCAGAACACATACAGTATACATACAGCTACAGAACATTCCAGTACAATGATTCTTGACATCTGTGGATACTTCTAGAATGTGCCCTAACCGAATATAGAAATTAAAATTGTACAGTCCACGTGAGTTTTGAATTCACGACCCTCCATGCAACAATTTAGTATCATAAGCACTACACCACGGAGCTGCTCAGCTTCTTCTGCGACAATATTATATACATATTGTGGTATACATTGGAACAAAAGTAAATGATAAGGGATATTTCATAAATCACTTAGAACAGACATTTTTTGAAGCTAACAGTCACATCAACAGCAAAATCATCTACGACAAAAGAGATGTTGACGATACAATTATACTTTTTAATGGCACCAACGAGGAAATAGACACATTAGCAACAAATTTGAGTAGCATGCACAAAAACATTAAATTCACCATTGAACATGAGACCAACAACAGCATCAATTTCCTAAATGTAAAAATCACCGGTAAAAACCATAAACATCATTTTCAGATTGATAGAAAACAAACATCCACTGCCATATGTATCAACAACTCGTCTTGTCGTCCAAACCAACATAAGATGGCATATTTTAGATCCACACGAACCACCTACACAAAATTCCACTTGAACCAGTTAAAAAAGAAAAAAGCATTCAGTATCATTAAAACCATAGCCTCAAACAATGGTTACAGCCATCTCATGACAGACAATCTATCACAAAAAATCCAAAACCCACCAGCCAACTATGCTGCACAACAGGCAACCATGCAACGTAGACAAAACAGTAGAAAACAGCAGAAAATATATTGCACTACCTTTCATATGGAGCATATCCTATAAACTAAGCAACATATTTAAAAAGATAAACATTAAAATAAGCTTCCACACAATCAACAAACTCCATCAGTTAGCAGTTCACAACTTAAAGAATAATAGCCCCTTATATAAAAAAATCTGGCATATATATAAACTCAGCTGTCAAAGTTGCCCCTCTTACTATATAGGACAAACTGGAAGAAGCATTGAGACACAGTTCGAAGACTTGTAGATGCCATACGTTTGAACAACATTTCAAAATCCGCATTTGCCACTCACACAACTACTAACAGTCATGGAATAAAGAGCATTGAAGACCATGTACAAGTATTGCACCATACTGAGAAAAGTAGCCTTATGAATTTGCTTGAGGAGTTTGAAATATTTGTACATAACAGCAAATCAGCACAAAATCTCCTCAATGAACGAACTCAGCTCGCCAATAGAGACTTTTTACAAAATTCATTCATCTGCTTTCCATTTTGAAGTACACTCCTGGAAATTGAAATAAGAACACCGTGAATTCATTGTCCCAGGAAAGGGAAACTTTATTGACACATTCCTGGGGTCAGATACATCACATGATCACACTGACAGAACCACAGGCACATAGACACAGGCAACAGAGCATGCACAATGTCGGCACTAGTACAGTGTATATCCACCTTTCGCAGCAATGCACGCTGCTATTCTCCCATGGAGACGATCGTAGAGATGCTGGATGTAGTCCTGTGGAACGGCTTGCCATGCCATTTCCACCTGGCGCCTCAGTTGGACCAGCGTTCGTACTGGACGTGCAGACCGCGTGAGACGACGCTTCATCCAGTCCCAAACATGCTCAATGGGGGACAGATCCGGAGATCTTGCTGGCCAGGGTAGTTGACTTACACCTTCTAGAGCACGTTGGGTGGCACGGGATACATGCGGACGTGCATTGTCCTGTTGGAACAGCAAGTTCCCTTGCCGGTCTAGGAATGGTAGAACGATGGGTTCGATGACGGTTTGGATGTACCGTGCACTATTCAGTGTCCCCTCGACGATCACCAGTGGTGTACGGCCAGTGTAGGAGATCGCTCCCCACACCATGATGCCGGGTGTTGGCCCTGTGTGCCTCGGTCGTATGCAGTCCTGATTGTGGCGCTCACCTGCACGGCGCCAAACACGCATACGATCATCATTGGCACCAAGGCAGAAGCGACTCTCATCGCTGAAGACGACACGTCTCCATTCGTCCCTCCATTCACGCCTGTCGCGACACCACTGGAGGCGGGCTGCACGATGTTGGGGCGTGAGCGGAAGACGGCCTAACGGTGTGCGGGACCGTAGCCCAGCTTCATGGAGACGGTTGCGAATGGTCCTCGCCGATACCCCAGGAGCAACAGTGTCCCTAATTTGCTGGGAAGTGGCGGTGCGGTCCCCTACGGATTTGCGTAGGATCCTACGGTCTTGGCGTGCATCCGTGCGTCGCTGCGGTCCGGTCCCAGGTCGACGGGCACGTGCACCTTCCGCCGACCACTGGCGACAACATCGATGTACTGTGGAGACCTCACGCCCCACGTGTTGAGCAATTCGGCGGTACGTCCACCCGGCCTCCCGCATGCCCACTATACCCCCTCGCTCAAAGACCGTCAACTGCACATACGGTTCACGTCCACGCTGTCGCGGCATGCTACCAGTGTTAAAGACTGCGATGGAGCTCCGTATGCCACGGCAAACTGGCTGACACTGACGGCGGCGGTGCACAAATGCTGCGCAGCTAGCGCCATTCGACGGCCAACACCGCGGTTCCTGGTGTGTCCGCTGTGCCGTGCGTGTGATCATTGCTTGTACAGCCCTCTCGCAGTGTCCGGAGCAAGTATGGTGGGTCTGACACACCGGTGTCAATGTGTTCTTTTTTCCATTTCCAGGAGTGTATAAAAATAATGAAATGTCCACTGTTGTAATATTAATATATGCACAACCATCTCAACCCATTTACTGTGCTTTCGATGTATGCCATAATATGTCCATAGTTGTAATATTTATTTATGTTCATCTGGCCTTATCATTTACTTTTGTTCCAATGTATAACATTATTTTTATGGACTATCACTCCAGTAACACTTTATAACTGACTGCTTTATTTGTTTATCTTAATTTTAATCAGATCTCTTTCAATGTAAATAGTAAGTAATGTAACATTAGCAATTTCTACTGTCACATACATGTACATAATGAAATATTTCTGAGAGTGAAAACCTTTTGCCTTTTTATGGTTGTAATATCGCCATCTTTGTATACATACCTCCATATGATGAAACTTCATAGTGTGTGAGTGGTGCTTTACATTATGTGCATGTTTATACACAAAATGTGCATTACACAGTTTTCGCTGCTGCAGGATGATAAGCAGCCTGTACTAGAATATAATAGCGCGGATTCTTCATCATAAGTAACCGAAAAACCTTCACTGCAATAACAATAATTTGTTTGCATCACATAAAATTGTTGTGTGGCACAATTACAGTTAAAAAGACATCGTCTTACATCTTGTTTTGGTTGTAGGGCACCACCATCCCTCGGAAAATTTCGTCAGTTGGGGAAACAAAAGGCGAAGTCCAATGTAAAACGTGAACTAGCCGTCTGAAGATGAACATGTCGATTCGAAACCGGCAATGACGCTGATTAAATAAATATACAGCATTGTAAAAAGTGGCTGGTTGCTGTAATCTTCTATGTAAGAGTCAGCCTATATAGAGGAGAACACACTTCCAATTTTTTATTCATACAAAATTGGGAACTTTCTCAGAAAATGATTTTTTGCTCTGAGTGTTGTAACGGCGACCAGAACGGTCGCAGGGTTGTAGTGACGGAAACGCGGTGGGACCCGCGGAGCGGCCCGCGAACAACAACACAACGGGAGAGGACGGACACGACCAACGAAGGACCTTACGGCACAAAACAAGAACCGACAGTAGAGTCACGAACCAAACAAGACAACCACGTCCACTCGTAAAGCAACACGAAAGTCAATACGCTGTCTGAGGCGATATGTCCTGAGACGCACGCGAGGTTAGACTGGAAGGCTGAGCAACAGGCAGGCACCTAAATACTCGATCGGGGACGCCGCTATTGGCCGCTGCAATCACGTGTTCAACTGCGGCGCCCTCGCTCTAAATGTGGGCCAGAAGGCGCAGGCCGCCACAGCTTACGGCGCTATGGTACAGAGACCTCTATTGGTCTTCGACGTCCATGACATCTGGCGGGGATTCAAATTCCGCGGCGCGCGGTACCAGACTGAGAATATTTACAGACAATGGTTCCCATCTTTTATTAGCGCATCCCAATTTCTGTGTCATTTGAAGTGAACAGTTGCACCTAACGGATTATTAAATGGGGGAGGTCTCTTGACGTCGCTTGATCCTCGCGACATTGCCTGGGTGTGGTTCTGGCAGGTGGCTGGTGACGCGGAGCTGCTGTGTGACTGCCAGGACCAGCTGCACTACGCGCTGCTGGAGGCGATGACGCGGCACGCGGCCACCATGGACAACATCTGCCACGCGCACGCCATTGCTTGCCTGCTGGTCATAGAGGTGCCCAGTCCCATCGCCGCCATCAATGTGGCGCACCTCGCTGTTGCCGTGCAGGTCAGTACCAGCCAGCTCTGTACAAATACTGGAGCATCGACAAATCATCTGTTCGTATAGCTTAACAGTACACAACACACTAGCTAGAAAGACAGACAAGTGAGCCAGACCTGGTTGGAGTCCGCACAAACCATTTGTGTCGCCGTTTCTGCACAGGATACATTGGACGATGTGCAGTGATGCATTTTTTCGAAAGCGCTGGTCGAGTTCATTCGTTTTACCACAAGGGGAGGTCACATCAGTCCACGGTCGTCTAAGGTTCAGCACACATCTAGTGATCACACTGCAATACACAGCATTGCATCGCAGTCTCGAAGCACTGTAGTCATAGAAAGAGTTCTGCATAGCCAGGCACGAGAGATTATGTACAGAGAAATTAAATTTATGCAGGAAGAGGCAAAAGAGGTGATAAAAATTCCATTATAAATATCCTAGAAAGAGTTCAGGCTGGTACTGGTGTTTTGCTTTGAACAATTAGAAGAGTAAATTCCCTCCTAATCACCTGTGTGCTTTACCGGCCGTTGTGGCCAAGCGGTTCTAGGCGCTTCAGTCTGGAACCTCGTGACCGCTACGGTCGCATGTTCGAATCCTGCCTCAGGCATGGATGCGTGTGATGTCCTTAGGTTAATTAGGTTTAAGTCGTTCTACTTTCTAGGGGACTGACGACCTCAGATGTTAAGTCGCATAGTGCTCAGAGCCATTTGAAACGTTTTTTGTTTCATAGCTGTATCAGTTGCCCTTGTTTGTTTGTGTAGTGTAGTTTTCCTCAGTTTTTAATGTAGATAGGGCTGTGATGGCTGTCTGCAGTAGCAAGCCAAGTTTGTGAGTCTTCACTCTCATCTCCAGGCAGGGATGGCCTCGGTTACATAGCTTGAAGCTGCAGTGGACGGGCATCACTGTTGTGGGCAAGCAGTGTGGATCCAATGGACGCCCAGCATGTCTGAGCGTGCTGATCAGCCTGCACCAGTGACCAGCCCACTTACTGCCCTCACTGAGATTGAACACTCACTCGTGGTCGAGTGGGAGGTCACCTCGGTGCGTGGCAGGCAATGAAAGATTTCCCAGGGGGCTGCATGTAAGGCCTCCCCAGTTAGTCTGACAAACAGGTACTAGATGCTGTCTGTGGCTGACACTGTCCCTCATCAGATGCAATCATTTGTCTTGTTTCAGAGGTAACCTCTCAGCATGCAAGGTCCAGGCAGTTACAGATAGTGGTATTATTGGTAGTTGCGAGCTTCAATGTTAGGCGCGTTATGGGGCCCCTTAGGGACATGGCTACCAAGGAGGGGAAGAAAGCCAATGTGCATTCTGTATGCATACTGGGTGGCGTCATTCCAGATGTGGAAAGGATCCTTCCGGATGCGATGAAGAGCACAGTGTGCAGCCATCTGCAGGTGGTCGGCCACGTCGATACCAATGAAGTGTGTCGCTTTGGATCAGAAGAGATTCTCTCTGGTTTTAAGTGGCTAACGGAAGTGGTAAACGCTGCCAGTCTTGCCTGCAAGGTGAGTGCAGATCTCACCATTGCATAGCCGATAGGACCGATAGTGGATCTTTGGTACAGAGCCGAGTGGAGGGTCTGAATCACAGGATCAGACGGTTCTGTGACTGTGTAGGCTGCAGATCGCCTGGCTTGCGCCATAGGGTGGTGGACTTTCAGGTCCCGCTGAATAGGCCAGCAGTCCGCTACACACAGGATCCACTACATGCAGGAGATGGCTACATGGGTAGCAGCAGCTGTTCACTATGGACTGGGCGGTTTTTTAGGTTAGAGGGTCTCGGCGAAATATAAAGAGGGCTTCAGTCTTAAATGGTGCTGGTCTAACATAGGAAGAACGTAGATACAGCAACCATCCGAATAACAGTTGCAAATTTTCGTAGCTGTGCTCGAAAAGTACCAGAGGTACAAGCGCTAACAGAAAGCACTGATGTCAAATTGTTATAGGCACTGAAGGCAGGCTAAAGTCGGAAATAAGCTCAGCCGTAATTTTTGCAGAGAACCTAACGGTGTTCCGAAAGAGTAGGCTAAATACAGTTGGTGGTGGCGTGTTTGTTGCTGTCAGAAGTAATTTATCTTGTAGCGAAATCGATCTAAGTAGTTCCTGTGAGTTAGTATGGGCACGTCGTTCTTGGCAAGCGGAATAAAATAACAACTCGATCCTTTTACCAACCTCCCAACAACAATTGCTGAAAGGTTCAAAGAAAACTTGAGTTTAGTTTCAAACACGTTGTAAGGTGGCTATAATTTCGCACCTTACAAGCACTCATCTACATACCTTGCCGTGATTTAAAACCAGCATTAGGTATTGTTTGATAGGTTGTACTTCATGTACATGAATATTTAAATAAGACTGACATTGTCACGTACACCTTGGAAATAGTTCCTAGCCCTTACTGCATGAAAGCTGATGGATTGTCTTTACTATCAAAATGGCGTAATGAATGATTGCCTATACTAGCAGAGGTTGGAACTCCAGTGGAAATGAAAAGGCAGGCGTAACTCAGGCCCTGGGTGGAAAAGCCCGCACAGGTGTGTTGGTCCTGCTAAAAGCAGGAAGTAGCCCAAGACGGATGGTCGGGGCACCTTCGCACTGAAGCACAATAGAGTGGCAGCTGGCCGGTATTGTAGCTAGGCCGGAAGGATAACCGGAAACTGAAAATCTTGGACACAGTAGAGAGGACCAAGGGAGTGTTACCTCGGAAATCACGCAGGCTGGGTTATTTCCGAGGATTTTTACTCTGAGAAGCGTACCATTGTATCCATTCCCAATAAACAGGTATAGGTTTTTTCTTCCAAACTTTCTGCACTGGATGACAAAAGTCTAAAATATGTTTGGTCGGTATTCGGAAGAATCTGTAGAGAGGGAGAATATTCCGTGGTTTCGAGAATATGATTCGCCTTCTGCAGTTATGAGTGAGGGGAGCCGAACTTCGCTGGGAAGCTAGCGGTGGAGAGAAAGAGGTCTTCCGTTTTGAGCACCCGTGTTTGACTGTCGCTCAGTATCAGCTTTTATTGATGCAGACGGACTTGCTGTCTTTGCACTCAGGAGATTATAAAGTTTAAACAGTTACTTAGATCAGTTAGGCACTGCACTGTTGCGAACTTACACGATTCTGGACTTTGCCTCCGGGTAGGGAGTCGTCGTCGAGTATGCAGCGAACACTGACTGAGAGCACTTCTTCTTTTTGTACTCATACTGAGACGTTATCTGAATTCTGTCCTTGTGGCTGGGGGTTCGCGTTTCTTGTCTGTAGAACACGGAGAGGAGAAGACAGTATTAGATTATACTAGTCAGAGGACCGCCTTCTGCCATCCTAGTGTTAGAAAGAGTTTTTTATTATGTGGCTGGTGTTCTTCCATCGTCACAGACATGTGCGAGAACCATCACTCCGATGCACCAGACGCAGTACATACAGTAATATTGCTAACTGCTTCAGCCTATTAGGGCTATAAAGCTAAACAGCTGTGATCACGTAAGTTGTATTTCCACTGAAGTTGCACACCACTCTAGATCATCTTTGAGAGTAGTGTCTTCTAGTGTTTGGTACACAGATGACGCCAGTCATCTCGTGTTATTTATATTAGATCGCGTAGCCATAAAAAGGGGCAGATTTGGACAATCTGATCAATCGTATTAGTTAGGAAATTCATTTAGATTATATAATGGTAAGACAGAGATTTAGGAACCAGGTTTTAAATTGTAAGGCGTTTCCAGGGGCAGATGTGGACTCTGACCACAATCTATTGGTTATGAACTGTAGATTAAAACTGAAGAAACTGCAAAAAGGTGGGAATTTAAGGAGATGGGACCTGGATAAACTGAAAGAATCAGAGGTTTTACAGAATTTCAGGGAGAGCATAAGGGAACAATTGACAGGAATGGGGCAAAGAAATACAGTAGAAGAAGAATGGATAGCTTTGAGGGATGAAATAGTGAAGGCAGCAGTGGATCAGGTAGGTAAAAAGACGGGGGCTAGTAGAAATCCTTCGGAAACAGAACAGATAATGAATTAAATTGATGAAAGGAGAAAATACAAAAATGCAGTAAGTGAAGCAGGCAAAAAGGAATACAAACGTCTCAAAAATGAGATCGACAGGAAGTGCAAAATGGCTAAGCAGGGATGGCTAGAGGACAAATGTAAGGATGTAGAGGCCTATCTCACTAGGGGTAAGATAGATACTGCCTATAGGAAAATTAAAGAGACCTTTGGAGAAAAGAGAACCACTTGTATGGATATCAAGAGCTCAGATTAAAACCCAGTTCTAAGCAAAGAAGGGAAAGCAGAAAGGTGGAAGGAGTATGTAGAGGGTCTATACAAGGGCGATGTACTTGAGGACAATATTATGGAAATGGAAGAGGATGTAGATGAAGATGAAATGGGAGATATGATACTGCGTGAAGAGTTTGACAGAGCACTGAAAGACCTGAGTCGAAACAAGGCCCGGGAGTAGACAACATTCCATTAGAACTACTGACGGCCTTGGCAGAGCCAGTCCTGACCAAACTCTACCATCTGGTGAGGAAGATGTATGACACAGGTGAAGTACCCTCAGACTTCAAGAAGAATATAATAATTCCAATCCCAAAGAAAGCAGGTGTTGACAGATGTGAAAATTACCGAACTATCAGTTTAATAAGCCACAGCTGCAAAATACTAACGCGAATTCTTTACAGACGAATGAAAAAAACTGGTAGAAGCCGACCTCGGGGAAGATCAGTTTGGATTCCGTAGAAATGTTGGAAAACGTGAGGCAATACTGACCCTAAGACTTATTTTAGAAGAAAGATTAAGGAAAGGCAAACCTACGTTTCTAGCATTTGTAGACTTGGAGAAAGCTTTTGACAATGTTGACTGGAATACTCTCTTTCAAATTCTGAGGGTGGCGGGAGTAAAACACAGGGAGCGAAAGGCTATTTACAATTTGTACAGAAACCACATGGTAGTTATGAGAGTCGAGGGACATGAAAGGGAAGCAGTGGTTGGGATGGGAGTGAGACAGGGTTGTAGCCTGTCCCCGATGTTATTCAATCTGTATATTGAGCAAGCAGTAAAGGAAACAAAAGAAAAATTCGGAGTAGGTATTAAAATCCATGGAGAAGAAATAAAAACTTTGAAGTTCGTCGATGACATTGTAATTCTGTCAGAGACAGCAAAGGACTTGGAAGAGCAGTTGAACGGAATGGACAGTGTTTTGAAAGGAGGGTATAAGATGAACATCAACAAAAGCAAAACGAGGATAATGGAATGTAGTCGAATTAAGTCGGGTGATGCTGGGGGAATTAGATTAGTAGTAAAGGAGTTTTGCTATTTGGGGAGCAAATTAACTGATGATGGTCGAAGTAGAGACGATATAAAATGCAGACTGGCAATGATAAGGAAAGCGTTTCTGAAGAAGAGAAATTTGTTAACATCGAGTATAGATTTAAGTGTCAGGAAGTCGTTTCTGAAAGTATTTGTATGGAGTGTAGCCATGTATGGAAGTGAAACATGGACGATAAACAGTTTGGACAAGAAGAGAATAGAAGCTTTCGAAATGTGGTGCTACAGAAGAATGCTGAAGATTAGATGGGTAGATCACATATCTAATGAAGGAGGTATTGAATAGAATTGGGGAGAAGAGGAGTTTGTGGCGCAACTTGACCAGAAGAAGGGATCGGTTGGTAGGACATGTTCTGAGGCATCAAGGGATCGCCAATTTAGTATTGGAGGGCAGCGTTGAGGGTAAAAATCGTAGAGGGAGACCAAGTGATGAATACACTAAGCAGGTTCAGAAGGATGTAGGCTGCAGTAGGTACTGGGAGATGAAGAAGCTTGCACAGGATAAAGTAGCATGGAGAGCTGCATCAAACCAGTCTCAGGACTGAAGACCACAACAACAACAACAATGTAAATTGGACATTGGTATGTAAACATTTGTAATGTATAAAGGGATTTTAATCTACAATAAATGTATAAGCAGAAACAACATTTATAATTTTGTAGTTACTAGCTCCCTTAATCATTCATTTATGTTTATGCTGTAATTTATATATTAAAGAGCAAGAAAGAGGAAATAACATCACAATTAAGGGATCCTAAGATCTGCTTCAGGGAGTAGTCAGACAGGGCCAAATCTTGATTTTTGCGTTCCGTATTTTCCGTTGCAAAGGTAACCGCCTTACCGCAGTGGATACACCGGTACCCGTCAGATCACCGAAGTTAAGCGCTGTCGGGCGTGGCCGGCACTTGGATGGGTGACCATCCAGGCCGCCATGCGCTGTTGTCATTCTTCGGGGTACACTCAGTCTCGTGATGCCAATTGAGGAGCTACTCGACCGAATAGTAGCGGCTCCGTTCAAAGAAAACCATCGTAACGAGTGGGAGAGTGGTGTGCTGACCACATGCCCCTTCTATCCGCATCGTTATCTGAGGATGACACGGCGGTCGGATGGTCCCGATGGACCACTTGTGGCCTGCAGACGGAGTGCTGTTTTTCCGTTGCGCGCATTCATTTTACACCCTTCTACAGTAGTATCTTATAACATACCCGGCTCATACAATTACAGTTGGTGGTACGTTAATTTACCTTCGCTATGTTGGCGAAAATGCATGTGTGATTGCGGAGGTAAGCATAAAACATCATCCGAAATTGAGCAGTTAGGTCATGAGACCACAGGAATAGTACATGGTTGTGAAAACAAACTTGAAGTCTTAGCAACAAACGATCTTGAGCTAATAACGAGCATCGTAATGGATACAGGGATTAGCGAACATTGGGTTGTCTTAGCGAGACTGAATATTGTAACCCCCAAATCCTCCAAAAATAAACGAAAAATATACCATTCAAAAGACATATAAAAATTCACTTGACTCCTTTCTGAGAGACAATCTCCACTCCTCCCAAATTAACAGTGTAAATGTAGACTAGATGTGGCTTGAATTCAAAGAAATAGTATCGACAGCAATTGAGAGATTTATACCAAATAAATTATCAAACGACGGAGGTACACATAAGGGGTCAGAACACTGTTGCAGACACAACAGAAAAAGGCATACCAAATTTAAACGAAGGCAAAATCCCTAAGATTGGCGAACTTTTACAGAAGCTCGAAATTTAGAGCGGAAATCAATGCAGGGTACTTATAATAGTTTCTCCAACGAAACTTTTAAAGTGAAACCTGGCAGAAAATCGAAAGATATTCTGGTTGTAAGTAAAGTATGCTAGCGGCAAGACACAATACCTTCTCTCCGCAATAGCAATAGAAATACTACCGACGACAGTGCTGCGAAAGTAGTGTTACTAAACACAGACTTTCGAAATTCCTCCACCAAAGATGACGAAGTAAATACCCAGAATTCGAGTGAAGAACAACTGCCAACATGATTAACTTACAAGCAGATATTCTCGGAATAGTGAAGTAACTTAAATCACTTAATAAAAGTAAGTCTTCTGGTCCAGACTGTATGGTATACAGTCTGATTCCTTCAGGGTATGCTGATGCAGTAGCTCCATACTTAACAATCGTATACAACAGCTAGCGCGACGAAAGATCCGAACCCAAAGACTGGAAAGTTGCACAGATCCCACCAATATTCAAGATAGGTATTAGGAGTAATCAATTAAATAAGAGGCCCATATCATTAATGTCGATATGCAGCAGGATTTTGGAACATATATTGTGTTGAACATTATGAATCCCCTCGAAGGGAGTGGTCTATTGACACACAGTCAACACGGATGGCTCTTTACACACACGAAATGTTGAATAACATTGACAAGGGAATTCAAATTGATTCCATTTTTCTATATTTCCAAAAGGTTTTTGCTCTGTACCACACAAACGGCTTGTAGTGAAATTGCGTGTTTATGGAATATCGTATCAGTTATGTGACTGGATTCATGATTTCCTGTCAGATCACATTTCGTAATAATTAACAGAAAGTCATCTATTAAAACAGAAGTGATTTCTCCACCAAAGATGACGAAGTAAATACCCCAGAATTCGAGTGAAGAACAACTGCCAACATAATATTCTTCTCGGGTATGCAGCCGGATCATAACGTCTTCATGACACAATATTTCCGCGGTCCAGCTGGCCGCCATCTTCAGTTGAGAGTGCTGGTGCACGATCTCGCCGGAACTGACTTCCTAGTGCAAGCGGCGGCCCCTATATAGGCCGCAGAAGACCCACAACGCGTGCGCGAGAAGGTGCCGTAACTGCCCTCTAGCGCTGTAAACATACCGCGCCGCCAGTGGTGGAAATAGGCGAAATCGAGATATCGCTGTCAAAAATTAAAAAATTTTTATTCCGACGATCGAAACACAGACCGTTGTTTTTTAATGTCAGATTACACCGGGTCCCAAGTCTTACTTAAAAGATAACCCTTGTCTCTATTAATAAGATTGTCAGATAAACGAATCTCTATGGATTCTTTTAAAACACAGTCCCAATAGCGAGATGCAGGGGCAACCATTTGTGTCTCGTCATAGAGCATTCTGTGTCCCTCGGTGAGACAATGCTCCGCCATTGCAGATTTCTCAGGTTGAAGCATCCGTGTGTGCCGCTGATGCTCAACACATCGGTCCTGAATGGTCCGGATTGTCTGACCAATATAAGCCTTCCCACAGTGGCAAGGGATCTTGTACACACCGGGCTTCCTCAAACCCAAGTCATCCTTTACAGAGCCAAGGAGCGCTCTAATCTTGGCTGGCGGACGAAAAATACTTTTGATATGGTATCCTTTCAGAATTCTTCCTATCTTCGAGGAAATGTTCCCAGCAAAAGGCAGAAAAGCCACCGATTTGCAGGTATCTTCTGGTGGTTCAGGCGAAGGTCCAAACTGGAAAGCACGACGGATCTGTTTATCTGTATAGCCATTCTGCTTGAACACAACCTTAAGATGGTCCAATTCTTGTGTCAAGCTTTCTCCATCTGAAATGGCATAAGCTCTTCTCACCAACGTCCGCAGGACCCCCGTACACTGGAACGATGGATGACAGCTAGAAGCATGCAGGTAACGGTCGTGTGCGTAGACTTTCGATAAACACTGTGTCCCAGTGTCCCATCATCCTTTCTGTACACCAGAACATCCAGAAACGGAAGCTTTCCATCACTTTCCACCTCCATGGGAAACTTGATGCTAGGATGCAGGGAATTAAAATGATCTAGGAGGCGGTCAAGAGCTTCTCTCCCATGAGGCCACACCATAAACGTATCGTCAACGTACCTCCAGAAACAGGTTGGTTTTAAGGACGCCGTCTTCAGCGCCATGTCCTCAAAATCTTCCATAAAAAGATTGGCGACTATTGAGGACAATGGGCTCCCCATAGCCACTCCGTCAGTCTGTTCAAAATATTTGTCATTGAATAAAAAGTACGTCGACGTTAGCGCGTGGTGACAAAGCCTGGTTGTTTCCTCATCCAGTTTCTCACCAATTAATTGCAAGGTTTCTTCCAGAGGAACCCGGGTAAAAAGCGACACGACATCAAAGCTCACAAGTAAATCCGAGGGACTAAGAGACAAGGACTTCAATCTCTGAGTAAACACCATAGAATTGGAAATGTGATGTTCGCATTTACCGACGTGAGGGCCAAGAACAGATCAGCATCTGCTACATCAACATCGATTGCACCCGTACCATATTTCTATGCACCAGGAATTGCATGGCGACGACTTTGAACGTCGTGTACAGTTCTGCGACTGGGCATAAGAGAAATTACGAGACGATCACAGACTGTTGCACGCGTTCTATTTAGCGACGAAGCGTCATTTATCAACAGCGGTAACGTAAACCGGCATAATATGCACTACTGGGCAACGGAAAATACGCGATGGCTGCGACAAGTGGAACATCAGCGACCTTAGCGGGTTAATGTATTGTGCGGCATTATGGGAGGAAGGACAATTGGCCCCCATTTTATCTATGGCAATCTAAATGGTGCAGTGTATACTGATTCCCTACGTAATGTTCTACCGATGGTACTACAAGATGTTTCACTGCAAGACAAAATGGCGATGTACTTGCAACATGATAGATGTCCGACACATAGCTCGCGTGCGGTTGAAGCGGTATTGAATAGCATATTTCATGACAGGTGGATTGGTCGTCGAAGCATCGTACCATGGTCCGCACGTTCACCGGATCTGACGTCCCCGGATTTCTTTCTGTGGGGAAAGTTGAAGGATATTTGCTATTCTGATCCACCGACAACGCCTGACAACATGCGTCAGTGCATTGTCAATGCATGTGCGAACATTACGGAACGCAAACTACTCGCTGTTGAGAGGAATGTCGTTACACGTATTGCCAAATGCATTGAAGTTGACGGACATCATTCTGAGCATTGATAGCATTAATGTGGTACTTACAAGTGATCACGCTGCAACAGCACGCGTTCTCAGAAATGATAAGTTCACAAAGGTACATGTATCCCATTGGAACAAGCGAAATAAAATATTCAAACGTACCTACGTTCTGTATTGTAATTTAAAAAACCTACCTGTTACCAACTGTTCGTCTAAAATTGTGAGCCATATGTTTGTGACTATTACAGCGCCATCTATCACAAAGTGAAAAAAATGGTCCAACTAAAACATTCATATTTCTTTACGTACTACACGAATATGTAATAAAAAAAATGGGGGTTCTTATTTTACAAAATGCAGTTGATATCCGTTTTACCCTATGGCTACTCCATCTAGCGGGTCAACCATAGCGCCATCTGGTTTCCCCCTTCACGCTACACAAGTTTCGTTCTTTGTAGTTTTTTCGTTTGACGCTTATTTCGTGAGATATTTGGCCCGGTCACGATCAATGGACCACCCCGTATAGGCGTTGCCGACCGCAGCCCCGTATTCTGCTTATTTACATATCTCTGTATTTGAATATGCATGCCTTTAGCAGCTTCTTTTGAGCTTCAGTGTATTATATAAATAACCCACCTCTGTAGGCGGGATCACTGACACACACATGATGGACGGCAGGTCACGCACTTCATTGCCACAGGATATAACGTGACTGATCACTCCAAACACACGTGTCCAGTCATCCCCTGCCCAGTTGTGTAGCTCTTTGTACCACCGCGGCGCCACTTACAAGATGACCGTACGAACTTCCCCTCACCGATTTGATTGACAATGACAGGGTGTAGAAAGCACGACTAGGACTTCAACATACGGAAACAGGAAGATGCAACTCTCAACCGTTTTCGAGAAAATGGGTCTGAAAATTTTAGATGTGCTTACAGACTTCGTATTGTCGCTAATATTCAAGAATTCCTCAGCGGGGCATAAACGCGACGTCTGTCGATCTAATCTCGCTGCTGGTACTCTTTTTTTTCATTCCCACGCAGTTCTAACAACAGATATGCAAATGGCTCTGAGCACTATGGGACTCAACTGCTGAGGTCATTAGTCCCCTAGAACTTAGAACTAGTTAAACCTAACTAACCTAAGGACATCACAAACATCCATGCCCGAGGCAGGATTCGAACCTGCGACCGTAGCGGTCTTGCGGTTCCAGACTGCAGCGCCTTTAACCGCACGGCCACTTCGGCCGGCCAACAGATATGCGTGCGAAGCTTGTTTTGCAACACACACACTGAAAAAACTATGAACCGCCAACATTTCGGCATTCAGCACAATTTTTATATGTCGGAATAATTATTGTTTACCCTGTTTCTATGATCATCATGATTCGTGCAGTGCTCCACACATTCCTCATTATACTTGTGACAAATGTAAACACAATAATATAAATTGACTACACTGATCTGATTGAAAGTTCTTGTTTATCCTTTTTTTATTTCCAATATCCTTACAAAACTTTTTCTCCTTATTTGAACATAAAGATTATGAAATTAATAAATGAATCATTAACTACTGATAATTTGCAATCGTAATAAGTCTGTTGTTAGAACTAGTGGGAATTATAAAAGAAGTTCCTGCAGGGAATTTCATCCAAAGGACTCGCCATTTTGAAGCTAAGCACTTATTCCCTCTGTTGCGGACTCTTTAGTTCTGGCGACCATGTAAAGTATATAAGGACGCGTAAAATTTTCAAACTGGATTGTCTCGAAAACGGTTCAGAGTTGCATCTTCCTGTTTAGATTCGTTGAAGTACTAGTCGTGCCGCACACATCCTGTCAATATGACTCCGATCAGTGTGGGTAGGTTCGTATGGTCCCCTTGTTGGCACTGACTACAAGAAATGTGTGACTTCTGAATAGCTCCTCGATTGCTGACGTCATTTTAACTCCCTATCATCACTCACTGTGCTAGCTAGAATACGGGTAGCACCTCAGAACTCACCATTCATTCCTTCCGCTGATTTAACGCGATTTTTACCACATCAATCTGCAGTGCTTGATGGTCCCTTTCCGTCACTACATCAAGGAAGACTGCATTGTAGTTCCTTCTCTACACTGTCGCACAGATGACAAAATGGTAGATATCGAAATAAATAACAGAGGGATAGAAAAACAATTGAAATCGCTCAAAAGAGGAAAGGCCGCTGGACCTGATGGAATACCAGTTCGATTGTACACACAGTACGCGAAGGAACTTGCCCGCCCTTCTTACAGAGGTGTACCGTAGGTCTCTAGAAGAGCGTAGCGTTCCATAAGATTGGAAAAGGGCACAGGTCATCCCCGTTTTCAAGAAGGGATGTCGAACAGATGTGCAGAACTGTAGACCTACATCTCTAACGTCGATCAGTTGTAGAATTTTGGAACACGTATTAAGTTCGAGTACAATGACTTTTATGGAGACTAGAAATCTACTATTTAGGAATCAGCATGGGTTTCGAAAAAGACGATCGCGTGAAACCCAGCTCGCGCTATTCGTCCACGAGACTCAGAGAGCCACAGACACAGGTTCCCAGGTAGATTCCGTGTTTCTTGACTTCCGCAAGGCGTTCGATACAGTTCCCCACAGTCGTTTACTAAACAAAGTAAGAACATATGGACTATCAGATCAATTGTGTGATTGGATTGAAGAGTTCCTAGATGACAGAACGCAGCATGTCATTGTCACTGGAGAGAAGTCTTCCGAAGTAAGAGTGATTTCAGGTGTGCCGCAGGGGAGTGTCATAGGACCGTTGCTATTCACAATATACATAAATGACCTTGTGGATGACATCGGAAGTTCACCGAGGCTTTTTGCAGATGATGCTGTGGTATATCGAGAGGTTGTAACAATGGAAAATTGTACTGAAATGCAGGAGGATTTGCAACGAATTGACGCATGGTGCAGGGAATGGCAATTGAATCTCAATGTAGACAAGTGTAACGTGCTGCAAATACATAGAAAGAAAAATCCTTTATCATTTAGCTAAAATACAGCAGGTCAGCAACTGGAAGTAGTTAATTCCATAAATTATCTGGGAGTAGGCATTAGAAGTGATTTAAAATGGAATGACCATATAAAATTAATCGTCGGTAAAGCAGATGCCAGACTGAGATTCATTGGAAGAATCCTAAGGAAATGCAATCGGAAAACAAGGGAAGTAGGTTACAATACACTTGTTCGCCCACTGCTTCAATACTGCTCACCGGTGTGGGATCCGTACCAGATAGGGTTGATAGAAGAGATAGAGAAGATCCAACGGAGAGCAGCGCGCTTCGTTACAGGATCATTTAGTAATGACGAAAGCGTTATGGAGATGATAGATAAACTCCAGTGGAAGACTCTGCAAGAGAGACGCTCAGTAGCTCGGTACAGGCTTTTGTTGAAGTTTCGAGAACATACCTTCACCGAGGAGTCAAACAGTATATTGCTCCCTCCTACGTATATCTCGCGAAGAGACCATGAGGATAAAATCAGAGAGATTAGAGCCCACACAGAGGCATACCGACAATATTTCTTTCCACGAACAATACGAGACTGGAATAGAAGGGAGAACCGATAGAGGTACTCAAGGTACCGTCCGCCACACACCGTCAAGTGGCTTGCGGAGTATGGATGTAGATGTAGAAGTCTGCTTCGTCTTCGTTTAGCTATGGTTATTTCTTCGTGTTTTCACGTCACAGTCACGTCTCAGCAGTTGACTTGTGCAGCTGTAGAAGGGTTGAAATGTCCCTGATGGATTTGTTAATCGGGTGACATCCTATGACTTTTTCCCCTCGAAGTCAATGAGCTCTCCTGTCCAACCCACAGTGCTGCTACTGCTTCTCTGCTGATAACGAAACACTCGCCACATCCTTTTATCCTGGAAGATCCGCCTTGCGTGACATCTATTGGTCAATTCTTGTGGCCCAAGACAGCAGGTACCGGTAGCCATTCGTCTCAGAACTCCAGCCGCCCTTGTAAAGTCCGCTCAGAGAACATCAGTCCCTGCCTGAAATCATAAGTATAGTGACCGTGAACACATGAAATTTGGTGAGAATCATGAAAAATCGGCAGCACTATTCGAACAATAGTCTGTGATATCATATTCGCCAACCCACGTAAGGAATGCTTTTAAGTTTTAATGTTTCCGTTAGTTTGACTTTGTTTCCTTACGCTGGATAAGCAGTGCATATCTTGTGTCCATTGAATATACGCCACTGCAATCATATGTGGTGGTGCGACACGTTGCAGCCATTCATAAACCCTTACCCTGTTGATTATCTTCGCTTTGATCTAAACTTGTGTACAAAACTTCAGGTTGAAATATCTTGGCAGATTAAAACTCTGTGTTGGAATGGGACTGGAACCTAGGACTTTTGCTTTTCACACACAATTGCCCTACTCATTGAGCTATGCAAGTGTGACTCATGACCTCCCTTCACCTTTACTTCAGCCAGGTCATCTTCCATACCTCTATGGGCTGTCTGCGTGTGGTGATGGACGCTTCTCGGATTTGTACGACAGCATAGCTTGAGTTCATCCTCATTGGTTTTACCGGGTCCACACTCCATATGGACCAAAGTGTTTCTTCAGACGCTGTTGGTCTCTACGGTATTCCGTGATTTATAGTGTTAGAAACGACTCATAACATGAAGCGTTCCTTACCAGGTGTAGATGTACGAAACCGGAATTTGCCTACAGATGGTCCTAGGCGTCAGTGTAGGGCTCGTGAGACCGCGTCTGCTCCCTGTAACAGCTGATGACGAATGTCAACACACAGTAACCCAAGTTCCATACATCAGTATCTGTTTCAAACCGGTAAATATGTCGAGTTTTGTGCCTACGAACTACGATTTGCGGACAGCACTGGTTTTCTGTTATCATTTGAAGAAAACTGCTGCAGAATCTCATCGAATGCTTGTCAAAGCTTTCGGCGAACATGCTCTTGGGAAAACACAGTGTTTCGAGTAGTTCAAAAAATTCAAAAGTCGTGATTTTGACGTGAGAAACGACGAGCGCGGGAAACCACCGAAAGAGTTCGAAGACAACGAATTGCAGGCCTTATTGGATGAAGATGATACTCATACACAACAGGAAGTCGCGGAACAATTGTATGTGACACAGAAAGCAGTTTCACTTGGTTTGAAAGCTATGGGAAAGGAGCAGGAAATGAGTTCTGTATGAACTGAATGAAATACAGCAAGCAAATCGAGAGACCACTTGTGAAATTCTGCTCGTCAGATACAAAAGAAAGTCTTTTCTCTATCGAATAGTGACAGCCGATGAAAAATGGATATATTTTGAGAATCCTTAGCGTCGTAAATCATGAGTGGATCCAGGTAAACCATCGACATCCACTGCAAGACCAGATCGCTTTGGAAAGAGCACAATGCTCTGTGTTCGTTGGGATCAGAAGGGTGTCATCTGTTATGAGCTGCTAAAACCTGGTGAAACCGTTAACACTGATCACCACTAACAGCAAATGATCGACTTAAATCGAGCATTACATGAAAAACGACCGAAATATGGAAAAAGGCAACACAAAGTCATTTCGCTCCACGATAACACATCACACACAGCAAAATGGGTGAGGGAAAGGATCGAGGCGCTCAGTTGGGAAACACTAGGGCATGCGTTTATTCTCCAGGCTTGGCTCAGTCCGATTATCATCTATTTGCAGCATTGGGACACGCTCTCGCTGAACGCTTCTGTTCGTATGAAAATGAACGAAAGTATCTCGCTTAGTGGTTCGCTTCAAAAGAAGAACTGCTTTTTGCATTTTGGCGTGGCATTCATGGCCTGCCGGATAGGTGGGAGAAATGTGTAAATAGCAATGAAGATTATTTTGAATAAAATATTGTTTATCAGTCCAAACAACAGAGGTGTAATTATTGGAACCAAATTCCGGTTTCATACTTCTACACCTGGTATTTGGATACTTCATACATTGCAGTTTTTCTGTAACTTCCACTTGCTTGTCTAAACCTGAAAATTGTGTGTACTAATTCCACTAGAGAATAAATGGCTCTGAGCACTATGGGACTTAACATCTGTGGTCATCAGTCCCCTAGAACTTAGAACTACTTAAACCTAACTAACCTAAGGACATCACACACATCCATGCCCGAGGCAGGATTCGAACCTGCGACCGTAGCAGTCGCGCGGTTCCGGACTGAGCGCCTAGAGCCGCTAGACCACCGCGGCCGGCCACTAGAGAATACTATGGCATTTCAGTACGCCTGATCGACTACACACTTCAGTTTCTAAATGTAGATTGTAGTCCTACAGATCTCCACATTAGCAGTCATCATGTCCACATACACATCACGTATTGTGCAGAGCGAGGGTTCAGTTTCCATGCTCCGACCCCCCCCCCTCCCTCTCCCCCCACCCCCCCCCCACCCCCCCACCAGTCGTGATGTGCACGTACATGTTGGTTGTGTTTGATTACCCCACAGTGTTAGCACCTACGTGCGTAGTCCATTAGACTACGATTTGTATATGCCTGTATCCCACTAGCGTAATGATTCCACAACAACTTCGCATTCCTAATTTCCACTAAGTTGTTTCTGGGCCAGAGCTTCTTATCTCGGAATAATTCATTAGCCCTACTCCACCATCCATAAAGATTTGTGTTATCATAATTGGAACACTTGTAGAAAACCAGATTGACGTAGATGATCGGACAGAAGAATGGAATAACTGGTAGACCGACTTTCCGATTTCGGAAAAATGTAGGAAGGTGTGAGGGGAAAACTAATCCTACAGTTTATCTTAAAAAATAAAATAAAGAAAGGCCAATCTACATTTTTATCCCTAGTAAATTTAGAGAACACTTTTGACAATGTAGACTGGAATATACTTTTTTAATATTTCGTGGATAAATGAAATGGTCGTCTGGCATTGAAGTTTGTCCACCGAGTCTTTTCAGCTAACATCAAATTGAGCGACTTCAGTGTTGATGATGATGAAGACAACACAACACCCACTCCCCAAGTGGAGAAAATCTCTGATACGGCTGTTAATCGCACCCGGGCCCACTGCCTAGCAGTCATATGTGCTGACTGCTCAGCTAAGTGGTCGGACCTCAATACTTGCTTATTTTTGTTTTAGGATCTTTAGGCCACGCTCCTAGGCATTATTCTGCCTATCGTTTCGTCTTCCAATACTGGACACATCCTCAGCGACTATATCGATTCATAAAGCAGTTACAAACACGAACATGCTCAGCAATCCGAATTGTGTGCATCCACGCAACAGACAGTTCATGACGTCCTCAGACCTCAGTCTAAAACCACAGATATGTAAATCGAAGGTGGAGGGGAAGGGGAGGTGAAATGGAAAGGAAATGAAAGGGACAGCTGCACTGGGACATTAAGCAGAATCAGCTGCGACAAGTGAAAATGTGTCCTGGACCGAGATCGAACCTGGGATTTGCCGCTTATTAGGCAGGTGCATTAAACACTGCACCATCTGGGACACAGTGTTACTGAATCTGCACGGACTATCTCGGCACAGCACACATCCGCCGGCCGTTGTGGCCTAGCGGTTCTAGACGCTTCAGTCCAGAACCGCGCTGCTGCTACGGTCGCAGGTTCGAATCCTGCCTCGGGCATGGATGTGTATGCTGTCCTTAGGTTAGTTAGGTTTAAGTAGTTCTAAGTCTAGGAGAATGATGACCTCAGATGTTAAGTCCCATAGTGCTCAGAGCCAGCACGCATCCAACCCACATTACCACCGAGCTCCACCTATCCGCAGTCCCTGTCCATTTCCTCCACACTCGCTACTCTGAGATTCCCGCAGAAGGTGAAACTTCTTTATTTAAACTTTTGAGAGAAATTGACTATACTGTCTCTTTTCTATTCTTTATGATTTCAAAGAATTTGGCCTGAGAAACAGAAATCAAACTCTTCCTACTTATTAATTTCTCACAATATTCAATGGTAATGCGATCTGACTGATTTAAAATTAACTCAGAAAATGCTAACCTGACTTCAAATAATTAATACAAAAGTATGGCTCTCAGTTAGTAGAAATCCTGACAATAACCTATACGTTTCATAAGTCACTTACCTCTCAAAAATATTCATTACCTGAACTACAGCAATGCCGCAAGCACCAGCACTACGAGCTAAATAAAAGATTCTAACTATTGAAGGCTGTAACTACTGATAGGCATGTGGTTACCAAAGGGGAGATTTTGTCGCAAAGCAAACAATGTATTTTTACCTTAATAATGTGACATCCAGTTCCAAAAAATTCATGATCATCAGTAATAAATCTCAATGACGGATATACATTTAGACCGTCTGCTCGTGTTAATACTGCAAACCTCCAACACTGCTAATTATTAATGTCTAACCTCAATCACTGCTGACTACACACTCCCAACTTCCATCACTGCTGGCTGTTCACCTCCAACTTCCACCACCGCTGTCTGTTAACTTCCAACTGCTAGTCCGACCAGCCACAGAGTCTCTTACAGAGGGCGCACAGTGCTGTCAGAGTTATTAATGGAGTCTATTGCGCTGCCAACATACAGACACATAAACAGGCGACCTACATACTCCCCCTGCTCCTCTCAAAAAATTTTACAAAGTGTTATGGGCAATGGCCAAAACTAATTTGTTAAATTTTTTATACTAACAATATCAAATAGATCAAATGCACACAATTAGTAATATGCTGTTGGTCAAAAGCAAATTGTCCTCACAATCCCTAAAGACAGTCCTAATCATTCATCGGAAGAGTAGTCTATGACGGTTTTAAGCACAAAGAAAATGCACACATAAGTAGTGGACCTCCATGCGGTCTTGAAGAAGTAGTGTTGTCCCCCCCCCCCCCCCCAACAGAAACACAGTGCCGACTCTTGACATGAAGACTGGTAATGGGCCCCAACAGAGCAAACCCACAGCAGAGTCAGTCGAAGTCTTGAAGAATATTGGTAGGTAGGTCACCAGAGAGCAGACCCACAGTATGCCTTGTAGAGATTTTTGTAGTTAAGGGCCACCAAAGGTGCAGACCCACTGTAGTCTTGTAGAAATTATTGTAGTAGTGGGCCACCAAAGGTGCAGACCCACTGTAGTCCTTGTAGAGATGGGCAGCAGCCATCCGCTGCGACTGTGTGGGTGCACAATCACAATTGAAGAGTCTTGCGGATAATATAGCAAGTCCATAAACCACCACTTGTGCACTCACTAACTTTTTGCAATATCCTTAGAACCAGCAATGCTGTTAACCAGTCCTTTGCTGAATTATCATCACTTGTGCACGCACTAACACTGTCATATAACCTCTGACATTTTATACATATAGTACGACCAACAGAAATGTTCAGACATAATGACCTTTATAGACTCTGAGAAGCTCATTTGCAGAAACCACCACGGTTTTAGGAAACAGTGGTCATGCGAGACGCAGCTGGCCCTCTTTGTGCATGATATACAACAAGCTCTAGATACCGGCTCCCAGGTTGATGCCATATTTCTCGACTTTCGAAAGGCCTTCGACTCATTTCCGCACTGTCCCTTCTCCAAAAAGTGTGCGCTTACGGTCTATCCGATGACATATGCGGTTGGATAGAAAGTTTTCTAACAGACAGAGAGCAGTATGTCGTCCTGAGCGGGGTGACTTCAACAGAAACAAGCGTAACTTCAGGTGTGCCCCAGGGCAGCGTAATAGGTCTCCTGCTTTTTACGATTTACATTAACGATCTGGTTGATGGTATTGACAGCGGCACTAGACTGTTTGCCGATGATGCTGTAGTCTACAGGAAAGTGGTATCACACGAAAGTTGTGAACAAATCAATGAGGATTTGCAGAAAATAAATGCATGGTGTAATGACTGGCAGTTATCTCTCAATATTAATAAGTGTAACCTACTGCGTATAACAAGGCGAAAATCCCCATTAATGTACGAGTACAAAATAAATGCCCAATCTTTGGAAGCGGTAACATCTGTCAAGTATCTGGGTGTGACCATTGGAAATGATCTCAAATGGAATGATCAGATTACACAAGTAACGGGTAAGGCGAACTCTAGATTGCGGTTTATGGGTAGAATCCTGAAGCGATGCACTCCTTCAACAAAGGAAGCTTACAATACGTTAGTTCGTCCAGTCTTAGAGTACTGTTCGTCTGTATGGGACCCTTACCAGTTGGGTCTGATTCAAGAGATTGAGAAGGTCCAAAGAAGAGCGGCAAGATTCGTGACTAGTACAGTTAGCCATCGCGGGAGCGTTACAAATCTCATAGAAAGTTTGAAGTGGGACACACTTGCAGATAGACAGCTCGCTAAACGGAAGGGGCTGCTCACTAAAATCCGATCTTCACCGAGGATGCAGAGCATATATTATTACCGCCAACTTTCAAATCGCACAATGATCGCCATTCAAAGATAAGGGAAATAAGAGCTATTACTGAGGCGTTTAGACAGTCGTTTCTCCCTCGCGCGATCCGCTAGTGGAACAGAGGGGGGGGGGGGGGGGGAAATAGGACTTTAGCGCGAATTGTGCCCTCCACCACACACCGCTTGGTGGCTAGCGGGGTATATATGTAGATATGTAGATGTAGAAATGTGTACAGTAAAATAAATCCCACTATTGATGCCATATTTCTCGACTTTCGAAAGGCGTTCGATTCAGTTCCACACTGTCGCTTGCTCCAAAAAGTGCGCGCTCACATTAACGCAACACATGAGCATTAAAGAAAACATAACAGAATAAATAATGTACAAACATCTTCCCAAAGTAAAGAATATATTACAAAACAAGATTAGATTTGAGGATAACAGTATTCCTCATCACAGTGAATGCAGCTTAGAATTAGAAGAAAAAAATTCTACCATGTTTATCTTATCAGGTAATCATACATAGACAAGAAGAACTGGTGTCTATACAATTACAATTTTACAGCATAAGGGTAAAATTACAAAGGTGCAAAAAACATCATTACAGTCAAAAACAAGATAATACCGATAACATTTGTAGTAATACATGCTTTACAAAAAGAATAGAAATAAGCATATACATGAGTATTACAGAAATTGTGACATAAGGTAATAAATTTAAAAAAAATGAGAATATCCTTTGAAACATTAACGTGACACATGAGCATTAAAAAAAATATAACAGAATAAATAATGTACAAACATCTTCCCAAAGTAAAGAATATATTACAAAACAAGATTAGATTTGAGAATAACAGTATTCCTCATCATAGTGAATGCAGCTTAGAATCAGAAGAAAAAAATTCTACCAAATTTATCTTCTCAGGTAATCATATATAGACAAGAAGAACACAGACACATAAGGGCACACATAAAGATATCGGAATAACACAAAAGGAAAGGAAAGGGTCTGTTTTCAAGAGTAAATGTGTCAACGTGTAAGTGCAACATTTCGTACTGCAGTACTTGCGTTGAGCATTTTATACCTACTTTAAGCTCATACCTATTTTATTTCAACCAAAATTACTTCATTTCCAACTAAAATTTCATTTAATTCTTGCCAACTTCTCTTACATCAACATTTGTTTGCACAAAAATTCTACCTAAGCATGGTTCAAAAATGGTTCAAATGACTCTGAGCACTATGGGACTTAGCTTCTGATGTCATCAGTCCCTAGAACTTAGAACTACTTAAACCTGACTAACCTAAGGACATCACGTACATCCATGCCCGAGGCAGGATTCGAACCTGCGACATTAGCGGTCCCGAAGTTCCAGACTGTAGCGCCTAGAACCGCTCGGCACACTCTGGCCGGCACCTAGGCATGCTATCTGTATTTATACTTTCATATAATTATTACCTCATTACTTGTTTCCAAGAAAATCCTACCTAAACCTGTTGTCACTATATCCCACCTATCAATTCATTTCGTTTTTAAAAATAATTATTCCTCATTGTACAATATTGTTTGGCCAAACCTTTTTCATATATCTTCTCAATGCATTACTTCCCAACTCATCACAACTCATTTTCTTATATAGCATACCCTCTCTTAAACTAACTTAAATCTACTGAGCTCAGATATATAAATTACGAGGCAATGCAGCAGCACAAAACAATTAACTCAAACAACAACGACAAAAAAATGCAAATTGGCAAAGCAAGCAGCAGTATATTTAAATTAGTAAAGAAAATGCAACATTACAACTAATATAAGGCAATATGCAGCAACAAGAAAAAAAATCATTGATAAAACTGGCTTATCAGAGTAATACAAAGTAAAATTCAACAGGACAATGCCTGACAAATAGCAGTAGCAAATGCAATAACTTATACCTAAACATGACAGAGCACAAGCACAAAAAAATATTACAGTAAAGATAGCAATCCAGGTAAGGGAAATGTCTATTCACATCTTAATGTCTAAGTCACAACTTATCACTAAATTGATGCACCACAACAACTTATTCTACCAAAAAATTATCAAGTCCATGAAAAGAAAATTATGTATGTAATTCCAGTAACTAGACACTTCTCCTTCTTACTATTTTTTTCCAAGTGCTCCCCTTTTCTCAGGAATGTCTATCATAAAATTATTATTTAATGTATTTGTAGACAGAAAGTGTTTACATTAGCATATGTATTGAATTTTATTTTACAAAACAAATGCTACAGTGCAGCTAGAAACCAGATATCAAATAAAAGAAACAAATATGTACAAAGCAAAGCATAAAAACATCATTCAATAGCCATGTGGCAGTTCATAAGTCAGTAAAAGTTCTCGCAATTCTGGTAGAGAGACACTTGTCATAATCAGGTGTGTAAATGTAAGAATATTTCTCATCAATTCATAAGCATTTCAGTAAGTAGTATAAAATACGAGCTCCAAAGTGTACTCATATGTTTCCAAGTAATAGTGTGTCGTGTTTGTGGTGCAGTGTGCAAAGAAATGTCAATAGCGAGGTCAATGGCCTCTCTTTCCTACAGCTATGCGAGCAATGAGGGAGTGCGGCAAGCTTCAAAGCTGCTGATGCAGCATGAAGAAAGTTTAAAGTCCACACAACAGTAGGTATATTTCAAAGTGGCTAGGGTGCAGCTCGGTGCAGCATTTTGTCAAGCTCACATGAACGCTTTACCTAAATATTTGCAACAGTTTCCGCGACAGTGAGAGTTTTTACACAAATACAAAAATCACAGGTTAAAAATTTACGTTGGAAGTGTATAGAAACGAAATCTCATGAAAAACAGTGGCCAAAAATTTACGTCGGTATTGTGGTACTCACATTCACATACATACTCACATTTCATTACTCATAAAGTACGATTTCCAACATTTTTTCACAAACCATAGTCCCTAACCACTATTCATTGTTCATTGCCTCATTACACATGTACATATTCGTTGACATGTCCTCAGTACTTCATTATAATAAACATGTAGCATTATCATATTCCTCATATTGCATCATCTTTCTGATCATAAACATACCTCAACATCATAATACACATTGTTTTTGTAATAATATCGTCATAACAGATCAATCAAATCTCAAAATCTTTGTAGCTTCCTTCAATTATCTCAAAACCTTAAAAAAATTCTCTCTGCTCGTTTCAGTAGTGTCATCTACCTCAAATGTACTTCAAACATCATGATCCCATACAAAATGCACCACTCAAGTCTCTCACAGTATCACAATGGTTCCGAAAATACATGAACAGTTCCCAAAACGCAGATAAAAGTACAATTTCATAAGTGTGAACTAATCCAACTGTGCAATTTCGTAAGTATCTGTCACTGATGTAGTAAATGTTCATTTCTCTCATTAAAATGACCAGATAGCTGTGTAATTCTGTGTTAGAGAAATATGGTACTGATGTGTAAAATTGTATAAGCAAATACCATATTAGCTAGGGCTCCTTGCGTTTGCCACATGCTTGGTACACAAAGTAGGTTTACCCCCATGAGGGCTAATGTAATTATACCCTCAGATGTTACAGATTAAAATAAAGGATTGAAATGTATCACAGAAGACCTTCTCTGTATCGCAGTAGTTCAAAAATATTTCTTAAAAATGTTCCAAGTACAAAAGGTAATCACACAAATGCGTGTCACGTGGCGCTAAACTATGCTTCTTGCTGTAAGGTAATTTCTGTCATTGCTTAACGGTAACAATGTACCAAGTGTCGTAGTTATCGTCGTTTATAAGCAAAGTTCTCCAAAAATCGTTGTACTTACCTTTGTCATAAACAAAAGTAAAGAGCTATGCGTATAAATGTCGCAGTTATTACGTGCATTGCTGTGACCTTGAAAGTACTATATTGTAACGTATTGTTGTGTTTCGAAAAATACCTGCCTCATTGTAACTGTGCCACAAACGCCATTACCAAAACATGTTTTACTTTCAAAAAGAAGACAGAAAATTGTGCAGATATAAACAGATACAGCGTAAAATGCAATAATGAAGATTGTGTCACTTATTAGTAGCGTCGTAATATAATCGTGTAGCTGTCAAATATACCAAATACTGTGTCGACTGTAACCTCTCAGAAAGTACTTTAAATACAAAATATCTTTTCAAGTAAATCAAGATGTTGCAGAAAAACCTCATTAGCAGTACATGTTCCAACAATGTGAACATTATAGTCATGACATAATCGTGCAACTAACAAGCAGAAATATGCGCTCCATGAGACTGTGTCATCTGTTGGTAATAAAAGTGAACTCGTAAAATCATTTTCTTAATACTTTCCATAGGTTCTTGGTTAGATAGTTAACTCCAATACATCGCTGTATGTTACCAATTTCTAAATGCAGCAAAGCGTAATAGTAACTTGAAGTGAAAAATTTAATGGCAAAGACTAAGTCAGAAAGCAAATTGTTTCTCAATAATCGGGTTTACACAAGAAATGTGGTATAATCTTTTGTAATTTTTTTGTACTTTAATGACCAATTAGGAGGAAAGCAATAAGACAATTGATAAAGCCAAGCCTGTGGATATATCATTACTACAATTCTTGAATGTTCTGAATTTACGCGTTGTGATGAAGAGCTTATAGTGAAAGTCATAATGATGCCGAGTAGCAAATCTATCATTCTTACGTCGTGTCGGGGGTTCCTTCTGAAAGCTCGCTGCACCTTGCCGACTCCTTTCAAGATCTCCAAAATACCCAGTATTATTACTTTGTGACTCCCGTATTTCTAAGTCCCTCTTCCGTCGGAATGCGAGCATCCTCTGAAATATGTAGTTCTTGTATAATGTGTGCCAACTGATCTTGTATTTTATTTTTTATTTATTTATTTATTTATTGTTCCGTGGGACCAAATTAAGGAGAAGTGTCCATGGTCATGGAACGAGTCAATACAAGAAATTATGACACGATATTAGAAACAGATAAAATGAAATATAAAAAAACATATTCAGTTGACAAGTCGTAAGTTTAAATGAAGAAAATCAACAATGTAACACTGGAATTTGCTTAATCTTTTAGCTTTTCCAGGAGCTCCTCGACAGAATAGAAGGAGTGAGCCATGAGGAAACTCTTCAGTTTAGACTTAAAAGTGTTTGGGCTACTGCTAAGATTTTTGAGTTCTTGTGGTAGCTTATTGAAAATGGATGCAGCAGAATACTGCACTCCTTTCTGCACAAGAGTCAAGGAAGTGCATTCTACATGCAGATTTGATTTCTGCCTAGTATTAACTGAGTGAAAGCTGCTAACTCTTGGGAATGGGCTAATATTGCTAACAACAAACGACATTAAAGAAAATATATACTGTGTGGGCAATGTCAGAATTTCCAGATTTTTGAATAGGGGTCGACAAGAGGTTCTCGAACTTACACCACATATAGCTCGAACAGCCCGTTTTTGAGCCAAAAATACCCTTTTTGAATCAGAAGAATTACCTCAAAAAATAATACCATACGACATAAGCGTATGAAAATATGCGAAGTAGACTACTTTTCGTGTTAAAGTGTCACTTATTTCAGATACTGTTCTAATGGTAAACAAAGCAGCATTTAGCTTCTGAACAAGATCCTGGACATGGGCTTTCCACAACAGCTTACTATCTATCTGAACCCCTAGGAACTTGAACTGTTCCATCTCGCTTATAATATGCCTATTCTGTCTGATCAAAATATCGGTTCTTGTTGAATTGTGAGTTAGAAACAGTAAAAACTGAGTCTTACTGTGATTTAGCATCAAATTATTTCCCACAAGCCACGAACTTATTTCATGAACTTCATTATTTGTTACTGTTTCAATATTACACACAAGATCCTTCACTATCAAGCTGGTGTCATCAGCAAACAGAAATATTTTTGAATCACCTGTAATACTAGAAGGCATATCATTTATATAAATAAGAAACAGCAGTGGCCCGAGCACCAACCCTTGGGGGACACCCCACTTAACAGTGCCCCATTGGGACTGAACATCACTACCACTCTCAATATTGCGGAGAATTACCCTCTGCTTTCTGTTCTTAAAGTAAGAGGCGAACCAATTGTAAGCTACTCCCCTTACTCCATAATGGTCCAACTTCTGCAGTAATATTTTGTGGTCAACACAGTCAAAAGCCTTCGTTAAATCAAAGAAAACACCTAGCGTTCGCAACCTTTTATTTAATCCGTCCAAAACCTCACAGAGAAAAGATAATATAGCATTTTCAGTTGTTAAACCATTTCTAAAACCAAACTGAACATTTGACAGCAAATTATGTGAATTTAAATGCTCCAGTAACCTTGTATATACAACCTTCTCGATAACTTTAGCAAACACCGATGGCATAGAAATAGGTCTAAAATTGTCAACATTATCAATGTCTCCCTTTTTATAAAGTGGCTTCACTACCGAGTACTTTAATCGGTCAGGAAACCGACCACTCCTAAAGGAAAAGTTACAGATATGGCTGAGAACTGGGCTAACATACATGGAACAATACTTCAGTATTCTGCTAGATACCCCGTCATATCCATGAGAGTTCTTGGACTTTAGTGATTTAGTTATTAACTCAATCTCCCTCTTGTCAGTATCATGGAGGAGCATTTCAGGTAACAGTCTTGGAACACTTTTTTCTAAGAGTGCTATATGATTCTCTGTTGCGACTAGGTTTCTATTTACTTCACCTGCTATATTCAGAAAGTGATTATTAAATACTGTACATATATGTGACTTATCAGTAACACGGACATTCCCACTATGCACTGATTCTATATCCTCAACCTGTCTCTGCAGACCAGCAACTTCCTTTACGACTGACCATATGGTTTTAATTTTATTCTGAGACTTAGCTATTCTATCTGCATACCACATACTTTTTGCCTTCCTAATAAAATTTTTAAGCACCTTACAATACTAAAAGCTTGTTCTCAACAGATAAGTAAGATTCTCAGCCACCTGTGTAATAGCTCTCTGGAACAGGGCATTTTCCCTGATAGACTGAAATATGCTATTGTTATACCTTTGCATAAAAAGGGGGATAGATCTGATGTCAACAATTACCATCCAATCTCCCTTCTAACAGCTTTATCCAAAATTTTTGAGAAAGTAATGTATTCAAGAGTAGCTTCACATATCTGTAAAAATGAAGTACTAACAAAATGTCAGTTTGGTTTCCAGAAAGGCTTTTCAACAGAAAATGCCATATATGCTTTCACCAGTCAAATTTTGAATGATCTGAATAACCGAACACCACCCATTGGGATTTTTTGTTATCTCTCAAAGGCCTTTGATTGTGTAAATCATGAAATTCTGCTAGACAAGCTCAAGTATTGTGGCATGAGTGGGACAGTGCACAAATGGTTTAATTCGTACCTAACTGGAAGAGTGCAGAAAGTTGAAATAAGTAGTTCTCGTAACATGCAAAGATCAGCACATTCCTCAAACTGGGGAACTATCAAGAATGGGGTTCCACAGGGGTCAGTCTTGGGTCCTTTGTTGTTCTTATTATATATTAATGACTTGCCATTCTATATTCATGAAGAGGCAAAGTTAGTTCTCTTCGCTGATGATACAAGTATAGTAATCACACCTGAGAAACAAGAATTAACTGATGAAATTGTCAATACTGTCTTTCAGAAAATTACTAAGTGGTTCCTTGTAAACGGACTCTCACTGAATTTTGATAAGACACAGTACATACAGTTCCGTACAGTGAATGGTATGATGCCATTAATAAATATAGACCTTAATCAGAAGCATATAGCTAAGGTAGAATATTCCAAATTTTTAGGTATGTCCATTGATGAGAGATTAAATTGGAAGAAACACATTGATGATCTGCTGAAACGTTTGAGTTCAGCTACTTATGCAATAAGGGTCATTGCAAATTTTGGTGATAAACATCTTAGTAAATTAGCTTACTACGCCTATTTTCACTCATTGCTTTCATATGGCATCATATTTTGGGGTAATTCATCACTGAGGAATAAAGTATTTATTGCACAAAAGCGTGTAATCAGAATAATAGCTGGAGTCCACCCAAGATCATCCTGCAGACATTTATTTAAGGATCTAGGGATATTCACAGTAGCTTCTCAGTATATATACTCTCTTATGAAATTTGTTATTAACAACCAAACCCAATTCAAAAGTAATAGCAGTGTGCATAACTACAATACTAGGAGAAAGGACGATCTTCACTATTCAGGATTAAATCTAACTTTGGCACAGAAAGGGGTGAATTATACTGGCACTAAAGTCTTTGGTCACTTACCAAATAGTATCAAAAGTCTGACAGATAACCAACAAGTATTTAAGAAGAAATTAAAAGAATTTCTGAACGACAACTCCTTCTACTCCACAGAGGAATTTTTAGATATAAATTAAGAAAAAAAACAAAAATATTAAAAAAATAAAAAAAATAAAAAATAAAAATAAAAAATAAAGAAAAAAAACAGAAAAAAATAAAGTTGTTATATTAACTTAAGTATGTTGTTAAATTAACCTAATTATGTCATGTATTGGAAAATTCGACTCGTTTCACATCATTACGAAATATCGTATTCATGATCCATGGAACTAGTATTAATCTAATCTAATCTGTTTGTAATGGGCTGCTGCATTTAGATTTTGACTGTTTCTAACGTTTTGATATAATTGCCACTTTGTTCTACAAGATATTCTTATCCCTGTAGTCAGCCACCCAGGCTGCCTGTTTGTGCTAGTACCCTGTTTTAAACATTCTAACGGAAAGCAACTTCCAAAGAGGATGAGAAAAGTCTTGAGAAAAGCATTGTATTTATCGTCTACTGTTTCAGCGCTATACACATCTTGCCACTCTTGTTCCTTTATAAGGTTTACAAAGGTCTCTACAGGAACTGGATCAGCTTCCCTGAAGAGCTGATGACTATATTTAACACGTGTTGCAGCACAAAAAACTTTTAAAGTTAAAATTTGTGCATCATGATCTGAAAGGCCATTCACCTTTTTGCTAACAGAATGCCCTTCTAGTAATGAGGAATAAACAAAAATGTTGTCTATAGTTGTTCTACTGTTCCCTTGCACTCTCGTTGGAAAGAACGCGGTTTGCATAAGATTATATGAGTTAAAGAGGTCTACCAGCATCCTCTTCCTTGCACAATCACTTATACAATTAATATTGAAGTCACCACATATAACTAACTTTTTGTATTTCCTATAAAGTGAACCAAGAACCTCCTCTGGCTTTAGCAAAAATGTTGTGAAATCGGAGTCTGGGGATCTATAAATAACAACAGTTAGAAGTTTAGCTCCGTTAAATTTAACCACACCTGCACAACATTCAAACACCTTTTCAGTGCAGGACTTTGAAACATCAATTGACTCAAATGGGATGCCGTTTTTCGCATACATGGCTACTCCCCTACACCGCAAAGAGCTCCTCGAAAAGCTGCCAGCCAACCTGTATCCTGGTAAAGGAAGCCTCTGAATTATCTCCTTATTTAAGAAGTGTTCAGATATACCAATAATTTCAGAGTCAACATCTATAAGCAGTTCACTAACTTTATCTCTAATACCTTGTATATTTTGATGAAATATACTAATTCCCTCATTACTCAGATACCTAAGCTTTGTCAAAAGTGATTCCCTTGTTAGAGAGACTTCCCTTAAGTAGGAATACCAATCAGCTGACTTCAATCTAAAAAAGGTGCAGCTCTAACACCCACTACTGCAGGAATTTTCCCATGAGTGATCCCACCAACCCCACCTATGCTGTCACCTATAAGCTTTGCCAACCTCCCCTTCCCATACCTGTTGAGGTGCAGGCCATGTCTAGTGAAACCCGTCCTGCTGATAGACTCCACCGACACCACTGAAATGTGACCCATGCTTTCTGTCATCAGTGCACCCCAAACTCTCATGTTATTACGCCTGACGGCTGCATGAGGCCGATCGTGACGCTGAAACAGTTCCACGAAATGCACATTCGTGTTGCCAGTCTGAGTGGCTATCTTTTCTAGGTCATCATCTATGTTATACTCCCCATCCCTATCAATACTATTACCAGCCCCACCCACAATCACTTCCTGATCCTCTTTAGTAAAATCCCTACATAACCCCCCTATGTTAACAGTCACCTGAGCCAACCCTGCATTAGGCTTCACAATGGTGGTGACCTGGTACTCACTCCCCAGCACTTCCTGCAACTGCTGACCTACACCTCTGCCATGAGAACTACCTAACAGCAGAACCTTCTTCTTCCTCTTCGATTTTGCAACTGTCCTAGGCACAGTAACTACTGAGGTCTGCTGCATACTTCCTACATCTACAGCTACTAGAGATTCCTCTCCACTAGACTCTGACAGTTGGTCATATCTATTGTAAACACCAATAGTAAAACTATCTGAAAATCTTCTCCTAGCAGATCTCTTGCCAACAGCCAGCTCCCATTCCCCAACCCCCTTCTCCCTCCTCATCCTATCTAGCTCCTCCTGTGCGTTTTTCAACTGCACCTGAAGGCCCCAGATCTTACGCTCCTGCTCCTCTATCAACTTATTCTTGCTACATAACCTGCAGTTCCAGGACAGGATCTCACCAGAATGCCCACTGGCTTCCCCACTGCATTCCTCCCAGTGAAAATACTTCGAACAAGTCTCACACCGCAATCCACTACTCACGAACCTACGGCAAAGCCCACACTTCTCACTCATGGTAAAATTTTACTTTTTCTAAGTTCCGCTACTACAATAAGAAGATGTTAAAAACCTGACTACAATAATCACAAACTTACACTACAAGGGAAGTAACTACTATTATTAACAGTATTAATAAACAACAAATGTGAATATAACAAAAGACTAATACTTCCCGCATTTCTCTTTTGTGTTGCGTATTAATTTGATTCTGATTTTGTTTAACTTTTCCTAATTTCCTTGTACTCTTCTGTGTCAGTGGAAGCTACCAGTCTTGTATCATTCAGATCATCATCTGCCTTCATAGACTCATTTGTTAACTGCTCCGAAAGTTCGGCTACTTTTTCTGATAATGTGCTGATTTCCTCTGTGTGGTTTTCTGAACCAAGTTTCCGTGTGTCGATTTGCGTTGTAATCGTATCTACTATGTCCTTCAAGTTTTCCTGATCTTTTACAGGTTGCGTAACTGTATCGTTAGATGCAACTGAGTCAGTTTTAGTTTGCAAGGTGTCGTGATTTGCGCGAACAATAATGTGCAGTTCTTTTGTGTCAGCTTCATGATTCTTTAATGTGTCTTCATGTCGCCAAAAGATAGGCTGAGAAGTTCACTAATTTGTGTTTTCACATCTTCAGAAACTTTTTGATGTTTCTATTCGATTTCTGATGTCTCAGAAGTTAAATCTTCATGTAGTTGTTCAAATGGTTGTCATTTGTGTTAAATTTTTGGAGCTGTTGCAGTACTCGTTCCTGACATTGCAGCATTGTGTCAACCTTTGGTCTATTTGTTGCATTAATTGTAATAACAACATATTAGCATCTGGAACATGTATCTTTGAGCTTTTCGGCAGTCCATTTGCATCGGCAATATTCTTATTTTGAAAAGCAGAAAATTTGTTTTGACTTAATTGAGGAAAATGTGATGACGCAAAACCTGAATCTACGGTATTTCAAAATTTCGTTCTGTTATTCCACATTCCTGAGGCAAAGAGTTACCGTACTGATTGATAGATTGACAATAGTTCCCAGTTCACTGGTTGTTTCCACCTCTACACCATTATTTACTGCCTGGTCTATGTCCCTACACACAATTATAAAATTATTATCTTCAACGTTTGCTAATTCATTACAAGGTGGTACTAACAAGCTACACTCGTCATCACTGTCATTTCTCAATTTACATTCAGCCTAGTGTTGGGTTGTCACAATCCATAATTATCACAGAATTTCACATAACAAACAAAAAACCATTTGAAAGCAAAAAATAAGAAGGCATACCAAAATAGCACTGAAAATAATAAATATCTAATTAGTTGCAAATGCGACTGCAAGATACTTAATGCAAATCAACATTCATGCCACAACTGCTTTGCTCATTACAATACAGTACAACGATAAGAAACTACAATTACAAAAGGAAAGTCTCTATACACTTACGCACTAGCAATAACAATAACTAATTCTAATCATTCACTAATTATTCAAACTACAAGAAAAATTAGAAGATTCCAATGAAATATCCTCAGCTAAGGGTTGCCAGGTGAAACTTCTCTGTTTAAATTAATTTTACTTAAACTGCTGAGTGCTTACTCAATGTTGTTAAACTGCTGAGTGAAACTGACGTACTGTCTCCTTGCTTGTCTTTACCATTTCAACACTGACCTACAGAATTTGCCCTGAACAACAGAACTCAAACTTTTCCTATTCATTAATTACTCACAATATTCAATGGTAACACGATCTGACTGATTTAAAATTCACACAAAAAAATGATAGTCTGACTTCAAATAATTAATACAAAAGAATGGCTCTCAATTAGTAGAAATCCTGACAGTAAACTACACATTTCATAAGTCACTTACCTCACAAAAATATTCATTACCCGAACTACATCAATGCCGCAAGCACCAATAAATACTACCAGCTAAATACAAGATTCTAACTACTGAAGGCTGATAGGCATGCGGTTAGCAAAGGAAAGATTTTGTCACAAAGCAAACAATGTATTTTTACCTTAATAATGTGACATCCAGTTCCAAAAAATATATAATCATCAGTAATAAATCTCAATGACAGATATACATTCAGACTGTCCGCTCATGCTAATACTGCAAACCTCCAACACTGCTAATTATTAACGTCTAACCTCCATCACTGCTGACTACCCACTCCCAACTTCCATCACTGCTGACTGTTCACCACAGAACACCAATATAGTATAAGTGCAAAGACCACGTTATTATACGGAAACACAGAACGACACCAGCGCTACTTGTGGCCTGGTTGTGAACTTCAATACGAAAAAAAATGGCACGAAAATCCCTTATGTTTATTTCTAAATACGCGAATTAGATGACAATATTTTTCGTTTAATCTTTTAATGTGGGGCGCATAGTGCAGCAATAAAGGTTTTTGAGATCTTGCAAAGTAATATATAAAAGAAATCTCAATCAAAAACAAACATTAACTACTCGTAGCTGCAGTTTACATTGTGAAAATTTTCGTAAATTACGACATCACCTGTTGACTGTGAAATTTTTTTGTAAAACTCAATATTGCGATTTTGGCCATGTGGCCATTATCATGTGGAAATAAACGAGCTTTAGCACATGTCAGACTAAAAAATCATCTGAGATTGCATGCATATATAAATGATTTTTACGTTTCCACATATCCTAAAGCACATTATGTCCACTCGCATGATCGAAAGTGGAATAGTAGGTTACACAAATAAATAACTACACAGCTAATGGATAACCAAGAGGTCATTTACAAAAAAATCTGTGCTACAAACCAAGGATGTACTGTAAAGTCTACAAAATCCGATTTATTATTTTTTCTGTTGATTGTTATTTATGGATATTCAGTCATTTGAAACTGAACTTCTGCACAGTTCAAATAAATTTATGAAACACACAAAATACTACTTTACATCAACTGAAAAACAAATTGGGAGCAGAGCAGGTAGACACTCCATCAATGTAGCCAAAATGTTTTTGCCAATGAGACATACAAAGAAAATGAACTGCAACACATAACATTTTTTTTCTTTTTTCCCCAACGTGTCTGTTATTTTGGCTACACCCATCATGTTTAAATAATGAAAGAAGACGCTGGTACAACATTTATTTTTAACATTTTTATTTATTTACTTCCTCTTTGAAAACTTTGTTTCGTACACTACTGAAAATTAACACAAATTCCCCTTGACAGCACTTTATTCATTATACTTTTAGAATCCAATCATCACATCTAGAAAGTGTTAAGTTACGTTCCTGCTGAATTACCATATTTTGTCATAACAAATCAAAGGCATGATTTGGTACAAGAACATGTAATTCTCTGCTTTTAACACAACATTTATATATGTATAGGGAGCTTACTCTCATTGTACACATAATAAACAAAATACAAAGTCTTTTAACATGATTTGAACTTCTTTTTAAGTTGTTGCATACACAATTTCCTCTTGTTTCTAAATTTCTTTTCTTTCACATACCTGTATATTATAAATGGAATACTTATCTTCAGAAGTCTCTCTTCAATGTCATGTTTATTACAAATTGTTGTATGAGACAGAACAAATGTTTTTTTTTTTTTGTAATTATCGTGTAGTCTTGTTGTGTGACCATGACTATTTAGATACTCATACAGCTGATCATGGAGTGCCCTTAGGAAAATCATGACTCTTTCACTTACATATTTCAAATGAGAATGCTCCTCACTATTCTCTTTAAATGAGGTAAACAAATGATTTTCAGTCACAACAGAGGAGTAGAGACTGGTATTACATGTTTCACAATCATCTGGTACATCTATGACTTTTAGTACATAGCCTGCTACATAGGCTAAGGATTGTTGATCTTCTACAGACTCGATGATACCATCTGAGTAAGAATAAATTTGCTCAGGTGTATCAGTGTCATTCATCTCATATTCACTTAAATGTTCACTCCTACCACTAGCTGCCAAAAAGTGACACAAACTGCTCAAAGGAGTGTAATCATCATTTTCACAGTTACTTACACTCATGGCTTTGAAAGGCAAAGTCATATGATTAACAACACAAGTCTTCAGAGCTTGTACAAACTGAAAACAAGTTGGGTTTGTATTAGCAATACCATGTTGTCTGAAACAACAAAAGAAATTTTCTAAAGCATCATGATTGAACGCCTTTAAATTTAAGTACTTAAAGCCAACCACTTTCAAGGTCTTCCACAAGAAAATAATAGACTGTAATGTAATCTGCCAACCTTTTATAAAGCTAAACATATTAGTCTAATTTCTTCCCATTTTTAAATCTATTATTTGCCAGCTGCCTATTTCCCTCAATACGCTATGTCACATTTCTAAATGTGGCGAATTTTCTGATAAAGCACACCTAAATTGTTTTCCATCCCTGGGATATTGCTCATTACTGTTGAGTGAATCAAAGAGATTATCTACCTTTCCCACAAACTCAGCTGTGTGTATAGCTTCAGATGGTAATGTGTGAGTAGAAACATATGTTTCAATTGCAGCTGCAACAGTATGGCTCATTTGTGTAGCAGCAACTTATACCTTCATTTTAACATGGGAATCAGAAAAGTTAAAGTGTTGTGCTTTTAATTTGGGTAGAGTTTTGAAATGTTATTTACATCCAAAAAGAACACTGTACTGATGTACTCAAACTTTGCTGCTTTGTGAGGTTCAAATTTAATTCTATTATTTATCAAAGCATTTCTAGTGTTTTTGAGCAGATGTGGTACATCATAAATGGCAACAATTGATTGATTATTGACGACAAAATGAAATATACTGGGCTTCAACAAATTTGCTTCACACAGTTGCTTAAGGGCCTTTTGGTTTGTTGCATTCTGGTCACAGACAGTACAAACCACTTTGAACCCAATATTCTGTAGTTCACTTATGATGTGAACAATGAGTGATTTCAACTGGGTGTAGTGGAAAGTTGTTGCGGTAAAGTAATATGCTAGAACTTGTTTCCAAGTTCTGTGAATGCCTTTCAACATAAAAATCAATGCTTGACTAGCAGCTACAGGTGAACGTCCTAAATGACCCAAGTCCTGATACCCATAGATTAGCTGTTCGTGTGCATCATAGTACATACCATCATCCAGAGACATTTCATCAAAAAGTAGAGCACAATACTTGTCATTTTCATGCATATTACTTACTTCCCTTGTTAAAAAGTTTAATAAAGCTGGATTAAGTCCTGTATCAAATGGTATGTGGGAAAGCACTCCCTTGAGCAGCCTGACAGATGGAAGGGAGAAGTATGTGGCCAAATATCTGTACAACCAGGGACTACGCTTATAAATAGATAAAGCAAATGCCTTATCTTGTATAGACCTCCGTACTGCTGTGGGCTGCATATTGGCATTTCTTAACTGACTATTAATAAAAGTGTTAGTCACATCATTCAACTCTTCTTCAATTAACTGAAATTTCCTGTCATCATACAACTCTTTTAGAATTTTCAATTTATTCCTCTCATTCTGTAGCTGTTTTTTTTTTCAATTTACACACTCTGGAAACTGTAATTCTATGCAGTTTATACATTTTGTGTTTTCTTGGAGTTAAATCACGTGTATGAACGCCAGATCCCATTACACCTGGACTACTTGCAACATCATAAACAGTTGAGGATAAAAAGCTGTACTCACCATCATCTACGCTCTGTAAAGGGGTGTGACCTGTCACGTGCACACTTATATTTGCATCCAATGTGGTGAAACCGCCACCACCACCACCACCACCACAGAGTCTCTTACAGAGTGTGCACTTCGACCATAAATATAATAGACTGGCCCTGACGTCATTTTCATGGCTCCAACATCTCTGGGCTGAAGTCACGTGAATGTTGGCAAAACATGCTTGTTTCGTGTTGCGCTTATGGCTGTACTCAGCGTTTTGTCGGGTAAATGGCGTTACATTTCACGTGTAAGTGTTACTATGATAGTGCAAATGCATTTGTTGAAATCTGCTGAAGTGACTTTTATATGTTTTTTACACTTGAAATAGAGTATCACGTAAATTAAAGTGTTGAAAGTGATGCCTGTAAAGTCAGACTCATATTACATTTTGGTAAGTATCTGTGATAATTCGGTTACAGAAGTAAGTATAATCGTTTCTCGTTCCTACTCATAGGTTCCGTAAGGATGAAAACCGAAGGCAGCTTTGGATACAGGCTCTGAAACGGAAAATCTTTAAGCCGTTTGCACATACGCGCCTTTGCTCGAAGCACTTCGCAGAGAAGTGTTTTGATAGGTTAGTTATTATTTACAATGTATATCTATAATTTGTATTTACAGTGTCTATCATTTTTAAACCTAGGCTCCAAAATTATTTTCTGAAACTGCAAAGTCTCACCTTTCATCTAAAATATCATTTTTTTTTAAACTGATAGTTTAAACTTTTGTAAAAATAGTGGAAACTGAACCTTTGAAGTGCACCTAAAATTGATACTCTAAAATGGACCTGCTCCTAAAGTAAACAACTTTGACACCTATAGTTGACATAATTCCCATAGCCCATTTTCTTTTATAAGTGACTAGAGCTCGAAACGTGGCGAATACAATGTTTAAAGTTTTGACACGAGCCCACTCTTACTGTTGAAAAGAATTTTAACGACATTTTACTATAATTAATAGTTTATAGTAATTTCGTCCCGCTGCCCACCAGAGTGGCATTCGATTTATTTGTTAGATTTTATAAATGGTACTTTGAACAAATCCAGGTCAAATGTAGTTCTGGCATAATTTTTCGCAAATAAAAAAGTAGTTTTTGTTGGAAGCGTTTGGCAGTCAATTGAGAAATGTGGGGAAAATCCGATACAAACATAGGATGGCAGACGGCTGATTTGAAATCCCGCCACGTTTTGCCAACAGTCACGTGGTTTATGTTGGAGCCACACTAGCCCCATAGCTTCTGCACAGCAAGGCCAGTCTACTAGTATCTATGGTCGAAGAGTGTGCACGGTGCTGTCAGAGTTATTAATGCAGTCTATCGCGCTGCCAACATAAAGACACATAAACAGGCTACTTAAAAAGGTTGGGCGTACTTGTGCAGCCTTACTGAGATCCATTGCCCATCTGGGCGAATCAGTTATATGAATGTGTGGTGTCTGTTCTATTGGACATCTCCGAAAGAGCAGACACCATGCATTCATACAAAACCACAGAGTCGCGCTGACGTGTGTTATGGAGCTTGTAGCGCTGTATAGTTGGCGCTGTTTGCTTCATTTAGCACTGTGGCTCATAACTAGTATAATTTCAATCCTTCTTCTTTCGTGGTAAAGTTGTTTCTGCGATTTTGAGTTTCTGTGACCCCACTGTACATTCTAACCTACTAATGATTGGATCTTGATAAAACCACAGTATCAGAGAAATTAATTTTTATGGTTCTCTGGTCCCAGTGCACGATTTGCTTCTGCCGATTTGCCCATGGTAGGCATATGACAATTACTCTTGTGTACCTTGTGGTGGGCTTTAATGCTTCTGATGATGCACTGTGGCAAAACGTTAAGCAGATAAGTATGTGTTTGGCGATGGCCTAATGCTCGTAAACAAAATTGATCATATATGCAAATACAAGATGTGAAAGCCTGCATTGTGTGATAATACTCTATGAAATTATGAAGAAAGCGGAGGGAAAATAAAGAGTGGAAAAGGTTATTTGCAACTTATACAGATACCATACTGCAGTTGTGAGGGTCGATGAAAGTGAAAGGGAAGTAATAGTTGAGAATGGGATGATGCAATGTTGCAGCCTATCCAGCATTTTATTCACTCCGTGCACTGAGCACACAGTAGAGGAAACTATGGAGAAATTTGGAAAGGGAATTAAATTTCAAAGAAAGGAAATAAAAATTTTTGAGCTTAGCGAATGACATCTTAATGAAACAGGACATGGACGAGCAATCAAACGGAATGTATAGTGTCTTGAAAAGATGTTATAAGGTGACCATCAACAAAGGTGAAACAAGAGTAATAGAATGTGACAGAATTGAATTAGGTGATGCTGAAGGAATTAACGATGTGCTTCTCGGTGTTCAGCCAAGTAGTTGTTTGCATCTCACACTGAATTGACAAAAGTCATGGGATAGCGATATGCACGTATACAGATGGAGGAGCGGAGCTATCATTTGTACTCAGATGATTCATGTGAAAAGGTTTCCAACGTTATTATAACCGCACGACAGGAATTTACAGAGTTAGAACGTGGAATGATAGTTGGAGCTAGATGCATGGGACATTCATTTCGGAAATGGTTAGGTTATTAAGTATTCTGAGATCCACAGGGTCAAGAGTGTGCTGAGAATACCAAATTTCAGGCATTACCTCTCACCACGGACAACGACTGAAAGCAACGGCGTTTGTGTAGGTTTTTCAGTGCTAATAGAAAAGCAACACTGCGTGAAATAACCGTAGAAATCTATGTGAGACTTACTACGAACGAATCAATTAGGACAGTGCGGCGAAAGTTGACGTTAATGGACTATGACAGCAGACGACTGATGCGAGTGCCTTTGCTAAGAGTACGACTTCGCTCGCAGTGCTTCTCCGGGGGTTGTGACTATATCGGTTGGGACCTAGACGACTAGAAAACCCTGGCCTGGTCAGATGAGCCCCGATTTAAATTGGTAAGAGCTGATGGTAGGGTTCGAGTGTGGCGCAAACCCCATGAAGCCATGGACCCAGGTTGTCAACAGGGCTCCGTGCTCAATAATGGTATGGGCTATGTTTATGTGGAATGGACTTGGTCCTCTGGTCCACCCGAAGCAACCATTCACTGAAAATAATTATGTTCTGCTACTTGGAGACCATTTGCAGCCATTCATGGACTTCATGTTCCCAAACATAGACGTTATGTCACCAGGCCACAACTGTTCGTGACTGGTTTGAGCAACACTCTGGACAGTTCGAGAGGGTGATTTGGCCATCCAGATCGGCCGACATGAATTCCATCGAACATTTATGGGAGATAATCGAGAGGTCAGTTCGTGCACAAAATCCTGCACCGGCAACACCTTCGCAATTATGGGCACCTATAGAGGCAGCGTGGCTCAGTATTTCTACAGAGGACTTCCAACGACTTGAGTCCATGACAAGTCGAGTTGCTACACTACGCCGGGCGGCGTTGTTTCGACGACGGGACCGAGCGAGGTGGTGCAGTGGTTAGACACTGGACTCGCATTCGGGAGGACGACGGTTCAATCCCGCGTCCGGCCATCCTGATTCAGGTTTTCCGTGATTTCTCTAAATCACTACAGGCAAATACCGGGATGGTTCCTCTGAAAGGGCACGGCCGACTTCCTTCCCCATCCTTCCCTAATCCGATGAGACCGATGACCTCGCTGTCTGGTCTCCTTCCCCAAAAACAACCAACCAACCAATCGACGACGGACCCACTCACTTTTTGCAGGTGCTGCGAGTTGTTCAGTCGCAGCACATGCAGAAGACGACTGTGTCCGTCGTCAAACCACTGTGCGTAAAATGGAAACAACTGGGCTGATCTCCCGGTCGAACACCATTAAAGAAACAAGGCACTAAAAGTACTACGTGAGTTTTCTTATCAGAGCAGCAAACAGCCGACGATTGGCGAAGTACAGATGTGTAAAATGCAGACTGGCAATAGCGAGAAAAGAATTTCTGAACGAGAGAAATTTGCTAACACCGAAAACAAGTTTAAATATTATGAAGTTCTTCTGAAGGTACGAGTAGTTGTCAGGAGTGTAACTTTCCACGGAAGTGAAATGTGCACAGTGCTGGGTTAAGTCAGTGCGAGGCCGGAGCAAACGCTAAGAAAAGACCCTTCCTTTGTTTTAGGCCTCAAAATTTATGGTACAAACTAAAGCAGCACTTTACTTTGGTGTCAAAAAGATATGTTAAGGTAGTGAGCCCAAATTTCGCCACTAACGCTTTAGTACGTTAGAACCTGTATAAGTTCTGAAAAGTTACGGAAAAAGCTAGAAATTGTTACATACATTCCTGAATTTATCCTCCACTTGAAGGCAAGATACGATTAAATTATTGTAAAATAACGAAAGCGGATAACTGACAGTTTTAATCTGCCAGGAAGTTTCGTAAGTGTTAATACTGCAAAAACATAAATATCAAAAGTGTTCGTCATTTCGCTTCCCACAAAAATTCTCTACCGTACAATTAATTTAAATTTATTTTCCCTTTCTAACATTGCCAGACCGATTCACTACTATAAATCACTTGAATGTCATGAACGAACAATCCTTTCACGTTTTTTCAGTCTTCCAAAGATTTTGAATCTGTTTGGCTGTGTAAATAAGCAGCACATTGCCTGGTAACAAAGTAAACATTTCGTGCGAAGAATCCATTTCTTTTCCTTCGCGTTTTCTCGTATTAAAAAAGTAAAGTAATCTTTATAAAAAGCAAATAAAATATTTTTTTAATAATAACAGTTCCAAACCAAATGGCTGGAACTGTACCGTGAACGAGATTACGAACATCCCCAGATTTATTATGTCGACCGCTACAGCAACAGAGCCCAAAGCCTCGTCCATAAAGATTACACACCAGAAACTACAACACACGACGCAATATTAGACCACAAATCAGTGCTAACGCTAGAAATTGCAGGCCGTTAATTTCACTGCTTTACTAGCTCACCTCAGCATAAAAAAATGAATTCCTTCATAAACGCAATCCACATAACAAACACTCTCAACAATACAATAGACAGGCGTCACCCATGTACGCGGCTGACGAAAATTCCTGGGTGGACGACATAGGTGCGGGAACGAAATTAGGGTCCCATACATTACATTTTTGTGGATGGCTGTCGTCGTACAAATATTTTAAACATAAATTCTTTCTCACCATGAGAAAGTATGATTGCTATCTTACTGGAATCACAGTTTTATGCAAATTCACTTCATTAAACATGTACAAAGCAATAAAGTTAATACAATGATTAAAATGAGATACCAAAGATCAGAAATTAAATTTGAGAAAAGAATCACATTTAAAACCAAAGTATCATTCTGATAAGGATTACAATTAATTGTCGCTCTGTAAGTAGTGAACACACAACCTTTAGCTTACAGGCCTAGAGCGTTCGCCATTACGCTAAGGAGCTACTGACTTAACTCATGTTATGGGTTGTGACTCACAACAAATTAATTTTTCTCACATTTTCAGAAACGGGGGTCCACTAGGGTGGATGGCTGTACGGTGTGAAACGTCGCACCCCTGATGTCTCAGCGGCAAATACATTCTTACTGTCTTAAGATGTAAATAAATTATAACGATAACATTTTCTTATTAGATCAAACAACATTAACTGATACCTACATTGTTCTATACGTTGGACGTAGAGCTCCTTTTAAACACATAAACAAAACAAATAAGCTTAACCTATTCTTCAGAGCTACTTGTTTCCTGTAAGCAAATTACGCAATCACTACATAAAATTTTATTTGTCTTTCTTAATATGTTCTACTGGTCTAAAATAATGGTCTTGTACCGTATGAGTCCACAGCAACCTCCAAAGAAACGACTTCCTCCCACAAGAGGAAAAAAAAAAAAAAAACGTAGGAACCGTGAGACTACAACGTGTTATACAACAGTAGTTCACCAACAAGGAAGCAACCTCCACTTTAGACGGTTCGCATCAAAAGTGCTGTAGGAAAAGTAAATATTGTGTAAAAGGAATGGACGACCGTAATGGTAAACTTACAAAAATAAGTACTCATTCGTAATCATTAAACCCTATTGCAGTTGACGAGGTTATTACGACTAGCTCTGCAACATTAGGAAATTCCCCGTAAGTTTTACAGTATTTTCAACTTACGATACAATGTATATAGTGTAGCCAGCCTTCACTTTTAGTAATGACCTAAAATTATTACTGTTCATTGTATATTGGGACACCGCCGTCTTTCCATTGGACTGCAGGTGCAATACGATTCATATCTAACCTGACAGGAGATAACAGAATCTTTTGAAATGCAGTGTACATAAGTATGCTGAAACAGTTGTTGAGTGGGTAACGAGTCGAGCTGGGAAGAAAAATTGGTGGTACAACTACTAAAAGAAGGGGTCGGTAGTTATGGCACCTCCTCAGGCTTCAATAAATCGTAAATTTTGTTCATGGTAAGAAGTGGGGGAAGGGTCCCCCCTCCCCCCCCCCCCAACCGCATTCGATTTGTAGAGGGGGACCAAGGCTTAACTACATAAGGCATGCTCTACTGCACTTAGGTTGCAGCAGCTATGCAGAGATGAAGAGACTTGTACAGGTTAGACTACCAAGGAGTAAGGACTGGACTGTGGGGAGGCAAGGGGAGGGTGGGGGGATGTCAAGTAGTGCCATCCGTTTATAAACTCCGTATGCGTGAAGTAGGATAGAAATTTTTGACCGCAACAATAGGCGGGTAGCTTCAAACACTTTCGTGTGCAGTGCAATGGACTCACCCCTCCCCCTTCTTTCTTTTGTTCGCTGTTTTTCTCACTTGCCTATTTTTGCAGAGCTGAACAATTAATTCGTGTGGCAGTATTGTTTAAAGCCTTGTAATGTGCAGTATATTTGCAGATTGGCTGTTGCTAGTACGTCAGGTGACATTGCTTATCCTAATCAGTTAGTGTGAGTTTCATTTCTGGTTTTCGGGACTCGAAATGGAAAGTTTTACAGTGGTATCAGCAAAATAAAGCAGCTAAACTTGTGAAGAAACTGCTCAAAGTGACTTCGTTATTTTACGAAGCAAGGTTACTCCATTATTATTTACTTACTTTTACTCTCCTGGACTCACAAACCGCAGTCGGTTTTTGGCCTCGTCAAATAGCCTCTGCCACGGTATTCTGTCTTCGGCATCTTCTTTCCTTGCCCCGAGTTTCGGGAGATCCTTGGCAGCCTGGTCTCTCCGTCTCACTTTCGGTCTGCCTAGAGGCCTTCGTCCTTTCGGTTTATTCTCTGAGACTTCTCTCAGTAAAGATCCCTGCTAAGACTGTAGAGGTCTTCTTATCTTGGCTTCCGCAACTACACCTGGTTCATTGGACAGCTCTCCGTTCTTTCTTCTTCGCGATTCTCCTCCCTCATTCATTGGTTCAAACATCTTTTGCAGGATTTTATTTTTCAAAACAATTTGCTTTCTCTCCATGTACGTATTTATCTGTTCTCCATATTTCTGCCGGATAAAGTAATACTGGTCTGATTATGGTTTTATATGTTCTTACTGCGGTACTTCTTGAATAAATTTTAGATGACAGTAATTTGTTGGTGCGTATGCAGTGGCGGATTTAAAAATTTTGCGCCGCTAGGGCACCATATTATATGCGCCCCCCAAAAAATCGTGTTTTATATAATAACTATTACCCGATCACTTCACAGTTGTCGTTTTGGGTGGGAACGCTGTGAGCTGTTTCCGTACTCTGCTATTCGTTGTTCTGAAGGGCGCGTCATCGGTCTCGTCGCGCACAATCAAAATGTAATATGGTTCCTGAATTGTACTTGGTGTACGCCAGCGGATGAAACAAACTTAAAACTGCATTGTATTAACATATTCTTCTGTCGAAAGACAACAGAAACGAACACAAGGAAAATAACATTTCTTTTATGGCCTAAAAATTCAGCAGAGCGCGTAGGAGACAACGGATTTTTGTTATACATTCACTTTTAATATGTTCTTTTACACGAAGCCGTTGAAAATGAAAATAAGAAAGTTGTGTCACGATCTAAAAATTGAAGCGAACGTGTCATACATTAGAAATTAATACGTACTTTTGCAATTTTTTTTCAAAATTAAAATTAAACTGTCGTTTTACGATCTAATAACTTGAATGTGTAGCAGATAAAAAACACGTTCGGTATTAATACGTGAATTTAAAGGAAACCGTAAGAACTGAAAATGAAATAGAGATTTCGGTGCACGAACTAATAACTAAATACAGACGAACAAACACAGAACTAGATTTGCTATTACATTATTTTACAGACTAGTGTGGAAAAATCAAATTTGTTTTGTAATCTAATATTTAACGCGTAAAGCATTAAGGTCTGTGTAGCTAGATGCTGCATAATAAGTGTACACAATACTTGTTATCCATGTAAGGACTGAGCAGTTTTGTACTGCAGCTACTGCTCTAACGGTATTGGCAAAGCTATTACGTATTTATCCACAGAACTGAACAACGTTATTTATTAACACTTTTTCATCTGAGCGTACTCTCCGATAACGTATATTTCCGCGATATCTTATACATTTCAGCAGGCGCCAAGAATACACATCAGTGGTAATATACTACAACAGTGTTTTTCAACCTTTTTGAATACGCGACCCCTTTCCAAGTAAAAATATTCTGGCGACCCCCAGAACCATAATAAAAGTGTATCGGCGATTTCAAAGGCAACGTATTTAATTTTCTTTCTATTAATACTACACTGATCGAGAAATCAAGTGCAATGTGAAAAGAGGTCGCAGTGCTCTGCGAGCTGATATATAATTATATTCTTTGCCGCGGTAGAGGCGTGGGGGTGAGAAGAGGTCAGCGCTTTTTCGGTCACTACAATCAGTTGTCCGAGTACGTCAGCAAGTATGGACGTGATTATTGTCTTCGCGCTTCTCTGAGCGAACATTAAATGGGCAAGTTTCTTAAAAGATCTGTGCAGCCCTCCACGTCTGGTACAAGTGGCAGTGCCGGAAGCAAATCAAATTCGAAAAAAATAGACTTTATGACGACAGTTACCTGAAGTATGATTCCACTGTCGTGAACAATAAACCTCATTGTGTAATTTGCGGTGAGGTACTGTCACGTGATAGTATGAAACCATCAAAGCTTCTGCGTCACCTCTCAACTAAACATTCCAAAGAAGCTGCTACACCGTTGGATTTCTTCGAAAGGAAATTGAAAACACTTAACCAGCAGCAAACTAATATGATTCAGGTAATAAAATAGTAATGTTATTTGTTGATTTAAAATAGTCATGATCCGGATGTTGGTGTGGTCCTTTCTCCTGTCCCTGCAAACCTCTCAGAGGTAAATACTGTCTTTATAAGACTTAGTGACTCTCGCCACCCTAGTTCTATTCCGCAGAAGCGGGAAGAGATCCATACACATCGTGTTGCTTCTCACTGCTGCAAGTGTTTGCGCATTTGAACTCTTCAACAGGTTTAAATTGAATTCGTATTCATTATCATAAGTAAGTACCAGATCTGAACGTGAACGAACTTGCAAGGTGCTTCCACAAACTTGTCATTTTCGGGTGACATTTTCACCATAGCAGGTGATCGTCATGAAACATACGCTACCAGCCATGCTGTAATTGCTTTATCCTGCGACCACGACCCCGTGAGGGAGGCTTTACAGTATCAGTATGACTTGACTGTAGAGCGCCGAGCGGCCTGGGTCATTCGGGTATTGTTTAGTATTGTCGGGCGCCTCCGGTCACGTCTGCACGTAAACGAGGTTTAGTTTCGCGTTCTGCCATCGGCAATTATAAAATAAATAGGTAATACGTAATTTGTAAATCTAATGAATATGCTGTAAGTTATAATAAAAAATCACATTATAATCTTAAATTTTAGAACTAATATAAATAAATAAACAAACTCACAAATCAGCAAAGTTTGCGTCTGGCTTTGACGGCAGAAAACTCGTTGATCATATCTTCTTAGTTCAGACGGGTATCAGGTAGGAGGTCGGCTTCAATGTGAAGAATGGACAAGGCGTTCAATCCCTCCTCAGACAACGTAGAACGTAGGTTCGATTTCAGTCTTTTACGAGGCGAAAACGAGCGTTCCGCTGAACAATTTGTAACTGCCATACATAGAAATATTCTAAGAGCCATGTCAACATTCGAAAACACGGACTGTAACCTACCTTTTCGTAAAAATTTACTCATTTCGACTGGTATATCACTAATCTCAGAAGATTTCAAAAGTTCCGCGAAATGCACGCATGCACGAGGGAAGGAAGGCTCTAAATGTGTGTCGTATGACGCTTGGAGTTTTGCTGCACGTTCAGCAATATTGCCAGGTTAACTATTCGTAAGGTTACTGAAAAACTGTGAAGCAGTCTAACAGTGTTGCTATAGCTCTCCTTCCTCCTCATTAATTCGGCGTACAAGTTGTCGAGTACTGGGAGAAATGTTTGGACTCTAAATTTTTCCCTTCCAGTAACAAAAACTTTTTCGTCGTCACGAAGTTTGTGTTTTCGTGATATTTTATAAGTGAATTCATAGTCTACATCAGTCACAATCTCCATGGATTTATTTTCATAATAGCCGAACATGCCACGAATAGATGCAATAAATCCTACAAGTGATTCGTATAATTCATGCACTATTTTAGTATCAATATTTACACTCTGTAATTTCAGATTTACACTATTAAATCTCTGGTGTATGTCCTTCCAGACTGTCATCATAAATACTGTTTCTAGTCTGCTGAGTTGATAGTTGATTCAATAAAGCTGTAGCCTCATTTCGCTCAAGTGGTTTTTCAAACGTATTATTGGCAATATATGTGAGGGCATTGATAACGCCCTCCCAGTTTTCATATAGACTTACACACGCTTCCTCTTGCTGACCAATGTGTTTTTGATAACATTTTTACCGTTCTGCTTCCTGGTTTCATGAAAGAAAGAAGTTTATCCCAGCGTTGTGCAGAGGCAGAGGATAAAATAATAATGGTTTTGCACTACATTGAAAAATGAACATGCTTCCAGAAAACAGCTTGCAGCATTAGTGCCGACTAAATTCAAAGAATGTGCTGCACAAGGCACATAATGCACTTTCGGATTTCGTTCTTTAATGCGTGCCTGCAACCAGTGTAGGTTCCTGACATATTGCCTTGCGTTGTCATATGACTGGCCTCCCTACTGTCAGTAATATCAATGGAATTTGTAGACAGGACTTTTAGTCAGCTAAGTTTTCGGACTTGTGTCCCAGGTTTGGTAAAAACAGAAGGAAACGTTCAACAGGTTCACCATTCTCGTTCACATATCTTAATATGAAAGATAATTGATCAATATATGAAATGTCTGCGGTAGAATCTACTATTATAGAGAAGTATTTAGCCTGTTTTATTTCACTTATGATAATTCTTTTTATTCGTTCAGAAAGAAGCCCTATTATTTCATCACAGATTGTTGAAGAAAGATAACTTGTATGTCCCTACCCTGGACATTCAATGTGCTCTGTGAGAAAAGGATAAGATGCGGCTATAAGTTCAAGAGACATCATAAATTGACCATTATGTTATGAATGGAATCTTTCAACGTGTCCATGTAGGGGAAGTCCACGACTTGTTAGCTTCTTCACTACTGCAAACACCCTTTTCAACACACTGCGCCAGTACATTTTTTCTGTCTCAACATATGACTCGAAATGGTTATGTATTGTTCCAAGTGACTTTTTTCTTGTTAGGAGTGATTTTTGTGTTCAAGTGAAATCTCACGATGAGATAAATTATTAGAAATATTTTTCCAATCTGCAATACCATTAGTAGCAATCGCAACCTTACATCCGGACAATTTAAATGGTGCACAAAAAACAGCACCAGTGCTACAGCAGTATAGGGGTAGGCGGGGGAATTACACGCATGTGGGTAATCCCACGCAGGCTGATTTACGCAGTTTGAATGGCGCAGGCTGTTCCCAGTTGGTGCTACACCCTGCCCGCAGGAGTAACAACTACTACGCGGTTTATGCCAGCCATTTTCCAGTGGCATTGTTGGAGCAGTGAAGTATTGTTTATTTTCGGCGTGTCTCATGTAATTTTGGTCAGCTGTATTTTGCAAGGTAAGTGCTACTATAAGTTGCTTTAATGTAATTCTTGCATATCAACTACTAACCCTAGTTAAAACCTTTAATTTAATTGTAGATTTGCCCCGCTATTTGAATTAGGTGCCGAGTTATGCTTAGGTTAGTCATCCAACTTACAGTGGGGTAATGCCACGCAGCTGTTGAAGTGCGTGGTATTCCCCCTTGCAGGTTATATTTTCAATACTTACGAGTTATTTTTAAATTTCAGATGGGTAGATATTATAAAAGAAAACCCCAGAAAGCAAAATGGATGCAAGTGGAACTTTGTAAGGCTCTTGATGCCATCAAATCTGGAAGAAATATAAGAGAAGTATCAAGAGCTTTCGGGATTGATGAAGCTACTCTGCAAACGAGAATGAACTTTAAAAATACCGAGGGTCCAAAACTTGGAAGAAACCCAACATTTTCGACCGAACAGGAAAATGAGATTAGGGATCATGTTATTACAATGACATTACATGCATCTAGCTGCAAAAGATTGCATTAGAGTGTGCAGAGGCTAACAACATTGCAAACAATTTTGATAAGTCATCTAGGTTAGCTGGAAAGGATTGGCTAGCTCTGTTTTTAAAAAGAAACCCAAGTATTAACATGAGAAAACCTGAAGTAACTAGCATTAACAGAATACAGGCATTTAATGAAGAAGAGGTTAATGCATATTTTAAAAACTTAGAACATGTCTTTGATAAGTATAAATTTAAAGAGGGACGAGTGTTCAACGTCGATGAAATGGGCACAAATACTGTACAAAAGCCTGAGAGAATTTTGGCTCCTAAAGGTGTTAAACAAATAGGTGGGGCCACGTCTTGGAAAGGGGTAAAAACGTGGCGATTTCAGAAGATGTCAGTTTAGTTTGTAGAGAGTTTGGGAAGGATGGAGAACTATGGCACCGATGTATTTCTTATAGCAGATGGAGTCTTGAAGAAAGTAGTGGCTGGAACACTCCAAAAGGTTCCAAGTGCGATCTTTGCTGTACCGTATGAGAAAATGAACTCTTTCACTTAAAAAAATGTAAAAAACGAAAATTATAAGAGATGTTTGTAGAATTACATTATTTCGTTCTTAAATATACTGTTTACTATTTGTAGTAACTAATAAACAAATAAAAACAGCAAGTATTGTACATTTTTAAGGTTGGTTTGTTTTACATGTTATTACCCAGTACTTTTGCGTGTCATTACCCTCAGGGGTGGGGAATACCACGCATTTGCACTTTTTTTTATTTTAATCTTCAAAATTAAGGTACTGTTTATAACTATTTATAGACGATTGGAATATGTGGAGAAATGTCCATTGTATGGTATGTACTTATTTTCGTAGGTTTTAATGACGTAACGAATGGTTCACATCGATTTTTCCTTAGGTGCGTGTATTTCCCCCACTCTCCCCTACTACAAAATCACGCAAAGTTGATTCACCATTTAAAAGTTTACGCTAAAATACATTTTTGTTCAAATATCTGCTTTTATCGCCTATTGCTCTTCTTGAATTAGAAAAATCGCCGTTGCAATTTTGATTAATGCTACGTTGTAAGAGAATGTCGATTGTTGATTCATTGACACATCGTTCTGCAGGACAATCACTAACGAGGTTATTTCTTTTTGTAATGTCTGACTCAACACTTAGTTTTTCGTGAAACTTGAAATCAGAAACAATTTGCTTTTCTTCATTTTTAACTTTTGTTTCGTCTGTATCTACTTGTTTTACAACAGCTGCAGTGCCAGAAATATCATCCATACTACTTGAACACGAAGTCGAACCAGAAACATTTGTTGCGAAAAATTTATCTGTTCTGCTAAGCCTTTTTAGAACATTTGCTTCTCGTTCTCGCCTTTCCTTTGATAATTTCTGAAATGCTGCCTCACTTAATTTTGCACATTTGCTGTTTTCACTGTTATTCATGTTAATGCACTTACAAAATTGTCAATCAAAAGTCAAAACAAAAGAAAAAAAGTAAAAGGAAAGAAATAAGGACTCTATTAACTTCCAATCGTACTACACCGCACATGAGCTCAAAGCTCTTTACTTTAAACATGGCACACGAACACATAGATTTTTCCTTTAAACAAGTAGCGATGAACTGACCAACTGTGCTGTGAAAGAACGACAATCCAGAATAATTTAATTTCATTGTCGGCTGTTATCAGTGAACAGGGAAAGCACACCTGCCGGCTGGAATTCGTCTCGTAAAGAAAATGGGACAGTCTCTTTTTTGGTTTCTGCTTCCCGCGTCGCCGGAATTTTAGCTGGGACGTAAATATGTTTTGAATATTCTTGACACTGTCTTTCTAATTTAAAAAGCAAATAATTTTTGCAATTTATTGCAGTGAGGTGTGCTGGGTAGACTCTTATCCCACTTATTCTTATAACATTTTAGCGGTTTCTGTGGGCGTAGAAGACAGACTACAAAGTTTAAGTAGTCTTGTCAGTAGTTGATGTGGTGTGTTGTCATTTGTGTGAACACAGCTGTTATGTCTACATGCAAATGAACCTTTTTTTCCAACGTAAAATAAAAATAACCTTTCGTCGAAGAAAAAAAGCTTAGTTAAAAAATTTAAAAGAAAATTTGGAACGCCACATACTGTTCGATTGCACAGAGTGGGAACTTTAATATCGTGCAGGCTACAGCACAATAAATGAGACAAACGAAAGTTGGTTTCCTTCTTCTTTTTTCACCAAAAAAAGTAACGAAGTAAATAATTAAACAAAATTTGTAAACTGTTGTGAAGCGTATTTCACTCGTTGTTAGATATTCTGCTTATGTTCTTTTCGTATAAACATGCGTTTAAAAATGTAAAACATCCCCAGTATCAACATGTTTTGTTTAACGGGTGTCATTAAATCAAAGTGCAGATATTGAAGACCACAGAGCTTTCACATTAATCACAGTACTGGAGGGTTGACTTGATACTTCTCCGTAATTTCTACAAGAAATTTAAGTAGAGTCGGGTTTTACATACTAAGGCCCCCACATGTTACAGTATTTAAGAAACTGCTGATTAGTTTATCACATCTTTTCAGGGGTCCTGGTATTTTTCGGGGAAAATATGGTAGGGTTAAGTAGAAGCCGACAACATTCTTGGAATAATAACGTTTCAAACCTTGTATTGTACATTGATGTCCTGACAGCTTATTTCAAAATAATCATGAAGATGATACCAGACAGAAACCCAATGTTAAATTTCCATTCAGTCACCAAGCTTGTATATGTATATTTCCAAACTTGTATTGACGAATTTCGTTCTTAAGGCTTATTTAAACTAGCAAGTTGTCTAACAATATTAAAATTTTTTGTCGTTTATAAGTGCAGTTATTTTAAAACATAAAAGGTTAAAATGAGTACGCAGCAAAAAATGCCGCCCCTAGGCCCGTGCGTAGAGGGCCTATATGTAAATCCGTCACTGATGCTCTGGATGCAGCTTTGATCCTCGCCTCTGTTTCTTGCTTCTCATCGTTTTTGGTGTTTACTACTACTCCCAGATATTTAAACTCATCTACTTCTTCAAACATGTGCTTGTCGATCAAAAATTTTTGTCGTTTATAAGTGCAGTTATTTTAAAACATAAAAGGTTAAAATGAGTACGCAGCAAAAAATGCCGCCCCTAGGCCCGTGCGTAGAGGGCCTATATGTAAATCCGTCACTGATGCTCTGGATGCAGCTTTGATCCTCGCCTCTGTTTCTTGCTTCTCATCGTTTTTGTTGTTTACTACTACTCCCAGATATTTAAAATCATCTACTTCTTCTAACATGTGCTTGTCGATCTGCTGTTTCCCATCTTTTTGTTCTGTAATTTCTTTCTACCCTCATGAATTTTGTTTTCTCGTGTTACTTCTAGTCCAACTTCCTTTGCTTTTTGAAAGAGTCTTTCTGGCAGTATTTTAAGGTCATCTGGGTTTTCAGCGATTAGTGCTATGTCATTTGCAAAGGCCAATAGATTTATTTTTGTTCCTATTTTAATTCCCTCTTCTGCTTTACTTGCTGCATCCAGCGCTTCCTGTATTACGATGTCCAACAAGACGGGTAATATTCCATCTCCTTGCCTGTCTCCTGTTTTTATGTCAAACGCCTTGGAATGTTCTCCATCCATTCTCACTACCCCTTTCGAGCCTTTCAGTCTCACTTTCACATGATTTATTATCTACTTCGGTGTTCCGAATCTTTGCACTTTCTCCCACAACTTGTCTCCGGATATACCGTCATAGGCTTTCTTAAAATCAACAAATAGTATTGCCATTGTTTTGTTACACTCCCAGTATTTGGATATGGCTTCTTTCAGTATAAATATCTGATCAATAGTTGAACTACTCTTCATAATCCAGCTTGTTTCTCCTTTATTGCTTCTTTTAAATATGGTTCTACTTTTTTCTCGAGGATCTTGGAGAACACTTTGTAGGCGGTGCTAATTAATGAGATACCTCTGTAGTTTCTGTCACCCTTTTTTTGAGTTGGTATTGTTATCGCTTCTGTCCACTCTGGCGTTTTTTCTTCATTCCAGATGTTCATAACAAATTTGTGTATAAAAACCATAAGTGCTCCATTAATAACGTTCGTGAAATTTGTACTGAACCTGTGCGTACTTCGTCTCGAGTCTTGTCACATTCGTCACACCTGTACATTGTATAAGGCAATAAACACTTGCCCGGCGCCGGCTGGAATGCACACGGATGCCGTTCTGTTGCTGTGGGAAGCCGCCAGTCCCCACTGCAACAGCCAGCTGCTGGCCGACAACTCAGGCTGACCACTAGGACAGGGGTCTACAGTTCAATGTCGGCGTCCATGTTTGGCGATATTTGACGTTTGTTGCTGTAACCTCCAGTTCTTTTATATTATTTCTTGTAAAATTATAATTGTTGTTGCCAGTTATTATCATAATGGACGTTGAAACATTTTAGAAACCAACATTACTTAGAACGAAAGGAATGAAACCATATCCAGTTCATCTTGAATTTATTAGTGCCTTGAATCAAAAGCAAGATTGGCATACCTAATTTCCCAGTGAGATAATTCCATACGTAGACGGTTTCGACGACGATGAAGTAGTGAAATTCCAGCTGAGAGTGTTGCAAATCGTTTGTGAAATAAAAAAGAAAACAAAAAATTCTCTAAATGCATGTGTGGCTGCTTATCCTTGCACGTTCCATGGACACTTTTCACTATAGGGAGCCACAAGTGTGTTACCAATACTCCACACTGAGTTTAGCACATCCCCCACTGTTTTAGGCAGCTCCGAAACTTCATTACTTAATTCGTTCCATTTCTGAATTAAACATTTCAAATTATTTCTTAAGCGTCGCTTTACATTTAAGATTTGAAACAGGAATAGAAATTACGATAAAATTTAAGACTTTTCAGTTCCCGTCTTTGTGACAGCCAACACAGGAACAGGTTTCACATATCCTCTGAATGATGAGGTGCGGTGTGGGAGTGAACCCTTTATTTTTACACGCAGACCGTCAAACGTTTGGATAGTCCTCCTACATTAGACGAAAAATTTACCACTATCGTTTCTCAAGCCATCAAAAAGTTTAAAGAATGCCCCGACATTGTATCTTCTAATCTTGACTGGATGAACCCACAGTATCCTATTTCTACTTTTCTCCAGGCGTCTCTATAAAACAACATGCATGCAATTAATTTATTGCAATCCATTTCTGTAATTCTGTGCCATAGCTTAGAACGTGCAGCCTGTCGGGTACTGTCAGCACACGTAACCACGCCGTTTACACGGCAGCCGTGCTGGTGTGTGGAGTGCCTACCCCACAGCCGTACACCGGCACTATTTTCGCGGGTGTCGCACAAGTGTGAAACGACCCTAATGAGTCTTTCAGAGTTTTGATGATTCTGAAATTGTTGTGGAGCAGTACCTTGTGAGTGAGGCGGTGATGAATGCGACTGTTGAGCTAAGCGATGACAAAACCGAAACCGATGACTACTGACAGTGAATTGGTGAAGTCCACAACATTAGGGAAAGATCTGGTGAAATAGAAAAACGTGAAAAACTAATTCTTGGAACTGTGTTTAGCGAAATGTTTGGACTATTTTAAGAACAATTTAGATGATCTAAGTAAATCTGAACGTGTCTACAAATCACAAGAAAGATACGCATCCAAATGCTTATTCTTTAGAAAAGCGCTAAACGGGGAGAAAAATGAAAGAAAATGGTTGTTGTATTTCGAAACTGCAGAAAATGTGTTTTGTATTTTCTGTGAATTACTCAGTGACAGCGTGGACTTAGACGACATACGTACTCCGTTATCAAGCTGTGGAGTTACTGATTGGAAGGAGGAGGAAGAAAATATGAAAAGAGCGCTAATCATCCCAAAAATTCAGTGACGTGGCTTCTGCGATCGAAGAACGAGGGACGTATCGACAGTACACTGCAGCATATGATTAAAACACAGGAAAATTATTGTCAAGAAGCGCTTTGACGTGTAGTAGAAGTATTCAAATACTTGGCAGTACGAGGACTAGTATAGCGTGGGGATAACGAAATTTGTGGAGCGTCAGATAATGGTAACTATTTAGGTTCCCTTGAACTAACTGCTCATTTTGAGCCATTTTTGAAATAACACATGCAAGAGTGTAGTGGCGTAGCAAGACAGTCACGCCACTCGGAAGTAGCCGAAAGGCACGCGCTTAAACTCACGCAGGCTGGCGTGAGGTCTGAAACAGGATACGTAATGAATGCTATAAAGAAAAGTACGTAGCTGCTGGAATACTTAACTTTAATCCATCATTGTTGTACATCGCTCTTGACGATACAAGTGAGACTCTGTAGATACATGCAATGTAATGCTAATGGCGCCTTGCTAGGTCGTAGCCATTGACTTAGCTGAAGGCTATTCTAACTATCTTCTCTGCAAATAAGCGAGGCTTCGTCAGTGTAGTCGCTAGCAAAGTCGTCCGTACAACTGGGGCGAGTGCTCGTCCGTCTCTCGAGACCTGCCTTGTGGTGGCGCTCGGTCTGCGATCCCTGACAGTGGCGACACGCGGGTCCGACATGTACTAATGGACCGCGGCCGATTTAAAGCTACCACCTAGCAAGTGTGGTGTCTGACGGTGACACCACAAAGAGCATTAGTCTAAAGACCGTGGCCATCAGTCATATTTGTCCAAGACTATTTGTGAAGAATCCATAGGTCTCGTGGGAAACAAGGTTTCGAGTAAAATGGCTGGCGAAATTCAAACAGCAAAATACTATGTACTAATTGTACATTCGACATTAGACACGACACATGAAGATCAACTAATTGTTGTAGTATTGTTTCCAGGGAAGAGTTTGCGAAAGATTTATGTTTTTTGTTCCAATACACAGTCATATGGGAGGAAGTCTTAGGTAAGTTATTCTAGATCTCTTTGCATAATACAACATTAGAATAGAGGATTGTCGTGGTCCAAAGCAGTGCCAAGGAATCGTTACAAGCAGTGGGGTTTCTTCAAATTTAGCAACGCCTATATGCCTTTTCGGGGCTTCTATTTATCGTTAGCGTATTCTTGTGAAGAAAAATGGACGACTTAAGACATTGTCCGATACTAGATTGTCGTGCCGCGAGGAAGCAATATCAGCTGTTAGACAGAATTTCGATGCCGTCTACGTATCACTTAAAGAAATTTTCCAGAATAAAGAAGAAACAGCAGGGACAAGAAATGAGACAGAATCGTTTCGGAAAACCTAAAAAATTGGAGACAGCAAGGTTAGTTGTTTTCTAGGATAACACGTTGTCTCGAATGGACAAGACTAACAAATACTTGCAAAAATCTGGACTGGACTTAATTAGCGGACGTCAAGCGTTGCCAGCAGTTGATTCCGTTTTTCCGCTTAACATCATGAACATGAAAACCAAGCTAACAGCTGATGGGAGAATGTGTATCAAGAATATAGCGACGGAAGAAAAAGCAAAATAAGAAGATTCTCTGATGGAGAAAAATCAGAAGGATTGAGTGGACGTGATGTGTGGCACTTATTGCAGTTGTTGATAAACAACAAGCAGAACAACGATACCTAGGTGTTCTCGATGAAGTCAAATTTCGTTGTGAAATTCTTCATTTTAGTGAATATTTGAAGTGTTCCCTCAAAGAAAAAGCTGCTAAACATTTCATCAGTTCAATTACATGAATTAATGGCTGAAAATTATCTTTGTGATGTTTTTGCCGATGGGATGCTTGCTTACCGAATTTTCCTCTCACTGCCAGTTCGAATTGTGGTGCTGGGAGAGGATTCTCCAAACTAGTCCTTATCAAAAAAAAAATACGTGCTACAATGCAAGAAGAACGCATTTCCGCTCTCGCCTTGTGATCAGTTGAACACGATGTGACTTTGCCAGGACAAAAGTGAGGAAAGAAATTTCTGAGTTTCAAATGTGTGTGAATTCCTGAGGGACCTAACTGCTAAGGTCATCGGTCCCTAGACTTACACACTACTTAAACTAACTAATGCTAAGAACAACACACACACCCATGTCCGAGGGAGGTCTCGAACCTCCGGCGGGAGGGGCCGCGTAGTCCGTGACATGGCCCTTCAAACCGCGCGGCCACTCTTCGCGGTAATTTTTGATGTACTAATACTGAAGGTGGCAGGGGTAAAATACGAGGTGTGGCTAGAAAAAAACCGGACTAGTACTGGCGAAACAATAAAACGAATGCAATAAGGCTGAAAGTCGCGTGGCCTGTCACGTGACTCTCGCTCCGCCTACTGCTCGAGTTTCATCTGCCTCCTGCACTCAGTCTGCCCATGGCGTCTGTTTTAAGTAGTTGACGTTTTGTCTGTGCGTCGGAAAATGTTGAGTGTACAGAAAGAACAGCGTGTTAACATCAAATTTTGTTTCAAACCAGGAAAATCTGCAAGTGAAACGTTTGTAATGTTACAACAAGTGTACGGCGATGATTGTTTATCGCGAACACAAGTGTTTGAGTGGTTTAAACGATTTAAAGATGGCCGCAAAGACACCAGTGATGAGACTCGCACTGGCAGACCATTGTCAGCAAAAACTGATGCAAACATTGAAAAAATCGGTAAACTTGTTCGACAAGACAACAAGTCAACTCCTGTTAACTCAGACACTGCTCTGATTGTTAAACGGCGATCTTGTCGAACAAGTTTACCGATTTTTCCAATGTTTGCCACGGGCAGACTGAGTGCAGGAGGCAGATGAAACTCGAGCAGTAGGCGTAGCGAGAGTCACGTGACAGGCCACGCGACTTTCAGCCTTATTGCATTCGTTTTATTGTTTCGCCAGTACTAGTCCGGTTTTTTTCTAGCCACACCTCGTACAGGGAGCGAAAGGCTATTTACAATTTGTACAGAAACCAGATGGCAGTTATAAGAGTCGAGGGACATGAAAGGGAAGCAGTGGTTGGGAAGGGAGTGAGACAGGGTTGTAGCCTCTCCCCAATGCTATTCAATCTGTATATTGAGCAGGCAGTAAAGGAAACAAAAGAAAAATTCGGAATAGGTATTAAAATCCATGGAGAAGAAATAAAAGCTTTAAGGTTCGCCGATGACATTGTTATTCTGTCAGAGACAGCAAAGGACTTGGAAGAGCAGTTGAACGGAATGGACAGTGTCTTGAAAGGAAGATATAAGATGAACATCAACAAAAGCAAAACGAGGATAATGGAATGTAGTCGAATTAAGTCGGGTGATGCTGAGGGAATTACATTGGGAAATGAGACACTTAAAGTAGTAAAGGAGTTTTGCTATTTGGGGAGCAAGTTTGATGATGGTCGAAGTAGAGAGGATATAAAATGTAGTCTGTCAATGGGAAGGAAAACGTTTCTGAATAAGAGAAATTTGTTAACATCGAGTATAGATTTAAATGTCAGGAAGTCGTTCCTGAAAGTATTTGTATGGAGTGTAGCCATGTATGGAAGTGAAACATGGACGATAAATAGTTTGGACAAGAAGAGAATAGAAGCTTTCGAAATGTGGTGCTACAGAAGAATGCTGAAGATTAGATGGGTAGATCACATAACTATTGAGGAGGTACTGAATAGGATTGGGGAGAAGAGGAGTTTGTGGCACAACTTGACTAGAAGAAGGGATCGGTTGGTAGGACATGTTCTGAGACATCGAGGGATCAGCAATTTAGTATTGGAGGGCAGCGTGGAGGGTAAAAATCGTAAAGGGAGACCAAGAGATGAATACGCTAAGCAGATTCAGAAGAATGTAGGCTGCAGTAGGTACTGGGAGATGAAGAGGCTTACACAGGATAGAGTAGCATGGAGAGCTGTATCAAACCAGTCTCAGGACTGAAGACAACAACAACAACAATATTAATTGCATTTATAGAATAGGGTAACTTTGTATGTTTTCTATAATGTAACTGGGAAATTCCATTACGTTTAATATCATCTAATGCATAGCACGGTTGATATCGTAGAAGTACGTTTATTCCCTTTTCTTTTCTATTGCACTTTCACAGAAATGTATACAGGTCTGCACGAAGTAAGCCAGGGCCACATATTTTTTCTAGCCCCGCTTGCAGGGCGTGTAGTGTCAGTTCTGGACAGAAGGCAACAACAACAACAGGAACAAGTGATCAGTTTAAGCCCACTGGCCTGCTGTGCCGCAGGAGCGCGCGGTGGAACAGCACAAGGAGCTGGGCGGCACGGTGGCGGCGCACGTGCACGCGTGCGCAGCATCGCTGCTGTCGCTGGTGTGCCACGTGCACGAGGCGGACGCTCCGCGCCTGTGCGAGCTGGTCGATCGAGTCGTCGAGGAGCGCCGCCTAGGCGCGCCGTACCTGCTGCCGCCACTGGCCAGGCCGCTGGCGCCGCCGGAGCAGCCGCCAGAGTACGCGCCCGACCCACAGGTACCTGCAAGCTCTGCCCTACCCTAGGGGTTTGGCAGTTTTATTAGATCACTACCCAAAGACGATGTCATGGGTTTTCCCCAGCCAGCACTTGGGTCCCCGTTAGGGAACTCCCAGCCCCCTCACCTACCCTCCCCCAGTGATGAAATCCAAGTGACGGCCCGGGGAAAAAATGATGGGAAATTCAAATTTATTGGTGGAAATATCAAATTTTGTGTGATCCTCTTGAGTCTAGAGACCAACTGACATGGTTTACAACAACAACAACAACAACAACAGAGGGCACTTTTGGTCCTACCCCGCTCCTCTCCTTCTCCCCCACCCCCCATCCATCTGTAAATTGGTGGAAAATGGATTTAGTCTGTGCTATGCTGGGCTGGGCTAGGCTGCTGGATGGGACAGACGTAAGTCTTTATTTTCTACACGGTGCAGTATATTGTTTACTTAAACAATTTTAGTCGCCATTGATCGATCACTAGATAGTAGCTCCATGCAGTTTCATCAGTAACTGCCAGATATGGAGTGGATATTTTCCCTATTAGTCTAGCACTGGAGTGTTGCTCCAACCAGTCTAGCCAATGGCCCTATATGGGGAACAATAATAGGACAGCAAGCTATCACTGAAGTAAAGGGGAGTAGTCTCCTGCCAGTCTACGGGTGAATACCTGCTGGATATTGAGGGGATATTTTCACTGAGAATAGTGGCATATAATTTTGGGTACAAAATAATAGTAACTGATTAATAATTGCTGATTGAATAATTAAAAAATGATTGGAATGAATAACTGAAACAAATTGGAAGGTCATTTATAAATCTGAACACATATCCTCAGTGAACTTTAACTGGTACTAATATCAACAAACCTTCAATGTCAATACCTTTAAGATCAATATTCAGATTTTTGTTGTGTACTCCTTCACATTAGTACCATTGTGAGCAGTGCTGATTCTGACAATATCGGTACAAGATCGTCCGTCCACTGCTCTCGCAAATTTCTCTTGTCTGTTTCAAACTTCTTGATGCAGGATTCTCAGCGCATCCAAAATGATGAACAGATTGGTGTGACTGATGTAAATATATGTATGAATAAACTTGACCTTCCTAATCACTTTTATAATACTTTTTAATATACAGCTGGACTACACATTTTTAACAACACTGGCATGACGGAGCTGGTCATATGCTTATAGAAACAAACAGGTGAGGGTACAAAAACTAATCAATTTCTTCTCTTTTTTTGTATCGAAACATTATCTCTGGCACAAAGCAACTGGTTAATGTATCTTTGGCTTTGTATATGTATAAAAAGAAAAGAACAAGGAAAGAGAAAAAAATAGTGTGATCTATTACAATTGCCCCCACTGTGCACTGACATCAGACAGAGGTGCACAGTGTCTGAGCTTATTTCCCTTTGTGAGGGTTGATAACCCTGCCTGGCATGGGCACAGCCTTTATTTTCAGCCATTGGAATTATCCTATATGGTTACTAATTTATATGGCCATATCAGCTTCTTTTAACACATACATACATAAGTTTTCTCTCCTAACAAAGTGCTTGCTGTGACCACAGAGAACATTGTTGTTAGTCAGTAAATGCACAGTGTTTAGCTTGCAAAGCACGCACGCGCAGCTCGATGTCCATTACCATCTAATCTCGCACTCGCATGTTTAATACAAAGTAGGAGTGGCTGCGTTGAGTGTTCTCAGTAGCTTTCACTGCACAAATTTGTGAAGCTTGTATTCAGCGGAGTGATTATTTGTGAAATCTTCGATGTGGTGACAACTGGTTTCCATATCAGCAGTCCAAGGAATTTATTTCTCTTTGTCGCTCTCACTTATTCAGTGGGGACACCAGACGTACATCTGACATCCGTGGCCAAGGTAAGTTTCTTGCTGCTTTTACGAACCTTATCAAGCACAGAAAATTCATGTCTTTACGATGTTGTTGAGCACAAAGAATTCATGTTACACGAAGTACTGCCATCTTTAGTTTATCACACGCACCCCCACATATATCACATGCATACTTAACACTTTGCAGCCAGGTTTCGTATGTTTTTGCACTTTGTTTTTGAGCGTCTTTCATACAGTTGCATTACATAAAGTTTCTGTAGTGTCCTTTTCACCTACTATACACAGAACAAAAAGAGCACACATATAATTACAAAACACACTTATCCTATTCACTTGCTGGCATGTCATTATTGCCGCTTATACATACATCAAAAAAACTTTTGCATCACCTCAGTTCCTTGAGTTCTGGAACCTGTACAGAAAATTGGAATAGAGATCAACATAAACACCAGTTCCACCCTTTTTATTGCTCTTGAAAACCACACAGTGCATGTTGCACCACCGTACAGCGAGCTCTTCAGAGGTGGTGGTCCAGATGCTGTACACACCAGTACCTCTAATACCCAGTAGGACGCCCTCTCGCATTGATGCATGCCTGTATTCGTCATGGCATACTATCCACAAGTTCATCAAGGCACTGTTGGGCCAGATTGTCCCACTCCTCAATGGCGATTTGGCGTAGACCCTCAGAGTGGTTGGTAGGTCATATCGCCCATAAACAGCCCTTTCCAATCTATCCTAGACAAGTTCGATGGGGTTCATGTCTGGAGAACATGCTGACCACTCTAGTCAAGCGATGTCATTATCCTGAAGGAAGTCATTCACAAGATGTTCATGATAGGGGTGGGAATTGTCGTCCATGAAGCCGAATGCCTTGCCAATATGTTGCCTATATGGTTGCACTATCGCTCGGAGGATGGAATTCGTGTATCGTACAGCCATTACGGCGTCTTCCATGACCACCAGCGGCATACGTCGGCCCCACATAATGCCACCCCAAAATGGCAGGAAACCTCCACCTTGATTTGCTCACTTGACAGTGTGTCTAAGGTGTTCAGCCTGACCGGGTTGCCTCCTAACATGTCTCTGATGATTGTATGGTTGAAGACATATGCGACACTCATTGGTGAAGAGAACATGATGTCAATCCTGAGCGGTCCATTCGGCATGTTGGTGACCCCATCTCTACCGTGCTGCATGGTGTAGTGGTTGCAAAGATGGACCTTGCCATGGATGTCGGGAATGAAGTTGCACTCATGCTGCCTATTGCATACTGTTTGAGTCATAACATGACGTCCTGTGGCTGCACGAAAATCATTATTTGACATGGTGGTGTTGCTGTGAGTGTTCCTCTGAGCCATAATCTGCAGGTAGTAGTGATTAACTGCAGCAGTAGCCCTTGGCCGGTCTGAGCGAGACATGTCATCGACAGTTCCTGTCTCTCTGTATCTCCTCCATGTCCGAACAACATCACTTTGGTTCACTTCCAGACACCTAGACACTTCCCTTGTTCAGAGCCATTCCTGGCATGAAGTAACAATGCAGACGCAATCGAACTGCGGTATTGACCGTCTAGGCATGGTTGATCTACAGACAACACGAGCTGTGTTCCTCCTTTCTTGTGCAATGACTGGAACTGATCAGCTATTGGACCCCCTCCGTCTAATAGGCGCTGCTCATGCATGGTTGTTTACATCTTTGGGCGGGTTTAGTGACATCTCTGGACAATCAAAGGGACTGTGTCTGTGCTACAATATCCACAGTAAATACCTATCTTCAGGAGTTCTGGGAACTGGGGTGATGGAAAACTTTTTTTGATGTGTGTGTTATATGTTATAGTCTGCTGCTCGTTTTGTTTTAGTACATTTTGTTAAATTACTATTTCGTTACATTGTTTGATTCCAATTGTATGAGTACATATTTTATTCTCCTTTGGTTATACATTCTTCTTATAAGATTCATACAACAATGGATTCTGTTTTCCTTTATGGCATAAATTGATATACATTTTATTTCAGTTCTCAAAGACTTCTGTTGGAGCATATTTATCAACTCTAAAGAAGTAAAAAATAGTCACTACAATGGATACTACATGAGGTGTCGACAGAAGTGCCGACACAGTGTTATTTTGAGGGGGCCGATAGGCACGCTATCTAACGCAGACGGGCGTGAAGTCTGGAACAGGATAACTATTGAATGGTAGCACGAAAAGTACGTAGCTGGAATATACTTAACTTTATTCACTCCTTGTGATACATCTCTCTTGACTATACAAATGAGACTCGTAAGATACATGCACTGTTACAATTGGTGCCTTGCTAGGTCGTAGCCATGGACTTAGCAGAAGGCTATTCTAACTGTCTCTCGGCAAATGAGAGGAAGGCTTTGTCCGTGTTGTCGCTAGCAATGTCGTCGTACAACTGGGGCGAGTGCTCTATCGTATATCGAGACCTGCCTTGTGGTGGCGCTAGGTCTGCGATCACACAGTGGCGACACGCGGGACCGACATGTACTAAATGGACCGCGGCCGATTTAAGCTACCACCTAGCAAGTGTGGTGTCTGGCGGTGACACCACACTACACGCTGCTCAGATCACTAAGCATGGCCTTGCCTCTCTAGCATTTTCCAGGAAGGATCTACTCACTACATGGTTGAGTAAATTCCACAGAAAGGCATTTATGTGGTCAGTTACATCTTGTTACTACACTTAACTGTGATCCCAAGAACAAAATAGTTTGTTGTTTATAAAAACGACTCAAATTGTGTCAAATACTTATTCAGTGTTTAAAAGTGCAGCTCAATATTTACTTGTTATGTTCATTGTATAAAGGATAATTATTTCACATGCTGAGGAATACTGAGTTGTATCATCAATACATGTTACGCGCAATGAGCACGAAACAGTGTTTACGTAAGTAACAAACATGCATAAAAATTTCAATGTAAATCAGGTGTTTGACACCTTCATGGGTAGTCGACGCTCACGGTAGCAGGTTTTCCATCCCTTGATTGTTTGGTAGTGCTCAGCATTGTGATATGTGAGGTGCTGCAACTGTTTTCTTCTTTATACACTTTCACACTATCACATTCATACGTATCATAAACTTATAACTATATTTGTGTTGCAGTGTGGCCTTTTCTTATTTTTATATGGAACCTAACACTTTACAAGCATTTATCTTTCTTCACTTTAGGACATGTCGATGCATCGTTCCCTGTATGTAAAACTAAATACTAACTTAAATCTAAATCTTCACAGATAAGTGTATAATGGCTTGATGACTACTAATACCTTTTTCATATATTCAGCCATGCATTCATTCACTTCCGTGTGCAGTGATGCTATCACAAAACTTATTTAATGACATGTGTGCGCATCTACTTACCTTATAAATCTGTTCGATAGGCGTGGTGCGCAATAGGCTTTACAAATGCTAGTGCAGGCTGTAGCTCATAGGGTTTGTTTATTTTGGTTGCTCCAACACTCCCAGCTGTGTCTAATTTGGACACACATGGTTGTGGTTTGTTGTCTAGCCTGCTCCCCAATGCACATGCACTGCATCACCTCTGATACCACTTATATCATGGCGAGTTGTGTATTGCATTGGGCACTACCGTGCGTTCACAAGTTCATTTATTTGTTAACAACTGGGCCACGCAAAAGGCAAAACATCTTGTTTAGAGTATTGTCATCTCTAGACACAATAAAGTAAAATTCTTTCTTGCTACATACACTCACCTTATGATTTACATATTTGACATGTAAGAAAAAACACAAACAAAGATTTTCCTTATCAACTAACAACATAAATTCTGGAATGTCATTTTCCAGCATCCTAAATCTCATGTTATTATACGTATATACAACTAGAGAGTATATAGCCGTTCTTCAATATATGGACATTCTCAAGTCTTTGTGTGGGTAAAGGCCCTTGTCTTTACCCGTGTTCATGTGTACCAATCTGCCTGCTCCTGGGTAGGGGATTTTAGTAATTATGTATGGTCTGGTGTATAGTAGTTGCCACTTATAGTTCAGTTTTCCAATTTTTGTGCATTTGGGATGTGTTCTAAGTAAAACCTTTTGTCCTATATAAAACTATGTTGTACGTTTCAGCTTTCTGTCGGAAATTCCTTTCCTATATTTAGCCCAGGTTTCAAAGTTGATTACTGCTTGTCGTATTTTATCATCCAGTGATAATTCCGGTATCGGTATCTTGGCCAAAGATTTTTCCCACTCATCTAACTGTTTGCAATTGAACGTAAGTTCATTTGGTGTAAATCCATTTGATGTATGGAGAAGGTTGTTAACAACTCGTAAGAAGGGTGTGACATATTCAATCCACTTGGTATGTTTACGGGGTATATAGGTCCTCAGAAACCTGTTGAAATCCTTAAACACCCTTTCTATGGGGGAAGCTTCAGGATGAAATTTGGATACTAAAATTTGTTGGAATCTACAAATTCTTTCCATTTACATCCAACAAAATATGAGGCATCATCTGTTAATATGATTTCTGGTTTTCCTACTCTTGCAAAATAATCCTCTTTAATTCATCTTATAATTGAACTGGCTGTAATGTTCTGTACAGCATACCGTTTTATGTATTTTGTGAAAATATCATACAGGCCTACCTAATATTTTACTTCCCCCTTGCCTCTGGGATGGGGTCCAGCCACATATAATGATACGTTTTCTAGAGGTTTCTTAGCCACAATGGAATGTAGTTCTATCTGTTTGGAGATGTTAGAATGTTTTGCCTTCTGGCATCTAAGGTTCGGGTAATAACAATATTTACCTATGAGAATGTAGGCTTTTCCGGTGTATACTGCTGATGAAATCATCTCGGGCTTCCATCCGGGTAGCTGCATCGAAAACCCGCGTCGAAAATCGAATGAAAGCCCGAGAAGATTTCATCAGTATTTACCTACTTTGTCAGTGCATTTTTCAGTGCCATAATGGCACCAAGTATTGATTGTGTATAACATAAAATCATCCACATATTCCCCTGGCAAATGCATGAGCCATTGTTCTACTTTGGGAGGGTTCCTATGGAACAGAACACTTTTGTGAATAGTGAAAAACTTTTTTAGCTTCTCATCACCATTATGTGTAAGTTTAGCTCTTACCTTATTCCAGCGTGTGTCTTCCTGCTGTAATTGCTCCATGTGTTTACACATGTGGACGTAGTATGGTTGGAGTGTTTTACCCTCCATCAAGATAGCTCTTATTCCACCTTCCTGCTTTAAAAGATCATTGAATTCCTCTAAGCCTTGTGGTAGAAGAGAAAGAGCATCAGCTATTATATTTTGGTTTCTATTTATGTATACTATTTCAAAACTGAATTCTTGAAGATTACCTGGCTACCCGACGGTGTAGCAATTTACAAGTTAACAAAAACGATAGGGATTGATGGTCACAGTACACTTTTGTATGTTTCCCACAAAGGAAATATTCAAAGTTTTATAATGGACCAAATTACAGCCAAACCCTCCAACACTGTGACTGAATATGAATGTTCAGCTTCCGATAAGGTGCAACTGGCGAAGATAATTACTTTAGGGATGAGATTTCCCCCTTCTTCTACCATTTGAAGAAGGCAGCCTGTGAGAAGATGCATCGGTGCATAAACAAAAATCTTTCTTCATGTCTGGTTGATATAAAATATTAGTATTTAATCAGGCTTGCTTGGTTTCTTGAAAACTGTTTGATATTGCTTGTCACTAACCAAGGTCTGTTTTTCTGGAGAAGATTGAGTAAAGCATCACTGTTCACAAGTTGGTTATGGATGAATTCCCTGAAAAATGACACTAGGCCTAAGTATGCCTTTAATTGTCTCTTGTTTTGAGGAATGAGGCAGTTCCTAATGGCATCAAGTTTTTGAGGATCTGGCAGAATGCCTTCCTAAGAGTGTACGTGTCCTAAAAATTTTACCTTTTCTTGTCAGAAATTAGATTTCTTGAGACTTGCTGTTACTCCATATTCAGAAAAATGGCTCAGTACTTGTTCAATTAATCTTAAATGTTCTACCCAAATGGGTGTAGTGACTAAAAGGTCAGCAAAGTATACTGTTACCTTATTCAGAAGTTCAGGCCCTAGCAATTTGTCAAGTGCAGAGATAAATACACCTGCACTTACGTTCAATCCAAATGATAATGCTTGATATTCTAAGCTCCTGCCCTCACATACAAAGGCGGTGTACTTCCAACTTCCTTCATGTAGTGTTATTTGCCAATATGAAAACCAGAAATTGATTATAGTAAGAAATTTAGCGTTATGGAATTTCATAAGCTGTTCCTCTAAATTGTCTGGACGTGTTTAGACTGGTACAGCAATATTATTAATATTATGTGTGTCGAGGACCATGCGCACCTTGCCATCTGGCTTAGTCACATACGAGATAAGACTACATTAAGGGAAATGGTTGTATTATGTCCCATTCAAGCATCCTGTTAATCTCTTTTCTTACTGCTTTCCTCTTTGTTCATGGTGTAGGGCAGTGTTTTTCAACCTTTTTGAATACGCAACCCCTTTCCAAATAAAAATATTCTGGTGACCCCCAGAACCATAATAAGAGTATATCAGCGATTTCAAAGGCAACGTATTTAATTTTCTTTCTATTGATACTTTACTGATCGAGAAATCAAGTGCAATGTGAAAAGACGTTGTAGTGCTCTACGGGCGTGGGGGTGAGAAGGGGTTAGTGGGGGCATAGTTGCGTGTTTTCGGTCACTACAATCAGTTGTCCGAGTACGTCAGCAAGTACGGACCTGATTATTGTCTTTGTGCTTTGTTCTGAGTGAGCATAAAATGTACATGTTTCTTCCGCTTTCTCCTGGACCGCGACCACCTCAGCAAAGCTTTGTGAACCCCCAGGGGGTCACGACCCTAAAATGTAAATATTCTTAGGTTAAACATTTATATTGGGGTTTTGTGTACTCATCCTTTCTGAAGATCTGTCGCAGCTGAAGTCCTAAGTTTTCAGTAACTGTAAAAATTTTAACTTCGGGAAAAGTTAAAATTAAAAAATCAATTTTGTATTATGTTTCAATATATTTACTATACTTTCAAAACAAAATTAAAATATTATTACAAAGGCAAACAATACTTACAATACAAAAGGAGCAGCTACATGCTCACTGCTCAAAAACCAAAACCAAACTGACTTTCCTATGCTAATGTAGCTACCCATATAGAGGGAAAGATTCCATGTGGGAGCATCTTTGTTTTATATATATATATATATATATATATTCCTCGGCATTGTTTAGAATCATTTTTTGATTAATTAACAATTAAAATTGACATATAAAAATTGAAAATACATATATAAACGTATGTCTCCTCCATAAGAGTAAGTACAATGTAATATTAGTGCATGTCTGTTATTTTATTCGAGAATAACTTCTCGAATACGTAATTACAATAATGCATTTACATTTTATTATTAATTACTAGAGGCTCCCTTCAAGGAAAATGTTCCCTTCATTTACAGAGCTTCTACACTTTAATGTAAATATAATGTAGTAATTATTTTTGTTGGTATAAATTTATTCACGTATATATTACATATTATGACCTTTTTTATTTTCATGAGTGTTACCGAATTAATTTGGAGATTGTATGTGTTAAGTGGGTCTTAATGGGTTGTTATGTTTCAACACCCCTAAAAGGATTTGTGAAACTGAAAGTTGAACAAAATCTTTTCTGACATTTTTTTTATCTACGTAACAGTACTCATTTTACAATCAATTGGATGAATAAACAGTTTGTAAAACATATGAGCAACCAAATATGTAAAATTGTGTAAAATTGTCATAAATTATTTTGTATAAGATTCAACTAGATTAAACAAAATATTAATTAATAGCACAAAGAAAGAACAAGTTAATTTGCAGAATTTGTCTGCAGCTTGTACTACTACAGGAATATGAGGTAAATCTATGTCAGTGAGAAAATTATCTATTGGAAGTTAGCTGAATTGGCCTGAATTGGCTGAATTGAATTTATGTCTGTCATTAGAGCCTCCAGGTTCTCCTGAGAGCAATGGAGACACTTGTGTGTATAACTCTTTCTCAATATTGATGATGCATTGTGGAACAAGCATTAGTATCGGATACAACAATAGTAAAATTCCATATTAGTTTGTATTTAGCCACATCCTATCATTGGCAAGTACACCTAGTATTAGACAATAATATAACAAAGTGTTCAGTCTCCTCTGTCTGCAATGAAGAGCAGTGAACTGAAGTACACTGTAGATCTCTGCTTGTTGGAATTTCTTCGTTGCAAAAACCTGAAATGTGGCTCATACTCCACCCCTTATGACCATCATATATTGTGTAATTGATTGTTTTGAATAGAATAGTTCAATTCAGCAAAATTCCAACTGTTCATACTCAAACAGTTCCTGTCTTAAATCTCATATTGCAATTTTAACTTGTTCTTTGATAACATATCATTAAAATTATACTAGTACAAAATTTTCAAATGCTATGGCACTGTTCTCTGCAATTTATGTTGAAATTTACATAGAGTATTGAATAACAAATGTATTATTATCATATAGTACAATTAAATTCTTGGAGTGTAGTTCCTCAACAGCTAGCATAATTCACCCTTCATGCATGGAATGAAATGTCTGACCAATGTCCAATGTTTACATTTTTCATTTCTCAAGACACTTTTGATGTTTCATTTCCATCTTTACTAAACATATAATGATTATTTTTATGAATATTTATGCAAGTGCAAAAAAAAAAATTCAAATGGCTCTGAGCACTATGGGGCTTAACATCGTAGGTCATCAGCCCCCTAGAGCTTAGAACTACTTAAACCTAACTAACCTAAAGACATCACACACATCCATGCCCGAGGCAGGATTCGAACCTGCGACCGTAGCAGTCACGCGGTTCCAGACTGGAGCACCTAGAACCGCATGGCCAACCACGGCCGGCTATGCAATTGCAGCCATTGCCTCATCCTTCACAGTAAGTGTTAACATATAGTGGTATCATACACCACAACAGTCATGAAATATATTTATTTGATAGGGAGTAGTGTAATTGAGCTATTCCTCATGATAATTAAAAAACATTATGCGTGGTAGTACACAGTATAGTAAGTGAGTCATTCCTCATGATAATTAACAAACATTATGTATGGTAGTACAGAGTATAGCAAGTGAGCCATTCCTTACGATAATTAACAAACATTATGCATTGTAGTACAGAGTATAGTAAGTGAGTCATTCCTCATGATAATTAACAAACATTATGCATGGTAGTACAGAGTATACTAAGTGAGCCATTCCTCACTATAATTAACAATCATTTTGCATGGTAGTACAGAGTATAGTAAGTGAGCCATTCCTCATGATAATTAAAAACATTACATAGTATACTTGTATATAAGAAAGTGTTCACAACTTCGAGTGCTGGTATATAGCAAAGTGAATTCATAAATAAATGTTTACCATTTGGGTGACAACATTCAACAAAATCAGACATAAATAAATGATATAGTATGACAGAGCATAGTTACATTTAATAATGCAGAAATGCTAGCCTGTTCCCTGGGTCCTCCTATAAAATAGGCTTTACTCACTTAATAAAGCTGACACGGTAAATGAGAAGGGTCTCAGTAATAGAGGCATTTGCATGTGGACAGAGGGAAGCATGGCTTGGTACTATGCTGGGAAGTAAGAAATGAAATAGAAGATTCAGAGTTTTGGAGTTGAAGAAGAAAAAATGACAGACCCCAAAGACAGGAAACCCCCGCCTACCCAGGACCCCCACTGTTCCAGTACTTCACTGTGGCACTGGAGGGAGAAGAGTTTTTGGCATTCCCTGCAGAACAGACTTGCCACATCTTCACCTTCCCAGACCCTGAAAATTAACCCCAACCCTCCCTATTCACTGATCAATGAAGGGTGAACATTTAGCGTTCTGCAGGATAGAGTAAATGACATATATAATGAATGCTGTATTGGTTAATTCAAGTAACAAATGCTAGATACTACCATCTGAATTCCAAGCAGTCCCTCTAATATCTGGGTTTGATCAAACATAATCAATCACATAAACAAGAAATACTGAAACCTGTGACATATCTGAGACATAAACATGAAAATACTAAATCAAGGTACAGATTTACTGTGTTCCTCTGATATCTGTTGCTGTTCAAACGTAAATTAGTACATAAACATGAAAATATAGAAATAAGGTAGCCAAATGCATTGAGCTACAAAATATCTCATATCAATAAATAAACAAAGTCAGCTGCCTCATTGGGCAGATCATTCAAGTGTTACAATGTTCGCATTATGTGAAGTACTTTCTTATGCATCAATATATTTGCTAAACACCACAAAGTCAAGTGTGATAAAGACAAAAGAAATTTTTGTTACACTTTCAAAATTAAGCAGGAGGCAGGTTTGAGATATAAAATTAAAGTTACTGGACTCTCAGTCAAGTGATACGTAAGTTCCCTTTCCAATTGACAAGGCATATACAGGGTGTTACAAAAAGGTACGGCCAAACTTTCAGGAAACATTCCTCACACACAAAGAAAGAAAATATGTTATGTGGACATGTGTCCGGAAACACTTACTTTCCATGTTAGAGCTCATTTTATCACTTCTCTTCAAATCACATTAGTCATGGAATGGAAACACACAGCAAAAGAACGTACCAGTGTGACTTCAAACACTTTGTTACAGGAAATGTTCAAAATGTCCTCCGTTAGCGAGGATACATACATCCATCCTCCGTCGCATGGAATCCCTGATGCGCTGATGCAGCCCTGGAGAATGGTGTATTGTATCACAGCCGTCCACAATACGAGCACAAAGAGTCTCTACATTTGGTACCAGGGTTGAGTAGACAAGAGCTTTCAAATGCCCTCATAAATGAAAGTCAAGAGGGTTGAGGTCAGGAGAGCGTGGAGGCCATGGAATTGATCCGCCTCTACCAATCCATCGGTCACCGAATCTGTTGTTGAGAAGCGTATGAACACTTCAACTGAAATGTGCAGGAGCTCCATCATGCATGAACCACATGTTGTGTTGTACTTGTAAAGGCACATGTTCTAGCAGCACAGGTAGAGTATCCCGTATGAAATCATGATAACGTGCTCCATTGAGCGTAGGTGGAAGAACATGGGGCCCAATCAAGACATCACCAACAATGCCTGCCCAAACGTTCAAAGAAAATCTGTATTGATGATGTGATTGCACATTGCGTGCGGATTCTCGTTAGCCCACACATGTTGATTGTGAAAATTTACTATTTGATCACGTTGGAATGACGAAACTAAAATGAGCTCTAACATGGAAATTAAGCGTTTCCAGACACATGTCCACATAACATCTTTTCTTTATTTGTGTGTGAGGAATGTTTCCTGTACCTTTTTGTAACACCCTGTATAAGTCTTACTTTAAGTTAAAGGACATATTTCATGTGTTTATAATGTTACAAAATTTTATATAAAGCAAAGATAATATATATATATATATATATATATATATATATATATATATATATATATAATGGAAGGAAACATTCCACGTGGGAAAAATTATATATAAAAACAAAGATGAGGTGACTTACCGAACAAAAGAGGAAAGAGGGAAAGAGAGGGGAAGACGAAAGGAAGTGGGTTTTAAAGGAGAGGGTCTGTATGTGTGGATGGATATGTGCGTGTGTGCGAGTGTATACCTGTCCTTTTTTCCCCCTAAGGTAAGTCTTTCCGCTCCCGGGATTGGAATGACTCCTTACCCTCTCCTTTAAAACCCACTTCCTTTCGTCTTCCCCTCTCTTTCCCTCTTTCCTGATGAGGCAACAGTTTGTTGCGAAAGCTTGAATTTCGTGTGTATGTTTGTGTTTGTTTGTGTGTCTATCGACCTGCCAGCGCTGTTGTTCGGTAAGTCACCTCATCTTTGTTTTTATATATATATATATATATATATATATATATATATATATATATATATATATATGTTTTTCAAGTGGCAGTATGTATAAATAATCAGTCATTAGCAGAGTGATATAATCAATTATAGTCATGATATTGCTGTTAATAATAGCTGGAGTACGCTGTATGCCACAAGAAAGCAGTTACCTCTTGGACAATGAATGATTACAGAGAATTAGGTTGCATGTGATAGCACATTATGGTATAATATATGTCAATACATTGCTAGTTCTAACTTTGTTCCCATAAGTTATAGATCTAATTAAAGTAAATATTTTTCTTTCGAAAGGAAAAGAGCATTGATAATGAGTGGTTACTGAGAACTATGTTGCATGTAACAGTATACCATTATATTAAGTATAGGCAGAAGATATTACAAGCAGCAGCGCATCTGGATAAGCGCTTGTAAGCTTCAGAATACATTGGCAATGGGTAATTATAAGAATTATATTGCATATAACAGTATATCATTATATTAAGTCTAGATAGATCAGATTAAACAAAATGACTATAGCGTGCATCGTATCAAATGAAAGTGGTTGTTAAGCAACTTACAAGAAACAATAATTGTAAGTCTTTCAGACATCTAGTTTCATGGAAAAATTAAGTCAGTTTTCAACTGTTGAAATACATCAAGACATAATGGCTGTACCATTTGCAGGATCAAAAGTCCTTACTTATTTATAAGTCAAACTCGGACTTCAGAGTAACTGAATTGACATGAACATTTCAGGTCAGGAAACCACAAGGATGGATAGAAGGATTTTCTCACAACAGCTGTCAAAGACATCATGTTTTCGTAGCTTACATGTAGTTGTTCCAAATTTTCACCCTTTTTCAGTGGTAACTGTGAGTCAGGAGGGTCACATGTAACTGTAGAGTTCAATTTACATTGGTAAGTTGAGTATCAGCAGGTTACTTGCAGAACACATACTGCTCAACAACTAGTTGACAGATTTCTCGTTGATCATCACCACATTTCACATAATGCTGGATCATCAGATCCAACAGCTCGGAAAACTGGGCATAGGTAAGGTATATTCCAACATAGGTCAAGGCAAAGGGTAAAGTACCACTGGTTACATATGAATGGATCAAAATTAGGAGTAAAATGGTTAGTTCAGCCATTCTGAAGGTATGATAAATATATATTTCCTCATCAGTTACACATTAATGAATCAACTAGACTTCAATTGAAAGTAGATGTCTGCAAGAACCATAACTATACCATGAATACAAATCCTCAGTCTTCAGTTTTTCCTTTGTTACTCATTACATATAAATTGTTAGTGGTCATCAGAGTATTTTCAATAAGATAATGAAGAAATTTAACCAGTTTTCATTTAAAGTCAGATTGTAAGCTAACATTTGTCTGTGGAAATCTTAAGTTATAATGCTTAGAAACCTGATCGATTCACATATATATATTGAAAAGCATTGACTTCCTGTAACATACAGCAACATTGAACAGCACCTAATTTACTTTCTTCACCATTACAAGTTTTCAGTCCAAATATCCTGCATTACATGAGATTTATAGCTGACCAGACTGCCGATTTGAGCGGACATTATGTAAAGGGGTATAATATATGACAAGGAGTATAATATATAAAATGTAAATTAACAGAACTACATTATAATTGCACAGACATCATAAGTAAATATCAGACCAACTCTCCTCAAAACTCATACTTTGGTTGTATTATTAAACCGTACATTATTAAAGCCACCCAAAGTTTGTACTCGTATCCAGATAACCAGAAAAGGGCAGCTGGCTTAGTATAAGATGCGTGTACCAATTCCTTTTGGCACCCAGTCTCTAAATATTTGTCTGAAACAGAAAGTGGAAGAGGGTCAGTTTGTACAGAAAGGTAAGAGAAGATGTGACTTGAAAAGGAAAGAGCCACACCAGCTTGGAGCCTTGGGTTCACCACCCCAAAACTGCAAAAAGAGCTTGCAACCTCCTGAGGAATAACAATTCTTGTGATGTTATATGAGTGTTCAAGGTTGTTTGTATAATTTCAGCTGTGTAACATTCCTGGGTCCGAATAATCTTTTGGACTTAGGATATACAAGTCTATAAACATTTGGGTGTGGGTTTTCAACAATTTCAAATGGTCCTATATAAATATTAAAAAAATTCTTTATTTCTCTGTTTAGGGCTTTAGATTTGGTGTAACTTTTTGTCAAAACTAGGTCCCCAACTTTGAATTCTGTGTTTTTTATTTGTTTGTCATGCCATTTCTTTCTTTCTTCATAATAGTCTTTCATAGTTCTTCTAACTACCTCCTCTCTTTCAGCTGCTGTTATACTTTTACAAACTGGAAACTCTATAAGTTCTATGATTAGGTGTGGTGGTTTTTGATTAAACATGATCCCATAAGGAGAGTATCCTGTGGTGGTATGATGCAGGCTATTCATAATATATTCAAATTCATTTATATAACATAACCAATTTGTGTGATCTTTCTAACATTAAGTTCTACATAATCTACCAATTTCCCTCATGTACTGTTCAGCTGGATTGCATTTAGGTGAATAGCATGATATTAAGATATGTCTGATGTTATGTTCTAAAATTCCTTCCAAAATATTGAAGTAAATTGACTCCCATTGTCAGATAAAATTGCTTTTGGTGTACCCACTTTAATGAAGTAGTTCTTCACAAATGTAGTAGCTATTTTCTTCCTAGTTGCTTTCTTTAAAGGATAAAATTTCACATATTTAGAAAACAAATCTACAAGGACGAAAATGTACTGAAATCCCCGTTTAGCTCTTGGAAGTTGACCATACAAATCTACCCCTACCAAATCCAACTGTTTCTGTGATACCACATTTTGTAAAAGTCCCTTGTTGGTTTTGTTACTAACTTTTGTTCTTTGAAACTATCACAGCAGGTAAGTAAGGTTCTAACTCTCCTATACATATTATGAAAATATGTACACTCTTGTATCTTTTGAATACATTTCAATGTGCCACGTGTCCAAACCTTTTATGTGTGTACTTTATCAAAGTATTTATGTGAGAATCTGGCCAACAAACTTTCCAAGCATCACTATCTGTGCTGTGTCTATAAACTAGAATACCTCTGAAGACCTGATAGTACATTTGTACTTTCTCATGACCTTTCTTCCCTAGATAACTTTTAAAAAGCTCCCAATGATCATCACCATTTTGATATCTTCTCAATTGATTACAGATTTTCCTAATTTCACTTTCCTCTTTGACATCTTCAAAATACTATCGTTTTCATTATCATTTCCATTCCCCACTGGCATTCTTGACAGGGCATCAGCAATGACGTTTTCCTTTCCCTTTATAAAATGAATTGTGTATTTGAACTGCTGTAAGAACATTGACCTCCTGGTAATTCTCCCATGATACAATTTACATTCTTGTAAGTAAGTGAACGCTTTATGATCTGTATAAACTTCGACTTCATGCCCAAACAAATAATTTTTAAACTTTTTGAATCCCCACACAATTGCCAAAAGTTCCTTTTCAGTTATCATGTAATTTCTCTCATGTTTTTGTTAGGTTCTGCTTGCAAATGCTGTAGAATGATGTTCAATTTTCGCGTTAATTTCTTTCTCTTGGAATAAATGTACCCCCAGCCCATAATCGCAATGGTCTGTCATCAAACAAAATGGTAAAGATAAATCAGGTCTATAAAGGATTTCACTTTCTACCAACTCCTTAATTTTATCAAAAGCTAATTGGCATTCATCAGACCAGTCCCACACTGCATTTTCCCACACTGCATTTTTTTCTTAACAGGTTGTTTAAGCATGGTGCATTAAGTGCCTCTGTTTTCACATATTTTCAATAGAAGTTTACTAATCCAAAATAAGACTTTAAATCTTTTTTATTTCTAGGTTTTGGGAATTTTGCAATGGCCTCTATCTTTTCTCCATCAGGCAAAATCCCTTTTTCATTTATGCAATGGCGAAGAAATTATAATTGTTTCATTGCAAATTTACATTTTTCTAATTTCAGAGTCATACCCCCTTGTCTCATTTTCTCTCCAATTTCCTTTAAAATTTGAATATGCTCCTCCCAGATTTTACTTGATATCAAAATGTCATCCACATAAATAAATAACTTTTCTAAGAGCTCTTTACCCAAAACAAAGTCCAATCCCCTAATAAATTCTGCCACAGATACATTTAAACTGAATGGTACAACACAATATTGAAAACATTTCCCATTAAACAAAAATGCAGAGTATTTTCTAGAATCTCTTTCTAATTTGATCTGATGAGATCCAGAAGTCAATTCAAGGCTAGTCGTATATTTTACACTTTCAAACTTATTTAGTTGTTTATCTAAACTTTCAGGGTCGTCAGTTTCTCTCTGCAAATAGTTATTCAGGCACTAAACAGATACCCCCATCTCGTTTTGAAACTACCACTAATGGGTTATTGTGGGAACTACAAATTTTTTCTATTATTTTCCACCTTTCCATTTTATGAAGTTCTCTTTCTACCTCCTTTCTTTTACAGCTAGGGATAGCAAATGGTTTTATGAAAAATGGGTCATGAGCTTTCAATTATAGTATATATTTATACCCTTTTACTCTCCCAGGTTTTATATCAAATATGTCATTATAATCCCACAACAAATCTTCAAGCTCTCTCCTGTTCTCTGCATTAAGGCTTTCAGTTTCACATACCTTTTTAGCTACTAGTTTACTGTAATAATCAACACTGCCATCATCAGTACCAAATTCTTCTCCTTCCTCACAATAACCCTCGCTGTTAGTTAGACCATGATCTTCCATTACAATATTAGTTTCCCCATGAATCCCATTTTTTGGTTCAACAAATGTTATTTCATATCGCCCCAGATAAAATTTACTTAAGCCTTAATAATTCAGTTCACACCTAATGTCAAATTTTCATTCAAATCATCAATTACTAGGCATCCTTGTATAAATTGTACATCATTAATTTTAAATTCAAGTAAGACTTGTCTGGTAATCTACTTACTGCTTTTTCCTGTTGCCCCCTTTAATCCTTACCCCTGTTACTGGAAATTCTGTGAAATTTTTGTTATTTGATCCTGTCTCTTAGCTTTCTTGATATTCCTGTAATTGGGCTGCCTGTAACCAGAAGACAGTTTCCTATCAAATCATTAATCTGTACTTCAATATATGGACTTCCAATTTCTTTACGCATTTCATTGGCCTTATTTTGAAATAACAAATCCTCTTCTGTGTCCCGAAAATTTGCCCCTTTATCACAATCACTACCTTTTACTACAGATTCTACACATTTACTAATCATATTACCACCAGGAGACTGTTCCATATTTTTCATGGCAATTTTATCATCTGAGTACATACTTTGATAAATTTCACTTAAGATCTTACACTTTTGATCACCATACTGACATTTGCTACTATAGTCATTGACTACACTTAGTTCTCTACCACTAATTAGATCTTCTTTTCCATTTTCACAAACACATTCAGACACAATATCACTAATATCAACTGGCAACAGTAATCTATAAGGCACTGCTCTACTGGTTTCTAACTCATTACCCAAACACACACCAGAATTTCCAGTATCATTCAGCATCAAATCATCAACTTTAACTTCTACATATACCATCCCATCTAATACTGTAACATATCATCATCATCTGAAACATTCTCATCAGAAACATTATCATCAACCTTATATTATTTTCAATACCAAACTCATTTCTCTCTTCACACACCTCTTCAACAACCTCAACACTGTGACTACTCTGTTCTACCACATCCTCGTTTTTCTGTCTATTGTCTATTGGAATTTCATCTGGAATTACACTCTCATTCTCATTTCCATTGCCAAACACATAAACCTCAGCTTCCACACATACAGCACCAGTATCAGCTTTTTCACTCATTTCACAGTCACTCAACATTCTCACTAAATCATACTCATCAAATCTGTTCTCATCACTACCAGTATCTATTACTGTATTACTAGTGTCAAAGAAATTTGTCAAAGTGTTTTCTTCTAATATTATTTCAGATTTTCTTCTACCTTTTAGTTCATCTTTGTTTTCAGACAAAAAAAATTTCCCAGTTTTCCCTATCAAACTTCATTCTGTTCATTTCAGGTTGTATTCTAGGTACAAAATTTTGGTTTGTCCTATTTGTTCTGCCCCTTCCTCTTCTGAAAGTATCACAATGTGCCTGATTATAATCCCCATGTCTATTTGCCCCATTCCGCCAGGCTCCGAAAGAGGCAGATCTTAGTTTACTGGACCACTTCTTCTATTTTCAAAATTGTTACCATTATTTCCCTGATTTTGTCCCAACTGCATATTTATTGGTTCAAAACTCCTGTTCTCTGGTCTCTGCCTATCATTTCTCTCCCCATTTCTTCTGTCATCATTTCTGAATCTACTGTTAAAATGAACATTGAAAATTGTTTTATTGTTGTTCCTGCTATCATCTGGTCTGTTATTATATCTGTCATTTCTTTCCCATGCTAAGTCCAATTTATCTACATATCTAAGAAACTGTTCAATAGTGTCATCAAGTCCATACACAAGACTCCACTGAACTCTATTTGGCAGTCTATGTTTCAATGCATCAATTTGGATCATTTCATCAAAAGGTTTATCAAGATGTACTTAAGTTTCATGCGACCACCACCCGCTTGAAGTGTAGGCCATTCAAAAATTCTGACTTAATTCTGGCTTGTCTAATCTCTGGCCAAAATTTGTTAATGAAAGCAAGTTCTACCTCATTAAATGACATTTCAGGTTTGATTGCTTGGTTCGCCCATGACAAAGCCTCCCCACCTAAAAATCTTTTAAAAAATTTAATTTTCAAATTATCGTTCATTTTATTTTCAAAGTTATATTTCATCTGGTACATGAAATCAACCGGATGTATATTCTCTTCCCCTGAAAATGTTTTAACACTGACATTGTTCAACAATGGATTGTAATTACTGAAAGACTTCATAACAGTGAAATCTTCGATTTCTTGGAATTTTGATTTGAAGTTTGAAATTTGGCCTAAACAAGTACCTACATCTTCTTTTAATTGTGCAAAATTGTCATTTGCGATTTTTGTGAAATTTTGTATACTATTCCCAGCTTCTGAAAATTTTTTTATGACCTCTTTGCTAAATTCTTTTAATTGTTGTACTTCTGCAGTTGCAGTTGCACAACTATCCACGGAATGTAACTTCTCTTCAAATTTTTGGTGTTCCTGTTTTAAGGTACTAATTTCCCCTTCGATAATTGACACATGTCTGGTATTCTCGTCTACCTTTACCTAGCATCTATCTAAACTCTCCTTTGTCTCACGAATTTGGGTTCCATGCTTGTCTAACTTTTTATCGATTGAATCAAGAAAAGTTTTCTACTCATCAATTGATCTTTTTTGTTCATCAAATGATTTTTTGAATGACGTTTTTTGTTCATCCATTGAATTTTTTTTTTTTTTTGTTCTTTCATTAACTGAACTAACCTATCTAAGGTAGATACATTTGATTCAAATCCACAAAAGGGTGAACATGCACTACTGTGATCTATCCTCTCTGAATTCATTGCCCTGATTAACTACATTATTATCAGTAATATCTACACTACTTTGAATGTTTCTATTAATCTCCCCGTTATCGTCAACTTCCCTATTATTTTCCATACTGATAGTGCAGCTGAAATTTTTCACAAGTAAATTATTAAATAAATTTTGGACTCACAGTTAGTTTTTCCACATTGTGTTTTACATAAACATCACTAAGTTCTACTTTGAAGAGTTGCTCATTTTCTTCATTGTGCAATCATCAAAAAAGGAATATCCACAATCCTTTGACAAACAATTTAACTCTGGAACAAAATACAAGATTAGTTTACAGAATTACACTGCATCCCAACTCCATACACCCATGGAGGTAGATCCTCCATGCATACACCACTTAAAGCATAACTACTCTTAGGTTAAACATTTATATTGGGGTTTTTGTGTACTCATCCTTTCTGAAGATATGTCGCAGCTGAAGTCATAAGTTCTCAGTAACTGTAAAAATTTTAACTTCAGAAAAACTAAAATTAAAAAATCAATTTTGTATTATGTTTCAATATATTAATTATACTTTCAAAACAAAATTAAAATATTATTACAAAGGCAAACAATACTTACAATATAAAAGGAGCAGCTATATGCTCACTGCTGAAAAACCAAAACCAGACTGACTTCCCTATGCCAATATGTTTATAATCATTTTTTGATTAATTAACAACTAAAATTGACATATAAAAAATGAAAATACAAATATAAGTGTATGTCTGCTCCAGAACAGTGAGTACACTACGAATAAGTACATGTCTGTTATTTTATTCGAGAATAGTTTCTGGAATAAGTGATTTCAATAATGCATTTACATTTTTTATTAATTCATGAAAAATGTTCCCTTCATTTACAGAGCTTCTACACTTTAAGGTAAATATAACGTAGTAATTATTTTCGTTGGTATAAATTTATTCAGGCATATATTACATATTACGACCTTTTTTATTTACATGAGTGATCCCAAGTTAATTTGGAGAATGTATGTGTTAAGTGGCTCTTAATGGGTTGTTATGTTTCAACTCACAGGTTGAAAAACACTGATATAGGGTATGAGGTAGAACAAAAAGTTTCGTGGGAATATACTTCTATTTTGTACACAAAATCCTTAATGATACCTGGTCGTTTTTCAAACGCATGTATATAAGCAAGTATCAGTTCGCTAAGTTCCACTTGGTGTTCTTTAGACAAGCACTTTGATTCACTTACCTTTGTGTTTATTGTGTCAACATTTATTCCTTCTGCTGACGACTGTTCATTTTTGTATGTGTTGACAAACATAACTATGGGATTTACCAATTGAAGTTCAAGGTCGTGAGAAACTTCCGTTTTACATCTATTAGTAGTTCCCCTGATCAAGTCTATTACAAATAATTGGTTATTTACAGTGAAATGGCTTTGGCATTTTTCTATAAAAATTTGTACTTGGTATGTCCTGAATGTATCCATACTGATTAAACAATCAACTATTAATTTCTCTACTATCAAAAATTGCTTTGCACAGAAACTGTCCTACTTGGACAGGAATGAAGTCATCTGTTTGGACTCCTTCCAATTTCTGACCAATGGCAGTTTGTACCTCACAATTTTCCACTGGCTGTGTGAGTATACGACCATGTTTTTTGAGTTCTTGAGAGAATTCCTGTGACATCAAATTAGTCGTAGCACCTGTGTCAAGCACAATCGGTACGTCAAGGTCAAATATTTTGGCTCTAATAGTAGCTTGTACCTTGCCCTCTGTCAAGTTTTTCCGCGTATCCTCATTACTTTGATATAGATCATCTTTCACATCACTACCATGATCATACATGGTAAAGCAAGTGTCGATCAAGCTCGTACCACCACTCTCCTTCAAGTCACAGAACGTAGACCTATTGTGACCTGTTCCAGTTTTCTGGTGTCGCGATGGCATCGGTCTCTGGGTTAGGTGTAACTTCTATTATATGGACTGTTGGTATTTGATTACGCCAATTAGTATCCTGTTAGGCTCTCGACTGAAATTCTCTTTGCCTTTGTGTGTTAGTCGGCATATGTGCTTTACTTTGTTGGCCGAATCCCTCTGTCTGGTATTATTTTGTGTTTGCCAAGCGATCGGCTGATTGTTTCCAGTAGCTTGTGTCTGTACATATTCTAGAGACTGACCATACACTATTTGCTCATTGTAGTTGTTTTTGCTAAATTTTTGCCAATTTCTTTTATATTCGCTCTTGAATTTACGGCTTACCCATTACCGTTGTGATTACCGTTTCCCACGAATCCATTGTTCACATGTTGGTCCGTATATCTCTGAGGCACTATCTGTGTATTAACAGGCTTGGGTTGTACTGGTCTCCCTTCATATATGCAATCTGTTGAGTCCAGTGCAGATAGAAAGTATTCAGTGTCGTGTTCCGGAATGGCAGTGAGTTTTTTCCTAATGTTTGCAGAAAGACGGCTCTTTAAAATTTTCCACACATCTACTTGAGATACCGGGTTCATCCAGTATCTGGTTTTAATCAAATATTTTTCAAAATAGACCTTTAAGTTCCCATATTCGCTACTGTATGGAACTGGGTTGAATACTTGAAGTCTGAGCCTCTAGTACGGCTTCAGACCAATATTTAACCATAAAGGCTCTCTTGAACTGTTCATAGTAGTGGCAACGTTCTGCGATGTCCGTAGCCCATAGCGGAACATCACCCAGTGTGTATCTAATAACAAATCTAATTTTCTGGGCTTCGGTCCAGGTGCAAGGTAAAATATTTTGAAATGCTCTAATAAAGATCATGGTGTGTGTTCTTTTTCTTTGGAAGTCAATGTCGGAAATTGTAGATGCCTAAGTAATCCCCCATCTGCAAGTAATGTTGACAGGCGTGTTTATATTCACTTGTGGGGTAGCACTTGGTAACTGCGCTTGCTCGACAGGTGCAACTGCCGGCAAGTGTTGTTGCATTGTGCAACCTTCGCTATTTTCCTTCGATGGACTAGCCCCGTATTGTGGGTAGCCACTGAAAGTATCTAACCTCTCTAAAAGCATGGGTTTGTTTTCTGTCAAATGTTGTTGTGGAATGTCAGTAGTTTTAGCAATACTGCCTCGTAACCTTTCCTCTCCTTCCTTCAAACCTGAATCTATTTTAGCTAGAAGTTGACAATCTTTCTCCTTTACAGCTTCTTCATAGTATCTACAAAAATTTTTCACTCTGACACTACCTTTTCAGCAAGGGTTCTGGGCTTATCCAGCATCATGGCTTCAGCTTTTTCAGTTATTTCCTTTACAGCTACACATAACTTATCACTCTGTTTTTTGACAAATTTTGACTCTAAACTTAAATGGTCTACTCTTAGACATTTGTTCTTCTGTAGGTAAGGTTTGCATACATCTTGCAGCTGGCTGACTGCATTCGTCACCTTTTTACCAATGCATCCAATTGGGATTGCATCTCCTGAATTTGAGAATATGCTTCACTAAGCTGTTGTAACCCGCTTGCAAGTTGTTCCTGTTTATTGTCTAAGGATAACACTTTTTCCGTTAACATAGTTATATTGCGGGTGATGTCAGTAATTACTTCCTGTTTTAGTTGTTTAGCTAGGTCTATCAACTTGACAGATAGTTCGTCAGATAACTGCATCGGGATTGAATACAAAAGGCACAATGCCGACTTCTGTCCAGGGGGAGTAATGCTTCAAACAGTCTGTGCTGGAACCTTTCCTGGGAGTCAAGTAGTAGATTCCGATGCACCACGGCAGGTTTACTGTAACCCTTGGACCTTCACACGTTACTGAAATGTTGAGTAATACTACTCTTGAAATCATTAAATGCCTGACTTTGCTGTGTAATCTGTTGTCCTATATTTTCCTTAAGCTGCTGTGTTACTTTTTCCTGAAATTCCTGTTCTTTTGCAAACTGTTGTACTGTTAGTTGCATGAGTTGTGTCAAATTGTGTGTGTCACTAGCATTTACATTGTTTTTATGAACAGTTTTCTGTTCTTGTATTCACAACATCATGAGCAAATAATCAAAGGAATTTTCACTGTCGCGTGCTTCAGTTTCACTACTTGGAAAAATGTTTCCCAGTGGGAACTGGGAAACTGTCTCTTCGACCGTCACAAAGTGACATCATGATGAGTTACATTGCCAGTGTCATCACTTATTGATAGTGGATTCCAGCCTAGTTGTATTGGTTGCCATCGGCCGGTTCACAAGTTGGCGCGTTACTTTCAACTGTTGCCAAGCTCAGATTTTGGATGTCTAGGCATATTGCATTTTGTAATAAATTTTCAACATTGGCCATTCCTTTGACTCTATTGTGAAAAGTGTTTAACAAAATAACAATTTTTTTTTTTCAAAAATGAAATTTTGTCTGTATCAGTACTTTTCAACTATAGTAGATTTATCTGCTCATTCAGTAATGACCCTGATTATTATCTGATACAGTCTTATAGAATTTGATGACCTATCTTACACTTTAATGATGACTTTATACAAATTTTCGCCTTTTCTGTAGCAACGTACTTTCCGTAAATGATATTAATTGGAAGCAAAAAAGTTTATCTACTGCCAGAGAGACGGCGCCAAGCACGGCCACATAAGCATATAGTGTAGCAGCCTCCTACGTTTACCAGTCTGATGAATATGTAACAAATACAGCAAAGTCTCATTAGTTCCTTGTGACAACAAAATGAATCACGTATGTAAAAAAAATTTTTATCTCAACAGCTAAAAGTTCTGTTCATATTCTGGACGGCACTGAATAGTGGCATATGAGTGGGGGGACAAAATAATAGAAATAATTTGAATGAATAATTGAAACAAACTGGGAGGTAATTTATAAATCTGTACACATATCCTGGGTGAGGTTTAACTGGCACTAATATCAACAGACCTTCAATGTCAATACCTTTAAGATCAATATTCAGATTTTTTTGTCATACTGCTTCACATTAGTACCATTATGCGTAGTGCTGATTCTGACAATGCCGGTACAGGATCGACCCTCCGCTGCTCGCGCAAATTTCTCTTGTCTGCTTTGAACTGCTTGATGCAGGATTCTCAGCGATTGCGAAATGATGAACAGACAGGTGTGATTGATGTAAATATATATATGAATAAACTTATGACATCTGCCGTCCACCTGCAAGACGCAAAGAACAATTGCTTCAGTCCATCTGGAACTGTCATGGACATCATAGATCTCAGGTTGCACAAGGAATCTCCATAAGAAAGAATAGGCAGTCTCAGTAGCAAAATAGTTTTTTATTTAGTTAATTTGTGATGCATGTTACTCTCAAAGTATCATCATCAGACATCTGGAGGAAAAACAAGTTTCCTCATTACAGATTTATGAGCCAGGAATCAGCTCTAAAGCTACTTTGTCAGTTAAATTAAGCAACTGGGAAACCTCAATCCGAGTTCTGAAAAGAGCATAACCATGCTGGCCTGTGTTGCAAACATGCCCTGCATTGTGTTAAGAGTGAATGCGCGTAAACACAGGTAACATGTGACTCTTGTATGATTTTATTCCTCGTATTACTCACATTCTCTGTGAGCTAAGGTCTCTTACCCCTCAATATTTGCTCCTTTGTCTTCAACATTACATGGTTTCTTATGTTTGTTCTGCTTGCTGCTCTTCCTTTGCCTTGAAACATATTCATATTTATTTCCATAGTAGAAAGTGTTCTGTATATTGTATTGGACGATGAGCCATTTTTGGTGATTGTGGGACATTCTGTATTCTTGGCAAATGTCCTCAAGTGTTTTTAGCTGGTGGATGTGTCCTGTAATTTTTATTGGATGAGTGGGGGGACAAAATAATAGAAACTGATTAATAATTGCTGCTTGCATAATGTAAAAAAATTATTTGAATGAATAATTGAAACAAATTGGAAGGTAATTTATAAATCTGTACACATATCCTGGGCGATCTTTAACTGGTGCTAATACCAACAGACCTTCAATGACAAACAGACCCGAACTATTTGAAACAGTTAACGCAGAACAGGGAATCAGCGATCATAAAGCGGTTACGGCATCGATGATTTCAGCCGTAAATAGAAATATTAAAAAAAGGTAGGAAGATTTTTCTATTTAGCAAAAGTGACAAAAAGCAGATTACAGAGTACCTGATGGCTCAACACAAAAGTTTTGTCTCAAGTACAGATAGTGTTGAGGATCAGTGGACAAAGTTCAAAACCATCGTACAATACGTGTTAGATGAGTATGTGCCAAGCAAGATCGTAAGAGATGGAAAAGAGCCAATGTGGTACAACAACCGAGTTAGAAAACTGCTGCGGAAGCAAAGGGAACTTCACAGCAAACATAAACATAGCCAAAGCCTTGCAGACAAACAAAAATTACACGAAGCGAAATGTAGTGTGAGGAGGGCTATGCGAGAGGTGTTCAATGAATTCGAAAGTAAAGTTCTATGTACTGACTTGGCAGCAAATCCTAAGAAATTCTGGTCTTATGTCAAAGCGGTAGGTGGATCAAAACAAAATGTCCAGACATTCTGTGACCAAAATGGTAATGAAACAGAGGATGACAGACTAAAGGCTGAAATACTAAATGTCTTTTTCCAAAGCTGTTTCACAGAGGAAGACTGCACTGTAGTTCCTTCTCTAGATCGTCGAACAGATGACAAAATGGTAGATATCGAAATAGATGACAGAGGGATAGAGAAACAATTAAAATCGCTCAAAAGACGAAAGGCCGCTGGACCTGATGGGATACCAGTTCTATTTTACACAGAGTACGTGAAGGAACTTGCCCCCCCTTCTTGCAACGGTGTACCGTAGGTCTCTAGAAGAGCGTAGCGTTCCAAAGGATTGGGAAAGGGCACAGGTCATCCCCGTTTTCAAGAAGGGACGTCGAACAGATGTGCAGAACTATAGACCTATATCTCTAACGTCGATCAGTTGTAGAATTTTGGAACACGTATTATGTTCGAGTATAATGGCTTTCCTGGAGACTAGAAATCTACTCTGTAGGAATCAGCATGGGTTTCGAAAAAGACGGTCGTGTGAAACCCAGCTAAGCACTATTCGTCCACGAGACTCAGAGGGCCATAGACATGGGTTCACAGGTAGATGCCGTGTTTCTTGACTTCCGCAAGGCGTTCGATACAGTTCCCCACAGTCGTTTAATGAACAAAGTAAGAGCATATGGACTATCAGACCAATTGTGTGATTGGATTGAGGAGTTCCTAGATAACAGAACGCAGCATGTCATTCTCTTCCGAAGTAAGAGTGATTTCAGGTGTGCCATGGGGAATGTCATGGGACCATTGCTGTTCACAATATACATAAATGATCTGGTGGATGACATCGGAAGTTCACTGAGACTTTTTGCAGATGATGTTGTGGTGTATCGAGAGGTTGTAAGAATGGAAAATTGTACTGAAATGCAGGAGGATCTGCAGCGAATTGACGCATGGTGCAGGGAATGGCAATTGAATCTCAATGTAGACAAGTGTAATGTGCTGCAAATACATAGAAAGATAGATCCCTTATCATTTAGCTACAAAATAGCAGGTCAGCAACTCTGGAAGCAGTTAATTCCATAAATTATCCGGGAGTACGCATTAGGAGTGATTTAAAATGGAATGATCATATAAAGTTGATCGTAGGTAAAGCAGATGCCAGACTGAGATTCATTGGAAGAATCCTACGGAAATGTAATCTGAAAACAAAGGAAGTAGGTTACAGTACGCTTGTTCGCCCACTGGTTGAATACTGTTCAGCGGTGTGGGATCCGTACCAGATAGGGTTGATAGAAGAGATAGAGAAGATCCAACGGAGAGCAGCGCGCTTCGTTACAGGATCATTTAGTAATCGCGAAAGCGTTACGGAGATGATAGATAAACTCCAGTGGAAGACTCTGCAGGAGAGATGCTCAGTAGCTTGGTACGGGCTTTTGTTGAAGTTTTGAGAACACACCTTCACCGAAGAGTCCAGCAGTATATTGCTCCCTCCTACGTATATCTCGCGAAGAGACCATGAGGATAAAATCAGAGAGATTAGAGCCCACACAGAAGCATACAGACAATCCTTCTTTCAATGAACAATACGAGACTGGAATAGAAGGGAGAACCGATAGAGGTACTCAGGGTACCCTCCGCCACACACCGTCAGGTGGCTTGCGGAGTATGGATGTAGATGTAGAACTTCTTGGAAGTTATGCTGAAGTGATGTACTAAGCCCTAATGTTACTAATTTATTATTATTATTATTGCTATATTACTAGTAGTGATAAAACAAATTATGGTAAATAACCAGTTTATTAATATTATATTAAAATGTTTAGTACATTGTAGTTTTCTTATTATTAAAATCATAAGTGTCCGTGACACACTGAAAGAGGGGAGATGGCAAGCGCTATTATCAGGAGGGGGGGGGGGGGGAGGGGGGGCAGTAACAAACACTGACTCAATATAAATGTGGGCTTATGCTGCCATTGTCACATTCAATAAAATTTTTCTGGATTTTTGACCACATTGTCAATATATATAAAACTACTGACTTCAGGGTGTTTTTGCTTACTGTAACCTAAAACATGCTGAAGAAGGTCGCTTGCAACAGGGATCGAAATGTCAGTAGTTTTATATGTATTGACAATGCTATCACAAACCCAGAAAAATTTTATTGAATGAAATACTGATCCCTCCACCCTTCCCCATGAACAGAATCTTATATCTGTACCTTAACCTGTGATTGAGAAGGGTGGGAGAGAGGACTGTAGCCTATACTCAATGTTATTCACTCTGTACATTGAGCAAGTTGTAAAGACACCATGTAGAAATTTGGAAAACGAATTAAAGTGCAAGGAGAATAAATAAAAAGATTTTTGAGATTCGGTAATGACATTGTTGTTATATCAGAGATAGCTCTGAACTTTAAAGAGAATTTATATGGAATAGGCAGAGTCTTGAAGAGATGAATATTGACACAAGAACAACAAGGCTAATTGATTGTAGTTGATTTAAATAATGCTGAAGGAATCAGATTAATTAAATGTGACACTAGAAAGGTTTGGCTATTTGAGCAGAAAAATAATGGATGACGGCTGAACTAGAGAGTTTGTAAAATGTAGATAGGCAATGACAAGAAAAATGTTTCTAAAGCAGAGGAATTTGTTAACATTGAACATAAATGTGTTAGATAGAATTTTCTGAAGGTATGTGTATGGAATTTAGTCTTGTGTGGAAGTGAAATGGGTACAATAAACAGTTCAGATCTGAAGAGAATAGAAGCTTTCAGATTGTGATGCTGCAGAAGAATGTTGAAGATTAGATGAGTAGATTAAGTAACTAATAAAATACTGAACTGAATTGGGGAAAAAGAAATTATGGCACAAGTTGACTAACAGAAGGGATCAGTTGGTAGAGCATATCCTCAGGCATCACTGAATTATCACTTTGGTAATGGAGGGAAGTGCTGACGGTAAGAATTGTAGAGGGACACCAAAGCCTGAATACAAGAAGGAAGTTCAAATGAATGTAGGCTGCAGCAGATGATGAGGCTTACTCAGATCAGACTAGCGTGGAGAGTTGCATCAAACCAGTCTTTGGATTCAAGGGCATAACAACACCTTACACTAACCAGTGATCAACAGATTGTCAGTTTTAATGTCCAGATTTGATTGTTTTCCAGCACCCAATGTAATAAATATATGAACATGCAACCAAAACATATGACTCAAAGGGGTGCAGTATTTGTTTTCCAGCATTCACAGCACTTAAACTAAGGGCAAGTTGTACAACCTGAGGATAACTGATAGTTAACTTTACTACAAAGGAGCTTCAGAGAAAAACAGTGAACTTGAGGGTAAATCTGGAATAACCTATCCAGCATAAATGTATTGTCTCATAATTAAATGACATTGCACAACGGGCATAAAATTGCATACAAAATGACATCTGTGTCATCATGAAGGCCAGCTAACAGTTTCTTGCATAGTGTAATTGAATAAGCTATGTTCATCGAAATGTCTAATAACATGATAACACCATCAATAAAGACAGAGGTTTGCAGCTGAGTACAATGTGAGACGTGGCCATCCTGCAGTTAAAGTGGGTATGGCAGATGCAAGAGAAAAACAGTGCCTTATGCAGCAGTCCAATGCGGTTGTAGCATCTCAACCAGCTGGCCATTGTGGCTGAGTGGTTCTAGGCGCTTCAGTCTGGATCCACGCTACTGATATGGCCGCAGGTTCGAATCCTGTCTCCGGCATGGATGTGTGTGATGTCCTTAGGTTAGTTAGGTTTAAGTAGTTCTAAGTCTAGAGGACTGATGACCTTGGATGTTAAGTCCCATAGAGCTCAGAGCCATTTGAACCATCTCAACCAGAACCACCACTATTAAGGATGAGGCAAGCAACCAAGAGGTAGCTGTTATGCCGAATCACTGATAGTCACTTATGTGCTAAGAAAACAACAGACTTCAGTTGTACTCAGGGCAGTTGCTAGGTGTTTTGCCACTCTAGGTGAGAACTAAAAAGGATACCCCTCTCTTTGTTACTACCATCATTCTCCCTGATGTTACCCTTCCCCTCTCTGCCACCACCAACATCCAACAGCATAACAAAGCAAATCTCCTATTATACTTCTAATCATCAAACTAAGATGACCAGACATCCTCTTTTTCTAGGGATGGGCCTCAGTTTTCATGCTTTGTCCTCAATTCCTTTAAAACTGATTGAGGACAACATATGGTCTCAATTTCTTATTTTATGCCCTCAATTTTTGAAATTCGCTAAGACAACTGAAAATGAAAGAATGTGCTGAGATTTTAAACTAGAACTCAACTGAATACAATAGTGCAACCAAATTTGATGTCAATTTACTTATTTTATTTTATTATAAGAAAATGGACTAATAAAGGTGTGGAACTGTTATCTCAACAGAGATGAATCAAAATCATGTTTGTTTCTGTTTCATACTCAGTAGTGGCCGCTTTAGTTTTGTGATAGGTAGATCCAATGTGTTTCCTTTCATCAGAGTAAGTAAAGATTTACGAAGCAACTGTCCTGTAGAGTTTTGAAAACACTTCAGTGTTTTAACTTTTCCTCTGTTTCATTTTTTCTCCTCAACTGCTCAATTTTTTTACTGTTTGATTTGAAATTAATTTTTCTCCCTTTGCATCATTAAAATTTTGCCACCCAGCATGGCTGCCTAGTCTTGCCTAATGGTAGAAGTGACCCAGTTTGTATTTTTTCTTTCAGAAATAACTATTCCATCAATGAACCAGTTGCTTCTGAGTTTCAGATACTTTTCTTAGGCAGATACTTTTTGCCTGTTGGAAATATCTCTGTTACTGACAAGGGAGAGTCAGCAAGCACCATTCTTTTAGTCTAAGAATTAATTATGTATGTTTTCCTTGCTCCCACCCCTGCCACCAGCTCTCAGGGAAAGAAAAAATATAGTGTAGTCAGGTGCTTTTTTTTTTTTTTTTTCAAGAAAAGGGTTTAAAAGTCGGTATTATGCAGATTTTTAACAGGATAGGAACTGGAACTGGAACTTTTTCATGGAAACTTACAAGTTGCCATTTGTCACCCTAAATATTAATAATACTCCATACCCCAGGGTCAAGCCCCTCTCTATAAACTGTCATATGGGCACCCTTGGTTTGTGGTGCCATACATCAAGTCCCCATGTGAAAAAATTTTGTTTTAATCTGCAGCACATATGTTCTATGGATTTTGTTCCATGTATTGCACTTAGCCTGTGGTGCAGTTAAATGAGTTTCACACAGTTTGAATTTGAATTTACGTTGTCACATGAACAGAAAAACTGTATACATCATAAAATGTATTTACTGCTAGAGCCCCTATGTACATGGCACCCTCTGCAACTTATTTGAAAATCCACTGTGCTGTCTTATAGCTTACATTCTTACATAAAAAACTACCTGAGTGTTTACAACATTCAGACTTCAGACATTTTTTTCTGGCTGCTAAATGTAGGAAGTTCTATACGACCTGCCAGCGCTTTCGTTCGGTAAGTCACCTCATCTTTGTTTTTATATATAAGTTCTATAGTGTACTGGATTAAAATATTCATTCATTTATCATGTCCCACAGACACATCAAGCATGAGAAAATTTGGGGATGTAGAACAGGTCAAGGTATAGATTAACAAAAGGTAAACAGATCATGAAAACTTAGTCTGTATACAGTATTAACAACGAACTATCACTATAATACTTAATGTTGCTCATGTTTATGTCAATATAGGATTCTTCCATAATAAGCAGAGTAACAATTCATTAATACTTCCTTAAGCATATAAACTGATTTTATTATCAGGATTCAAGAATACACATCAACAGTGGTAATTAAACAAGGAACTACCAAAAAAACAGAGAAAACACAAACAGCAGCAAAGTTAGGTTGATAGGCAGTGAACAGCAAATGTAAAGCACAAGGCGAAAAAGTGTCACCTACAGTGAGTAAACCAAGTTTCGAGTGTGGAAATTTTAATATCCTTTATTCTGAAAACTGTAGTAAAGTGACTGGATCGAAATATGAGGTAAATTCGAGTGTGTCTATGGAAAACGTTACAAAAATTAATCTTCACAGCAAAAAAAGTGAAAACTAATGCAAAACAGTTAGATTTGCCCTACCTGTGCCTCAGCTCTTACCAGAAACCAATAGTGATAAATGTGAAAGTGTGAAATGTGGGGAAAACGGATTTTGTAAACTATGCAGTGGAGAAGCAAACAAAAAAACGGTAAAAAATATGATCGTCAAACTGTCAAAAAAAAAGGTACAACATTCTCTTATTAACAGACAGCCATGGCAGATATTTGGCGAGTGTTTTACAAGACAATTACAAAGATATCCAAGCAATAGGAATAGTGAAACCAGGTGCAAGTATGAAATCTGTTACTGATGTCGACCTGCAGGGAAACAAGAAAGAAGAGAATGAATATGTAGTGTGTATAGCCGGTACCAATGACGTCGCAAATAATGAAGAACGAAATTGCCTAGCAAGCCCGGAAAACTTCCTAGAAGCAAATAAATCACGAAACACCATTATTACAATGCTGCCTCACAGGTATGATCTCATGTACAACTCGTGTGTAAATAAGTTGATTCGAAAAACAAACATTAAAATGAAACAAATGTGAGCTCGTTTTGGCAAATGTAAAATATTAGATATAGGCAAACTGAAAAGAAGCCTACATACCAGACATGGTATTCACCTAAATTTTGAAGGAAAAAAATTCTTGTGTGACTAAATATGGGAAATTATCAAAGAAAAAGATGATTTAAACAGAATTCTCAGTCACAAAGTGGACAATGATGTTTTTTTTTAGAGGAAAGCATAATAAATTAACCCTTGCATATCAGAATGTCCAGTATGTAACTAACAAAACAGAACAGCTAAGTGTTTATCTAAATGAAACTAAGCCACACTTCTTCCTAGCGAGTGAACTGGGATGCAAGGAAGAGGAAGCATATGGTTACAGGCTAAAAACTTATAAACTTACACTCCTGGAAATGGAAAAAAGAACACATTGACACCGGTGTGTCAGACCCACCATACTTGCTCCGGACACTGCGAGAGGGCTGTACAAGCAATGATCACACGCACGGCACAGCGGACACACCAGGAACCGCGGTGTTGGCCGTCGAATGGCGCTAGCTGCGCAGCATTTGTGCACCGCCGCCGTCAGTGTCAGCCAGTTTGCCGTGGCATACGGAGCTCCATCGCAGTCTTTAACACTGGTAGCATGCCGCGACAGCGTGGACGTGAACCGTATGTGCAGTTGACGGACTTTGAGCGAGGGCGTATAGTGGGCATGCGGGAGGCCGGGTGGACGTACCGCCGAATTGCTCAACACGTGGGGCGTGAGGTCTCCACAGTACATCGATGTTGTCGCCAGTGGTCGGCGGAAGGTGCACGTGCCCGTCGACCTGGGACCGGACCGCAGCGACGCACGGATGCACGCCAAGACCATAGGATCCTACGCAGTGCCGTAGGGGACCGCACCGCCACTTCCCAGCAAATTAGGGACACTGTTGCTCCTGGGGTATCGGCGAGGACCATTCGCAACCGCCTCCATGAAGCTGGGCTACGGTCCTGCACACCGTTAGGCCGTCATCCGCTCACGCCCCAACATCGTGCAGCCCGCCTCCAGTGGTGTCGCGACAGGTGTGAATGGAGGGACGAATGGAGACGTGTCGTCTTCAGCGATGGGAGTCGCTTATGCCTTGGTACCAATGATGGTCGTATGCGTATTTGGCGCCGTGCAGGTGAGCGCCACAATCAGGACTGCATACGACCGAGGCACACAGGGCCAACACCCGGCATCATGGTGTGGGGAGCGATCTCCTACACTGGCCGTACACCACTGGTGATCGTCGAGGGGACACTGAATAGTGCACGGTACATCCAAACCGTCATCGAACTCGTCGTTCTACCATTCCTAGACCGGCAAGGGAACTTGCTGTTCCAACAGAACAACGCACGTCCGCATGTATCCCGTGCCACCCAACGTGCTCTAGAAGGTGTAAGTCAACTACCCTGGCCAGCAAGATCTCCGGATCTGTCCCCCATTGAGCATGTTTGGGACTGGATGAAGCGTCGTCTCACGCGGTCTGCACGTCCAGCACGAACGCTGGTCCAACTGAGGCGCCAGGTGGAAATGGCATGGCAAGCCGTTCCACAGGACTACATCCAGCATCTCTACGATCGTCTCCATGGGAGAATAGCATCCTGCATTGCTGCGAAAGGTGGATATACACTTTACTAGTGCCGACATTGTGCATGCTCTGTTGCCTGTGTCTATGTGCCTGTGGTTCTGTCAGTGTGATCATGTGATGTATCTGACCCCAGGAATGTGTCAATAAAGTTTCCCCTTCCTGGGACAATGAATTCTCGGTGTTCTTATTTCAATTTCCAGGAGTGTATAAACTTGTACTGCAGAAAGGCACACAAAAGTGGTGGGGTAGGCATTTATAGTAGATTTTGTGGCGGCGTTCGTAGCGACAAACAATTCGCTGTAGAAACGGCTTACGAAGTCACTGCCACACTTTTAATAGCGGGCCAACCGGTCCGCTGGAACAGTGAACAGAAAGATGAAAACCCAAACACTCTGATTAAATAAAAGTCGGTACTTATCTTTATTAACGAAGATACAGAAACACAGTAGTGAACTCCGTGTCTACAGAAATCTGTCTAGTTCGAGTCGGAGCAGCTAGGTCAGCGTCGGCTGACGACAAACAACAACTCTGCTGAGATGAACACACAACTGACTAGCAAGTACACAATTCGGTGGCGAGTATACAACTGAGCGGCAAATACAGAACTGTCCTAGCGCTCGCGACTCCAGCGCTTAAGAAACCAGAAGCCAGCGGTGGCGCGCGCAGACTTGCGGCGATTTCCTGTCTCACTGGCGCTGCTTATGCGGACGGCGTCCGGACTTTGATGCTGCCAACCTTTTGGCAGCGGGCTCGGGTGGCATTACTGGCTACGATATAACACTCCTCCCCCCCAAATCGCCGCACCGTCGTTGAATAATGACGTGGCGAGCGTTGACGGCGGGGGAGGGGTCTGGCCGCAGGCGTAGCGGACGAGACCGGGGCGGAGACTGTTGTCAGTGGCAGTCCCCGGTCCGCACCCCAGCATTGGCTGCGCGGGGCCTCGGGAAACACCGACTGAAAACCGAGGTCAGGGTGCACGCCTGTGATCACGGGCGCAGCTTCTGGTACTGGACGCGACGGGGCATCGGGACCCACGAAGAGAGGCAGCGTCTCCTGACGCTGCGTCGACGGCTGCTGAGTGGGCGCCGGACAAGGCGCTGCAGTGTCAGACTCCTTGGGGGTGCCCAAGGAAAGCGGCTGCAGGACAGGCTGCACAGCCATCGCTTGGGAAGGCGGCCCGGCTGAGGGGTCGACGTCCATCAGCTCCGAAGGCGGTGGCGACTGAAGAGGGACCGCAGGCAGAATCCGGGCGGCCAGCGCGGCGCAACTGGTTCTGATGCCTCCTGTGCACCCCAGTAGCACCTTGAACAGTATAAAAACCGCGACCCTGGACACTTATCACGGTACCACGTTCCCAACGACGGCGACCGTGATAAACTCTGAAAAAAACGGCGTCGTTGCGCTGAAAACGCGTGCGATGCTCAGAAGCGGTGGGTCGATCCGGGGGGTGCAACAACCGTAGTAGGGTGCGATGACGACGGCCGTGGAGAAGCTCCGCAGGCGAAGGGCCGTCGCGTGGCGTGGTCCGGTACGACGACAGGAACGTGATGAGGGCCTGCTGACGAGAGTGCGTAGCACGAAGGCGGCCCATATGATCCTTGAATGTGCGTACAAAACGTTCCGCTGCACCATTCGATTGAGGGTGGAACGGCGGAGTAAGAACATGGCGAATGCCATTGGCAGAACAAAAACTTTCGAAGTCAGCAGAGGTAAATTGTGGACCATTGTTAGACACTAAAACTTCTGGAAGACCCTCAATACAAAAAATTGAAGTCAACGCCTGTATAGTTTGTGCAGACGTTATAGACTGCATGGGCACAACAAACGGAAAATTACTAAATGCATCTATCACGATGAGCCAACGAGTATGCCAATATGGACCAGCGAAATCAATATGTACCCGCTGCCAGGGACCGGCAGGGCGTGCCCACTCAAAATAGCGTTGAGGCGGAGCAGCTTGGTGTTCGGCACACGTCGAACAATCTGTAGACATCTGCGTAATCTGCTTATCAATGCCGATCCATGTACAATGACAACGGGCAAGCTGCTTGGTGCAGACCACTCCCCAATGACCTTGATGCAACAAGTCGAGGACCTTGGATTGGAGCACTTGGGGAACCACTACACGAAGCTGGTCATTCTCGGTGCATAACAGCAAAACTCCGTGCGAAACGGACAGCAGATGACGTTGCGGATAATAGCGACGAACCACAGGATCCGATATGTCCTTTGCCTTGGACGGCCAACCACGTTGAACAAAACGTAATAGTAAACTCAGATGAGGATCTGTAGCTGTCTCACGTGCCACCTGACGATAATCAATCGGAAAATCCCGGAGGGATTGATGCTCATCGGCGTCAATCTGATGGCAAGAGTCGTCAGAGGAATCGAAGACATCATCCGCAGCAATCGGCAATCTAGAAAGCGTGTCAGCGTTAGCATGCTGAGCTGTAGGGCGATACAGTATCTCATACTGGTATTGTGATAACAAAAGAGCCCAACGTTGTAGTCTCTGAGCTGTCCGCTGAGGAACCGGTTTAGACGGATGAAACAGTGATGTCAGGGGCTTGTGATCTGTTACTAAATAGAATGGTCTACCATAGAGGTAGTGATGGAATTTTGTGACACCGAACACAATAGCCAACGCTTCCTTGTCCAATTGGCTATAATTACACTGAGCTTTGTTTAGCAATTTAGATGCGAACGCAATAGGACGTTCGGTGTTACCGACTCGGTGAGACAACACAGCACCGAGGCCGAAAGAAGAGGCATCACAAGCTAACACCAGAGGCTTGTTAGGGTCGTAATGGACCAGACAACGATCATTCAATAAAGCCTCTTTAAGCTGCTGAAAGGCTGATTGGCAATCAGCTGACCACACAAACGGAACATTCTTACGGCGGAGACAATGCAACGGTGCAGCAATCTGTGAGGCATTAGGTATAAACCTAATATAATATGTCAATTTGCCAAGAACTGCTTGCAATTCCTGCAGATTGCGAGGGGCGGGCAAATCACGAATAGCTGCTAAATGTGACTGGGAGGGATGAATGCCTTGAGCATTAATAACATGTCCCAGATACTCCATCTCCGTAAGGAAAAATGAACATTTATCGATGTTGCAACGTAGGCCTGCCTGAGACAACACTGTAAACAAACACTCCAAATTACGGAAATGTTTAGCAGGCGTCCGACCGGACACAACAATATCGTCTAAATAGTTGCAACACGATGGCACATTAGCCAGAAATTGTGACAAAAAACGCTGAAAAACAGCTGGAGCTGACGCACAACCAAAAGGCAAACGCAGAAAACGGAACAACCCCAACGACGTGTTTATGACAAAATACTGTTGTGATTGCTCGTCGAGGGGCAATTGCAAATATGCTTCACGGAGATCAATTTTGGAAAAGAAATGAGCTTCCCCGAACTTATCCATCAGCTCGTCCAGACTAGGCAAAGGAAAAGAATCAATGACAGTCTGAGGATTAACTGTCGACTTAAAATCAGCACACAAACGTAACTTGCCAGACGGTTTCTTTATAATAACTAAGGGAGAAGCCCACTGGCTCGCTGAAACGGGTTGAATAACACCGTTGTTTTGCCAATGACGAAGTTCATCTGCTACAGGTGCCCGGAGGGCGTGAGGCACTGGACGAGCACGAAAAAATCGAGGCTGAACATTATCTTTTAACGTAATATGAGCGGCAAAGTTCGCAGCATAACCTAGTTCATCTTTAAATATGTCACTGTATCGTTTACACAAATCGGTTATGCTGTCTTGAGGAACAACAACAGAATTAATTTGCAACACATTGTCTTGGATAGACAGGCCAAACAAGTCAAAACAGTCTAATCCGAAAATGTTTACACTGTCTGTAGTGCGGAGCACTGTGAATGAAACTGTTTTTGTATTGCCACGGAATGTGGCTGGCATGCTACATACACCTAACACAGGAATTTGTTCTCCACTATAAGTAGCCAAAGAATGTTTTGCCGCTGAAAGTTTAGGGCGGCCGATAGCCGCATACGTAGCACTATTTATGAGAGTCACAGACGCACCAGTGTCTAATTGAAAATTGAAGGTCTGATCCTGGATGCGTAGCTTCACAAATAGTTTATTACACTGTCTCTGGATCGGTGCAGTGGAGGCGGAAGACACAAAATCAGCGCGTTTAGCGCGTGTTCGCTGCTTACGACAACTCGTGGGTTGGGCGGGTGGAACAACAACTCCTGCTTCACTTGCAGTCTGTACATTACGTTTTACAGTGTTTGAATTACGCTTGGGTCGCATAGCAGAGGGCTGGGTGGGTGGCTTATTGCGAACAAGTTTATTACCCACACGAACCATGGAAGAGTCTTTAAACGCGACCTTCTGGGCGGGCTGGCTTTGAAGAACATGAATATCCATGGGCTGGGCAGCACTAGAATTGTTCTTGCGTTTACGCAAACAAACAGTCTGGATGTGTCCTTTCCTTTGACAAAAGTGACAAACCGCGTTTCTTAATGGGCAACGTTCACGAGGATGAGCAAGAACACACTTAGGGCAAGACTTAACTCTATCATTTTGCACACGCGGCTGACGAATGCGTTTAACATGACGCGGCCGGCTAGTGTTTACAGTCTGACTCTGCCAGTGGGGCCGCGGGCATGACATAACTGGCTTAGCACAGGCAATTTGAGAAATATATGGCTGATCTAACTCACACTCAGCATAGTCAAAAGTATCTTGGGCTTCAATGATGTTCATCACAGTCTCTAATGATGGGTCAGCCAACTTTAAGATAGCAGCACGAATGCGAGAATCTGCAATGTTTTGAGTAATAGCGTCTCGTAACATGACATCACTGTAGGAAGCTCCACACACACAATTAAATCGGCACTGACGGGTGAGGCCCCGTAAATCTGTTAACCACTGTTTATTAGATTGATGTGGCAGTTTCTTTAATCTGAAGAACTTGAATCTGGCCGCTGCCACATGAACTCATGACTCGAAATACTCAGCAAGCTTGTTAACAACAACGTCATAGTCTAAAGCTTCTGGCTTGGATTCCGGGAACAACTTACAAAGCAGTCGATAGACTTCCATGCCTGCAGTGGAAATTAAATAAAGCTGCTGCTCAGTACCCGTGATTTTGTAGACTGTCATGTGCGCCTGCAACTGCGCGAAATATTCTCGCCATTCTTCTCTTGATGCATCAAAAGCACGGAAAGGTGGTGCTGCCTGTGCTTGTTCCTTTTGTGTTGGAGGATTAGCCGCTTGTTTGGCGATTGCTTCCACCAGACTTTGTATTTGCTGACTCTGTAACAAGATCAACTGTTGTAATTCGGCAGACATAGTGAACACAAATTAAACCAGCCCCCAAAATTTTATCGCTATAGTTAGTATAACCAGAAACAAGTTGAACCAGCCCTGCACACGAGTTCGGAAGCCCTCATCGCCAGTTTTGTGGCGGCGTTCGTAGCGACAAACAATTCGCTGTAGAAACGGCTTACGAAGTCACCGCCACACTTTTAATAGAGGGCCGACCGGTCCGCTGGAACAGTGAACAGAAAGATGAAAACCCAAACACTCTGATTAAATAAAAGTCGGTACTTATCTTTATTAACGAAGATACAGAAACATAGTAGTGAACTCCGTGTCTACAGAAATCTGTCTAGTTCGAGTCGGAGCGGCTAGGTCAGCGTAGGCTGACGACAAACAACAACTCTGCTGCGATGAACACACAACTGACTAGCAAGTACACAATTCAGTGGTGAGTATACAACTGAGCGGCGAATACAGAACTGTCCTAGCGCTCGCGACTCCAGCGCTTAAGAAACCAGAAGCCAGCGGTGGCGCGCGCAGACTTGCGGCGATTTCCTGTCTCACTGGCGCTGCTTATGCGGACGGCGTCCGGACTTTGATGCTGCCAACCTTTTGGCAGCAGGCTCGGGTGGCATTACTGGCTAGGATATAACAGTAGAAATGATGTAAAATGTGAAAAAGTTAAATGGATAGATGATCTGAGTACTGAAATGGTATTTGAGGTTGCAGCAGTAAACCTGAAGTATGGAAACAACAGCCTTATTATAGCAGCACTGTATAGGTCACCTGGAAGTAAGGCAGAAGAGTTTCTAAATTGCCCAGAGGACTTGCTGGAGGGGACAGCAATGTATAAAAAACACTTGTTTCTTGTTGGAGATATCAACATAGACTCATTAAATAATAGTGTTAACTATTTGCGTTATATGGATGTATTACAGTGTTATAACTTTAAACAAATGAACTCAGAACCTACAAGAGTCACTGCAAATACGAAGACATGTATTGACCGCGTTCTCACAAATGTAGGAAAAGAGAAAGTAAATGTAAACACCTTAGAAAACTACATTTGTGATCACAGAGCCCTTACTACAGAAATTGATGTAGGGAACATAGATGTAACTGAAAGTGATACAGTTATATATAGAAGAAAATTTAATTATTCCAAACTTAAGATGGCACTAGGGAATGAAAAATGGGAACCAGTGTACAATGCAACTGAAGTGAATAAAAAATGGGAATATTTCTATAAGTTATTCAGTAACACTTTAAATGAAACCTGTCCTTTAGTTAAAAAAGTAAATAAAGCAGTAAACCATAAAGCCGAGAACCTCCCTTCTGAAATTATTGAACTGAGGGAGAAAATGAAAGATTACTATATGCTTTTTAAAGATACTAAACTACAATATTTTTCAACAAAATGTAAACTGCTCAGAAAAACATACAGAGAGTCCTTGACTAACTTAAAAGCACAGAAATATACATCTGAAACAAGGAACTCTAGCTGTATCAGTAAAACTGCCTGGAAAATAATGCATAAAGAAAGTGGGCAACAGAATTCCTATGAACACAGCAACATAACATTAAAAGAAAATGGTGAAGAAATAAATGACCCAAAAGAAGTATGTGAGAAATTTATACAAAAGTTCAGTACAGTTGGTACAAATGAAGCTCATGTCAAGCCACAAAATTGTAGTCTTGGAAAATCTAGCCAGTCCTTTTATATCCACAGCATTACTGAGAGGGACATCCTAGCAATCATATCAGCACTTTGACCAAAAATGTCTTGTGGCTGGGATGACATTTCACCTAAACTGCTAAAGGAATGCAGGGATGAATTAGTGAAACCCCTGACTCACTTGATAAATACCTCTCTCAGAAATGGAGTATTCCCTGACCTTTTGAAAATTACTGAAATTATACCAGTGCATAAAAAGGGATTAAAAACTGACACTAAAAACTACAGGCCAATATAATTAACCTCAGAACTGGGCAAATTGTTGGAGACAGTAATACTAAATCAAGTTGAATCAAATTTCACCAAACACAATCTGTTAAACAACCTACAACATGGATTTAGAAAAGGGAGATCTACTACAACAGCAGTAGCATCTTTTATACATGAAATATTAAATAAGCTGGACAAAAGTGACAAGGTAATAGGCACTTTCCTAGATATGAGTAAAGCCTTTGATACTGTGAATCATACCATTCTTCTGTGTAAGGTAGAAGAGTATGGGTTGAGAGGACTAGCCTTGAAACTACTTACCTCCTATTTGAAAGACAGGAAACAGTGTGTAAAGCTAACTTATCAAAATAATGAGCAGCTCCTAACAACCAAATCAAACTTCAGGACACTTCAATGTGGCGTGCCTCAAGGAAGCATACTAAGGCCTTTTCTGTTCCTTGTACAGGGTGTTTCAAAAATGACCGGTATATTTGAAACGGCAATAAAAACTAAACGAGCAGCGATAGAAATACACCGTTTGTTGCAATATGCTTGGGACAACAGTACATTTTCAGGCAGACAAACTTTCGAAATTACAGTAGTTACAATTTTCAACAACAGATGGTGCTGCGGTCTGGGAAACTCTATAGTACGATATTTTCCACATATCCACCATGCATAGCAATAATATGGCGTAGTCTCTGAATGAAATTACCCGAAACCTTTGACAACGTGTCTGGCGGAATGGCTTCACATGCAGATGAGATGTACTGCTTCAGCTGTTCAATTGTTTCTGGATTCTGGCGGTACACCTGGTCTTTCAAGTGTCCCCACAGAAAGAAGTCACAGGGGTTCATGTCTGGCGAATAGGGAGGCCAATCCACGCCGCCTCCTGTATGTTTCGGATAGCCCAAAGCAATCACACGATCATCGAAATATTCATTCAGGAAATTAAAGACGTCGGCCATGAGATGTGGCCGGGCACCATCTTGCATAAACCATGAGGTGTTCGCAGTGTCGTGTAAGGCAGTTTGTACCGCCACAAATTCACGAAGAATGTCCAGATAGCGTGATGCAGTAATCGTTTCGGATCTGAAAAATGGGCCAATGATTCCTTTGGAAGAAATGGCGGCCCAGACCAGTACTTTTTGAGGATGCAGGGACGATGGGACTGCAACATGGGGCTTTTCGGTTCCCCATATGCGCCAGTTCTGTTTATTGACGAAGCCGTCCGGGTAAAAATAAGCTTCGTCAGTAAACCAAATGCTGCCCACATGCATATCGCCGTCATCAATCCTGTGCACTATATCGTTAGCGAATGTCTCTCGTGCAGCAATGGTAGCGGCGCTGAGGGGTTGCCACGTTTGAATTTTGTATGGATAGAGGTGTAAACTCTGGTGCATGAGACGATACGTGGACGTTGGCGTCATTTGGACCACAGCTGCAACACGGCGAACGAAAACCCGAGGCCGCTGTTGGATCACCTGCTGCACTAGCTGCGCGTTGCCCTCTGTGGTTGCCGTACGCGGTCGCCCTACCTTCCCAGCACGTTCATCCGTCACGTTCCCAGTCTGTTGAAATTTTTCAAACAGATCCTTTATTGTATCGCTTTTCGGTCCTTTGGTTACATTAAACCTCCGTTGAAAACTTTGTCTTGTTGCAACAACACTGTGTTCTAGGCGGTGGAATTCCAACACCAGAAAAATCCTCTGTTCTAAGGAATAAACCATGTTGTCTACAGCACACTTGCACGTTGTGAACAGCACACACTTACAGCAGAAAGACGACGTACAGAATGGCGCACCCACAGACTGCGTTGTCTTCTATATCTTTCACATCACTTGCAGCGCCATCTGTTGTTGAAAATTGTAACTACTGTAATTTCGAAAGTTTGTCCGCCTGAAAATGTACTGTTGTCCCAAGCATATTGCAACAAACAGTGTATTTCTATCGCTGCTCGTTTAGTTTTTATTGCCGTTTCAAATATACCGGTCATTTTTGAAACACCCTGTATATGTAAATAACTTATTTGACCCCAAAATTGCATGGTTGTAAGCTATGCCGATGACATATCCTTCATCAGCTGTGGCAGTGATATTCAGTCTGCAGCTAACAGTACCGAGATCAGTTTCAATACTCTGTCCGCATACCTTACAGCAAACAAGCTGCTTGTAAATAAAGACAAAACGGTAATAATGAAGTTCATCCACAGTTATAATGCTGCCATAACTGATGCTGTATTTACATCCCCATTGGGTCTTGCATATGCAAATTCACATAAATTTTTGGGCATAGTTGTTGATGAACACTTATCATGGAAAGACCATGTAGAAAATTTTTGCGAGAAAATCAGTAGAAATGTGTATCTACTGAAATGGGTCTCAGCCTTCTTGGACCATGATACTTTAAGGCAAATATATTTTGGGTTAATTCATCCACACCTTGAGTATGGTATTGAGATATGGGGTGGGGCATCAGCAGTTCATGTAGATAGACTTTTTAGATTACAAAAAAAGGCAGTAAGAATGGTAGCCAAGGTAAAGAAGAGAGAGCCTTGTAGAGACATCTTTAGAAAATATAAAATTCTTACGGTGTACTCCATGTATATACTGCAGACAGTCATGTTCGTGAAACAAAATACTGATATTAATATAATAGAGGGAAACATTCCACGTGGGAAAAATATATCTAAATACAAAGACGATGTGACTTACCAAACGAAAGTGCTGGCAGGTTGATAGACACACAAACAAACACAAACATACACACAAAATTCAAGCTTTCGCAACAAACTGTTGCCTCATCAGGAAAGAGGGAAGGAGAGGGAAAGACGAAAGGATGTGGGTTTTAAGGGAGAGGGTAAGGAGTCATTCCAATCCTGGGAGCGGAAAGACTTACCTTAGGGGGAAAAAAGGACGGGTATACACTCGCACACACACACATATCCATCCACACATATGTTTGTGTTTGTTTGTGTGTCTATCGACCTGCCAGCGCTTTCGTTCGGTAAGTCACATCATCTTTGTTTTTAGATAAACAAAATACTGAATTTAATATGAGAAACAGTAATGTACACAACTATGATACATGGGGAATGGAAAATTTTCATAGAATTGTGGCCAATAAAAAGGCAACTGACCACAGTCCACACAGAATGGGAGCAAACTACTCTGTGAGCTCAAGAAAGTAAATCTAAATATGCTAAAGAGTATACTGAAGCAATTATTAATAGAGAAGTGTTGTTACTCTATAGAGAGGACTTTAAGTTGTAGTGCCATCTTGGAAAACAGTGTATATAGACATGTCTCCGGTCTATCAGTGGTATGAAAGAATGTAATTATACACTGTATTATGTGTACTGTACTATTATAAATATAAGCTAAATTGTATAATACTATAGAGGAATCTACTTTTAGTGCCCATTTGAAAAATAGTGTGTACAGACATGTGTCTGATCCATATGTTGTTACGAAAGAATGTAAATATTTTACTGTATATGTGTAATGTAATCTAAATTTTCCTGACAATGTCTGAAAACTTTTTGTTATATGGACAGAAAATAAATAAAAAACAAACAACATAAACACTTTTAATTATGGTTGCAAGTTAATACTGCCAACCAGAATGTGCAGTTATTTTTCATGTACCCATCGGCCTGCTCTAGTGTACACTGCTGGTTTCTCTGGTGATTCTTGTGGACTTGTTTACTGAGACAGGGATGACATTGAAGTGAGTGACTAGACCAACTACCTGGTTGAAGTCACTAATGGGTAGTCCTAGGTTTTCTGTCATTATGAAGAGGTTTCTGTAATTTTGACCCATTATAGGGATACCACACTATTATTGGTTTACCACTGCACATTATTTGCACTGTATGTTCATCTGTTTTGAATGCTCAGAGAGATCGAGAGTACAGCAACTGTAATAGTGGATGCAATGCATCTGTTCTTAGCTTCATATGCAAGCAAATTTTAAGATCCTTGTGGATGGCAACTTTCTGGTCTCCATGGCAGGATGCTGGTGAAGGTCATAGCTTAGGGATTTGGATCTTAACTCGGCTGCAGTAAAAATGGCAGCTTTGGTAAAAATGACAGTTGTTGTGTAGAAAAATTTCTGATCATGGGCATAATGTTTCCCCATAAGCCATATCCACTGTCAAGTACCAATGGTAGTGTAATAGTCCAGCTGTTTTTTGGCACTGAAGTGCAGATTTTAATATTCTATGTCAGTGCTCACCATCACATTGCTTGCAAGATGGTAGCTAGTTGTAAGGTGGTGTTCAAACCCACATGACTTGAAGAGCTTTTTTTTTTCTTTTTGTTTTTTTGTTTTTTTTAATCTGGGTTTTATCTTATCAGTTATGAGTTGCATTACAGGCATCCATGCATGGGGTCATTGGCCTGTAGTGTCGTTACGTATCAGTGCTGTTCTTAGAAATGCCTGTATCTCTGCTGTTCTTGTCTGGCATCAGCAGTAGATGTTAATAATTCCCAAGAATCTCCTAAGCTGCTGAAAAATCGCTGGGCAGGGGATGTTTCTAAGGACCTCTGCCATCTCTCTGAGTAGACAAATAACAGCCATATAAATATGACCAAGGAATTTACCTGTTTTTGGGGCAGAACACATTTTGTTTCGTTCAACTAACAAGCCAGACAACTGTCCTGAACTGTGCAAATCGAACAGCTGATGTAAACTTTCCCACATTGACAAATAAATTTATATATGTCAGGTTTCCTAAGCCCCAAATCATCTTTCACAGAGCTGAGTAGGACACTAATCTTGGAAGGTGGATGCATGAAATTATTAGTAAAAATTCTTATAATTATGTAGGGTGTACTCATCCAACTGCTTTTTATCTGCTGCTGCCACAAGCACTGTGTTCCTTCATGTCCACTGTAACTTGGTTTTCACACCAAGAATGACATATACAAACATTATGTTTCAGAACCTTTTTCTATATCATGTCATAATTATTATGTTACTTTGACAAAACTCAAAAATACTGACATGCTTACAACACTGACGAACATCTTACTTAAGCAATTACATGCTTCTTGCACAACATCTCATAAGACACTGCTGTCCAATGCCAACATGGCTGCCCCTTTATATATACATCCAAACAATCCTTCATATTGTTATAAAGGGTTTTTTAATAAAATTACAATTAAAACTGTTGCCTCAAGATTAATGACATATTTCAACAGTTGCACTAGCTCTTATAGAGCAAATACATTTATCAATTTTCAAGCATCTAACATTTTAGGACTGTGCAAATACTCAAATACGAAATATTAGCAATACCTTTACTATTTTTATAAAATGCAAAAGATACATGGTTCAGAAAATGTTGCTACCAATGTATATGTTTCCAAGTCTCCCATTGAATGTGGCAAGATAGGTCTTTTATTTATTATTGACAAAACACCTAAAGAACTGACTATGTTTATATGCCACTTATAACATTTTCGCTAATTACATTTTAATTTTCTAATCAATTTTCATTCTCTCAGTTGGTTTTTCATTTAAATACCACAGACTTTAATTTAGATACGGTTTTAACACAAATCTATCTCAGTTTCAAATAAATGACTTTGACCAATGTACTCAATCATTTGTTCTAGATTGCACCAAATTACATTAATCCTAAATATTCCTACCAATTACAGGACTTATATAGTTCAATAAAATTATAATTTAGTAAACAGTTTCATTGTATCAATTTTATAAGTATAAGTTTACCTATACCACTACCTTTTGTTTACATCAGTGATTCCTGTTTATCTCAAATTGGCTCAAAAATATGTGTTTTAAATAGGTTTCAGTGGACTGTTACGTCTCAACAACCACCAAAAGGATTAGTGCAACTAAAAGTTCAACAAAACCTTTTCTGGCAGACCCACATAACAGTACTCATTTTATAATCAATTGGATGGATTAGCAATTTACGTATGATATGAGATCAGGTTTCAGCTTAATCTCCAAAATGAAGTGTACACATACATCACAATGAAATGCAAACTATGTTTTCAATTAAATATGTAAGATTATCATAAATTATTTTGTATCAGTTTCAACTGGATCAGACATAATAATGATTAATAGCACAAAGAAAGAACAAGTTAATTCGCAGGATTGTCTGTAGCTTGTATTTCAGCATGAATATGAGGTAAATCTATTTCAATCAGAAAAATTATCTAATGGAATTTAGCTGAATTACTCTTGTTTCTGAATAATTATGTCTGTCATTAGAGCCCCCAGGTTCTCCTGAGTGCAATGGAGACACTGGTGTAAATAACTCTTTCTCTATTTTTATGACCATTATATTTCATGTAACTGATTGTTTTGAACAGAATTGTTCAATCCAACAAAATTCCAACTGATCATATTTAAACATTTCCTGTCTTAAATCTCATTTTGCAATTTTAACTTGTCCTTTGATAACATATCACTAAAAATATATTCTTATTAACTAAATGAAGTAAAATTGTAACTTTGGATTTCAAATTATATAACTTGTACAAAATTCTCAAGTGCTATTGCACTAGTCTCTGCACTTTACACTAATATTCACATATATTACTGAATAATCACACTTCCACACATTGCTATCTGGGGCTGACTAAAAGACAATTCTCCACAGAGTCCACTTGAACCACATGTACAAATATTGATTAAGTCACAGTACACAGACTGCTTCAAGATTTTTGGTTAATCAAATACATTTTTATAATATGGTACTACACTTTATGATACAAGAAATTTCTTGAAATTTGGTTCTTCACCACTTTGAGTTCCAACAGGCAACAAAATGAAACATAAGTGAGCAATATATCAATTATATCAAAGGTTATCTATACATGTGACGTATTTGAAACTATACTACTCAGACCACAAATGTCAAATTGTAGACTATTAACATACAAGCATTCAAGAAAGGATTCAGATCATAGAACATAAAAGAATGCTTAAAGAGAAAAACATTTATGCTTTTAAAAGGAAACCAGCATCTGAGGAATGGCTACTAGTTCTTCAGCAAAATGGGTCCGAATACAAATGGGCCAAATTTTATGATATTATTTTACAATATCTTATTTTTTGCTGTCCAGTGAAAGAAATTAATAAAGTAGTAACTCACAAGCAAAATGTAAAATACACCAGACTGGCTCTTCCAGCTTACATGATTAAACTCAGGCAAAATATTGAGGATCTAGGTGTGCTACATAAGTAAAATAAATTGTAAATATTTTAGGATGAGTACAATCAAGCTAAAAAACAATTTCAGGAACAGCTCTCAAATTTAAGAAAACAGATCCTAGATAAGGAAATAGCTCAGTCAACAAACACATGGAAGGCTTCATGGAATATAATAAATAGACATCGCAAAGCCACCCCTAAGTTAGATGCTCATATTGACAGAATCCAACATGAAGGAAACCATATTAATGATCCATATAAAATCTGCAGTAAATTTAAGGAATATTTTACACCTTCAACTTTGAATCCAGTTAATAACACAGGTCTGACTTGGATGGTAAAGCCTTACCCTAGGCTGGAAACTGCTTTTAAATTTAAGGAGATGAGTGTGGAAGAAATAGGAAAAATAATAAATAACTTAAAGAATAAGACCTCATCTGGCTGCAATAAGGAATTAGTTGGAATAATTACCCACATGATCAACAGTAGTATCAGGGAGCACACATTTCCAAATTTATTGAAGAAAAGTACAGTTAAGCCTGTGCATTAAAAGGATCGAAAGAAGAGATATCAAACTTCGGGCCCATATCACTAATACCAATTTTTGGTAACATATTTGAAACTGATTTGTTGACACAACTTATTGATTATTTCACAATGAATAATTTACTAGCAGAAACACAGCTTGGCTTCAGAAAGAATCACAGTACCATTACGGCAATTACCAAATTTCTCTACAAGGAGTATGATGCCCTGGATGAGGGAATGCAGACAGCAGGGATATTTCTAGACCTTACTAAAGCATTTGACTCAGTGAACCATGAGGTACTACTAGGCAAAATGGAAACATAATATAAATGCCACATCCATACAAGTACTGATCACTTATCTAACCAATCATAAGCAGTGTACAACGCTGAGTTATGAAATTAATGATCAGTTCAACCATTTCCAATCCAGCTATGAAACAATAAAACAAGGTGTACCTCAGGAATCCGTATTGGGCCTTTCCTTTTCGTGATCTACATTAATGATTTAGAGGCACCTCTGCACTCCCAATTAGTAAGTTATGCAGATGATACCTCACTTTTGTTCTTTTGCAAACAAACTAATGACTTGACATTGGCTGCAACTGATGGCTTAAGTCAAATAACTACTTACTTCCACGATCAAGGTCTAAAAGTCAATATTAGCAAATCCCAGCTATTACTATTTAAACCTGGCAATTCATACCAAACCTGTATTGATAATATAAGCGGCTTCAAAAAAGTAGACACTGACAAATGTAAATTTCTGGGGATACACCTAGATGAAAATCTTAGATGTGTAGACCGTATCAATTTTGTACGCAATGAAATCAGCAGTTCACTGGACTTAACTAGCAAACTATGAAAATTAGTTTCTGAACAAACATTAAAAACTGCTTATTATGGGACAATATTTGCATATATTAATTGTGGAATAGAGTTATGGAGATGTGCTGCTGATAGACACATGAACAGAATCCTAAAACTGCAGAAAAGAGCAATCAGGACAGTGCATCGACTAGGATACAAGGATTCATGTAGGGAAACCTTTGTACAACATAAATATCTAACAGTATATTCCTTGTATCTGTACAAATTAATAACATTCTTTGTGGACCACAAAAATAATGAAACTAAGTGCTCTGATGTGCATACCCATAACATAAGACATAAAGATTGCTTCTTCAGAAACAGAACTAAACTAAAGACAACAGATCATAGTCCTTGGATTAATGGCCAGATATGGTTTAACAAACTGCCAAGTGCTGTAAGATGCCACAGAGGTAAAGTATTCAAAATGGAATTAAAATCATTCTTAACTCTCAAATGTTTGTACTCACTGAATGAATACTGATATTAAAATGTAGCTATTCTTAAATGTAGGCCTAACTCTTCTATCTATATGATATACTATTCTGAGGTAATTGTAATATATATTATTTTTGTAACAACATGCTGTAAATTCCAATACCTATACTATGTAACAACTGTATGTTGCATTATGAAGTACTGTACCATATATTGCCAAGTGCATCACCCATTAGTGGCTTCTTGTAGGTACATGTGGATTGCAAATTCCTACTGTTTGTACAAAAATTGTATAAAAATACTATGATGTTTGCAAAAGTCACCAGTTGGTGACTATATGCAAAAAAAGATAACAAATAAATAAAAAAATCTATACATAATACATGTTTGAATCATCCTTATCAAAAACCATCAGTATATCAAGTTCAAAACTGTATACTTGCTTTCAAATTAGCAAAATTGTATCATCAATTATATCAATGATAATCTATACATATGACATCTTTGAAACTACGGTTATACATATATACATAATACATGTTTAAATCATCCTTATCAAAAACTACCAGTACATCAAGTTGAAAACTGTATGCTTACTCTCAAATTAGCAAAAGTGTATCATCAATTATATCAAAGATTATCTATACATGTAACATCTTTGAAACTCAGTATATTTAACAATGCAGAAATGCTGGCTTGTTTCCCGGATCCTCCTATACAATAGGCTTTAGTCATAAAGACAATAACTGACACGGCAAATGAGAAGCGTCTCAGCAATAGAGACATATGCATGTGGACACAGGGAAAGACAGCTTGGTACTCTGGTGATAAGTAAGAAATGAAACTGAAGATTCAGAGTGTTGGAGCTGAAGGAGAAAAGATGACACACCTCTAAGACAGGAAACCCCCCTACCCAGGACCCTCACTGTTCAAGTACTTCATTGTGGTGCCAGAGGGAGACGTGTGTTTGGCATTCCCTACAAAACAGACTTGCCACAGCTTCACCTTCCCATCCCCGAAAATTAACCCTAACACTCCCTATTAAATGATCGATGAAGGGTAAACAATAGCATTCTGCTAGACAGAGTAACTGAAATATTTAACTTTGTATTAATTGATAAAAGTATCCAATGCTAGATATAACCAGCTAACTTACAAGCAGTTCCTCTGATATCTGGTTCAGATCAAACATAATTAATACATAAACATGAAAATATAGAAATAAGGTACACAAATATCATACCAATTTTCAGATCAATAAATAAACAATGTGGAATCCCTCTTTGGGCTGATCATTCAAGTGTGAAAAATGTTCTCATTTTGAAAAGAAGTCTCTCATGCATAATTAGGTAAGATAAACTTATTTAATTTTTAAAAAAATGAATAGTGTGTTTACCAAAAGAAACAACATCTGACGAATATCACATTGTCAGAATTAGCAACATGTGTCTCTTAGTATTCATAAACTTTCATTTAATTGCTAGACATCTTAAAGTCAGGTGTGAAAAGCTACAAAGAAAAATTATATAACATTTTTTTTAAAAAAATTGCGATGATCAAACCATAATCTATAATATTCCAGCATAACATGGACATGAGTCATCACCTCATCTCACCCTATTGAATTTGTTATGTTTTTGTTTCACTTATGAATATGTATCATTTCTGGCCAGTACTTTCTTTCAGGAGGCAGGTCTGAGAGATACAAATCAAGTTACAGAATTCTGGTCCATGCATCACATATGTTCTCCTTCCAATTGACAAGGCATGTGTAAAGTATGAGTAAAAGTCCAATGACATATTTCACGTAAGAAAATCAACTCCAAGTAATAGTGTATATAGCAGGGGTAAAAGGTACTTCAAGCAAAAGAGCATGTAAATAAACAGCCATAGGTTTGAGAATGCGTAGACAATAAATGAGTATTGGAAATTATATTACATGTAACAGTACATCAGCGGTTGTCTAAGTTAAAGTGGATCAAGTGAAATGGATGATTACAGTGTGCATCATATCACTCGGCCAGTATTTTCTTTCAGGAGGCAGGTCTGAGAGATACAAAATCAAGTTACAGAATTCTTGCCCACGTATCACCTATGTTCTCCTTCCAGTCGACAAGGTATATTTAAAGTATAAGTTCAATGACATATTTCATGTAAGCAAATCAACTTCAAGTAATAGTGTGTATAGTAGAGGTAAAAGGTACTTCAAGCAGAAGAGTGTGTAAATAAACAGCCATAAGTTTGAGAATGTGTAGCCAATAAATGAGTATTGGAAATTATATTACATGTAACAGTACATCAGCAGTTGCCTAAGTTAAAATGGATCAAGTTAAGCAGATTATTACAGTGTGCATCATATCACTTGTATGAGATATTCCTTAGTCAAAGAAATTAAACTTCAGCAAAAAACAGAGTGCCCCAATATCATATCCTAACCTACCTCAACATCCATTACATTCATATACACATCATAATCATCATCAAACCAAAATTGCAAATATCAATGTATAATCCACTTCATTTGCAAATCTGCTACCACAACATCATCATCTCTCATAGACTTACAGAATTTCAATAATTTCTACGGTAACATACGTAGTTATCATCCACTTATCTCCATAAGAAAAACATCCCTAGTCATAATCCAACATCAGTTCATTTCAAAAATAAGTTCTCCTGTCTTACATTTCATAGGCATGGCTTACAAAATCAGCATAAAATCTTACCACAAAAATCCTTCTTACTCTGTTACATTTTACTGGTACACAGTGGCAAACTACTACATGTTGAATCTTAATAAGAAAAATGGATATCATTTTTGAAAACACTGGTTACTAAAAAATGAAATGTATGTTGTTTACTTTTCTCACAATGTAAGTTAAGTGACTTGTCAAGATATAGTCTTGTGTCTTACATGTTGCACCCTGTATACCCTAGGATAGTAGAAGAAACCTAACTGTTCTTACTATCTATATAGGATAGTAGAAGAGGAGTGATTCCAGAAAATAAATATGAAGTCACTGGCTGGGGCAAGGCACCAATGCCACATGGTGTCTCTGTGGAAGTACCACAGATCCCCTACCTGTTAAATTTCACCGCAAAATTACTGAAAAAATGTTTCTGAGAGGATTTTCACCCCCAGATTTTATCTTGATTATACAGTGCACAGAATGTAGTCGCAACTATCTCAACTCCACAGACCACTTTTTAATTCATAATTCATGATGGATATAAGAATTCAAAAAAAAAAAATGTTCAGATATTCAGTGATAACAGAAATGAGAATAAATTTCACTTCCACTGGGTTAAAGTACTCACCATAGAGTTTGCTAAAGTGTACAGGATGATCTTGACTGTGTAATGTAAGATGCATTTCAAATAAATTTCTGATGGTGTGTCAAATATCAAAGAACAAATATCATGATGCTAAATGGGTAATTAAGGTTGTCTGTACAATTCTAGCTTTGTAACATTCCGAAGTCCAAATAACTTTTTGGATTTTGGATTTACAAGTCTGTATGCATTTGAATGTGGGTTTTCAACAATTTCAAATGGTCCTACATAAATATCAAAGAATTTTTTAATTTCATTATTTAGAGCTTTAGATTTGGTGTAACTTTTTATCAAAACTAGATCTCCAACTTTGAATTCTGTGTTTTTTATGTGTTTGTCACACCATTTCTTTCTCTTTTCATAATAGTCATTCACGGTTCTTCTAACTACTTCCTCTATTTCCGCTGCTGTTATGTTTTTACAGGCTGTAAACTCTATAAGTACTTTAATTAAGTAAGGTGGCTTTTGATCAAACATGATCTCGTAAGGAGAGTATGCTGTGGTAGTATGTTGTAAGCTATTCATAATATCTTCAAAATCATTAATATAATTTTACCAGTTAGTACGTTCTTTATGACAGTAAGTTCTACATAATCTTCCAATTTCCCTCACGTAACACTCAGTCGGGTTACATTTTAGTAAATAATAAGAAATTAGGATATGTCTGATATTATATTCTTCTACAAATTCTTTCCAAAACTTTGAAGTAAACTGATTCCCATTGTCTGATAAAATTGGTTTGGTATACCCACTTTAATAAAGTAGTCTTTCACAAATTTGGTTGCTATTTTCTTGCTAGTTGCTTTCTTTACAGGATAAAATTTTACATATTTTGAAAATAAATCTACAATAACAAAAATATACTGAAACCCTCCTTTAGCTCTTGGAAGATGGCCATACAAATCTATTCCCACTAAATCCAACTGTTCATGAGTTATCACATTTTGTAAAAGACCCTTGTTGGTTTTGTTATTAACTTTTGTTCTTTGACATTGATCACAACTGGTAAGTAAAGTCCTAACCCCCCTAGACATGTTATTAAAATATACAAATTCTTGGATTTTTTGAATACATTGCAATGCACCACACTATCCATAACTTTCATGTGTATATTTTATCAAAGTACTGATGTGAGAATCTGGCCAGCAAACTTTCCATACATCACTGTCTTGGTTGTGTCTATAAAACAGAATGCCTTTGAAGACTTGGTAGTACATTTGTACCTTCTCATGACCTTTCTTCCCTAAATAACTTTTAACAAGCTTCCAATGATCATCACAATTTTGGTATCTTCTCAATTGATTACAGATTTTCCTAATTTCATTTTCTTCTTTCACATCTTTAAAGTACATAATTATGAAATTCTTTCCTTCACTATCATTTTCATTATCATTTACATTTCCCACTGGCATTCTTGACAGAGCATCAGCCATTACATTTTCCTTTCCTTTTATGAAATGAACTGTATATCTAAACTGTTGTAAGAACATTGACTACCTGGTAATCTTCCCATGATACAATTTACATTCCTGTATGTAAGTTAATGCTTTATGATCTGTATAGACTTTGACTTCATGCCCAAACAAATAATTTTTAAATTTTTTGAAATACTATTGCCAAAAGTTCCTTTTCTGTAATCATATAATTTCTCTCTTTTCTTTTTTTTTTTTTGTACGGTTCTACTCAAAAACATTATAGAATGATGTTCTATTTCCCTATTGATTTCCTTTTCTTGGAACAAATGCACCCCCACACCATAATCACAACTGTCGGTCATCAAGCAAAATGGTAATGATAAATCAGGCCTATAAAGGATTTCACTTTCTATCAACTCTTTCTTAATTTCCTCAAAAGGTAGCTGACATTCGTCAGACCAATCCCACACTGCATTTTTTCTTAATAGGTTATTTAAACATGGTGCATTAAGTGCCTGTGTTTGCACATATTTACGATAAAAGTTCACTAATCCAAAATATGACTTCAAATCTTTTTTATTCCTAGGTTTTGGGAATTTTGCGATGGCCCCAATCTTTTCTCTATCAGGCAAAATCCCTTTTTCACTTACGAGGTACTGGCAGAAGTGAGGCTATGAGGACGGGGCGTGAGTTGCGCTTGGGTAGCTCAGATGGTAGAGCACTTGCCCGCGAAACACAAATGTCCTGAGTTTGAGTCTCAGTCCAGCACACAGTTTTAATCTGCCAGGAAGTTTCATATCAGCGTACACTCCGATGCAGAGTGAAAATCTCATTCTGGAAACACCATTTCTACTTGCCTCACTCTGCCAGGCTCCGAAAGAGGCAGGCCTTAGTTTCCCAGACCATTCCTTCTGTTATCAAAATTGTTAACATTATTTCCTTGGCCTTGTCCCCACTGCCTATTTCTTGGTTCAAAATTTCTGTTCTCTGACCTCTGCCTGTCATTTCTTTCCCCATTTCTTGTCATCATTTCTGAATCCACTGTTCCCTTGGTACACTCCCATATAATTTTAATTTCTAAAATTTACCCTCCTATCCCTATGTTCAAAATGATCATTGAAAGCTCTGTTGTTTCTATTTCTACTGTCAACTTGCCTTTCAATATATTTTTCATTTCTTTCCCAGGCTAAGTCTAATTTGTCAACATATCTCAAAAGTTCCTCATTAGTGCCGTCAGGCCCATAGATCAGACTCCACTGTACTGTTTGTGGCAAACATCTTTTGAAAGCATCAATTTGAATCATCTCATCTAATGGCTTATCTAAATGCACTAATGTTTTTTAACTGCTGTTCGCAAAATGTTTTCATTCGACCACTTCCTTGCTTGAAATTTGGACCATTTAAGCATTCGGACTTGTTCTGGCTTGTCTAGTGCCTGACCAAACTTTATTCAAAAAAGCACATTAAATTATCACTCAGGCTGCTTTCAAAATGGTCTTTAATGTGAAACAAAGTCGACAGGATGTATATTCCCTTCCCCTGAAAAGGTTTTGATATTAATATTATTCCAAAATTGATTGTAATTGCTGAAAGATTTTATAGTAACAGTATCCTCAGTTTCCTGAATTTTTGAATTGAAATTTGCCCTAAACATGTACCTACATCTTCTTTTAGTTCTGTAAAATTGTATATTTATATCTGTCTCAAAAATTTTTTTCACTATATCTTTGTTTAACTTTTTTAAATGTTGAAATTCTGAGGTTGCAAATTTTTCAAAACTATCATCTTTTCTTTCTACAGAATCTAACCTTTCTTAAAAATTCTGCTGTTCTTGTTTCAAAGTAGAAATTTCTCCCTCTATAACTGACACATTTTTGGTAATTTTGTCTACTTGTACCCAACATTTTTCTAGGCTACTTTTTGTTTCACATATTTGGTTCCCATGTCCATCTAATTTCTTTTCAGTAGAGTCAAGTTTTTGATCAAGAGAAATTTTATGTTCATCAATCAACTTTTTCTGTTCCTCCATTAGTTGAACTAATCTATCGAAAACAGACACACTTGACGCGAACCCTCGAAAAGGTGAACATTTACTTACATTATTCATCATTGTGGTCACTGTTCTCTCCAGTTCCATTGTTTCAATTAACTACATTACCTTCATCATGGGTTAATGAGCAAATACTTGTGTGATTATCATTTATTTCCTCCCCACTAACATTTGCACCATTCTCATTATTTATGTCAACCTCCCTGTTGTCTTCCATATTAACAAAGCTATCAAAAAAAATTCAAACAAGTAACAAAAGAATCAAATAAAATTTGTACTTACAGTACTTTTCTTCTATGCTTTTTAATTATTTCAGTTACCTCATTTTTGGTGTTTATCGTTATGTTCTTCATATTGTAGTGCTGCTGATTACCATCTCATTGTTTTCCTCACGCAACCCTCAAATACAGTATAGAATTACAAACTTTTTCAGAAACAATATGTAAGATTAATTTACAGAATCATGACATATCCCAGCTCCATTCACCACATGTGAAATTATTATTAAAAATTCTTATAATTATGCAGCGTGTACTCATCCAACTGCTTTTTATCTGCTGCTGCCACAAGCACTGTGTTCCTTCATGTCCATTGTAACTTGGTTTTCACACCAAGAATGACCAATACAAACATTATGTTTCAGAACCTTTTTCTATACCATGTCATAATTATTATGTTACTTTGACAAAACTCAAAAATATTGACATGCTTACAACACTGAAGAACATATCACTTAAGCAATTACATGCTTCTTGCACAACATCTCATAAGACACTGCTGACCAATGCCAACATGGCTGCCCCTTTATATATAAATCCGAACAATCCTTCATATTGTTATAAAGGTTTTTTTTTTAATAAAATTACAATTAAAACTGTTGCCTCAAGATTAATGACATATTTCAACAGTTGCACTAGCTCTTATAGAGCAAATACAATTATCAGTTTTCAAGCATTTAACTTTTTAGGACTGTGCAAATACTCAATATGAAATATTAACAATACCTTTACTATTTTTATAAAATGCAAAACACACATGGTTCAGAAAATGTTCCTACCAATGTATATGTTTCCAAGTCTCCCACTGAATGTGGCAAAATAGGTCTTTTATTTATTACTGACAAAACACCTAAAGAACTGCCTATGTTTATATGCCACTTATAACATTTTTGTTAATTACATTTTTAATTTTCTAATCAATTTTGATTCTTTCAGTTGGTTTTTCGTTTAAATACCACAGACTTTAATTTAGATACTGTTTTAACACAAATCCATCTCAGTTTCAAAGAAATTACTTTGACCAATGTACTCGATCATTTGTTCCAGATTTCACCCAATTAATTCTAAATATTCCAACCAATTACATGACTTATATACTTAAATACAATTATAATATAGTAAAAAGTTTCATTGTAACAATTTTATAAGTATAAGTTTACCTATAGCACCATCTTTTGTTTACATCAGTGATTCCTGTTTATTTCAAATTGGCTCAAAAAATACGTGTTTGAAATGAGTTTCAATGGACTGCTATGTCTCAGATGGAATGCACTATAATGTCAAAACTGTTTAAAATTCTTTCAGTCTTAAATGATATGCCTCCAGAATAAGGCATTAGGCCACTGATCTATGTTCCTTTTCATGCACCTCTGGGGTGGTCCAAACTCCACAGTCTCACAAATCTGTTGGCCTTTATTCCATATGCTGAAGGCATGTTGTTTGTGACTGGAAGAGTTTTAAGGTGTTTTAATATTAAGAGTGTGTTCCATCCAACTTCCAAGATTAGAGCACTACTCAGCTCTGTGATAGATGATTTGGGGCTTCGGAAGCCCTAGCACTTATAAAATTCCACGTCAGTGTGGGAAGGCTTACATCAACCATTCCAGTCACACAGTTTAGGACAGGTGTGTGGAACATCATCTTCATATGAGGTTACAACAGCTGTAAAAATTGGCAGTAGCAGAACATTGCCTCAATGAGGGAATGGGATGAAATTTGATGAAAATGTGATGATTGTCAGCACTTTTGGTTTTTGGAACAGTGTTTATAAAGAGGCAATTGAAATTAGTAGGGTCAATGGTTTTCCTCTTACCAGGATGTGGAACCCTGTACTATCCTGCATCAAAATGGAATGTTCTTTGGTATGGCAAGTCCAAGTGTTTGAAAGTAGTCTTTGAGTGCAATACTTCATTGCTGCCACTGTTCTGCTAAGGGCGGCATGGAGGACAGCAACAGTGATGAGCAGCGTGTGTGCCATGTATGGTGTGAAGACCTACATAGGATGACAATTTGCAGCCTTAGTGTCAGTGGGACTAAGCAGCTATAGTGAGTGACAGTCTACTGTATCTGGTGCAGTTCCACTTATTTACTATCAGCACCAATAACTGTTTCTGAAGAATGTCCATTTCACATTGTGGACTTTTGAGCTGTTTGTTGATGTTTGGTTGCTGCTGTAATCTTACCCTCTCACACATCACAATTAAAATTCTCTGTCTCTGCACAAGTTTCGAAAGCTTTAAGGGGCATTAGATATACAAAAGAAATACTTTTTACTTATCTTCACTTTTTCTTGTTGTGTCTAGGGGTACATTCTTGTGGATGAAATTTTGGTTTAACATTGTAGATTCCTGATGACTAAGCAGCTGATCAAGATTTGCCTGTATTATTCTTGAATTTTATTCTTTTTCTCATATTTTTCAATATCACACCATCTTTATAGTTTCCACTTCTATCACACCAATAATTACATGTCTGATTCCATCAGAGGCACGCCCACTACTTCTCACATTCTGTGGTACTCAGAATATTCCAAATGGTTTACAAAGCAAAAGAGTTTACAAACTTTCTTGACAAAAGAAGAATCTTCCCTAAAATATATCATTATGTTGTAAATGAGTCCAGAAATAAATTTTATAATTATTGTCAGATTGTGCAACTAATAATAGAAATTTTATGTATGCTAGATATTTCGTAATTTCAAATATCTATTTAAAAAAAAAGTGTGGTTTTAACTGTGCGTACAGAGTACTAACAAACTGATTTCTTTTTAGATATTTTAGCCCCAAACATAACACAGTGTATACAAAATCATATGAAATTCTTTTAGTAAAGTGGCTGAGATAATGTTCACCTATACAAGAATCGATATATAAATTGTATCGGTTATTCCTATTAAAAAAAGGTAATGTTAGAAAAGGGTGTCCGATTACTATATACCCCCTCACAAAATTTGGAAACAGTATGTTCACAATATTTTGTGACAGACTATAAGGTTTGCCAAACAGTGAACAAAATGATGCCCAAGATAGCATATAGATGTGTAGAAATATCTGATACATAACATATTACGGAAAACATACGAAAAATATCTACTATACAAGTCATAATCTATACATGTATCAGGATATGGTATTCAGATTTTCAGATCTGTGGAACATACTGTCACAAGACAACTAATACAAGGTCAAAACTACAACATTGCAACACTAAACTATAGAAATAAATACAGAGATAATGTAAATTACTAGAATTACAATTTGTAAGTTTACATCCATAAAATCACTCTTTCAAAATCTTAAAAGAGAAGAGAAAAAATTTCAGAACCTAAGTGTACGACAAGTGAGCTGACAAAAAACTCACGAGGACGGGTACAGAGGAGAAGAACAAATTCAACCATGAGTAGGAATCAATCAACCACATAAACCAGAGAATTCAGGGATATGTTGACTCATGAAAGAACAAAATAATGGAAAAATATTAGGGCCTAAGTTTATGATGCGGGGACCGATCCATGAATCCAAACCACACTGGGTACAAACCAGCAAAAAACTTTCATCACAACAAAATGAATAGAGCTCATAACCATATCAATAAGTCCAAATATATTCAAAGAGTAATTGTAAGAAGCATCTAGCCTCAATCAGTGGTTGTACACTCTCCTTGAGACACACATGCACACAATCGCGATGACCAGGGGTGCTCAAAACTTTTTTCTCGGCTGTGTTTCTCAGGTCACACCAGAATTCTGACAGTGTTCCATCACTGATATATTCAAACTAGAAACCTGTGACATGCGTTGGCCCAGTGATTTACCCTTTCGACTTGCTAAGATAACCCTCAAGTGGTGATATTGCTGTTGTGAGGGTTGCTTTAAAATACTGTCTGAAATCGTTTAACTTTTCAGGTGTCTAAGCAGTTAACTGCCATGACAAACTGTATTGTCACTATTAACATAATTTTGTGTGGAGGCCAAACCTAACATTGCAAACAACAATTCTGGTTTCTCAGGCAAGAATTTCAGAATTAGTACTTTCATTCATGATGTGGCAACTGTGTTGGTTTCGATGGCACAATGTTTGTCATATTTGTAGTCTGTACCACTGCTTGTGAGATTACTCAATGTCACTGCATGTTGCAGTTTGGGTTTGTAGGTCACTATTCTGCTTTTGCAGATATTCTTGTTGTCATAAAAGATCTCTCTCCATTTGAACCTGTTTGAAGACATGATGCAAAGTCATTGTTTAACATTGTTCATTAACTGCGTGTCTACCATTGCTTTGTATTCCAGGGGAAAATTGTTTATAGAATTTTTCCATTGTACACACAGTAGCAATTCATTACTGCTCCAGCAATCAAATAATCTGTTTTTATTTTCAGGATTTGAAAATACACTTTGACAATGGTAAGTAAAAAATTGCACTTTCAAATAAACCAAGAGAAGACATAAACATAAGCGAAGTTAAGCCAGTAGGCGAAAGAACAACATATATATTTTTAATTGTTGTCACAAGGCAATGCTTCTCACATCAGCCAAACTTAATTAAATAAATTAGAAAAGAAACCTGCTACTTTGAAAAAATTTGCTCCCTCTTCAGTTATACTAGATGTCTGCCGTTTACATGTTAGTGGGAACTTTATATTTACTAGATTAAATACCATTTCAAAAATTATTGTTATCTACATCTGTAAGTACCAAATCGTAATTACACCTACTTGTCTTGTAGCTTTACTGTGAACACTCTTACTTGCAGTGTAGCTAACAAAACAGAACACAGGCACAAACTATTGTATTTCTTTTTATTAAAAAGAAGCAGCACAATAAATTTTATTGAAAGGAAATAAATATGAATATGTATCTATTATGTAGAATTAAAATCATACAGAAGATCTGATCATTCTTGTAGCTTAAGCTCAAGGTAGCTGTAACTACATCTTAGATGAACCTCTGTTACTTTTAGAAGTGTATTATGTAATAACCAAATAAATGAAAATCATTATCCACACAACACATTATCTCCCCACAAACTAACTATATAGAAGATTTTATCAAATACCCTATGTGACATGTCCTATAATTGGCTGGATAAGCCAGCCAAAGGATCAGAGGAATGGAAGTGTATACCATGTCCAACAGGAACATGCTTGTTAAAGCACTGTGTTGTTTAAACCGATCTTCATATTCATCATAACTTTTTTTAGTGTTCTTTAATGAAATCTGAGTGCTTTGCATACCACATTAGATATCAAAAACTATCTTAGATATAGCAGCCACTGAAATGTAACACAGTTGCTAACATAGCTGTCTCCAGTATGCCCACCAAACAAAACAATTCTATATGAATATCAAGCTGAAAATTAGGTGTACTGATAAGGTAAGGAATGAAGAGGTTCTGTGCAGAATCGAAGAAGAAAGAAAAATGTGGAAAACACTGTCAAGGATAAGGGACAGGATGATAGGACATCTGTTAAGACATCAGGGACTGACTTCCATGGTACTAGAGGGAACTGTAGAGATCAAAAAATGTAGAGGAAGACAGAGATTGAAATACATCCAGCAGATAATTGAGGATGTAGGTTGTAAGTGCTACTCTGAGATGAAGAGGTTGGCACAGGAGAGAAATTCATGCATCAAACCAGTTGGAAGACTGGACTGTTTACTTTAACACAAAAAATAAATAAATAATGCCATATTTATTCTTGTTCTCTTGCATTCCATTCTGTTCTGTCCCATCCTATGTGAACATTTGTCAACAGGTTGAACTGGATGATAGTGAACACTACCAAATCATCTGCAAATATGTGTTCGCTTGCGCTCACTTGCACTTTTCCCAGCATAAATGATGCTTTACATAAACTTTCAAGCTTGGTGAAATGTTCTCATTAACCTTATCACTGCATGTAAGCATACTGTGTCCCTTGTTTTCCATAGTGCCCTTGAAGTCTGTGATGATGTTAAGTACCATCAGTGTGTCCTTAAGAGTACAATTATGATATTTTGAATACATGTCAGTCATGTTGGTAACTGATGCTTCTTCAGATGATGATGATGAAACCAACTGAATATCATGATTTTCATTCACAAAAGTACTCAAGGGATGTGATCTGCATTCCCAACCTAACTGAGTGGAGGCACTATGACCAGTGTAGGGAATAAAATATCATTGTACAATGCATATTCACAATGCACCCTATTTAACATGCTTTATGAAATGCTATTCCTGGATTTGTACTGTGATCATACAACTGCCCTTAAGGCGTTTTTAGTGCACATATGGTGTACAGTGTAAGAATTCTTACTGTCTGTTACAGTAGGTTAGGTATATGTTATGCTACTGCAAATTATTTTGTGTTACTTTAATACTATTAAGGGTATTCAGAGGAACTACTGAAGGCTAGAATGAGATTCCTGTCACAAGGTTTAAAACATTTTGCCACTCTGTAAAGTATTTGCTTATGATACTCAGTTGAAGTCAGTGGTATTTTTTTTTCCCCATAGCAGTATAAAAGATTCCCCACATATATAAATAAGTGACTCAAGAGCTATTCAGTTGAATAAATGAAATTAGAATCAAATTTGATTGATCAGATGAAGGGGGTGAAGGCTGGGCGTGAAGCAAGTATGTTAAATCACTTTTAACCTTCCTGGCTGCCATGTCAGCTGGCATAATTGCGATATAGTAAAATATTGCCACAATAGGCCTCTTGTGTGGCAGAGGTGGTGGCCGAGGATGCATGTGCAAGTTTTTTGCATGTGGGAACACAACTTTAGTCCACTTTCACACACACACACACACACACACACACACACACACACACACACACACAGAGCTAAAGTGACACTACAGCTTGTGAGATTCTGCAGTGCCACATGAGCTACAATTCACACAGAACTGCACAGTGTTCAGTATGGCATCAGTGAGTGTCACCTGAGATGTTTCAGGCAGGTGTTACTGCAGTAGTGGAGACTACAGTGTAAGGGCTGAGCCAAAAGTTAAATACAAAGGAAGAAAATGCAAATGTTGGATATAAAAAGGGATTTCACACAAATATTAAATGGGGGCCACAGATACACTTAAAAAGGAGTTAACATTCAAAGACAAAAATTTGTCACTAACCATTTTTAAATCACAACAATAAATTATGAGTATTTGTTAGTTGTGTACCGAGATCCATTCAGTACTTCTTATTTTTGCTTTCACAATGGCTACATAAAGCCCAGAGATGTTTTCATACACATTGTTCACTGGATCAAAATGGTTAAAATGGCTCTGAGCACTATGGGACTCAACATCTGAGGTCATCTGTCCCCTAGACTTAGAACTACTTAAACCTAACTAACCTAAGGACAGCACACACTTCCATGCCCGAGGCAGGATTCGAACCTGCGACCGTAGCAGCAGCTCGGTTCTGGACTGAAGCACCTAGAACTGCTCGGCCACAACAGCCAGTGTTCACTGTATCAATCAGGGTTTCACACTCAGACTTTGGTCTTTGTAACATTCATTTTTTTTTATTCCATAAGCTTGAAAGTTCCTCATATAGTCCTATGAATTTAATGATCACTTTTCAGTTGTGTTATCTGCACAGAAAAACAAAATATGATGAAACACAATTCACGAATGAATATGAGATTTAGTAATGAAGTAGCAGTGAAATGATGCTGTTCAGTAGTAGTGGAAGGAAAGTGGATTCGCAAAGTACAAATGAGTTAAACTTTTTGTGGCGAGACAAACTGGTTGTTCATATGTACAGTTGCACTGCCCCTTTAGTTGTGTGTGTTAACCCAGCTTTAGTCATATTCCATGGTTCCTACAGAGTGTTGTCTCTGGTTCATAGAAAAATGTCCAGAGTATACATTTAATTTAATATAAATGCGGTAGAATTGAATGGCATAATATTACAAATGAATTACAGTGTTAATCTTATTTATAAGACAACCTATTACATTGTCTTTAAGAATCTCTCTGTAGAATAGAAAAGTTACCCAACAGAAAATTTTTTAATTCTGTCTTAAATTCTACTTCATTATGTACAAGACATTTAATATGAGGACAAGGTTAAACTAATTACACCCTGCAAAGAGTTGTTTAAGCATTTGCCCATATATTGCAACATGCAGTGTGTTACCTTATAACCCAGGAAGGCGATCCAGACATGGATCAAATCCTGGTGATGCATTAAAGACCACAGCTGGTGCATTGCCCAGTCTGAGTGCGTTTGTAGGTAGTTTCCCCTATTCATTTAGGCAAATAGCAGGCTGGTCGCCATTTCTGGCTCAGAAAACATGACATACAAACAGTTACAATATGATCACCCACAGAACAAAGATTACACAATTCTCAGACAGTTGGTACATACATGACTTACCTCCCTTAGGTAAGTGATGACTGTGGCAATGGGAAGCTCATTTGACCACAAAGTTAAATAAAATAAATTTTTCAAAACTTAAGTACAGTGGAACCCATACTAGATGGGATAAACACTAATGGAAAGAAAGAAAAGAGGCATTTGAATGGCCATTCTTCGCATTCTCCATAGATGAATGGAATGGGAAGAAGCCCTAATAACTGATACATGGGGAAATAGCCTCTGCCATACACTTCAAGTACTTTGCAGAGTATGGGTCTACCAGATACATTCCAATGATTCCCAATCTCTATGAGGCTCTTTGCAGATGATACCACCATATATATAAAAGTTGTAACATCAGAAAATTTTAACAAAATGCAGGAAGAGCTGCAGAGGACAGACACCTAGTGCAGGGACTGGCAGTTGACCCTTTGCAGAAACTAATGTAATGTACTGTGCAGGAGAAAGCAGAAAGATTCCATATTTTTTTATTACACCATTAAAAATCAATAAATAGAAACAGTAACAATAATAAAATATTCAGGAGTATGCATCTTGAGTGACATTAGGTGAAACAACCACATGGAAATATTCATAGGAAAAGCAGAAGTCACTTTGAAATTCATTGGAAGGAATCTAAGTATAACCTACTCTTGAGTATTTCTCACCACTCAGTGATTCTTTCCAATTAGGATTAATAACAGAGAGAGAGAAAAAATCCAAAGAAGAGTGGCACATTTTATTATGGATTTGTTTAGTAAATATGAGAGCATAATGGAAATTGTCATCAAAATCCAGTTACTCTATTTTAGTTCCTTGCATTCATAAGTTATGGAATAGCCCTGACAGGAAAATCAGAGAAATCAGAGATCATGCAAAATCTTATTAACTTTTCATTATATTACCATATTTACCAGTACAAGTGCGCCATCAGTAGCTGTGCCCCTGCCAAATCTGGCTGAAAAGTGAGTGTTGAGCGTAGAGTATGTCTTCCTCATCAGGTTTATGCTTCAAAACACTTTCACTGCATTTTTATATTATATAACCTACTGTTTACAGGCACCCTGAACCTCATTGACTATTACTTATACACAGATAAAGGGTAAGCCACATATTACACTCGATTGATATCCTACAATGATGATCGTTTGAGTGCAGTAATTTGTCACTGAAGTTATCCAAAAGTTTTCATGTGGCAAGTAAACCATTAACAAATTACCCAACTATACAGACCTTTAAGTATAACAGTCATAGCAAAAGACAATATGCACAGTAAATATTATTTGGAAATAACACAATTTACTGTCTGATCCTATTATAAGTGAAGGCTAACACAGTTCCTGAAACTAATTACAAGTTCACAATCAAACGTTTAAATACAGTCACTATATTACCAAAAGACATCATGACTGCTAAATTTAGATGAAACTTGACACATTGCATGAGTTGTAATTTCTGATAATTCATCTGCAGTACATTTTTAGCCACAGATCTTGATCATTTCATCACCTGCAGAAGACTAATCGAAATGGATCCAGTAGCCTCTCTTTTCTAGGATTACAGTAGCTGGTAATACTTTCAGTTATTATTGTTTGCTGTCTTTTTACAATTACTGTTAAAGATTTGTGGTTCTGAGCAAAATTAAAGTAAAAGAAGAGCCTCCTAAATGCGTACTTCTAGATATAACAGCAATTTCCATAGAATTGTGCTGTCCAGTTTGCCAAAATATGGTGTTCTACGTCAGTAACAATGTTTTAGGCCCTTCTGGGATGGAACAGGAATGGGAAGGAAATGGTTTGGGAACAGAAGTACGCTTTGCCACACACTATAATGTGACTGGTGGAGTATAGATGCCAGTTGGGAGCATGTAGAGGAACTGTGGCTCAAAAAAGTTTAAAAGAATAATTGATCATGCAGATCAATTCATAATGGGAGGGACCCTCCATGATATACAATCATTTCAAAGAAACTTTTAAAGAAACAGAGATTATTGTATAAGAGGTGTAAAACAAAGCATAGGGCTCTAGAAAGAGAGATGTTGAGTGAAACATGTTTGGCTGTCAAGAGAGTAAGGCATAAAGCCTTCAGTGACTACTGTAGCAGAATATTGTCAAATGATCTTTCATAAAACCGAAAAAAATTCTGTTCATACGTAAAGGCCGTTAGTGGCACCAAAGTTAGTATCCCGTCCCTAGCAAATGAGGCAGGAACTGAAATTGATGATAGCTAAGCAAAAGCTGAATTGCTTAACTCAGTTTTCTAACATTCCTTCACAAAGGAAAACCCAGGAGAATTGCCCCAATTTAATTCTCATACCATTGAAAAGATGAGTGAATTAAGCAGGGAAGCAGCCTACTCACGTCATATGAAATTCATATGCTTTCCATTGTGTGCCAGCCCAGTCCGCTGTAACTAACTATGACATCACGAATGTTGCGCAATACGTTCAAAATAAAATAAATAATCTGAAAAGTTGATAGCATGTCAGGAGTGATGCTATAAATAATGTGTTAAGTTTCAGTTTAGTAACTTCAGTTTTCAAAATTTGGATGTTTTACGTAAAATTCATCGGTACAACAGGAAGGAGCTAGAAACATCAAAATTTATATTCACATTCCCTTTTCATTGTAATTTAATGGAAACAGCATGCTGGATCTCACAAAGTAATATTTTGGTTAAAATTCGTGATTTTCTGTTTTTGTGTCCTAAAAGTTCGGAAGCAAGATAGATTAAGTAAGTGATTAAATACAGCTAGGATATTTATTAGATTTAGATAGGATGGAGATAAGCTATAACAACAAAGATGTGAGAAGTTTCAAAAAGGTAGCTATGAAACTATACCTGTAGCGTCTCTCCAAACGGCAAGTTCAGAGCTCATCTATTGTGTGCAGTACAATTAAAATAATTCTCTCGCCAAAAGTATTTAACCTAGCCACATTATAATTTTATTATAGATACTTACCTGTGTGCTAATTGCACATTTAAATCAAGAGCTTGAGCTTCATTGGCTTTCAGCGAATGGAGCAATTAATTATTTAATAAATTGAAGTGGTGTTTTGCTAGCCCAGCGGCTAGTCAGTAAGGCAAATGTTGTCGGCTGTGCCTTCGGCGGTCCGCACTCTGGCTATATAAATAAGAGCATGCAAGCTAGAGTAAGGCCCCAGTCCTCTTCTAGATTCGTATCAGTGCGCACTCCGTGTCGGAAGCCGCGTCGCGTTTGTGCAGTTGCAAGAAACAGCCTTGGATGCCATATTACATAACTCGATATGCACTTAACAATGAGTTCACATTGAGGTAAAGTGTTAATTATAGAACGACTCCAGTGGTCGTATTTTCACGTGTCGCTGCAGGACAGACTTTCTACCATTACTAGCGTGGTGTTTGATGAGTGCTGACATCAAATTTTGGCGAGCAATCACTTTGAACACTTACATCGATAACAATTATTAAACAGTTTCGTTATCTAGGGATAATAGAATCTGCGCAATAGATTCTGAACAGCTCTGATAGTACAATAGCTGATATGGGTAAGCATTTGTCTGGAATCTTAAGCTTTATCGTTTTAAGAAAATAGTGAAAATTGTTACAGTAACCTGCATTTTCTATGAATCCCAGACATCATCCTAAATCCTCAGAGTAATAAACTGACCCTATGACTTATCTTAGAAGAAAGATTAAGGAAAGGCAAACATACGTTTATAGCATTTGTAGACTTAGAGAAAGCTTTTGACAATGTTGACATGAATACTCTCTTTCAAATTCTAAAGGTGGCAAGGGTAAAATACAGGGAGCGAAAGGCTATTTACAATTCGTACAGAAACCAGATGGCAGTTATAAGAGTCGAGGGACATGAAAGGGAAGCAGCGGTTGGGAAGGGAGTGAAACAGGGTTGTAGCCTCTCCCCAATGTTATTCAATCTGTATATTGAGCAAGCAGTAAAGGAAACAAAAGAAAAATTCAGAGTAGGTATTAAAATCCATGGAGAAGAAATAAAAATTTTGAGGTTCGCCGATGACATTGTAATTCCGTCAGAGACAGCAAAGGACTTGGAAGAGCAGTTGAACGGAATGGACAGTGTCTTGAAAGGAAGATATAAGATGAATATCAACAAAAGCAAAACGAGTATAATGGAATGTAGTTGAATTAAGTCGGGTGATGCTGAGGGAATTAGATTAGGAAATGAGACACTTAAAGTAGTAAAGGAGTTTTGCTATTTGGGGAGCAAAACAACTGATGATGGTCGAAGTAGAGAGGATATAAAATGTCGACTGGCAATGGCAAGGAAAGTGTTTCTGAAGAAGAGAAATTTGTTAACATAGAGTATAGATTTAAGTGTCAGGAAGCTGTTTCTGAAAGTATTTGTATGGAGTGTAGCCATGTACGGAATTGAAACATGGACGATAAATAGTTTGGACAAGAGGGGAATAGAAGCTTTAGAAATGTGGTGCTACAGAAGAATGCTGAAGATTAGATGGGTTGATCACATAACTAATGAGGAGGTATTGAATAGAATTGGGGAGAAGAGGAGTTTGTGGTAAAACTTGACTAGAAGAAGGGACCGGTTGGTAGGACATGTTCTGAGACATCAAGGGATCACAAATTTAGCATTGGAGGGCAGCATGGAGGGTAAAAATTGTAGAGGGAGACCAAGAGATGAATACATTAAGCAGATTCAGAAGGATGTAGGTTGCAGTAGGTACTGGGAGATGAAGAAGCTTGCACAGGCTAGAATAGCATGGAGAGCTGCAACAAACCAGTCTCACAAGGGAACCTCCGCATCGCACCCCCCTCAGATTTAGTTATAAGTTGGCACAGTGGATAGATCTTAAAAAACTGAACACAGATCAATCAAGAAAACAGGAAGAAGTTGTGTGGAACTATGAAAAAAATAAGCAAAATATACAAACTGAGGAGTCCATGTGCAAGATAGGCAACATCAAGGCTCATGTGAGCCCAGGAGCGCCGTGGTCCCGTGGTTAGCATGAGCAGCTGCAGAACAAGAGGTACTTGGTTCAAGTCTTCCTTTGAGTGAAAAGTTTACTTTCTTTATTTTCGCAAAGTTATGATCTGTCAGTTCGTTCATTGACGTCTCTATTCACTGTAATAAGTTTAGTGTCTGTGTTTTGCCACTGCACTGCAAAACCGTGCGATTAGTAGACAAAAGGACGTACCTCTCCAATGGGAACCAAAAACATTTGATCGCAAAGTCATAGGTCAACCGATTCCTCCACAGGAAAACACGTCTGATGTATTCTATTTGACACTGGTGACAGCATGTGCGTCACATGACAGGAATATGTTGTCGACCCACCTAACTTGTACACTTGGCGAATGGGTAAAAAGATTCTTCTACCTTGCCCGATTCAGGTTTTCTTGTGGACGTGATAATCATTCCCAAAAAAAGTGATCGCATCTGACGGACAGGTAATAATTCTCTGAAAATAAAAAATTAAACTTTTCACTCGAGGGACGACTTGAACCAAGGACCTCTTGTTCGGCAGCTGTTCACGGTAACCACGGGACCACGGCAGTCCTGAGCTCACGCTGTCCTTGATGTTGCCTGTTGAGGGCATGGACTACTCAGTTTGTATATTTTGCTTTTTTTTCATAGTTCCACACAACTTCTTCCTGTTTTCTCGATTGATCTGTGTTTACTTTTTCAAGGCCTGTCCACTGTGCCAACTTATAACTAAATTTGAGGGGGGTGCGATGGGGAGGTTCCCTTGTCAGGACTGAAGACCACAACAACAACAATAAACTTCAATAATCAATAACTTAGATTCTCCATCAGAGTGGGCACAGTGAACTCTAATTACAGGAATCACATTTTTACTAATCACATTCTGGTTGCCAACATTTTAGATAGAGAGCATTTGTAGAGACTGGCAAACATAGAAATAAAACTTTATTTCCACCCGCTGCCCCACATATGGTGCTAATCGGCTGGGAAGAACACTGTTAAACTGAGTGAAAGTGATTTTAATTATTCGGACTCGGAAGTGAAATGCGACACGCAACTGAACAATAGAACAGTGATTAACAGTGTTACGTGTGCACATTGGCAACGCAATTGGATTAACGACACCTTCGATTACAACACATCTGGATTGATGAAGCTGGCTCTGAATCTAGTTGTGCTGCCGGCATCGCAAGAGCCAGTCTCACCCCACTGCAGTTGTTCGTCGTGCCCGGAACCGTGCCTAGTGTTGCGGGCCACGCACACACAGCAGCTGTCGAGATGCCATCTGCGGTTCAATGCGCAGTGCTGCATCAGTAATCCTGGTATGCCACACCAGCATCGCCATACATCGTGCAGAAGGAACTAAGTTAAGTGAAAAGCTGTTCAGCTTTTTACTAACCTTCGCTAAAAGACTGTCGGCGATGGAACCTGTAAAAGAATCTGAAGTTAAAATTAAATCAGAACCTATGTCTGATGAAGAAAGTGTAAATCCAGACAATGGTTCAAATGTTAATCTGTTTGAAAATAGTGATATCAAAGTGAAATCAAACCATTATCCCATGACAATGTGAAAAGAGGCAATAATTCAATAACAGAAACCCCTGTAGTAAAGCAGAAATCAGAGATTGCTAATTTACTGGATGATAGTTTCTCTGATGTAAAAATGAAACAGTCATCAAAGGTGCTAATGTTTAAAAAGGAGAAGTTAAATATAACAGATGAATCAGATGTTTCATTTAGTTTTGATGATTCTGGTATTGGGTCTAGTTTTATGTCAGCTGAGTGTGATAAGAAACCAGCTAATGAGCAACCCAAAGATACTGGGGCAATTAATTTAAATGTAATATTGCAGGCAATATCAGCCAATAATGCTAAAATGACAGCTGAATTAGAAACCTCCTTCAAGACTGGCTGCAATAAGTTGAAAGAGGACTTAAAATCTGAGCTCAAAACAGAGCTGGACAGTTTAAATTATAAGATTGATTCCAACCATGCTGATATTAAGGAAAAGGTTGCTCAGAAATTATCTGAGTTGCATAAAAAGTTAAAGTCTGAAGTTGCCAAGGTTTGCGAAGACTTCCAAAAGGCGAAACTGGAGCAAAAGTTAATAGAAAAGATAGAGGCAGAATCTGAACTGTGCTCAGATAGATTTAAAGATGTTAATGTAAAAGTGAACATATGTCAAGCAGAGGCAGAAGCAATTAAGACTGATACTACTCATGTTGTGCAAAGAGTAGGTAATGTTGAAATGGAAGTAGAAACGATTAGAACTAACATTGCTAAAATTGAGAGTAAAGTAGGTTCAGTAGCTTCTGGTAATGGAGTGTACATCAAGTTGTAGGTGCAAATGCCACTTTTATCGGGTGTCGGCAGTTCTTACGGTTCGATCCAGACAAAAATATCCATGCACTAGATTTCTGGAACGATTTTGAAGATGCGTTTTCATCAGTTTGGTCTGAATACGAGAAAATTTCATTTATTAGAAGTCATATGGCAGTTGATGCAATGCATTGGTCAGCTGATGTCATGTTGAAGTGTAGCACATTAGCGGAATTTAAGACAGATTTCATTAATGAATACTGGTCTAGTCATAAGCAGAATGACATGTTGAGAGAATTTTGGAGTGGGAAACACTTCAATGCAGGCATGGAATCTATCAAAGAGTTTGCCAGATCTTGGATTTCACGTCTGTCACATTTGACGGAAAAGCTGAAACCTGAAATCATAATACTATGTCTTGAAGCTAAATTGCCATGGTATTGGCAAACTAGAATCATATGCTAGAGACAATCTTGACTGTTTCATTGAATATTTGGAATGTGTAGAGCATGTTGCTGCCAATGAGGAGCAGGCATGTAATAATAGAAATAGTAATAGCACTAATAGTAATTTTAAGAATGAGCAGAATGGCAATGTAAACATTCGAACAGTAGGTGTTCACCATCCTAAGAAAGGTAGGAAATGGAGGATTAATAACCATAACCAATAATGGCAACCTGTTGGTAGTAGTTTTGTTCGTAACGAAAATGTGCAGGTAAACAACAGTGTTGAAAGCAATGCTGTTCCCGTTAACAATAATGGCAATAGGGGAAACAATAGTTGGCAGAGGCAGGAAAACTAGTTCCCATCTATGAGGACACTGGCGCTCACCAGGCGGTTACCTTTCCTAAGCCAGTAATTACAGCAATTGGTAACACATATCAAAATACTCAAACCGATCATTCGGATGATGAGTTGGTAGCATACAATGATACAGCAGAAATATTAAACCACTGACAGTATTTAGTTGATACAGAAGAAATTCATGCTTATATTTATGATGAGGATGATGTGCTCTTATCTAAAGTGCCTGTGCTGGATGTTAATGCTGTGCTGATAGATTTAGGGCAGGAGGTAAGTGAAAATGTAGAGGGTAGTCTGTTGTGGGTCGACGAACCCAGTGGCTGTGACCAGTTGTCACTTGAGAAGGAACCCGACGATAATAATGAGAGTGGTTTAGCTGTAACTAGTGTTGTGCCTGGTTTGGAGGTGCAGGATCGCTCTGACCACAATAATTTGGGTCATGTTCATCAAACTAAATGTAATGAAGTCGTGCGGTGTTTTGATTTGAAATTAGTAGACCCACTGGAAAAGGCAACCGGAAATGTGATTCAGGAAACCCCTACACACCTTAACCTAAATGTAACGAAGACAGATGTTGATCGCTTTAGCTGGACACAAATCCAAAAGGAACTGTTGGACAAATTTGGGGAACCACCTGTACAACTTAGAATAAGCCACCCTATAATACTAGTAAATATATTAGGTCAATGTATGTTGTCTCTTAGACAGTGGCAGTGAGGTGAGTGCATTGTCTCAGTCCTTCTTTGATGTATTACCTAGTAAAGATAAGCTTACAGTAATGAGGGTATCAGGACTGAGAATAATTGGTGCTACTGGCAAGGTGTCAAAAATGGTAAAGGAAGAAGCTTTGCTGCCCTTTAATATTAATGGTAATGTAATTGATCATCCATGCTTAATAGTAAACATCCCCCCAGGGGGTCCACAACTCTTTTGTGGATATGTGCGTAGCGAGCACGGGACCGCGAACTAATGTGGCCCTCCATCCTTTCTGGGCTGCATACCTTCCTTTTCCGCATCCTTCCCTATCCCCCATCTTCGCCCCCTCTCCCCTCACCTCTGGCTCTTTCCTCCCCTTTCTCCCCCTCTGGGAGTATGGTTTGTGCCTACGTCCGGAGACGGACGCTCGAAAATGTAACACATTCTTCGCCTTCTCTGCTTGCATTTCTTCATCCTTCCTTTGCCCTTCTCTTTTCCTTACCTCTTCTCTTTACCCTTTTCTCTGCTGCGCCATTTGAGATCTCTCTTCTTTCCTTTCCCTTTCTTTGTTTTTCACTTTCTCTTTCTTCCTCCCTGTGCGTGTCTGAAGGCCGACCCATGCATTTTCATGCGTAGCCGGTGACGGAGTAACGCGTGATTCCCCGCCCCGGGTAGACAGATAGGACACGTACGTACCCCCTGGTAATGGCCAGGCCCAGGGAGGGGTGATTATCCGAGCTGATACCTTCCGAAAGTGCCGATTGGTCCCTCCGTCCGTTTCTCGGGAGGTGTGACCTGAGGTGTGAACAATCACCTAAGGCGGGAGTGCCCTCAGAGAGGGCCCCCACATGGGAGGAGCGGGCTATCGGAGACGCCGGTAATCATGGGGGATTCTTCCGCAATGGTTTCCTCATCTTCCACTACGTCTGCTCACAAGCGTAAGTTCACTGAGTCTCAGCCACAGACAGTACTTCCTTCGTTGCCACAGTTCCTTGTTGTTTCTTGGTCTGACGAAGGTCACGACTTCTCCACAGTCAACCCTTTCATTATTCAGAAGGGTGTCGACGCAACTGCAGGTCCTGTAAAGTCTTGTTCCAGATTACGGAATGGCACCTTGTTGTTAGAAACAGTCAGTGCCCTCCAGGCACAAAAATTTCTGCATACTTCACTGCTCCACACCTTCCCTGTCCGGGTGGAAGCGCACCGCACTTTAAATTCCTCACGCGGAGTCGTTTATACACGCTCCCTTGACGGATTGTCTGACGAGGAAATTCAGCACTACCTGTCTGACCAGGGCGTAACGGCTGTTCATAGAGTTATGAAAAGGGTTGACACGAACATCATTCCAACCCGTACTGTCTTCCTGACATTTGACAGAGTTCAACTCCCATCGAAAATAAAAGCGGGCTATGAGATAATTTCCGTTTGCCCCTACGTCCCGAACCCTATGCGTTGCTATCGGTACCAGCGGTTCTATCACACCAGCCAGTCCTGTTCCAACCCAGCCAAATGTGTTACATGTGGCAAGGATGCCCATGAGGGTGCTTGTCCACCTCCATCCCCTCGTTGCATCAACTGTACGGGTGACCACGCTGCTTCCTCTCAAGATTACCCCATTTTTAAAGAGGAAAAGCTCATTCAGGAAATTAGAGTGAAGGAAAAGGTGTCGACCTTTGCTGCTCGAAAATTATTCGCCAGTCGAAAGCCCACTGTGCCTCAGACAGGAAAATACAGCACTGTCCTTGCCTCTTCTCGGCCAACAAAGGAGGCAGCCACGCAGACTTGTGATCTCACCTTTAGTGACATGGTCATCAGATTGGCCAGTGCAAAGATCGCCTGTTCAACCTCTCCACTTTCGCCTGCTCACTTTATGGCTCACCCTTCATTGGGTTCTGCTAAATCTCGATCCCAAAAGTCAGACACCCGGACTTCCAAAAAAGAGCATACTCGTGAAGATTTTTTACGTACCCCAACTTCACAACCATCGGTTCCTCCTTCATCTAAACATCATGTTTCCAAGAAGGCTAATAAGAAACCCAGTTCCTCTCCTTCTCCACCACGGCGTCTCTCATCTACAGCACCACCTGGCGGTAACCACCCTCAGCTGTCTTCTGTGTCGCCGAGGCACACTGCTGGTGGCCGATCAACCGGCCGATCACTGGTGGCAGGAGCTGCTCCTGAACAACTTATGGATCAGGATCTTCTGCCCTCGGCTGAGTGCCGTTCCACGCTGTCGGTTGCAAGCTCTGAGCAGTCGTTGAGTTGATGGCAACCTTGGTCACATTCATCCATTTTCTGTCCACCCTATGTCCATTATCCATTGTAATATCCACGGCATTCAAGCCAATCAGGATGAATTGATGGTCCTCTTACGATCCTACTCGCCGGTCATCTTATGTCTTCAGGAAACAAAGCTGGGGCCGCACGACCGCTTTGTCTTCCCCCATTTTCAGTCAGTCCGATTTGATCTCCCCTCTGTTGAAGGCACTCCAGCACATGGAGGATTCATGATTCTTCTCCATAATACTCTCCATTATCACCCAATCCCCTTAAACACTTCCTTCCAAGCAGTCGCCTTCCATCTTTCCCTTTCTGGATACACCTTCTCTCTTTGTACTGTCTACATTCCATCGTCCACATCAATGGCACGAGCTGATCTCCTTCATCTTCTTGGTCAGCTTCCACCCCCCTATTTGCTGGTTGGGGACTTCAATGCCCACCACCCGCTTTGAGGATCTCCACATCCTTGTCTACATGGCTCACTATTGCTAGACGTCTTCCACCAAGCGGATCTTGTTTGCCTCAACACTGGGGACCCTACATTTTTGTCTGCCTCCACAACAAAATTCTCTCATTTGGACCTTTCGGTCGGTACTGTTCCGCTAGCTCGACGCTTCGAATGGTTCGCCCTGATACACACTCGAGTGACCACTTTCCATGTGTCCTTCGATTGCAGCCACAACTGCCATATATGCGCCTGAGACGCTGGAAGTTTGCCCAAGCCAATTGGACACTTTTTTCGTCTCTAGCGACATTCGATGACTGTCACTTTCCTAGCGTCGATGATGATGAGGTCACTCATATTACAGATGTTATTCTTACAGCTGCGGAACGTTCAATACCACGCACCTCCGAATTGCCCCGGCGCCCCCCAGGGCATGCCGTGACGCAATACGTGAGCGGCGATGTGCTCTTCGCGTTTTCCGCCACCATCCTACTTTGGCCAACTGTATCCGCTATAAGCAGTTCCGTGCGCGATGCCGTCACGTCATCTGCGATAGCAAGAAGGCAAGCTGGAAATTCTTTATTAGCTCATTTAACACCTTCACTCCCTCCTCAGAAGTTTGGAGTCGGCTTCGACGGTTATCAGGCGCGCCTAGTTTCTCCCCGGTCTCTGGGCTCACTGTCGCACGTGATACGTTAGTGGACCCCGTCGCAGTTTCTAACTCCTTGGGTAAACACTTTGCTGAGATTTTGAGCTCTTCAAATTACCCACCAGCGTTTCTCCTGAAGAAACGTGCAGCGGAAGTGTGACCTCTTGCTTTCTCCTCTCAAAATCGCGAAAGCTACAACACTGTTTTCTCCATGCAGGAATTCCAACAGGCACTCTCTTCTTCTCGCTCCTCCGCCCCAGGACCGGATGGTATCCACATCCAAATGTTGCTGCATTTATCATACCATAGTCTGCGTTACCTCCTTCACCTTTATAATCGAATTTGGACCGACAGTACTTTTCCCAGATGATGGCAGGAAGCTATCGTCGTTCCTGTTCTGAAATCTGGATAGGACAAACATCTCCCCTCTAGCTATTGCCTCATTTCTCTCATGAGTAGTGTATGTAAGGTTCTGGAGCGTATGGTGAATTGCCATTTAGCCTGGCGGCTGGAGACCCGCAGTCTTTTAACACCTGCCCAAAGCAGTTTCTGAAAGCATCGTTCTGCAGTTGACCATCTTGTTGCTCTCTCCACTTATATCATGAACAATTTTCTCTGGAAATGCCAAACAGTAGCAATATTTTTTGATCTGGAGAGAACATACGATACCTGTTGGAGGACAGGCATCCTCCGCACACTGTTCTCTTGGGGCTTTCGCGGTCGATTGCCCCATTTTCTCCACCAATTTATGGCAGAGCGCACATTTAAAGTGCGGGTGAACACTACTCTCTCCCATACTTTCTCCCAAGAAAACGGGGTACCCCAGGGCTCCGTGCTAAGTGCTGTACTGTTTGCCATTGCCATAAATCCAATTATGGATTGTCTCCTTCCTGATGTCTCGGGCTCCCTCTTTGTGGACGATTTTGCGATCTACTACAGCTCTCAACGGACCAGCCTTCTTGAATGACGTCTTCAAGGCTGTCTCGATCACCTCCACTCTTGGAGCATCGAAACAGGGTTCCGCTTTTCTCCCATTAAGACCGTTTGTGTTAATTTTTGGCGTCGTACGGAGTTTCTTCCACCTTCCTTACATCTAGGACCTGTCAACCTTCCGTTTTTGGACATCGCTAAATTCTTGGGTCTTATGTTTGACAGAAAACTGTGCTGGTCCTCCCACGTTTCCTATCTTTCGGCTCGTTGTCTGCGATCCCTCAACACCCTCCGTGTCCTGAATGGTACCTCCTGGGGAGCGGACCGAGTGGTCTTCTCCGCCTCTATCGCGCCTTAGTGTGCTCGAAATTGGACTATGGAAGCACAGTTTACTCCTCTGCTCAGCCGTCTATTCTTCGGCGTCTCGACTCTATCCACCACCGTGGATTACGTTTAGTGTCTGGAGCCTTTTACACCAGCCCTGTGGAAAGCCTTTATGCTGAGACTGCTGAACCTCTGCTGTCCAATTGGCAAGCTGTCCTTCTAAGTCGTTAGGCTAGCCATTTGTCTTCCATGCCTGCTAATCCGGCCCATGACATTTTTTTCGACACCTCCTTGGATTTAGGGTATGCAGGCCGCCCTTTCTCCCTACTACCACCAGGAGTACGCTTCCGTCAACTGCTCCATTCTCTTTCCTTCCGCTTTCCTAAAACTTTCTTGACAACTTGGGGTACAGCACCGCCTTGGGTCCATCCCCAGACCTGCCTGCTCCTTGACCTTTGTCAGTTTCCCAAGGATGGTACCCCTTCACTTGTTTATCGTTGGACATTTTCTGCTCTATGTGCACAAATGACGGAAGCTACATTTATTTACACTGACGGCTCAAAAACATTGCTTGGTGTAGGGAGTGCCTATATTGTTGGCGACACCCCAAATCAATTTCGGCTTCCTGACCAGTGTTCGGTTTATACTGCGGAGCTTTACGCTGTTCTCCAGGCTGTCCAATACATCCATCGCCATCAGCAGATACAGTATGTTATCTGTTCAGATTCTCTCAGCTCTCTCCTCAGTCTCCAAGCTCTCTACCCCGTCCACCCTCTGGTCCATCGGATTCAGGACTGCCTCCACTTGCTCCACTTGGGGGGCGTCTCGGTGGCATTCCTCTGGATCCCAGGACATGTTGGTATCTGTGGAAATGAGGCGACCGATATAGCAGCCAAGGCTGCAGTCTCTCTTCTTCGGCCAGCTATTTTCACGATTCTCTTCACCGATCTACGGAGTGTTTTATGTCGTCGTGTTGTTCTTTTATGTCATGCACATTGGTTGACACTTCCCCATAATAAATTGCGGGACGTGAAAGCTCTTCCCTGTGCTTGGACTTCTTCCTCCCGAGCGCGTCATCTGGAGGAGGTAATTTTAACTAGACTCCGGATAGGGCACTGTCTTTTTAGCCATCAACATCTTTTAAGCGGCGATCCTCCCCCACTCTGTCTCCACTGCTCTCAGCTGCGGACGGTAAGACACCTTTTACTTGAGTGCCCCTATTTTACTCCGTTACGAGCCTGTCTACAGCTGTCGCCTGAAATATCGTCCATTTTAGCAGATGACACGCGCTCAGCCGATTGCGTTCTTGAGTTTATTAGTGCCAGTGAGATGACGTCAGTCATTTGAAGCTCTTTTCGGGACAACCAACCCCTTTCTGTAGTGGTTTTTTAAGCTTTCCATTTGCTTTTAGTTTCTCCAATGTTTTGAGTTTTGTTCCCATTGCTGCTGGTTTCCATTTTCGTTTTTTACCTTTTCATAAGTCACAGACTGGGCGCTAATGACCATAGCAGTTTTGTGGCCTAAAAACAAAACAAAACAAAACAAAAACAAAAAAAAAATAGTAAACAGTCTCAATATCGAGGTTCTATCTTGGCATAGATTTCTTGTCAAAGTATCAGGGTGGTGTTGACTTTGAAAGAAGCCAGTTAAAAATGGTCTTGCCAATAACCGGAGAAATTACGGTACCACTTATTGACAAACACATAGTTACTAATGATGAGACTTGGGAGCTGCCTATATGAGTTCTTAAAAATAGAAGGCATTGGGATGAACATGTTGATCTTAGTAAAGGTAAGATGAACACAGCAGAAGCAGAAACAAGGAAGTTCATGTTCATATACCAAGAACCTTTCAGGATTATAGGAAAACCGTATGCAAATGTGTATAGGCTGGAGTACCCGAAGAGTAAAAAAATATTAGGTCTCAGAAACGTGATTGACATAAAGAAATTCATAGGTAATGAATGAATTCTGTAAGAAGGAAGTTGTTCTGTAACCTCTATGCAGTGTGGCAGCTGTGCAGTCCCAGCTGTGTGGGATCTCCTTTCCCATTTCAGGTGTCACTCATTCTTCATCTTTCCTATCCACCAAAGTTTTGACTCCTTCTACCCAACACTAAAATTTTCTCAGATTTCTGTAGGGAGGAGGTTGTTCTGTAACCTCTACATCTACATCTACATACTTACTCCGCAATCCACCATACTGTGCGTGGTGGAGGGTACCTCATACCACAACTAGCGTCTTCTCTCCCTGTTCTACACCCAAACAGAATGAGGGAAAAATGACTGCCTATATGCCTCTGTACGAGCCCTAATCTCTCTTATCTTATCTTTGTGGTCTTTCCGCGAAATATAAGTTGGCGGCAGTAAAATTGTACTGGAATCAGCGTCGAATGCTGGTTCTCTAAGTTTCTTCAGTAGAAATTCACGGAAAGAATGCCTCCTTTCCTCCAGAGCTCCTACCCGAGTTCCTGAAGCATTTCCGTAACACTCGTGTGATGATCAAACATACCAGTAACAAATATAGCAGCCCGCCTCTGAATTGCTTCTATGTCCTCCCTCAATCCGACCTGATAGGGATCCCAAACACTCGAGCAGTCCTCAAGAATAGGTCATATTAGTGTTTTATAAGCGGTCTCCTTTACAGATGAACCACATCTTCCCAAAATTCTACCAATGAACCAAAGACGACTATCCACCTTCCCCACAACTGCTATTACATGCTTGTCCCACTTCATATCACTCTGCAATGTTACGCCCAAATATTTAATTGACGTGACTGTGTCAAGCGCTACTACTGGAGTATTCAAACATTACGGGATTATTTTTCCTATTCATCTGCATTAATTTACATTTATCTACATTTAGAGTTAGCTGCCTTTCTTTACACCAATCACAAATCCTGTCCAAGTCATCTTGTATCCTCCTACAGTCACTCAACGACGACACCTTCCCGTATACCACAGCATCATCAGCAAACAGCCGCACATTGCTATCCACCCTATCCAAAAGATCATTTATGTAGATAGAAAACAGCGGACCTACCACACTTCCCTGAGGCACTCCAGATGATACCCTCACCTCCGATGAACACTCACCATCGAGGTCAACATACTGGGTTCTATTACTTAGGAAGTCTTTGAGCCACTCACATATTTGGGAACCAATCCCATATGCTCGTACCTTAGTTAGGAGCCTGCAGTGGGGCACCGAGTTAAACGCTTTCCGGAAGTCAAGGAATATGGCATCCGTCTGATACCCTTCATCCATGCTTCGCAAGATATCGTGCGAAAAAATGGCGAGTTGCATTTTGCAGGAGCGATACTTTCTAAAGCCGTGCTGATGCATGGACAGCAACTTCTCTGTCTCAAGGAAATCCATTATATTCAAACTGAGAATATGTTTGAGAATCCTGCAACAAGCCAATGTTAAGGGTATTGGTCTGTAATTTTGAGGATCCGTCCTTGTACCCTTCTTACATACAGGTGTCACCTGCACTTTTTTCCAGTCGCTTGGGACTTTATGTTGGGCAAGAGATTTGGGATAAATGCAAGCTAAGTAAGGAGCCAATGCACTAGAGTACTCTCTGTAAAACTGAATTGGAATCCCATCAGGACCTGGCGATTTATTTATTTATTTTCAACCCATTCAGCTGCATCACACCCCCAGGGATGTCTATCTCTATGTCCTCCATATGGGAATCTGTACGAGACTCAAACTGTGGTATGTTTGTACGATCCTCCTGAGTGAAAGATTTCTCAAATGGTAAATTTAAAGTTTCAGCTTTCGTTTTGCTGTCTTTCATTGCCAGGCCAGACTGATCAGTGAGTGACTAGATGGAAGTCTTCGACCCGCTTACTGATTTTATGTAAGACCAGAATTTCCTTGGGTTTTCAGCAAGATCTTTTGCTAAGGTATGACGGTCGTAGTGGTTGTATGCTTTGCGCATCGCTCTTTTTACAGCACAGTGTGGCAGCTGTGCAGTCCCAGCTGTGTGAGATCTTCTTTTCCCATTTCAGGTATCACTCATTCTTCATCTTTCCTATCCCCAAGATTTCGATTTCTTCTTCCCATGACAAATTCTGCAAATATTGCCAGTAACAAACGAAGAGTTCTGTAACCATTCTATCCACCGATTAGTGAAGAAACTACTGGATGTGACAAACCTAAGAGTAACAAGTAAACAATAGAGAGGTATGAACTAATGAAGACATAAATATATGTGAGTAACAAGTGATATTCGCCCGTTGCTGTGGTTAGTGCACCGTGCGCAGAAAAATGGCGCTATTCAAAACCGGAGCAGAGGCGACTGTGGTGCAACACGTGCCATGAATGACACTGGCGAATGACGGTTATATATATATGCTTTAGGAAAAACTTTGGTAATATTATAAGTACAAAGTGCTTTGTTGGAAATGGTTCCACAGTAAATTAAAAAGATATGCAGATTAATTTGTAAGCAAAAGCTGAAGTGGTAATGAGACCTATTGTCTGCATTAGAGCTAGTAAACAGTAGAAGAGATTGCTTAGTGTTATGGAATATATGCAGATAAGTTGTAATGATGAACTCACGTTGTATGGCAAGGAATGGCAGTAATAATGGAATTGAACAGTGTTTGTGGTTGAGACGTGAAGGACACGTCCTTGAAGTATTTATGAGGTTGGAGCTGGCCATTATTTTGGTGTAGTGTGTGCTAGGACACACCTACACATATTAAGGGTATGAGTTGGAGGTGTGAATGCGACCGTAGGTACCCTAATGTTAGATGAGACAAAGCAACTCATGGTGTCCTATAGATTTAAGGAATTTAGCATAACGCATATCCATGATTACTTAACGCACTTTAGTGGTAAGTTGAGAGAGACTACATGTGGTTTCAGCATCCGATCGAGTGCGAATGGACTGCTACGTGAGCAAACTGATCAGCTGCAATACACCATAGAAATGAAACCAATGTGCTATCCTGTGCTTTAAATTGTTAATGGAGTGAGTATTACATAAGTACATACACTAGCAACATAATTGAATAACATAAATGCAGACGTGAAACATTATTAATAGCTTGGCATAATTAAACTTCAATGAAATGTGGAACTGACACAGCAGTGAAAGACCAATAAGTTAATATAATAATCGACTAATCATAGTGTGTTTTGAACACTCAGCAATTGTACTCCTATTACCACAAGTTACTCAAATGTACAGAGAAGCTAAGAATGACAACTCATAATTAAGTGCACTCATACTGTCTCTATGAATGAGATAGTTGATGATGCGTCAGCCTGTAAATGAATGCAGTTGTGTCAGGAATGTACTGAGCATTGGTTCAGTGTTCCGGCCCATAAATAACAATTTAAGATTTAAAGGTTGTTTGCCTTGGGCATAAATTTTTCTTTAGTATGTTATTAACGGCATATTGAGCCATTTGTTTACCAATTTAATTACAGTAAATTAACCATGAGATTGAGATAGAAAACCATTCTGTCAACTTTGTTTCAGTAACGAATTGAGAGGTAAAATGTGTAAATCCCCATTTCATTGTGAACCTCCCTTAGTTATTAAGTGAACGGAGTCTGAGGCACTCTTTTGTTTGTTCTACAGGACAAATCAGATAATGGCAGCCTGGTAGTTGCGTGAAAGCTGTAACACACCCGTATGTACTAATGGGTGGGGTACTTTAAACTAGTTGTCGCTTCTGCTTTTCTAGACCATGCAGCGGTCGTACTGTTCTGCTCCACACTGCTGCTGGCTTGCCTGAAATTATCTGTCAAAATATGCAAGTGAGTCAGGGGAGCCACTCATCGTCAGAACACCACACTGTTCTACGTCTGAAATGAACAACTATATTCTGTGACGATTAAAGGAAATCACAGGTTGCATTGTTTACATTCTAATTCATAAGAGTTTATCCCAATTAATGGATGATTACCAGTCCACAATATCACTCAGACAAGCGTACACGTAACCAACACAACGGGGGTGATTGTTGATGATGCGGAAGCCGAATGATCACACAAAAGTTCTTACACTCATTACGCATTCACAGATATATGGTACCAGTCCTCCTTGACACTAGTAATAGATTTTAACACTGTTCACAAAGTTAAATTTACAGTTCACAGTTCTCAGTTGTATGAGCATGCGCATAACCGTCGTGACGTGGTTGATTGTTCTTGATGCGGAACGCAATGATTGAATGCATGTTCACATGCTCGCTACAAGACACTGGCACTTAAAGACTCTCTTTTGTGGTAAACAGTATTACTGATTCACATTACTTCATTCTTGGATAACGAACATGGCGCGGATGATTGATACTGTACGGTATGACACACAACGAGAGGATACACAAATATGTTATCAGCAGCACTGCTCATTTTTAAATTACTTATTGATGCACTTTCCTCTGAATCATTTGCTTATTTTATCACTTTACTGTAATAGCACTTGTAGCATCACTTCAACTTCCATACTAACAATGCCTCTAACATGCAGAGCTACACACTACACAACATAACAGTTCGATGTCCGGTGCTTGACTCTGCCAACGCGGCTGCCCGCAAAGATACTTCACAACTAAACCAGATGTATGACATGATGCTTACAAAGCATGGAGTGACTTGGACACAACTCCCTCCACTTTCCCCGTTGTAGTATAGAGTGGACATGAAGGATGCACACCATAGGAACTTCTCCCCTCTATCCTTGTGAATCAAAATGTAGAATGCCAGCCAAAGCGGCTACAACAATGTTTGTAAAAATGGAAGTGTTATGATTTGTGAAATTCTCTTTCAGGTATAGAAAAGACTGCTAAAATTTCGTTATTTATTTATGTAACAAGAATAACCATGTAATTTTCTTTGTACCTATGTATGTAAAAATATCTACAGACAATTTAATAGATTTAAGATTTTCACCTAATTTAGTGAAACTTGAGCCAAACATTTTCATAATTTTACATGTTTATGTGTTTATGTATTTCAGGCAATATGTATGCCAAAACTGTTTCATTGATTTTCGAAACTACTTAAAATTTTGAGTGATTTTCTAAGCAGTATCATGTCATCCGTTTAATACATGTTTCATAAATAACTTAATATGCAAGTCATTAGTGCCATGAATTTTGCAGACTTGCAATTTATATATTTTATAGATGTTCTTATCAGATTTGTAATTTTGCTATAGAGGCAGTGAACATGCCAGCTATCTAAATAATTGGAGTAGGTAATAAGTTTTCTTTTAATATTTCTAAATGTTTAAATTTCAATTTTTACACTTTCATAGGAAGTTAAGCTATACTCTTGCTTTCCTTTTGTGATGTAGGGAAGCAGCCTACTCACACCATATGAAATTCATATGCTTTCTATTGTGTGCCAGCCCAGTACGCTGTAACTAGCGATGATGTCACGAATGTTGCACAATACCTTAAAAATAAAATAAATAATCTGAAAAGTTAGTAGCATGCCAGGAGTGAAGCTAAAATAATAATGTGTTAAGTTTAAGTTTAGTAACTTCAGTTTTCGAAATTTGGATGTTATACGTAACATTCATCGGCACAACAGGATGGAGCTAGAAACTTCAAAATTTATATTCAGATTTCCTTTTCATTGTAATTTAATGGAAACAGCATGCTGGATCTCACAAAGTAATATTTTGGCTAAAATTCGAGATTTTCTGTTTTTGTGCCCTAAAAGTTAGGAAGCAAGATAGATTAAGTAAGTGATTAAATAAAGCTAGGATGTTTAGATTTAGGTAGAATGGAGATACGCTATCATAACAAAGATGTGAGAAGTTTCAAAAATGTAGCTATAAAACTATAGCTGAAGCATCTCTCCAAAGGGCAAATTCAGGGCTCATCTATTGTGTGCAGTAAAACTAAAATAATTCTCTCACCAAAAGTATTTAACCTAGCCACATTAGAATTTTATTATAGATACTTACCTGTGTGCTGATTGACAATTAAATTGAGAGCTCCATTGGCCTTCAGTGAATGAAGCAATTAATTATTAAATAAATTGAAGTGGTGTTTTGCTAGCCCAGCGGCTAGTCAGTAAGGCAAATGTTGTCGGCTGTACCTTCGGCAGTCCGCACTGCGGCTATATAAATAAGAGCATGTGAGCTCGAGTAAGGCCCCAGTTCTCTTCTAGATTTGTATCAGTGCGCACTCCATGACGGAAGCCGCGTCACGTTTATGCAGTTGCAAGGAACGACAGCCTGGGATGCCGTATTACATAACTCAATATGCACTTAACAATGAGTTCGCATTGGGGTAAAGTGTTAATTGTGGAACAACTCCAGTGATTTATTCTCAGTTTGCGTATGTCGTATTTTCATTTGTTGCCACGGGACAGACTTTCTACCATTACTAATGTGGCGTTTGATGAGTATTAACATCAAATTTTGGCAAGCATTAACTTTGAACATTTACATCAATAATGATTGTTGAACAGTTTCATTATCTAGGGATAATAGGATCCATGCAATAGACTCTGAACAGCTCTGATAGTACAATAGCTGATATGGGTAATCATTTGTCTGGAATTTTACTCTTTATCGTTTTCAGAATATAGTGAAAATTTTTATAGCAAACTGCATTATCTATGAATCCCAGACATCATCCTAAATCCTCAGAGTAATGAACTTCAATAATCAATGACAAATTCTCCATCAGAGTGGGCACAGTGAACTCTAATTAGAGGCATCACGCTTTTGCTAATCACTTTCTGGTTGCCAACATTGTAGTTAGAGAGCCTGTGTAGAGAACGGCAAACATAGAAATAATAACTTTATTTTCCACCCGCCACCCCACAAATGGTGTTGAGAAACAGCTGAAATCATTAAAACTGATCAAAGCTCCAGGGTCTGATGGAATCCCTATCACATTTTATACTGAATTTGTGGCTGAGTTAGCCCCACTTGTAACTATAATGTATCACAGATTCTTTAAACAAAAACTCCTGCCCAGATCTTGGAAAACAACACAGGTCACACCCATCTACAAGAAGGGTAGCAGAAGTGATCCACAAAACTATGGTCCAGTATCCTTGACAGCAACTTGTTGTAGAATCTTAGAACTTATTCTGAGCTCAAATTTCATGAGGTATCTAGAGAAAAAAGACCTCCATGCCAACCAGCATGGATTCCAAAAACATTGATCAGCTTGCACTTTTCTCACATGGCAAACTGAAAGCTTTGGATCAAGGCAGTTAGGTAGATGCAGTATTTCTTGACATCTAAAAAGTATTTGACTCAGTACCACAACTTTGTTTATTGTCAAAAGTATGATCGTATGGGGTCTCAACTGAAATTTGTGATTGGACTTAGGATTTTTTGGTAGGGAGGATGCAGCATGTTATCTTGGATGGAGAGTCATCATCAAATGAAGAAGTAACTTTCGGTGTGCCCCAGGGAAGTGTTTTGAGGCCCTTGCTCTTCACGTTGTACATTAATGATCTTGCAGACAATGTTAATAGTAGCCTCAGCTTTTTGCAGATGATGCAGTTATCTACAATGAAGTACTGTCTGAGAGATGCTTCATGTACATTCTGTCAGACCTTGATAAGATTTCAAAGTGGTGCAAAGATTGGCAACTTGCTTTAAATGTTCAAAAATGTAAATCTGTACACTTCACAAAAAAAAAAAAAAAACCACACACACACACATTTGTGCGTGTAAGACTCTGTAGGGATATGAAATGGAATGATCACATAGGATAGGCTCAGTTGTGGGTAATGCAGATGGTGAACTTTGGTTTATTGATTGCATACTGGGGAAACGCAATCAGTCTACAAAGGGAACTGCTTACAGGTCACTCATGCAACCCACTCTACAATATTGCTCTGGTGGTGGGACCTGTATACCAAATAGGATAAACAGAGGGTATTGACATATGGAGAAGGGCAGTATGAATTGTCACAGGTTTGTTTGATCTATGGGAAAGTGTCACAGAGATACTGAAGAAACTGAACTGGTAGACTCTTGAAGATAGACATAAACTATTTCAAGAAGTCTACCAACAAAGTTGCAAGAACTGGCTTTAAATGATAACTCTAGGAATATGCTATAACCACCTTCATATCGCACACTTGGGGGTCATGAGGATAAGATTAGATCAATTGCAGCAAGCACAGAAGCATTCAAACAATAATTTTTTCCCACACTCCATGCATGCATGGAATGGGAAGAAATCCCAGTAACTGGTAAAATGAGATGTACCCTCTGCCATGCAACTCATGTTGGTTTACAGAATATAGATGTAAATGTAGATGTAGATATAGAGATAGCATCTGAACATGGTGCACACATCAGTTGTACCCACCAATTTTATTCTCTATGAAAAACATAAAAAAACAATCCCAGATAAAGGTTTTGTGGATCTGTGCCACAATGCCACTTATTTAAGTTCAAAGGGTGAGACACAAACACAAAATGAAGACTGTTGATGACAAACAGAGGCGGATCATTGTCAGCAAGAAACATAGACTTCCAAAACCATCTCCAGCTCAGGTCCAAGGTCACAGCACATACCCATCATATACAGCACATCTACCAGTGCAAGTATGATAACCATGTGCATGTCCATGATCATTAACAAATTGTTGATTCCAGAAGTAGTAGTACTATGGCTAGAAGCTAATGCAGAACAGTAAGGGACTGGCAGCAGGTATCAAAGACATATTTAAACCCCAGCACTGATCACAGAATTGAAACACATGAGTTGCTTACACCATGGATGGGACCAACTGCATGAAATTTGTCTCTGCACAGTGTGACAGGCTTTCCAGATTGCTTTCAGAATGAGACACATAACATTTAATTTTAGAATATGACTGAAATATTGGAATATGATTAGTAATCTGTATGGTATAAGTCAACTAACGCCAATGTAGAAGGTGGTTATACTAAGTAGTCATATGTCAGACACAGCAATATTTGATGCTGTTTATGGTGGCATCTCTCCCCAGGAAGTGAATGCTGTTATTAATGCAACAGTTCCTTTGGCAAAACAGTGGTCTGGGGAACAAGACTTTGAGCAGCAACATAGACCCTGAGAGCATCTTACACATGCTACGTATATCATCTCACACAAAAACATTGCATTGCTCAAATGCATTCCATTTATTGATGTTTGAGGAATGATGCGTGGTTTCAGCTTCCCATCAAATCTAAACTCATCTGCCTTCACTCTGGTAGCTAAAATAAGAGTCGTCTGTACAGAGAACTATGCTTCTCTGTCTCTCAGTGCCACTTGTATAATGTTAGTCATTCTTGGTAGCTTGCTGTACATAAAATAGAACATTCACAGCTCAAGTCAGGTTTGAACAGCAAAATAACCCTTTTATCTCTTTTTTTCTGTCAAAACCTGTTAATAAATCTACACAGATTTATTATTGTTTATGCATTGTCAGTTGTGTAGCTCAACAGTGAGTCTGGATTTCCCGTAAATATTTAAAGGTTTCCCAGGGGGAACCTGTACATTGCTACAATTATAAGAGATGAAACCATCAGTACTAGATTAACTTCTTTCAATAAGTCTTTGAATGAGTCATCAATATCCTTGGTATCTGTAACCAGGTATCATGTACAAAGATGGTGCTAGTGGACTGTCACTCTCATATAGCTCCAATCAAATAACTTTGTAGCCGACAAATGTCTGTGGTGTGAGATGGTATTGCCTGTTAGTATGAACATGTCTCATCAAGGGCACCCATACAATCATTTGAACAAAGAGATAGGTGGAGAGGGGGGGGGGGGGCGGGGAAGCAATACCTGGAGGTAGGGAGTACTTTTAATATTTTGTAAAATGAATGGCAACTTGTAAGTAGCCATAAAAATGCCCCTATTACAACCCTGTTAAAAATCTGCATAATACTGAAAGAAAACACTTGATAGAATGAATTTTATTCCTTTCCATGAGAGCTGGTGGGGATCTGCACCCCCCGCCCCTTTGCCTCCAAATATAGGTGCCCTTTGTCTCATACTTATACAGTTAATATAAATCACTCTGCATATGACTCATGGGTAACACTCATGAGAATCAAAGCATAGTCTTTGATATGAAAAATGTGAAACACAAACCTTGAACCATTTGGTGGGCAAAGTTATTTTACATTTTGTGTAAAAAAAATATAAACTTGTGATTGACAAGCAGGACATCTCAGGCAATCTCAAGAATACAATCTGGGGAAAAAATTTCTTTCTTTCATATCATGAAGCATAGCAATGGCCTTGCCGCAGTGGATACACCGGTTCCCGTGAGATAACCGAAGTTAAGCGGTGTCGGGCATGGCCGGCACTTGGATGGGTGACCATCAAGGCCACCATGCGCTGTTGCCATTTTTCGGGAAGCACTCAGCCTTGTGATGCCAACTGATGAGCTACTCGACTGAATAGTAGCGGCACCGGTCAAAGAAAACCATCTTAACGACCGGGAGAGCGGTGTGCTGACCACACGCCCCTCCTATCCGCATCCTCACCTGAGGATGACACGGCGGTCGGATGGTCCCGATGGGCCACTTGTGGAGTGCTATATCATGAAGCGTAACATCAAAGCTTTATGATCACGTGGTTATCATTCTGTTGTTGTGATTGTCATTAGAACTTTTTACACTGTGATCACAATGTAGACACTGTCATTGTTCCAAGACAATCGATATCAACAATCTTATGCTGCTCTCATCTGATCTTATGGAACTTGTTACAAAATTTCCATGCTACATTACATGCATTTCTTGTAACCACAGCATGTGCTTGTAACCTCAGCATGTGATCATTTAGCTTGTACATTCTAAAAGCCATATTACTTGTTAAAAGATTGCAGCCCATCATTTGTTTCGATTTGCATCAGTATAATATGAGAAATAAAGTACAATTTTTTATCAGGAACCACAGAACAGTACTCTATGAAAAGAGTCCATAGTATGCAGGTTTAAAATTAGCTAATGCACTGCCCAGTACTGGTATGTCCCTTCCCACCATGAAGCTTAAATGTCAACTGAAGAAATTCCTGTTACAAAATCCCTTTTATGCATTAGAACAATATCATACTTACATGCAGAATGAGAATTGCTTTGAAAAAATACGTAAATAGTATTAAGCAAACCATTTTGTTTGTAATATAATCATTTTGTCAATCAATGACATATTCAGAAGAATGTACTTTTGTGTTATTATCAAGAATAGTAACCTGTTTTTGTACATATGCAATGAATCATATGATGTTGAATAAAAGATTATTATTATTATTATTTACTACATACACCATCCAGCAGCAAGATACGTAACTTTGTAGTGGGTCTGCCACCTCCATGTTAACACTCTGCTAGCAGCGTGGTGCTATGCGGCACGGTTAGGAGAGCCACATTTGTGACTGCTATGCACGAGTGGTTTAGCATTTTATGTGCTGTGTGCATTTCATCAACTGTGTTCATTTTATCAGCTGTGTGCATTTTATCATTTGGATTTTTGTTGAGATACATATACATGTGGAGTGAATTTTATGCTTTGACTTCATGTAATGTAACATGGAAATTTTATAATAAGTTCCATAAGATCAGATGATGGCAGCATACGACTGCTGAAACTGGTCATCTTGGAACAGAAAAAATGTCTACACTGTAATTGCGGCATATGAAGTATGTTTTTCATTTCCAACCATACAGATCCCCCCCCCCCCCCCCCCCCAGCACAGCTTGCATGTATCTTACAGTCATAATGACATTATAAATTTAAGTTATATGTCACACATAATTCAGATATTTTTCAGTGTAAAAAGTAATTGCTGTCTACTTGTCATCTGGTGTCTGCCTCCTTAGCTGAGTGGTCAGCACTGCCTCCTTAGCTGAGTGGTCAGCACTGCCATGCAGTGGGCCCAGGTTCTATTCCTGGTCAGGGCAGAGATTTTCTCAGCTGAGTGGCTGGTTGTTGAGTTGTCCTCATCATCATTGACATGCAAGTCACTCAATGTGGTGTGACTTCCAGGCCAAACTTCCCCAGGTAGGGACTTCTGGCCATTAATGTCATGCAGTCATTTCATTTCATTTTTCATCGGATAAACTCCAGACCAAATGTAGCTCTCCATGAAATGGAGCCAAAATATTGAAACTGTTTTTAAAGAGGGCAGGTCAATAGTATCTCCAACCAATGCTGAGTAACTGGCTTTAAGAATGCTGCAATAGACTGAGCCTCTTCATGCAAGATATGAGTGTATAAACTACTAGACACCTCATATTTTCTGACATTTCAGTTGCTCCCTTCCTAAAGTTCCTCTAGAAACACATTATATACCTCAGTCTCTTCCATATCTAGTTCAGAGCATATTAAGAGTGGTACTACTGAACAGTCCTCCATTTCTGTAATGTACTTGATAACTGATAATATCACAACATTGATGGTCTTCCTCTCTGTCTCCCATTTTCTAACCCATGCCATTAATGAGCAAATGGCAAATGTGATATTCTTGTGCTCATATCATCCAGGTGTATATCTAGTGTTCAGAACAGGGAGGAGTGGGGGTGAATCACAGTTCTTTGTGATTTAAGGTAGTTTTCACAATATGTTTAATCATTGACATTTCTGTTGGCGGTGCAGGCAATGAAACTGACCTACATCCTCTTGCTTCTGTCACCATATAGGATATTTTCATTGTAGATTCTCCATGTCCACAGTTACTATCTCCCTCTGCTCTTCCACAAGTATAACATACCATCATTTCCAGTTTTAAGATGCTACAGATACCTAGGGCACACAAATAATTTGTCTACATCAGTGGTTACTTAGCACAACGTTCAAGAAATTGCAATTCAAAGAAACACATTACTTAAGAAACTTTCACCCAAAAATTTTAGAATGAGTATTATGCAGCTGATTTTAGAACTGTAATAGCGACAAATAACTTGGACAATGTCATAATTTAAACAGTATAAAATCCATATGTAGAGTCAACATTGGCAAAATGCAGATGTTTCTTGATAATTTGACACTAGATAATTTGAAATTTTTTCTCAGTCACTTGAAAAATACTTGATGAACTGAAAAATATCAATATGTTTTGTTTTGCTTGGTAACTTGAAGTTGTAATGATGAGAGCATCTTGTCAATACTTTATATTTTGAAGTCTGGAGCTCCCACACACTCAATAATTTGAAGTCCCGCACCTCTGTGATTCCCATGGAAGTCCCCATACTTCCGTGATTCTCAGTACAGGCTCAGACCACCTAATGTTTATTTTTCTTACCTACATCCTGTTCAGTCTGAAGTCTGATTTCATACTGTGTTGTAGTCAGTCCATGTTTCTTCAAACTATGAAATGCTGTGGGTGGTAGAAGGAATGAGTGTCTTTAATTAATGAATAAAAGCTCGTTGTTGAAGCTGTGGAGAGTGGAATTTTGAAAAAAGATGTTGCAAAACAGTTTCCTATTGACCATCTACACTGTCTATTGATTTAAAAAATGAATATTGTATCACTGGAAGAGTCTCAGGCAAAGGAAGAAAAAGGTCAGTCACATCAGGGCAAATTTCCTCTTCTTGATTAATGCTTACTGAAATGGGTAAGTCAGTATAGAGGACAAAATGTTTGTGTGGGTGGTTTCATGTTGAAGGAAAAAGTCAGTTTCTTAGGACTGAAGGATTTGCAGCAAGTGAGAGGTTATATTGCTATAAACAGAAAACCATACAACAGTTTTTCAGTTAAACTTTATTGCAAATTATTTGACTTGCCCTATATCATTATGTACCCCTGTACAGTGTATGATTCACAGGACCAATAAATATACAATACAATACAATACGATTTCCCTGTCACATTAAATAAAATCTGAGGAGAGGGTGTCAGGGCAGATAGTTTCCTCTGTATTGAATGGATTGGTGAACTACAACAATTTCTGAATGGCTTCAACGCATGCAACACATTCAGCACAGATGAAGCTGGGATTTTTTTTTTATAAATGTCTTCCTGATTACACCCTAGCATTCAAATGTGCATGGAGATAAACTGGGCAAGGGCAGGGTAACTATTCTTCTAACCTGTAATGTGGAGCAATATTAGATGTTGAAACTACTCATAGTAGGGAAACCTGTGAACCCGCACCATTTCAGGGGAATAAAACTGCTCCCCAGAACTTGTCACTCAAATAAAAAATCATGGATGATGCCAGAATTGTTTAATGAATGGCTCACCTCAGATAATAGTTATATAAAAAAGCCAAAACAGAAATTTTTAATGGTTTTGACCAACTGTTTCATACATAACACCACTATATCACATAAAATGGTTTTTTCCCACCCAGTGCAGCATTAAGATTGCAACAACTGGACCAGGCATAATACAACGTCTTAAAACTCTCTACTGCAGAGATACTAGTTCACTTGTGCTGGATGGCACTGAAAATGGTGAGAAGGCAAACATAATAAATTTGACTGCTGATTTATAAGGCCTGAAAAATATCAGCCCTACCATGCTTCATAACTGCTGCAGACAGAGTGCATTTGTAATGCAAAGAGAAAATGTGGAACATCCACCAGAGTCATGAGAATTAAATGAATGCAGTCATAGGATACTAAGGGTGGGAACTTCTCTTCAGTTGTGGTGAGTTAACTTTTGAGGATTTCATCCATTTTGATGATGACATCAATGTCCATGGTATTCTAACCAATGCTGAACTTTTGGCTTGTCATGATGAGTAACACTGGACATTGTTAAGTGGAAGTCACTCTCTTTTAGTAATCTGAATTTTCTCAATAGTTCCTTTTGTTTCACACTAGAATTGTGATCACAGGTCAGCAGACTACTACTATGAGATAATGGTGTTTCTATCAGTCATTTCTCCCTAAGTTCAATGAAGATCAATATTTCTGTTAGTTTTTTCCTAATGGAGGATCATTCCCATTCTGTCTTGCTTTACTCAACTTCCTATGATTTGACAGTTCTACTTGCTCATTCACAAACCATATCAGATTTAATGTTAGCAGCAGGTACGTTCAGTCATGCCTTCATAGGTCCACAAGTCCATCTATGTGGGCTTATCCTGAGACAAGCATCTGAAAAGTATCTTCTGTTTCATGTATTCTCCATTTTTAGAGTTACTTGCTGTTTTTGAGACCCAAGGTTTTAATGTTATTTTATTCCCTGAAAATTGTCTTTCCAGGATCCATGCCTGAATTTACTGAATCTTGTCCACATTTCATAAAGTACATCACATACAGCATGAAAAAATTAACCTCACCACCCATCTCAAGATGTTTCATCAAGGGCAGCTGTCAAACAACATGTTAGCCACCTCCGTAATACTAGATCTTTAAATATGATACATACAAAACCAATGTTTGTCATCCAGTATTGAAACATACATATGAAATGCATGTATTCAAAACATCTGGCATAACATACTTTGAAACCATAATTGTTCATAAAATTAACTTAGTTTCATAGATGATATTTGAGTAGATCTGTGTCCAGTAACTCATGCAAATGACAAGGAAATACAAGACAAGGGTGCAATGGTCAGAGCACTGGGCTCAAGTTCCAGAGAAGTAGGATTCAGATCTCTGCCCAGTCACCCAGATTTGGATTTTCATTAGTTTTCCTTTATTATTTAAAATTAATGCCATGGTTGTTTCTTTGAGAACACCATGATTAAAATTCTTTTGTTATCCTAACCAAATGTAAGCTTGTGTTCTGTCTTGAATGAGTCTATTGCCAATGGAAGATGAAACCTAATCCATCTCCTTTCTTCAATTGATGAACTCAGGATATTTTACTGAACATTTCCCGTTCTTTTACTCTATACCAAACTTCTCATAAGTGAGAAACAGATATTGCAGATGTAGTAAGGTGCTCTTTATGTGCACCACACTAAACATTACAGATGCAGGAGCTCTAGACAAAGGAAACTTACAATGGTCTCCATTCTATACCATAACAGCTATAAGTAAGGTAAGAATTCTACAAAAAAATTATTGATCACGAATTACTGTCTTTACTATACTGCTTATAATTTTTATCATTATTTTACCGTGGTTACAAATCTGGGATGTACTCAACAAGAATATGTTGCTGAGTTGTGTAGTATTTTGTTGGGCATTAATATTTTTAGTAAAGCATCTATTGGCATGTAGCTAAACCCAAAATCATCTTGAAATTGAACACTTCAGTCCTGTGTGACTGTTGACACTACCATTAAAACTATAACTATTTCACTTCTCGAATGCTCAACACGGTAGCTACGAGTAAAAAGTCACCAGCCATCCATGTTCCCAGAAGTACATTAGAACACTCATGACATGCTGACTGAATAGTTCCATCGTTACAAGTTAGAAGGAAGAACAAATGGCAGAGATTACTAATTTGTGGGATCCTCATAATTTGGTGACTGCTCAGCACAATCTTTTATGTGACAGTATTTACAGGGTGTTTCAAAAATGACCGGTATATTTGAAACGGCAATAAAAACTAAACGAGCAGCGATAGAAATACACCGTTTGTTGCAATATGCTTGGGACAACAGTACATTTTCAGGCGGACAAACTTTCGAAATTACAGTAGTTACAATTTTCAACAACAGATGGCGTTGCAAGTGATGTGAAAGATATAGAAGACAACGTAGTCTGTGGGTGCGCCATTCTGTACGTCGTCTTTCTGCTGTAAGCGTGTGCTGTTCACAACGTGCAAGTGTGCTGTAGACAGATGGCGTTGCAAGTGATGTGAAAGATATAGAAGACAACGCAGTCTGTGGGTGCGCCATTCTGTACGTCGTCTTTCTGCTGTAAGCGTGTGCTGTTCACAACGTGCAAGTGTGCTGTAGACAACATGGTTTATTCCTTAGAACAGAGGATTTTTCTGGTGTTGGAATTCCACCGCCTAGAACACAGTGTTGTTGCAACAAGATGAAGTTTTCAACGGAGGTTTAATGTAACCAAAGGACCGAAAAGCGATACAATAAAGGATCTGTTTGAAAAATTTCAACGGACTGGGAACATGACGGATGAGCGTGCTGGAAAGGTAGGGCGACCGCGTACGGCAACCACAGAGGGCAACGCGGAGCTAGTGCAGCAGGTGATCCAACAGCGGCCTCAGGTTTCCGTTCGCCGTGTTGCAGCTGCGGTCCAAATGACGCCAACGTCCACGTATCGTCTCATGCACCAGAGTTTACACCTCTATCCATACAAAATTCAAACGCGGCAACCCCTCAGCGCCGCTACCATTGCTGCACGAGAGACATTCGTTAACAATATAGTGCACAGGATTGATGACGGCGATATGCATGTGGGCAGCATTTGGTTTACTGACGAAGCTTATTTTTACCTGGACGGCTTCGTCAATAAACAGGACTGGCGCATATGGGGAACCGAAAAGCCCCATGTTGCAGTCCCATCGTCCCTGCATCCTCAAAAAGTACTGGTCTGGGCCGCCATTTCTTCCAAAGGAATCATTGGCCCATTTTTCAGATCCGAAACGATTACTGCATCACGCTATCTGGACATTCTTCATGCCTTAGACGACAGTGCAAACACCTCGTGGTTTATGCAAGATCGGTGCCCGGCCACATCGCACGGCCGACGTCTTTAATTTCCTGAATGAATATTTCGATGATCGTGTGATTGCTTTGGGCTATCCGAAACATACAGGAGGCGGTGTGGATTGGCCTCCCTATTCGCCAGACATGAACCCCTGTGACTTCTTTCTGTGGGGACACTTGAAAGACCAGGTGTACCGCCAGAATCCAGAAACAATTGAACAGCTGAAGCAGTACATCTCATCTGCATGTGAAGCCATTCCGCCAGACACGTTGTCAAAGGTTTCAGGTAATTTCATTCAGAGACTACGCCATATTATTGCTATGCATGGTGGATATGTGGAAAATATCGTACTATAGAGTTTCCCAGACCGCAGCGCCATCTGTTGTTGAAAATTGTAACTACTGTAATTTCGAAAGTTTGTCTGCCTGAAAATGTACTGTTGTCCCAAGCATATTGCAACAAACGGTGTATTTCTATCGCTGCTCGTTTAGTTTTTATTGCCGTTTCAAATATACCGGTCATTTTTGAAACACCCTGTATATAAGACAGTTTTATGTTGGGGTATTGAAGATGCCAACTGTAAACTGATCCACCTCTTCTTTCTAATTTTTTGTTGTATAATCCTCTTCATCCCACACAGGTTGAGGGTAGGCTGTCAGTGGCACAGTCTGCAGCCACTCTTCATCCTTTTACATGTATTTTTAAAAATTAAAATTACAGGTGACTTTCTAATTTGTGGTTTAATTACTTCTTAGGAAGTTATGTCAAATTTTACATAAAAAGAGAAGTATTAATTTGAGATGATTCTGTGACCTTCTAGATGATGGTAATTTGTGGTTTAGTGAGATTTGAGACGGCAAGTGTGAAAAGTAATTATGAAAAAGAGCATATCATTTCCCAGGTTAAGAGGATAAGGTGTAGAGTAACTCTGAGTTTGGTGTCTAAGGAAAGGTTCATTAGAAAGATGACGGATTCTGGCTATCTCAGAAAGGAATTGTGAACTAATATTTTAGAATGTTAAAGGACAAAAACTGTGTCTCAGGGAGGAAAAGGGGAGTGTTTTTAAGTTAAAATTGTGGACAGATACCTAGAGAATCCTGGTCAGATATAGGGAGGCAGTTAAAGCTCCCTTATAAAAGTATTTAACCTGCATTTAAGATTAAGGATTATGTTTTGGATAGGCATAGTAGAGTGCCCGTATTCCACACAAATGATTGCTATCAAGTTAATGGAGTCTGTAGGAAGTCAGTTGGACATAACTGTAAAATTTGACACTTTGGTAAATGATTCATATTGAGGAAAGTAATTGTATACAGGAAACATGCCATGGTGTTTAATGATTTAAATAGAGTAATAAAAATTTGGGTAGTGAACATCCAGTGACAATGGAGTAGACTGGATTGAAGTGTAAGATAGTTGAAGAAGGCTGTCTCTAAGTGTCCAACAATGCATCAATTATATTTTATTCCAGCTATTATTTGATGAGCGGGAAGTGAGATTTGCGCTGCAGCGGTCATGGCTGACCATGCGTGGAGTTCGGAAAGGTGCACTGGTGATACTGCCTTGAAATGATTCAGCACCTCTACCCTGAGGCCCATTAAACTGTTGCTCTGCTCCAATGTGAGTCATCATCCATCTCTCACACAGTAATACACTACAGGAACACCTGAGCACTTGTGTCTTCTGTATCTCACCCAGTGAGCCATATTTGAACATTTTATGTGTTACTCAGTGATTTTATGTAAAGAACTTAAGTTTTGTATAAGCCTGTATTACTTAGAAAAATGTAAAACTGGTATCTGACTTCATTTGACAATTAAATATTTAAAAAATAATACTTCATTATTAGCCAAATTACTTGCATTTTTCTGTTCTAGCATACAACAGATGTAAGTACATGGCAATAGACTTGTTTTGTTCCTGTAATGTGGTAGTACTCAGTGTGTCTACCAAACAAAGAACCAGGGTTAATCCCACAGTGTTGCTAGCAACTTTTCCTTGGCAGATGGAGTGTATTGAGGTCCATCCAGGACAATAAGGAGCTACTGTACTTGACTTTCATTTAGGAAACTAAACATTTTATTTGTCGGTTGTGCAGTCTATCATAATGAAGAAAAATTAATAAATCTGCAAGCTATTTAACATTGTTTGTATTTAAGTAGCAAATAATAAATAACATCAATAGATAACAGCTGCCAATTATTTTTGTGCAACAGTTAGAACAATTAATTTGATAACTGCAGTGTATAATGTTGTAGTAAATAAGCTACAAGATTCACAGTAAACAGAAAGAGTTAATCTGAACACAGATTTCAGGTTAGATTTCAAGTTTAGCTGTGTTATGTGCTATGCATCTTTAGCAATAACTGATGAGAGAGTTTGTAGCAGCATTATACATCCCTTTCTACACTACATTCAATTTCGATTAAAAGTATTTAAGATCATTTTCCCTTTATTGTTGTAATTACAACTGACATTATTCCTCCAAAGCTAATGGACTATTTCCAACAAATTTCAAGAGACAATTTTCAGTACCCCTTTTATATTATAAAACTGTAGTAAAAGTGCCCAGCTCCTTCAAAAGATGACTTAAGATTAATTGTAGTTTTCTGCAATGAAACCTCCCTTTCTTAAACATAAATTACCCTACACTGTAATGTAATGAATGAAAGTAAGCAAACTATTTCTGAGACTTGCAATGGCTTGAAACCAATGCTTTTTAAGTTTAAATTCACATCAATATTTCTACCCAAAAGCATGAAGACTCTGAAAAGCTAATGGACTATTTCCAACAAATTTCAAGAGACAATTTTCAGTACCCCTTTTATATTATAAAACTGTAGTAAAAGTGCCCAGCTCCTTCAAAAGATGACTTAAGATTAATTGTAGTTTTCTGCAATGAAACCTCCCTTTCTTAAACATAAATTACCCTACACTGTAATGTAATGAATGAAAGTAAGCAAACTATTTCTGAGACTTGCAATGGCTTGAAACCAATGCTTTTTAAGTTTAAATTCACATCAATATTTCTACCCAAAAGCATGAAGACTCTGTTTTAATTATTGACTGTTGGGTATTTACTAAATTTATAATTTCTTCATTTTACATGCAGAATTAAACATAATTTAGGACTAAGGGTAACAACTCACTGAGTAGTAGGGATGTTGAATCATTGACAGATACACAAACAAGACTGAAAGCTTTGTTATCTTCCAGATGAATCCATTTTGTACTACAGTATATATACATGCACACATGTTTGTGGCATAATTTGTGGGGACATTATATGTAGGAGGAATGCTTTACAGATTCAACAGTATTGATGTGACAAATTCATTCAGCATCTGCAGATACATACACCACCAGAAATGATACCAAACAATAATTTTCCTGGCCCACTGCATTGTCTTAGGACTTCCTGTTGGCATTGTCAGCAAATCTATTGATGTCTCTTCATAAAGATCATATGGAAACTGTATCACAGGAGAAGTGCTCTTTGTGGCTAGATGGTGGGTATGTTGGGAATGGTAGGTGAAGGGTTAGAAGAGGTATGGGAACCTGTTTCTGTAAAGGGTTGGGAGGATAATTTCCATCTGTGAAGGCCTCAGTGACATACTTCACCTATTTGGAAGAGGGGTTGTCCATCACTACTTATGCAGAGACAGGCTCGACAGTGAAGGGGCAGGCGTGTTTATAGCGATAAGAAGTGCAATAGTATTGAAAGAAATTGATGGAGATCCGAAATGTGCAATAATTTGGGTGCAGGTCACGGTTAAAGCAGGCTCAGACATGGTAATTGGATGTCTCTATAGGCCCCCTGGCTCAGCGGCTGTTGTGGCTGAGCACCTGAAGGATAATTTGGAAAATATTTTGAGTAGATTTCCCCACCATGTTATAGTTCTGGGTGGAGATTTTAATTTGCCAGATATAGACTGGGAGACTGAAACGTTCACAATGGGTGGCAAGGACAAAGAATCCAGTGAAATTTTTTTAAGTGCTTTATCTGAAAACTACCTTGAGCAGTTAAACAGAGAACTGACTCGTGGCGATAACATATTAGACCTTCTGGTGACAAACAGACCCGAACTATTTGAAACAGTTAATGCAAAACAGGGAATCAGCAATCATAAAGCAGTTACTGCATCGATGATTTCAGCCGTAAATAGAAATATTAAAAAAGGTAGGAAGATTTTTCTGTTTAGCAAAAGTGACAAAAAGCAGATTTCAGAGTACCTGATGGCTCAACACAAAAGTTTTGTCTCAAGTACAGATAGTGTTGAGGATCAGTGGACAAAGTTCAAAACCATTGTACAATATGTGTTAGATGAGTTTGTGCCAAGCAAGATCATAAGAGATGGAAAAGAGCCACTGTGGTACAACAACCGAGTTAGAAAACTGCTGCGGAAGCAAAGGGAACTTCACAGCAAACATAAACATAGCCAAAGCCTTGCAGACAAACAAAAATTAAGCGAAGCAAAATGTAGTGTGAGGAGGGCTATGCGAGAGGCGTTCAATGAATTCGAAAGTAATGTTCTGTGTACTGACTTGGCAGAAAATCATAAGAAATTCTCGTCTTATGTCAAAGTGGTAGGTGAATCACAACAAAATGTCCAGACACTCTGCGACAAAAATGGTACTGAAACAGAGGATGACAGACTAAAGGCCGAAATACTAAATGTCTTTTTCTAAAGCTGTTTCACAGAGGAAGACTGCACTGTAGTTCCTTCTCTAGATTGTCACACAGATGACAAAATGGTAGATATCAAAATAGACGACAGAGGGATAGAGAAACAATTAAAATCACTCAAAAGAGGAAAGGCCGCTGGACCTGATGGGATACCAGTTAGATTTTACACAGAGTACGCGAAGGAACTTGCCCCCCCTCTTGCAGCGGTGTACCATAGGTCTCTAGAAGAGTGTAGCGTTCGAAAGGATTGGAGAAGGGTACAGGTCATCCCCGTTTTCAAGAAAGGATGTCGAACAGATGTGCAGAACTATAGACCTATATCCCTAACGTTTATCAGTTGTAGAATTTTGGAACACATATTATGTTCGAGTATAATGACTTTTCTGGAGACTAGAAATCTACTCTGTCAGAATCAGCATGGGTTTCAAAAAAGACGATCGTGTGAAACCCAGCTCACGCTATTCGTCCACGAGACTCAGAGGGCCATAGACACGGGTTCCCAGGTAGATGCCATGTTTTTTGACTTCCGCAAGGCATTCAATACAGTTCCCCACAGTCGTTTAATGAACAAAGTAAGAGCATATGGACTATCAGATCAATTGTGTGATTGGATTGAAGAGTTCCTAGATAACAGAGCGCAGCATGTCATTCTCAATGGAGAGAAGTCTTCCAAAGTAAGAGAGATTTCAGGTGTGCCACAGGTGAGTGTCGTAGGACCATTGCTATTCACAATATACATAAATGACCTTGTGGATGACATCGGAAGTTCACTGAGGCTTTTTGCGGATGATGCTGTGGTATATCGAGAGGTTGTAACAATGGAAAATTGTACTGAAATGCAGGAGGATCAGCAGCGAATTGATGCATGGTGCAGGGAATGGCAATTGAATCTCAAGGTAGACAAGTGTAATGTGCTGCAAATACATAGAAAGAAAGATCCCTTATCATTTAGCTACAATATAGCAGGTCAGCAACTGGAAGCAGTTAATTCCATAAATTATCTGGGAGTACGCATTAGGAGTGATTTAAAATGGAATGATCATATAAAGTTGATCGTCGGTAAAGCAGATGCCAGACTGAGATTCATTGGAAGAATCCTAAGGAAATGCAATCTGAAAACAAAGGAAGTAGGTTACAGTATGCTTGTTTGCCCACTGCATGAATAATGCTCAGCAGTGTGGGATCCGTACCAGATAGGGTTGATAGAAGAGATAGAGAAGATCCAACGGAGAGCAGCGCGCTTCGTTACAGGATCATTTAGCAATCGCAAAAGCGTTACGGAGATGACAGATAAACTCCAGTGCAAGACTCTGCAGGAGAGACGCTCAGTAGCTCGATGCGGGCGTTTGTTGATGTTTCGAGAACATACCTTCACCGAGGAGTCAAGCAGTATATTGCTCCCTCCTACATATATCTCATGAAGAGACCATGAGGGTAAAATCAGAGAGATTAGAGCCCACACAGAGGCATACCGACAATCATTCTTTCCACAAACAATACGAGACTGGAACAGAAGTGAGAGCCGATAGAGGTACTCAAGGTACCCTCCACCACACGCCGTCAGGTGGCTTGTGGAGTATGGATGTAGAATTAGATGTGGATGCGATGACCATGTGTAGCTAGGTTATAAGGAAGTGACTTCTTGGCATGGATGGTTGACTGGTGTTGAAGTGGGGGCATTGATGGTGGTTTGTAATTTTAATGTGGATGGAGATACTGATGTAGCCATCCTAGAGATGGAGGTAGACATTGAGGAAGGTTGCTTATTGGGCTGAGGAGTACCAGGTGAAGCAAGTGGGTTAGAAGGTGTTAAGGTTCTGGAGGAATGTGAATAGGGTGTCTTCATCCTCTTTCCAGATCAGGAAGATGTCATCAATTGATATGAACCAGGTGAGAGGTTTGGGCTTCGGTTTAGGAAGGGTTCCTCTAGATGGCCCATGAAAAGGGCAGCATGGGATGGTGCCATGGGGGCACACATTGTTGTACAATGGATTTGTCCATAGCTGACACCTTCAAAGGAGAAGCAAGTGTGTGTGAGGATCTGTTTAGTCAGGGTAACCAAGAAGGGGGTTTTAGGTTTGGAAACAGTTAGATGTTGGGAAAGGTAGTCTTCTTTAGTCACAAGGCCATGGACAATGGGGATGTTAGTATAGATAGAGCTCGCACTGGAAGTAATGAGTGTGGTGATGGGTGGTAAAGAAAGAGGAACAGTGGAGAGTAGGTTGAGGAAATGGTTGGTGTCTCTTATAAAGAAGGGTAGTTTATGGATAATAAGCTGAAGGTGTTGATCTACAAGAGCAGAGATTCTCTCTATAGTGCACAATAACTTGTCACGCCCTTGGTGCTTCAGTTTATGTACTTCAGGAAGCATGTAGGAGGTAGGAATCTGGGGAGCAGTAGGGCTGAGGAGAGAGAGAGACTCATTGGAGAGTTTCTAGGATGGATCTAAGGATTTGAGAATTGACTGAAGTTCCTTCTGAATTTTTGGAATGGGATCACTGTGACAAGGCCTGTGTGTGGATGTATATGACAGCTGGCAAAATGACCTTTGACCTCAACAAGTTGATGATGAATACATTACATAATAATACTCCTCCTTTCCCCTTCTCCTTCCCTTCTCCCATCTCCAGCCAATCCAAGTCCAGATTAAAAATTAAACGGCCAATCAAAAATCTGAGATTATGAAACTAGCCCAGTTATGCTCATGTGAAATTAAAAACTCTGCCCCCTTCCCCTTCCTTCCTCATCCCCTTATCTCCAGCCAATCACAATACAGTATTAAAATGAAACAAACAGTGAAAAATTCAAGATTGTGGGAATAGCCTAATTGTGTTAGTGGTAATTTAAAACCCCTTCCTTTTTCCACCCAATATGGTAGTAGTATTTCAATGATGAGTAAAAATGGTGTCAAATTATGATTTCTGAAAGACAATTTACATACATTCAATACAAGCCCCTTCCCCGCCTCCCTCCTCCTTTCTGTCTGCAATCAAAACATCCTTAGTGATGGAAATAGACCACTTGTGCTCTATACTCTCTCCCCTTCCATGTTTCAATGAATAATTTTAAAATGATGTGTGAAGATTTTGAGAGTTATGTAGTAAAATGTTATGTAACATCAACTTGAAAGTCAAATACATGCACTATTTCTATGAAAGTCAGATATTTATTATTTCTGAAAGATACTTACATACCTTTGAGTTAAGTAATTGAATATTATGATTATTATGCATAAAAATGGGGTCAAGTTACATTATTTCTGTGAAAGTCCAAGATGATTATGTACATAAATACACACCTGGCATGAGTGACTGAAATAAAGGAGCTATGACTGGCATTAAGTTCAGCTCATGTGACAGCCCTCACTTGCTGCTTTGGAGACATCATATTATTCATTGTATGTTGTTGTTTCCATATCAGGGGAAGGGCTCTCAACAGTGGATGACCACTACCTACGGGTTATGGCTCAGAGGAACGCTGACAGCAACACCACAATGTTGAATAATGCTTTTTGTGCAGCCACAGCACATCATGTTATGACTAAAACTATGCACAATAGGCTGCATGATGTGCAGCTTCAATCCCGACGCCCATGGTGAGGCCCACCCTTGCAACCAGAAGACCATGCAGAGTGGTACAGATGGGTCTAACAACATGCCAAATGGACTACTCAGGATTGGCATCATGTTCTCTTCACCGACAAGTGTCGCATGTTCCTTCAACTAAACAATCATCCGAGACATGTTTGGAGGCAACCCAGTCAGGCTGAGTGCCTTAGACATACTGTCCAGCGAGTGCAGCAAGGTAGAGGTTCCCTGCTGTTTTGGGGTGGCATTATGTGGGGCCGACGTACGCTACAGGTGGTAATGGAAGGCGCCGTAACGGCTGTACAATATGTGAATGCCATTCTTTGAGATGACACAAACCATATTGAACATGCCTGTGACAGATTGAAAAGGGCTGTTTATGGATGATGTGACCCACGAATAACTTTGAGGGATCTACAACGAATCACCGTTGAGGAGTGGGACAATCTGGACCAACAGTGCCTTGATGAACTTATGGATAGTATGCCATGACAAACACAGACATGCATCAGTGCAAGAGGACATGCTACTGGGTATTAGAGGTACCAGTTTGTACAGCAATCTGGACCACCCCCTCGAAGGTTTTGCTATATGGTGGTACGACATGCAATGTGTGGTTTTCATGGGCAATAAAAAGGGCTGAAATGAAGTTTATGTTGATCTCTATTCCAGTTTTTTGTACAGGTTCTGGAACTCTCAGAATTGAGGTAATGCAAAACTTTTTTTGATGTGTGTATATGTTTTGTAGGATTTTATACATGATGCTCAAAGGCATGTCCAATGTATGGGCAATTACCCATGCACTGGATGTTTACATACCATTGCTTGACCTGCCACGCAATGCTGTAGCCCCATCTTCAACATACGTCAGATCAGCTGTTTCCCTCTCTCTGCTCATTGAAGGTCCAGTACTTCTGGAGGGCTACTGGCACACAGTTACCATTCTTGTAAAAGAGCTTTAACAGCAGCACATGATCCTTTGTGTAGACAGTTGTGTTGGGCATTTTGGACACAAACTGAAGAACATCCATGTGCTGCACTTCTGTTGGTGTGCATATTCTGATGCTTACAGCACTATCTATTGGTCAAATTTTTGTTAAACTCTTTTTGCCCCATTACATTTCCCCTTGTGCCAATAATATGCTGTTCAAATTTGATATCACTCTGAGCAGTCAATCTCTTTCTACAGCATTTTGAAACTGGAACTTTAATTGTGGACATCCTGCATATCCAGAAATCAAAAAAACATTCTCTAAAGAAAGAGAGAAAAACTACTTTTGGCCTAACACCTGCTGAAGAAATGAAAAAACTGGGAACAGTATAATTCAAGGTGCCATGAAAATTCTGACAACACCAAAACAATACATCATCCTTAGACAGACTCTTGAATGGTTAGTTTCTTGGTGACACAATGGTAAAAAAGGTGCAGTAGTTGGATGTGTACCAGAAGATACTGATAATGACACCAACATGCAGATATAACACATCAACAATGGAAGACTTACCCCAGTTGTACGAGGGTGGTTTGAAAAGTTCTCAGAATCCCTATGAGAGGTTAGTACTAGCACAACAAGTTGTTCATGTGATATTCATTGAACTGTTGCCTGTAAGCACATGCCATGTTAGTGCTCTTGGAAGAGAGCTGTGGTGGTGATGTGGCTCTTCTGTTGTTCCCTCATAGTGATTTGGGAAGATGGAAAAAATCGAGATCTGAGTTGTGATTAATTACTTCATAAAGCTAAGGACATTCATGCAGATTTCCAGAATACACTGGGGGACTCTGCTCCTTTATATTCATCTGTTGCCAAGTGGACAAATGAATTTAATATTGGTTTGGAGAGCTTAGATGATGATCTGCGCAGTGGTCAGCCAAGATGTGTCACTACTCCAGAAATCATTGCAAGAGTGCACAAAATGGTCATGGAGAATCGCTGATTGAAAGTGCGTGAAATTGCTCACGCTTGCCAGATGTCATCTGAAAGGGTATATCGCATTTTAACTGAAGACTTAGAAATGAAAAAATTATCTGCAGGATGGGTGCCGCAACTCTTGATGCTGGATCAAAAACTTACGAGAGTCGACATATTGGAACAATGTTTGGCTTGTTTCAGGAGAAATGAATAAGATTTTTTGCCCCAGTTTGTGACCACAGATGATAATTTGGTGCACTGCTATACTCCAGAGACAAAACAAGTGTCAAAGCAGAGGAAACATGCTGATTCTCTGCCACCAAAGAAAGCAAAGACAATTCCTTTGGCAGGAAAGGTCATGGCATCAGTGCTCTGGGATGTGAAGGGGATTCTGTTTGTAGATTATCTCCCCACTAGGCAAACAATTACTGGAGAATACTATGCTAACCTCCTGGACAAATTGCAGCAAAAGATACGTGAAAAGGCCAGGTTTAGCAAGGAAGAAAGTCGTCTTCCATCAAGACAATGCACGCCCATACACATGCCATTGCCATGGCAAAAATACACAAACTAAGGTATGAATTGTTGCCACACCCACCATCTTACCCTCCCTATTAAATTCACTGTCTTAGTATCTTCACTATTTTCAAAAGCTTAAAGTGGTGTAAGATATACAAAATAATAACTTTTTGCTTATCCTCATTATCTTGTTGTTGTTGATGGCACAAAGTCTTGTCTAGGGTACATTTGTGCAGCTGAAATTTCGATTTCTTAGGTTCTTGATGACTAAATAACTGTTGAAGATTTGTCTGTGTTATTCTTGAATTTTATTTTATCCCATTCTTCTAAATCACATTGACTTTACAATTTTCACTTCTCTCACACCACAAATTATATAGTTGTTGACAAGTTGTAGCAAAATATGTGCATTTCCATATGAGGCATGCCCACCACTACTTACATTCTGCAGTACTAACAATATTTCGGAGAGTTTACAAAGCAAAAGAGTTTACAAACAAAAGATGAATCATCGCTACAATATAACATTATTTTATATCTGAGTCTGGAAATAAATTTAATAATTTGCATTATATTGTACAATCGATAATATGAATTTTGAGTATAAAAGAAATTTTATAATATCAATTATTCATAAAAAAGAAGAGTGATTTTAACTGTTAGTAAATGTCGATTGTAACACATTAATTTCTTTTTTTTTTTCCTTTTTAGCCTGAAATATAATACATCATATACAAAATCATATGAATTGTTTTAGAGAAACAGCTGAGATAATTTTAACATATGCAAGAACTGATAGTACACATGGTATCAGTTATTTCTATGAAATAAGGTAATGTTAGAGGAAGGTGAATCATTATAATGACTTTGACGGGTCTGCGCCACACTCAACCCTACTGTCAGCTCTTGCCAACAGAAATTGGAACTCATCTGACCAGGCCACATGTTTCTAGTCATTTAGGGCTCAACCAATATGGTCATGGGTCCAGGAGTCCCTTTTACACCTCGTGTATGCACACGATCTCATGCTGTTAGCATAGACCCATTGGTCATCTGCTGCAACAGACCATCAACACCAGATTTTGCACACTATCCTAAGGAATATGTTCATCATACAGGTGACATTGATTTCTGTGGTTATTTCACAAACTGTTGCTTGTCTATTATCACTAACAACTCTATGCAAGCTCCGCTGCTCGTGGTCATTAAGAGAAGGCCATCAGCCACTGTGGTGTGCATGGTGAGAGGTAATGCCTGAAATTTTGTATTCTCAGCACACTATTGACACTGTGGATCTTATAATATTGAATTCCCTAATGATTTCCAAGATGGTATGCCCCTTGAGTCTAGGTCCAACTACTACACTCCTGGAAATGGAAAAAAGAACACATTGACACCGGTGTGTCAGACCCACCATACTTGCTCCGGACACTGCGAGACGGCTGTACAAGCAATGATCACACGCACGGCACAGCGGACACACCAGGAACCGCGGTGTTGGCCGTTGAATGGCGCTAGCTGCGCAGCATTTGTGCACCGCCGCCGTCAGTGTCAGCCAGTTTGCCGTGGCATACGGAGCTCCATCGCAGTCTTTAACACTGGTAGCATGCCGCGACAGTGTGGACGTGAACCGTATGTGCAGTTGACGGACTTTGAGCGAGGGCGTATAGTGGGCATGCGGGAGGCCGGGTGGACGTACCGCCGAATTGCTCAACACGTGGGGCGTGAGGTCTCCACAGTACATCGATGTTGTCGCCAGTGGTCGGCGGAAGGTGCACATGCCCGTCGACCTGGGACCGGACCGCAGCGAAGCACGGATGCACGCCAAGACCGTAGGATCCTACGCAGTGCCGTAGCGGACCGCACCGTCACTTCCCAGCAAATTAGGGACACTGTTGCTCCTGGGGTATCGGCGAGGACCATTCGCAACCGTCTCCATGAAGCTGGGCTACGGTCCCGCACACCGTTAGGCCGTCTTCCGCTCACGCCCCAACATTGTGCAGCCCGCCTCCAGTGGTGTCGCGACAGGCGTGAATGGAGGCACGAATGGAGACGTGTCGTCTTCAGCGATGAGAGTCGCTTCTGCCTTGGTGCCAATGATGGTCGTATGCGTGTTTGGCGCCGTGCAGGTGAGCGCCACAATCAGGACTGCATACGACCGAGGCACACAGGGCCAACACCCGGCATCATGGTGTGGGGAGCGATCTCCTACACTGGCCGTACACCACTGGTGATCGTCGAGGGGACACTGAATAGTGCACGGTACATCCAAACCGTCATCGAACCCATCGTTCTACCATTCCTAGACCGGCAAGGGAACTTGCTGTTCCAACAGGACAATGCACATCTGCATGTATCCCGTGCCACCCAACGTGCTCTAGAAGGTGTAAGTCAACTACCCTGGCCAGCAAGATCTCCGGATCTGTCCCCCATTGAGCATGTTTGGGACTGGATGAAGCGTCGTCTCACGCGGTCTGCACGTCCAGCACGAACGCTGGTCCAACAGAGGCGCCAGGTGGAAATGGCATGGCAAGCCGTTCCACAGGACTCCATCCAGCATCTCTACGATTGTCTCCATGGGAGAATAGCAGCCTGCATTGCTGCGAAAGGTGGATATACACTGTACTAGTGCCGACATTGTGCATGCTCTGTTGCCTGTGTCTATGTGCCTGTGGTTCTGTCAGTGTGATCATGTGATGTATCTGACCCCAGGAATGTGTCAATAAAGTTTCCCCTTCCTGGGACAATGAATTCACGGTGTTCTTATTTCAATTTCCAGGAGTGTAGTTTGCGTTCAAAGTCTGTTAATCCCCGTTGTGCTGCAACTATCATGCTGGAAACCATCTCATCTGAATCATCAGAGTATATATGACAGTCTGCCAGTGCACTGCCCTTTTATATCATGTGTAGATGATACTACCACTATCTGCAGACATACCTATGGCTATCCTATGTCTTTTGTCAGTGTATTATTCCTTGCTTATAATTTTTTGATAGAGATATCCAGCCTTAGATCAGTGCCTTTAATGAATCTTCAAATAAGTGATGACTAAGGGTTTCATCCAATTGTTAATACATATCTACCAGGAATTTTATGACAAAGTATAAGTACATTCTTTGAATGTTAATGAATGTGCAAATAATTATGGTTTCAGATGTTTAGATAAATTATGTGTTTCCATTAACAACATTTCTAAAAGTTTTGTTTATGCTATTATAAATTATATTCTAAGTTCTCTCGTCATGAAGTCCTTCAGAGGCACATTTATGCAGTTGAAAAACATGCAACCCCTGTGATAACTTCATCAAAAGCAGTTCTAAAGCTGTTTATTATATTTCTAGTATTGTTTGCAATAAACACACTACAAATCTAGTTCAGGGAAAAAGTACAATACAATCATTAAAATGATATATAGATAATGTACACAGTTAGAATAAATATTTTATGTAAAAGAAGGTTGCATTTACAACATCATTCACTAACACAATGAAAACTTTTCAAAGACATTCCCATATTACAAGTTACTGTCAGCTGTAGTGTAACATATTATTTGGTGAAATGGTTTGTTGAACAATCAGTTTTTGAACTAACAAATATCTATTTTTGTAATGGATTAGATAATCTGCTGTTTGAATGTGTGTTTTATTTAGGTGCATGTATCATGAAATGGATGTATACAGCATATCTACAAGCCTGGATGATGATAAATGCCATAACAAGCTCACATTACCCGCTGGTTGGATTGTTTATTTCATACCATCATGTCCTGCTTTAGAAATATGAAGCCAGCCTTAGAGGAAGAGCAGCCGTGATGATGTCTGTGACACGATGGGGACAAGAGAAAACTTGTTATACACTCACTCAATTGGAATCTCTTAAATAAGACAGACTGTTTGTGGACTTAGTCTTTTTAAATATAATTTTGACGTTCTAAATGATGTAAAAAAGAGTACAATATATTATACAATGTTTAACAAAATGTAATTGGATATGTTTTCAAAAATTGATTATGTTTAAAAAGTTAATTATTTTCATTGACATGTTTAACAGAAGCATCATTTTACTTTGAGAAATGGATCTTGGATTTGTACTTTTAACTTCCAGCATTAACTACAGACTTCAAGAAACGAAGTTCGATCAGAAGAGTTTGATAAGTGCACCTGAAATAGAAAGGTGAGCAATACTGAATAATAGGAAGTTTTAGCTCCTGATTAGACTTTACTTCACCACCCAACACCACAGTAAGAAACCAGTGGAACATTGCATATTGTGACTACTGACAACAACCCAGAACAAATACAACTGGGAGTAAATCAAATTTTTGAATACACAGACTGGTAGGAGTAGATATCTGTTGTCAACTGCAACTAGACCATCAACAGCTTTGTGGCACTGCATAACCTAATATTAGCTTTGCAATTGAGAAAATAACAAGAATTAACCATTTGGTGAAACAGTGTCAAATTTTTTAACCCCACTGAGGTTTGTAATGATATCGGCCATATTTTCTTGATGTTCCATGTGGCCAGCTGCCATTCAATCATCACAATCTCATCTCACCCAGCATCTGGTGCTGAATCCACGAACCCATATTCAGCGACACAGCTCACCTAGCACATCATCACAACAACTCGTTGGTGTCGTAACAACAAGAGATAAGCAAGAAGCTCTGTGAGCAGTGCCTATAACGCTTTCAAACATTTCTTATGTGAAAACTGTAGTGGTTTTGTGTGCTGTGTGGGCATTATGAGCAGTTTAACAATTGCTTTATTGGTATCGGTGTAGGGTGTTTGACACTGAAATAGTGAGTAGTTGATTTAGATTAGTTACAAGTTATTGCCTTTTATCATTGAATACCTGTTGTGACTAGAAACATGGAGGCTACATCCATGAATGGTTTAGAAGTTCCAACAAAAATTTAAACATTAAACTGGATGCTGTACAGACTGAGCTAAAGACAACTAAGACTGATTTAAACACTAACATTCAAGTGCAAGGTTCCAAACTAAAGAATGAACTAAAAAAACAAATACCACACTATAACAGTTTATCAATGAGTCATGTAGGGAAAAGCAAGAAATACAAAATACCACACTGCAACTATCTTTCCACAGGAGCTAAATTCGGAAAAATTGAAACAGTGCACTTTAGTTTGAAATGAAGTGAATGAGTAATTTAGAGACATCAACAGGGACAGGAAACAATTGAAAGAATTAACCAAGCAGGAATTTAACACAATACATGTTTAAATCTCAGGTACTCAAGCAAGGCTGCAGGCATTACAACAAAGCTAAGATTCAGATGTAGGCCCTATTTCATGTTCTACACTTGCTAGTTGACCTAGTTGATAATAGAGTTGAGAAAGGATTGAATCAACCTTACACAAACCTCATTCTAATACAGAAACAGATCGAAGAGACAGTTAACCACAATCTGAGATGAGTTAACTAAGACTAAAGAGGATTGAAATAAAAGAAAGTTTAGTGCAAAGAGTGGACTATCAGCTGAGATTATCAAGGAATTGCAGCTGAGAAATAGAAATAGTCTACCAAAACTATTCCCTAGATTTAAGCAAGATTTCGAGGATCACTCTACATATTTCTCTAGAGTATTTACTAAATCTTTACCCATGAGATGACATAATTTGAGGAGAACTGATTTTACATGAAGTTATTTAGAAGGTGATGGGGCAGACTGGGGAACTGCTCATGCTGAAGAATTTACATCCTGCAATGATTTTCAGGAAAAAATGTAAAACAAGTACTGGTCTCCTTGAACTCTAGAAAAAGAGGCATTTGACCTTCTTGACTTACGGCATTATAATAATAGCTGGGGAACTTCCAAGAAATATAAGGAGTGGTACTTAACAAGGTCTAAATATTCAGATTATCCAGCAGAAGAGTATCACTTCGTTCAAGTTCTGGTGCGTAGATTACCTTTTATGTAAGAAAAGAGATTTGGTGTGGGGGTGGCCAATGGTTAATGACTTGTTGCCATTTATTGAAGGTATGGATACATTAAACAAGGGATGTGGGGGATTATACATCAGGAGTAAACTGTCAAACAGATAACAATGAGAGTAAATATTACTCACCACAACTCCAACAAAAGAACAAAAGCAATTATTGTAAAATAAGGAACAAAATTGCGATAGGTGAAGCTATGGAGTAATCAGTCAGCAGCGTTTTCCACAAATTATTTAAATGGTACATGTACTTATACAATGTCAGACTATTCAGTTTTGAGTCCGTTGTCCATAAACTATAAACATTTTGGAGCCAGTGCCACAGTCAAACACATAACAATGGAACAATAGGCCCCAGTGGAAAGAAATTTATAGCCACCACCAACTTTAGGCTTATGCATGAATGGGGAGGAAGGAAATCTAGAGAAACAGGAGCAGATAAAACCTATTAGACAGGAAAAAATTTTCCACAGGGAGGTGGATATTTATTTAGACTCTGGAAGTGAAGTCTCTTTGATGAAACGTGTGTAAATGTTAAATACATGTTAAAAATATAGCTGTTCAAAACTGCCTGTAACCAGAGTTTATGCAGTTGGAATAACTGGCAGCAAAGGAAAACTTATTAAGGAAGAAACAAGATCACCATTAACCACTAAAAATTTTTCATTTCAGCAGACACTATTAAATGCATAAATCTGAATTTATATGTACTATTGGTTGTAGATTGGCTTGATTTTAACACAAATATAGTAATATGACTTATCAGGAGCCTTTTAGAAATAATTCTATAGATTTTAAGCAAGAACTGCAAAAAGTAACATATGTCAGCTTGGTAACTATGGCCAGTACAGTAGCAATAGAAAGACATCTCCCAACAGAGCATGCATTAATAGAAAACATCTAAGTTAAGCCACAGTAATATAACATAACCTGGAACAGAAAAATGAACTACAGGAAATATTACTCAAGTATTAAAAAGTATTTTTGGATAACCATGTAGTTATTGGTGATTACAGTTGTACGTTTAAGATAAAAGTTCCCCCCCCCCCCCCCCCCTTTCATGCCACATACTATTCCTGAGAGTCTTTGCAGAGTGGTATACGAGTAAAAATGTTGTTATTTTAGAATGTAGCCAAAATGCATATAATTATCCCTTATTAGGGATTGAGAAAGCCAAACATGGGTGTCTGTTTGGTGTTAGATGCTAGAAATTAGAATAAACATACTGAGAGAGAAAGAGATAGCACTGTTAGTATGGAAGAATTACTATCCAAGCAGAACAAGCAAAGGTTTTTACTTATATGGATTTGACAGATGTATACCGGAAGGTAGCCCTTGTAATGGAACATCCTCCTCGGGACATCCTCCTCTAGCATTACTTTTCCCCAACATTCCCCAACAGTAGTTGTCAATACCAGTATTATTTCCTGAATTTTGGACTGGTCAATCAATATTATCTCAGTTGCTTTCTGAAAACTATCATATAATTTTATACAAGTATATTATATTTTGAGCTAAAATTTATAAAAAGGAATAACTTCACAAAATATTTTAATTTCAATGTTTTAATCAGTAATTACTAGTTCCGAATGTACAGTCAAAATTATTTCTTTTCAGAAACATTTGAGATTATGAATTATTTGCATACTTAATATTTCTATTATTCATCTCACAATCCTGTACTGTTTACTATGGTTACTTCTGGATTCATTTATGAAATAATAATTGAAATTAATAATGTAATGAAAACTAGTAGGAATTCATTTGTTAACAAAAGTTGTAAACCCTATGGAATATTGTTATTTCCGTAGAGAGTGAGAGTCATAAACTTGCCTCTGATGTGACCACATGTATTTTTGTATAAGTATGAACAATGTAATTTTGGCTTTGTTAATGTGAAAAATCAAAATACTATATCATATATTAAAATGAGAGAAAATCAGTGGAAAAAACTTTTATGTAAAAAACTCTGCAACAACAATCTTCAAATTTATTTAATTCAAACCAACCATGAGTAGCTGATGTTAGATTTTCAGCTTCAAGAATCAGATCCCTAGACAAAGAGAACTGGAGCCATCTCAAAATGACAAGATAAGTAAACTTGAAAGTTTATTGTAATCTTTGCTCCTCTCAGATCCTCATAAAAGACTTTGCTCATTAATTACTTGGATTGGGCATTGTTTAATGTGGACAATAGATGGAAGAAGGAAGGAACCACACAAAGAAAATACATTCATATGTATACAAGTGAATTGTGTTATTGCTAATGATAGAAATGTTCATATTTTTTATGTAAAATTACAGGACAATGGTGAGTCACCTATCTTGAGAAGCTCTGTACGTTAGTTCATTGATGCACTCACACAGTCCAGTGTTCATAAATATTGTTAAGTTTGAGCTTTACCTTTTGGCTCTTGTGTTTCCTTACGTGGTTTATTATGTTGCCACTCCTTTCACAATTCCTCACATTTTAGCCATAATGGAGGCAAATCGAACATCAATACTGTTTAGTCTTCTTGTCTTACAACTGACTTGATGTATTATTAGGCTATGAATAAATCCACAAACAGTTGCATGTTTTATACCATATATTTGTGTGCGGATTATTTAAAGTGCTGCTTCACTTTCTCCTACAAATCAGGAGGGTTGTACAGTTCATACTTTTCAGAAGAAGGTAAGAGACCATCTTCCAGAAGAGAGTAACAAAACAGGACCACAAAACTTCATCTTTTTCTTTTACATCAGTGATTCTCTGGCAACTTCCATGATTATACTGTTGCAGTTATGCTTCTCCAATTAATACTTACTTCCTTTCACAAATTTTTATAATGACCCTTCTACCATTCACTAAATTTTTATCACCTGCTAAGTAATATCACAACTTTTGACAGGAAGGAATCAAGTGGGATATACCCTTAGCTATGAAGTGTACGCATGGTAGGCTAACACACAGGTGGGATCCATGAAACATACGATAGTTGGACGCTCAGAATTTCAGTAGTGAATGAGTATGTACATAGGAACAAAATGAAAGCACAGAGAATAGATGAAATACAAACCAGGTATGATTATGCGCTACGGCAGGAGTGGGTTCTTCTTCTTCTTAATTGTCACTTTGGCCTGGGGGACCATATACATTTTCCACATTCTTCCCTAAATCATTTCTATTCCTGGCTTCTGTGGTCCACTCTCCTTTTCTCAGGGACCATCATCTATCTTCCTGTTGATTTCATTCTTCCATCTTGTCTGTGGCCTTCCTCAGCCCCTTCTGCCTTCCAGTTCCTGAGAATGTTACTCTTGGTAGTCCTTTCTCTTCCATCCTAATTAGGTGTCCAGCCCACATGAATCTACTTTCTTCATCCTTCAGACAAGAGCAGCTTGTGAGTCTAGGTCTGCAGTTCATGGTTACTTAATATCCTCCATTTCTGTGACTAGGTATCCCTCTTGGGCCCAGATATTTTCTTTAATATCATTTTCTTGAATACTACCAGTTTTGGTTTATCTGTTTTCCTTAATGTAAATGTTTCAGTGCAATATAGAACTACTGGGAGAACTACTCTCTAATATAGCCTGAATTCAAACTTCTCAAAATTTCTCTACTGCAAAACATGTCCTGTATGCCAAACTGTAACTTATTTGCTGCTGTAATCCTTGCTTTAATCTTAATTTCAATTCTATTTTGCTTAATAAAGATGCTTCCCACATATTTTAATATGTCTTCAATTTTAAAAGTGAATTCATCACTATCAACGGGGTTTGATCATTGGGTGCCCATGTATTCTGTTTTCTCCTCGTTAATTTATAATCTTGCTTTCCTTGCAATATTTCTGTAAGAACTTGTAATAAGCTGCAAGTCCCCTTTGCTACCACTTACTGGGTCATCATCATCTGTGTATGCATGCCAATTTATTGTGACAGTACCCAGTTTTTGTTCCAGATTGCTTTAATTTTTGGCATTCTCTGACTATCTTTTCTAAAATTAAATGAAAAAGTATTGGATTAAATGTGTCTCCTTGTCTATGAGCAGTTCTGACTTTAAAAAGGTCTGACAATCCTGTAGTGATCTTTACTCCGCAACAGCTTTCCTGTATACACATCTGTACTAGCTTTGTTAACTTTCAATATAGCGGTGATTGTACTGCTAAGTACTACCAGACCATGGTATTACAGCAACTGCCATCCAGTGGCTGTTACCAGAAACATGCACTGACATTACAGTAAACAAATATAGTGGCGACTAAAGAAAATGCATCACATTGTGAATCATTTCAAGAGAGTTATGAACATACGAGGTGTGTTCGAAAAGAAACTAAATTTTTCAAATAGCGCTCCAGCCAGCACAGAGAGTGAACTGTGGGTGCAGAGCACACCTAGCAGCAGGTTTACAGAACAAACCACTGTCATTTGCCTCATATCACATGGGCAATTAGCAAGCGTACCTCAGCCACTGAAATAAGCACATGTACAGCCTGCTTTTCTGATTAATGGAGGAGCCAAACACTTAGACAAGCATACGGGGAGGACTGTATGGGTAGCACACAATGCTATGGTTGGTTTAAAAGTTTTCAGCAGGCAGAGTGTCGTTCTGCGACGATTCCAAGTCTGGACATCCTTCCACATCAACAGTTGATGGCCATGCAGATAACGTTTGTCCTGTGATTTGCAGGAATCATTGTTTAACTGTTCGGGAAGTTGCTGAGGAGGTGGGCATCAGTGTAGGATCACGCCATCAGATTTTAAGTGAAAAACTTGAGACGTCACGTCAGAAGATGAGAAACAGACCCCTGTTGAAACGTAGGACAAACTGCTTGCCGCTGTTAATGACAATGAAAACTTTCTTAAAAACATCAAAACAGGTGATGAGACATGGGTGTATGGCTTTGATGCTAAAACAAAGATGCAGTCATTGCAGTGGGTGGACAAAGGGTCATCTCATCCAAAAACAGCATGCATCATTCAGTCAGCAATCAGGGTAACGTTGGTTGTGTAGCAGCACTACCATTTGGGATAGGAAAAGTCAGTTTTGGTGCAATATTTATGAGTGCGCGAGTTACAGCCAGGTGCAGGCCTGTTTACAGTGAGTTACGCTCACCAGCAGTTGCAAAGTGAAATAGAGGTCACAGGGGCATAGAACCGCCAGAAAAAGTACAGTTAGTGGTTTGCATGGTGCAAGTCACAGGCAGAAGGGGCCGACTGGCCAACCTAAGTGTTTTGAATATGTGACTCGGAGTGGCGTGTTTGCAAAACAGAGGTGCACAGCTGTGTATAAGTAGGTGCCGGTTTCAAGTGTGACAGCTCTCCTGGATGGCAGGGCGTGTCACACCACCGGCTATATGCAGCAGCAGATGGGGTGTCAGCATTTCAGTCCAGGGCAGGTCACTGGTTTGCCCCTCTGAGGCCAACGTGGGGTCCATAGCCAGCCAGCGACAGGCCACTCCACAGCTTGCTACCGTGGGCAGTCGTCTTGGCTTCCAACATGCACCGGAGACATCCAGGGTGAGGGCCACAGATTCAGCTGCCAGATCACAGGTGCTCGTTGTCGCCGCATTCTTAGCCACGCCGGCGAGAGAGCGCGCCTGGGTCACCTTGCAGCGGACGGCACTGAGGCGAAGGCCGCTGAGTTGGCTACCGGTGCATCCTGACAATGACGCAACTCCGCGGCCGACACACAGCACGGCATTGCACAAGTCGCTGAGGCAGCCATTCTGCGCCAAGCTGTTTCGCAGTCAGTGAAGTGGTGTCCTCAGCATTGCAGGACCCGGTGATGCAGACTTGAGGGGAACGCAGCATTGTAGTTGGAAACAGTAAATCACTTGGAAAGCTCGGACGAGTCTTAATACGGTGCCTTCTACCTCTTCCCACTACATTTGGTGTTGCTGTTACAGTCGGTGTCAGAAGTTGCCACTACAGTTGTGTTATTTTACTATAAAGGCATTATCCACCATGAATTTGTGCCATGTGGTAAGATGAAAGACCAGGAAGTCAACCAGGGAATCCTAGTGTGCATGACGGATGCTGTGCACAGGAAGAGGCCTGAATTGTGGGAAAACCAGAGCTGAATGTTGCATCATGACAATGCGCCAATTTGTGCATCACTCCTTGTGTGCAGCTGTCTAGCAAAACACCACATTCCTGTTGTGCCCCATTCACCATATTCTCCAAACTTAGCCCCAGCAGACTTTTTCCTCTTTCCCAAACAGATGATGATGATGATGATGATGATGATGATGAAGTCCCATACTCCTTGACAGAAAAATAGGGGAACAACGCGGGAGACCCGTGTTGCCGTACTAGGCAAGGTCCTAATGGAGGTTGTTTGCCATTACCTTCCTCCAACCATAATGGGGATGAAAGATGATGATAAAGATGACACAACAACACCCAATCATCTCGAGGCAGGTGAAAATCCCTGACCCCGCCGGGAATCGAACCTGGGACTCCGTGCTCGGGAAGCAAGAACGCTACCGTGAAACCATGAGCTGCGGACTTCCCAAACAGAAAAACATTTTGAGAGGATGTTGTTTCCAAACCACAGAGGAGATACAGGACAATGCAATGAGAAACCTACGTGTCATCCCACAAAATGTGTTTCAGGACACGTTCCAAAACTGGAAGAAATGATATGATGGAAATGGTGTAATGCCAGTAGAGGGGACTATTTTGAAGAGGACAGCATTTAAAATGTTGTTTGGTTTCTTTTTTAACACACCTCATATTACCAAGTGGTTCAGTGTGTCCTGGTGAAATATCACAATAAACCTACAATAAGCCAACTGAAGCATCCTCACTCCCAGATGCAATAATATTGTGGCCGACTAATAAGTTGCCATAAGCTTCTTTGAAATCTACAAAACCATGTGAATATCAACATTAGGTGTCCAACCTCTCTCTGTTACCTGTCTGAGCGTAAAAAGATGGTCTACAGTTGATCTGTTTCTTCTGAAAACAAGTTTATAGTCCCCTATAAATCCTTCTGCAGTTGAGATCATCCTCTCAAGGAGTAGGTTACCTCAATAATATATATATATGAAGGTAGAGTTGTAAATGCTATTAACAGGATATTATACCCTAATCTGTACGTATGTATGAGTTGGAATGGTAAGGTGGACATAGAGTAAAAAGGCAAACCTATACCTGGGAGAAAAGGAAGGATACATAAATAAGGACACTATCATGGTGGAATATTAAAATATCATTTAAATATAATCTTTGTGCGGAAAGAGGTATATCTTGACAGTTAGTACCATTAGTTTCAAGATTCATCCAAACTAGCAAAGAAATATAACTTATCTGAGTTGTTAATTTCTTCCATATGCTGATCTGAAGACGACACAACATGAGTAGAGAGACAAGTGTCTGAGTTTCCTATGCTGTTATTCAGGTTTGGAAAGATAGGTAACTGATTACAGAATGTCCAACAACAAACGTTTGATAATTTTTCCAAACATGTACCTTCTCTAGTTTGGTGGCAGCTTATGAGTGCTGACAGTGTTTGATGAGGAAACTCATGAGTTGTAAATTAACTCGCATCCATAGTAGAATACCACATGTGCATCCCGTGTAATGCTAAATAAGCTAGAATGAATTGGCAGCCAGACCGAATACTAGATACAAGCAGGCAAATCAACGTCAAAAACCTTTAAAAAAATGGACATCCTTGGAACAAACTGAATAAAGCATTTGGCCCTTCAGTCTCAGTATGCCATTTAAATATAGAAGGCATTAGCGGAGCTAAAGGTGACTACCTGTCTAAACTCCTTGTTGATCATGATGCAGACACAGTTCTAATCGAGGAAACACAAGTTCCAACTATGGAAGACCTGTGTATAAAAGACGTAGGGTCCATGGCTATGATCTTATGGGTGCTGTGTATCACAGTGTGTATGCTGTTGCCACATATGTAAGGAGCAATATCGAGCATGCCCACCTCATTTGAATGAACACAAAAATGAGAGCCATTATGTCTTGAGACAAATAATGTTTACAAGCCAGCAAATGTGCCATAGCCAACAGATGTTGACACAGTCTGGAGAGAAGGGATGATATAGAAACTGCTAAAAACAATCTGATGCTGAAAAACTGTCACTCTCATCAACATCATGATAAAGAATAGGTATTTCTGTATTTACTTGGAAGAAAATATGAGCAACAAGAGGAAATTAAGTAATGATCTACACAGAGTTCCATCTTAGCCCCCTATTATTCAGCCTATGTACCTCCGATCTTCCCAATACCTAATCAACAAAATTCTGCTGGGTGGATAATATCGGTCTTGTTTGTAGAAAGAAAGACCTCAGACAAGCAGTGACAATTCTCACAAAGTGGCACTTAAACCCAGTGCAAGTAAAATTTAAGTATGTTCATCCCATCTGAACACCAAACAAGCTGACACAGGGCTCAGAGTGAAACTTAATGGAAACACTCTTTGCCATAATAAGTACCCTAAGTACCTTGGTGTCACCCTCGACGGCACACTTTCACATAAATAACGTCTTGGAAATACCACTGCCAAGATAAGAACTCACTACAAATTATTCAAAAATTATGTGGAATGACATGAGGAGTTTCAGCAGACACCTTGCGCACACCATCTATAATGCTGGTCTTCTCAATAGCTGGTTATTGAGCTCCATTGTGGCTAAACAGCTGCCACACCAACTTGATCAATGTGCTTTGAGCAACAGCTATACACCTGCAATTTGTGGAAGAGAGATCCTGGAATTAACCATACAGGACGACATACCAAGTCTGTGGCTCTGATCAAGAAACTCACCGTTACAGCAAACGAAACAGCTCAATTGCAGTAATATTGAGGTGAGAGGCCTATGGTATCAGAACTGTCACCTTCCTGAATATGCTAAAGAGCATGAGTGGTTTTGAAACTGTAGCTGTGATATTGCTGGCACAGAACTCAAGAGGAAACTACGGGTCAAACTGAACAGAGCTCACCTGGTCATGGTGGATGTGCAGACGCACTTTACAAATGGGGTGCTAGAGACACTCTAGTTTGTGACTGGGGGGCTCCGAACCAGACAATCGTGCACGTTAGGGATGAATGCTTGTTGCATTCCTATCAGGGGAGTTGGAGCAACCTCATGAGAGCCAACGATACAGCTCTTATAGGTAACAAATATTTGTTATCCGAGATCCCATATCCATATCCATAGTCAAACTGACATTAAGGCAACTACACACGTATGATTACCAGTTTATTACATATCGTGGGGCATTCCCCATGTAATAAACAAGAATAAGTATATTTATTAAAATCAGAATGCAACTGGAGCAATGATTATGCATCAATTAAATATGGTATGAACTATTAATATTTTAATAAAAAGTTAACTAGTTTTGAACTTCAAATATTTACTGTTTGGTTTATGTTTCACAGTAGTGTTGACATCATTCATCTAAGGGAGAAACACGTAGTGCGACATATCACTTTGATGAAGTGGTGTGTTGCATCAGCATTTTTCGAACCAACAAAAGTTTATTTTTGTAATTAATTATATAAACTACTGTTTCAATGTATGTTTTATTTATGCACACGTATTGTGAAATGGATGGATGCAACGTATCTGCAAGCTGGGTCAACAATAAACAGCTTACCACATTCACGGTACCTGCTGGCTGGATGGGTCCTGCCTTGGAGATATGGTGCATGCCATATAGGAAGAATGGCTGTAAGAATGCCTATGACATCATGTGGAGAAGAGAAAACTTTTTATACACACATTCAATTGGAATCTATTACATAAGGCATATCATTTGTGGGCTTAAGTCTTTTTCTATATAATCGGGGAGTTGGGAATGAAGAAGCATTTTTGTATTGAATAGTTATTGTAAACTAGAGAACAATATTGATACATTGTTTAACAGAAGTATCGTATTTATTTTGAGAACTGGATGTTGTATTTGCAGTTTTAACTTCTAGCAGTAACTGCAGCACTCTGAGAAAATGTTCAGTCGGAAGTGGGTGAGGTTGCCAAAATAGTAAGGTGAGCAAGACTGAATAATAGGAAGTCTTTGCTTCCTATCAGATTTTACTTCACCACTCAATATCACAGTAAAGAACCAGCAGGACATTACATAGATTTTTTTTCTTGTTTAAGATTTCCACCATTGATCATGCCAACCAAAATGCTGTTACTACTTACAAAAATACAGTAAATAAACACTTCTACGAGACTGATGGTTGTACGTACACCTGCTATACAACACAGCAAGAGCTCATCATGCAGTCCCACATGTACGGCCCAATATTTATATGTATTGATCGATGATGAACATTATGAATCAGCTTATTTGAAGTAAATGGTAAATAAAAACGAGCTTCCTACATCTAAGTGGCCATGTTTTTGAAAGTGCTGTAATTGCAGACTGTGAACACAGTCACCCTAAGAGGTGGCGAAATGGGGAGTTACCCTGTCTTTGGAATCTGGAATACAGACTTTTTTTATTCAGTGCAGGATTGTTACGCATTTCCACATATGATAGTCTGTGATTTTGTGTCACTGGTTTCTTCTGTTTTTTCATTATGTCCCTGAACATGATCAGAAATACTGTGGTCTTTACAAACACTACATAATTTAGATTGGTTTCATTGTCATTCTGTTCACAGTAAGTTATTCAGTTTCCTTTGTATCAGTGGTAATTTCATGACTGTTCCACAATGAAGATATATGTGAAGCTTTCCAGAAGAGTGCATAAATACAATCCCCCAATCTTTTCTCTGTCATTTCTTCATACACGTCCTTATCGAGCCACAAAAAAGCAGGCCTTTCCAACACCGCAGTGTGTGGAGTCAGTTACCAGTTTCCTGGACACTACTCTCCTCTCTCACCAGCATGACACAAACACGGCTCTTAGTATATATGTTACCAGTTTCCAAGAGGACACTCCTCTTTACTGTGCCTTCCAGATACATAGCAGCTTGCTGAGACTACATGGAATTCTACAGGGCAGAGTAACTGTAGTAGATGCTGGAAGATGTGGCCATTTTATACAGTCACTTTACCTATGGGCCTGAATGCACCATAATGTGCCATACTTCCTGTTTCACAAACAAAACACAAAATGGCACAAACTTTTTGTCAACATTGAAATAAAATTACTAAAATCTGCAAAGATCTGAACAATAACTTGACAATGCGTCAAACTGGGAACACAAAAGACTGTTATGTTTTATTCCTGGGCTAAGTGTCAGTTCTACATACCTATTTAGTGAGGCTGTAGGAGGTTTATCTCGTGCAACTCTATGAATACTGGGCAGGTTATGCCCTACACCAACAATTCAGGGGATGTAACTTTCAACACACATTTGTTCAACTTAAGTTATGCCACTCAAGCTTAAAAAGTAAAATTAAAAGCTTTGCAAACAATGTGATGTACAAGGACTGTTAGGAATATTTTACATACATTTGTGGGAGCCTACATGTACATTTGTATCTCAATCCATCTGTTGTTACCGATACAACATTCTTCAAAGTTTTCAGTGCACAAAATGATAAGCGTAAGTCCATAATATCTTCGTCTTATTACCTATATGCATGCATACACTCATCGGAGCATGAACTCTTGCAAACTTTCAAAGACCATTGAATTGCGTAAACTACAATTACAGTTTTCCACAACACTTTGACGAATTTCTTTGAATGAAGAATGTCTATCTTAGATAGCTCCAGATAAAAATCCATAGCGTTGAGGTTCGAGGGTGGATGCGCAGATTGTGGAAATGGTCGTCCCCTATGTAATGGATCTGGGAGATGTGTTATTTTCTACCGGATTTGTCGATACCAAATTATAATGTTTTCTTATATTTTTGTCAGAATTTTTTTATTGTAATTTGCCTTATTATATGCTAATTTACTTATATTTTTGAGAGTGGCAGCATATTGATTACTATTAGTAAATGTCACGAAGAATATCAAAGAGACTGATTACAAGTGGAAGCTTGTGTGTTGTGTAAAATGTCTTTGACGCTGGAGTCGTCTGTGACTGTAGTCAGTCGGCACTCGGCAGTGAACTCTTGGTCACTTGGTGTGTGTGTTGACGGTAGAACAATGTGCAGGTCGCCGTTATAAATAATTTGGAAGTGAACAGAAAAAAATGAATTATGTTACTACTTATTTTTATATAAACTTTAAGAAGAAACCACATTCGAAGAAATGGTATTTGAAGCACCAAAAATGAGGCAAACGCATTGAACCAGGTCATTTCTGCAGCCGACGAAACTGCATTGTGGAATCATACTTCCACTAAACAACTGAAGCCATGACAAATATCGCCTTGTAAACATTTCACGGAAATGGTACTGTCACAAAATATGCCAAATTTAAGTAAATAAAAAATAGTGAGCATATTTCACCTACCTACTGTCTTCAGACAAATAATGTGACTATCTTTAGTAATGCGGCTATCTTCAATAATGTGACTAAATACTGTTGGAGAACTACTATCCGTAAAACATCCACTTCCTCTTATTTTCAAGGGCTCATCTCATCCTTGCAGGTCTGGAAAAGTGCTTTGAATAAATTCTTTGCAGATAAGATCTGCCAACAAGCTGGAGAACATATTTACTTACAATTCTAGCCCATGCAGTAGTAAACTACTGGTGTCTAACATGTATTGCTACAACTTGGTTTCCATCTATCCACAAAAATTTTCAACTCCATCACTCTCTGATATGCAAATAAGACTGAAGATGCAAGCAACAGACGAAAAGACTGTGTAATGAACTATTGGTGAAAATTCTTCAGTTGTCAGGAAAAGGAGACTTAAACACATAGAAGATGATATGATAACCTGAACTGTCCACGAAGCAAGCTCAATGTCATTCAAAAAGAAGTATGAATGGTATGATAGCTGTACCATGTGCAGAAACCTGGATAAGCCTAGAGGTAAACCCCCCATCTGTGGTGCAACTGTTTATGTCCAGTAGGACTCGTCTATTTTCTGTCTTGAAAACATGTTTTGATAGTCTAGTGTCCATTATTGTCATACATCTACATATACAACAGCATGGTGTGAGTCGGAGGGAACCTTGTACCACTACTAAAGTGCGCGTCATTTATGACGGCGACTGAGTTTAGGTCCGTTCTGCGCATCTGATGTCACAAAACACAGTCAGCCAATGAACAGAGAACGACGTTGCCAGAGCTCGACTGCAGTGCAGAGCACGGATGAGAGTCTTCAGTTTTAGAAACATTCAGTCATAAATAAAGTAATTGAACAAAAGCAATGTCTTGGTAGCAGACTTTCTTTTATAGAAAGTTTGGAAAAAGCATTCTTTATACCAATTGCTTCATATTCTATTAATTATTTAAACCAAACCAGCAATAAGCCTCCTAATTCAGGCGATAGCAAGGAAAGGTGTTTGTATCATTCTCACTAACCACTTTTTCGCAATAAAGAACAGCGGTAATTGTTTATTTCCTATTGTACTTCGATGAAACATGAGTAATTCATAATCATACCAACAGTGTTTGTCGGTATTTTGCGTGATATCTCTGGGAGAGATGTTGATCGACGAGCTGCATTAGTGTAACGGTTAAGATATTTGGCAGCTGAGCAAAAGGTTCTGAGTTCAAACGTTGATTGGCGCTTAATATTTTCTTTATTTAAAAACAATATTGAAGTGTCTTACTTCATGAATTTTATTCGTTTGAATGTAATTTTTTGAAATTTCTAGTGACAACTAAAATCAACCATACGGAAAGTATACTCTATGGACTCTTACCTCTGCAAACTCTTCAGAATTTCGTGCAGTGGTTTACTGCATCTAATGCTACACAATAACTGCGTTGAACATCGAAACAAAATTAAGTCATTTATAGGGGGATGGTATCAGTCAAGAATATGTGTAAAAATCAAATTTTTGGGCCAAATAGTTTTTGTGAAATTGAATGATAAAGTGTGTCAAAGCAGTCGAAACACCATGTGTCTGCACAGGCGAGCAGTGCAATGATGACAAAATCTCGCGGAATGCTGGGAGCATGTCTCTGTAGCAGCGAAAGGGTTAATGCGGCTGTGGTGGCTTTACTTCATAAACTGCGCGCTCCCCCCTAAAAGTAAGTTTGCGAACTATACTATGGCGCTGCTTCTCTTGGCGTGTACAACTGGCAACGCGCCAATCTCCCGCATTTGGGCGGGCATGTGCAAACCACCAAGATAGAAGAATTGAACTATAGTCATTTTCTTTCCTGTTCTACTCCAAAATAGATTGAGGGAAAGATTACAGTCTATACTTCTGTATGAGCCCTAATTTCTCATCTTTTGTCTTCGTGGCCCTTGAACAAAATGTGTCTGTGGCAGTAGAATCATTCTGCAGTTAGCTTCAAGTGTCATTTCTCTAAATTTTCTCAACAGTGTTCTGCGAAAAGAAGGTTGTCTTTCCTCCAAGGATTTCCATTTGGTTACATGAAGCACCTCTGTAATCTCATGGGTTGATCAAACATACTGGTAACAGAGCTAGCAGCCCACCTCTTAATTAATTTGGTGTCTGCCTGTAATCCATCCTGGTGGGGATCCCAAATGCTCAAGCAGTACTCACGGATGGATTGCACTTGTGTTTTATATGCAGCCTCATTTGCAGATGAACCAAACTTTCCTAACTCTCTCAATAAAGTTGACGACAATTTGCCTTCCCTACTGCCATTCTTAGATGCTCGTAAGGAGCAACGTCATGCCTAATATTTAATTAATCTAGTCTGATGCAGTCAACAACAGTCAGTCTTTCCTTCTCATCCTGTATGGTAATTCTCCCCTGATCCGCAGTTCTGGGTGACATTTCAATCTACTCCCTTTCCTAGACCTCTCCAGTCCTTTTCTTTCACCCTTCTTTCTTCCCTTTCAGCCCTTCTGGCTGAATAAGGAGCCACTGGCTCCAAAAGCTTGCCAATCACAAGTCTTGTGTGTGTGTTCTACCGCCACTTGGTAAGTACATTTTTTATCTAGCCAATTAACTAATATTTAATTGGATAGATAAAAAAATCTACTCACCAAGTGGTGACAGAACACACACACATAAAAGACAGTTGTAATTAGCAAGCTTTTGGAGCCAGTGGCTCCTTCAGGCAGAAGGCATGAATGGGAAGAAAGAGGGGTGAAGGAAAAGGACTGAAACCTAACCATTTTCCTAGACCTCTACAGTCCATTTCCTTCTTCTTCAAGCATGTGCCTGAAGACGGAGCAACTGACTTCAGAAGCTTGCCAATTACAACCATCTTATTTGTGTGATCTGACGCCACTTGTGAATAGATTTTTCATCTATCCATTAAACTATATTGTTAATAATTGATTGTTTTCATTGTACTAATATTTAACTGACCAGATTGTCAAGCAGTTCGCCACTAATGCAGCAACTGAACACTACAAGATTGTTTTTCCTACTCATCTGCATTAACTTACTTTTTTCACATTTAGAGCAAGCTGCCATTCACCATATCAGCTAGAAATTCCATCCAAATAATCTTTTATCACCATACAGTCACTCAAGGATGATATCTTCCCATTCAACATTTCACCAGCAAACAGCTACTGATTACTGCTCACTCTGTCAGACAGATAGGCGGCATGTGGGTCTGCTCCTGTGAACTGTTTCTGTAATATAGGCTGAGAGTGAAGGAAGTGAGTAGGCACAAGAGAGGTGAAGCACTTCAGTACTGTTAGTAACTTTAACACTTTTTACTAGTCAAAAACACAAGTAAATACCAAAGGCATACATAACTTTGGCTAGGATGAGCAGGTAGATGCGAAGCCATAGTCCATGTCTAATCTAATACAATGTCTCAATAGCAAGCTAGCCCACTCGCTAGTCGAAGCAATGTTTCCAGGCCATCTGCTCTTGACGAAAATGGGCAGAAATCAAGACAGCACTCGGTGAGCTCCACAGCGTTGGCCAGAGGCCGCTGTGGTTGGCATAGTTAGTCTTCTCTCGTAGTGCCAACTTACGAGAACGTGCACCTACGTTGTGGCAACGTAACTATCGACGCCACCTATACAGAGAATAAGAAGTCATATCACACATCCCTGGCACACACTTGACAATACCCTTGTCTCTGATGAACACTCACTGTCGAGGACAATGTACTGGGTTCTACTAAAGCAGTATTCAAGCCACTTGCATTTCTGGGAACCTGTTCCATGTGTTTCTACCTCTGTCAACAGTGTGCAGAGAGGCACCAAGCCAAATATTTTCCAAAAATCCAGGAGAATCTGCCTATTGCCCTTCATCCTTGGTTTGCAGGATTTCTTGAGTAAAAGGCAATCTTCGTTTTGCAAGGTGATGCTTTCTAAATTCATATTTATTTGTGGATAGGAGCTCTTTGGTCTCAAAGAAATTTATTATATTTGAACTCTGAATAAGAATTCTGAAGCAAACCCAAGTTACAGATACTGGTCTGTAATTTGGCAAATCCATTCTTTTACCCCTCATATATGGGAGTCACCAGTGCCCAGTCACTTGAGACTTGGTGCTGGGCAAGAGATTCGCAGTAAATGCAAGCAAGCTAAGTAAGGTATCAATGCTGCCGAATACTCTTTATAAAACCAAATTGGTATTCCACCCTACCTGGTGATTTCTTTGTTTTCAACTGTTTCAGTTGCTGCTCTCCACCAAGGACAGCTATTACTATGTCCTCTATATGGAAGTCTGTAGAACAATGTTTCTACAATCCTCCTGTGTGAAAGGTTGCTTAGATAAGTTTTAAAGCTTTAGCAGGGTGTATACGCGGACAAGGAAAAAAACAAAATCTCTGATTTCCCGGTTAAAAATACACTTTCTCCCGGATGAAAACACAGTTTTCCCTCGGGCACTTTAGAATACAAAACTCAGGGAAGGAAACTCCTTTTGGAAAGATTTTTAATGTGCAGCAACATGTACGCTGCATATTTTCGTATTACGAAAGTGTAAATTCGAGTTCCACCAAACACCGCATGTTACTTTCCGAACAATTGTAATCGTGATAGCAATGCCCGTTTGTAAGCCAGTCATTGCTCATGTCACGTGATCCCGCCAGCCATTGACAGCGGATATTCAGACCACAGGACACGTGATATAGTCAGCTAATAGCAACATCACTGTAAGTAGCGCGGAGATACAAACAAGAAAAGTTAATGTTTTAAATTACTACACATAGTGTTGCTACAAGGAAAGCAAAGCTTTCACATACAATATAGGTCTCTAAGGTTAATAAACTGCAAGAGAAGCTAAGCTTTCACATATAATGTAGATATTTTTTGCGCGTGTTACACTTTAACATATATCACACAAATGAGCCAGTAAAATTTTTAGCCGAGTCCAGTGACTTGTCCTTAAAGTTTTCCACAGATAAATTAGCTACCGCAGAGGAGAGAGAGCTTCCCATAGTACTACATCAATTTGCTCAAAATAGCGACGTGAATGTCTGATCTTCTGGGCTCGAAATACTTCTAAATGGCTCGTCATCAAACACTCTATGATTTAAGAAATTCATCGTACATTCTCGCACATAGTTCAATTTGTGTAAAAGTAAATTTACTTTGAAAGCAACGCTTTTCAAACCACCATTCGCAATATTTTCCCGCGACCTGTTAGAAATAGGTTCGTTTCAGTAGTCGTCAGAGAGCGTCAGATAAGAGGCGCCACCGCGCTTTGGCAGCTGCTATGACGCAGGAAGCCCGTATGTTCGTACGTGTAAAACATCAAAAGATCTTACATTACGTCATAAAAGAAAAAAAGACATCAGAGGATACACCAAGAACATCGGAATTTCGTGAACCATACTAAAATGGCACGTTTGAAGTGGATACTTAAAGAGCACATTTGTATGTCCAGATTCCCAATGAAGTAGGCCTCGACCTGATATTAAGCTTTTCAGTGTGGGTTTCGGGATACAAATTTTCTTGGCGTACCAGTATTAACTCATTTTTTAATCTTTATTATGGCATAATGCCATGCGTGCTAGAAGATGAAAATGTGCACTTGGAATGCAGCGAGCAGTTGAAATTAGCCAAAAGTGTGGAACTAAACACTTTGCTTCAAACACATTGACTGCCTCAGTGTAAAAGATTAATGAAAACCAAATTTCTTTAGCAAACCGACAAAAATAACTTCATTGTTCTACAAGGCGATTAATGCATGGCTGTCAGAAAAGTGGAAATAAAATAAAATAAAATCTGAAACTAATAACGTATATTAGCCTTCCGTAATTATGTGAATGTATTTTAATTCACTTCATAGCTCCCGGCCACAGAAATCCATTTTATTTTCATTTGACGTGAGAGCAGTAAACGGAGAGGAAACAGCAAAATCACTAAATGTAAACAAGGGTCACGTGGAGACTACACATTTCCCCACTATAACTCAGACTGCTCTGCACATCAGCCCCGGATATACGATATTTCCGAACCGGGGCAATACTTTGATATGCGCACCCCGCCCCTCCCACCTCCCACCCAAGAGCGTTTGAGATCCGAAGTCAAAAATTTTAAAAATCTAATTTTCAAAAATATGTTCATTTTGTAGCGCACTTCTTTCTGAAGAGTCTGATACTTAAAACATACATGTTCGAGGAAATGTAAGACATGTTATTTGGTCTTAAGTACGCCAGAGTGCAGTGCCACCCCTCTTCACACAGCATTCTTCTATCTCAAGTCACTGTATTTCGCTCCGTGGAATTGAAACGTGTATATTTTGTACTGGATGCCATCAAAAAAGGTTCAAATGGCTCTGAGCACTATGGAACTTAACTTCTAAGGTCATCACTCCCCCTAGAACTTAGAACTACTTAAACCTAACTAACCTAAGGACATTACACACATCCATGCCCGAGGCAGGATTCGAATCTGCAACCGTAGCGGTCGCGCGGTTCCAGACTATAACGCCTAGAACCGCTCGACCACCCCAGCCGGCTACTGGATGCCATCAAACTATATTCAAGACAGTGAAAATTCAAATGTCTTGTGGTGCCTCTCTTGCTCCCCAGTCGCCCGGTCTGACATCCTGCCCCTCTTGCAATTAATACATAGGATTATTTGTAATCGGGAGAACAAGAACTCTTCAGAAAATTTGCACTCTTTACTGTCTGTTAGCTAATAACTTTCTGTTTTGGGTGACATAAAATTAAATACACGATACATAAAACCAGTAAAGACAAGAGACAACCAATACAGTACACATTTCTTCAATCCTTAGCTCCTAGCATTGTTTTCTCTCTAATATTGCTACAGCTTTACATGACGTGCTTTCCTTTCTGCGAAATAATCTATTACCTCATCAAATTTCGTCAAACGTTTCGCTACATGAAAAATAGATACATCGTTGTCTAATACTGCATAAGCTGTTAATACAAACAGTGCGCAAGACTGGTATGGTTTCTCGATTTGGTTACGTCTTTTGTCACTGTCTGCTAGAGAAAACAAAATAGGCCTTTCTAACACTGCAGAAATTGTAACACACCAAATAAACGAGACTGTTTTGGTACAAATGGTCATTTTTATAACAATATAATTCACGAAGACCAACGAAAAATGCCTATTAGGCCTACTACAAGCAAAAAGCTTTATGTTAGAAAATAGTTTCACATTTCATTCACACGCTCCAGTTTCTCCAGCATGAGATCTAAAAGTAGTAGTACGAGATTTTTATATAAATTTGGAATCGTCATATTCTACCCTAATTTGTGTGATGTCCCCATTTCTTCTCCTTCCTCGTTCTAACAAACAATCCTATCATGACTAATTCTGGAATTATTCCTGCCTTTGCCAAAACTTATTCGCCGGTTAACGTCACTAACCCTGCCAGAATCACTGGTTTAGTTATCCCTGATTATTCTCCAGTTAGGCGTAGTTATGTTCGTACGAACCATTTTCTGCGCACTTCCAGAATAGAACTCAAGCGCCTGCTAGACGGGTGCTGTACAACTGGCCCTTAATAGTGTAGCGATCTGGCCAAAAATTTTCTGACAATTTCATTTTCCTGGATACACCGAGAAGATAATACGTAATCTTTGTTACCCGTTATTCCTGTTAGTCGTTTATTTCCACTCTGGTAGTCTGAATCTATGGATATTCCTAGTAATTATAACAACGCTGATCATTCGCAAACCCAATCAACAACATAATCAGACAGCGATTGGTGTTCACTCGTTCGGCTTTATTCTGCCCAGCAGCTTGTATAGCCCGGTGCTCTTTTGCCTGCAGGGAAGTTTATTTTTAGATGCGACGAGTCCCCTGACAGAGACATCACATGCACTATGCACACATTCAAAAATCAACTTATGATTTCTTTTGTTTTTGTTTTAGCTCACTATGGGACCAAACTGCTGATGTCATCGGTCCCTAGGCTTAACTTAACGCTAAGGACAACACATACACCCATGCCAGAGGGAGGATTCGAACCTCCGACGGGGTAAGAGGGGGGAGGGGGGGGAACTGTGACAAGTCACCTTAAATCACCCCCACCCCCCTTATAGATCCGGGCCCCTTGAGCATGCGTGAATCTGGCAGCTTGGGCGCGGCAGTACAATTTTTCCCGGTTGCATCTAGATGCTTGCTGCGACTGCTTACACAGCCAACAGCCAAATTTCTGTAGCCAGAAACGGGGAAGGTATTAGTCATACGCCTCTCAACTGCGCATGCGCCCGTTCGTAACTGCTAAAACGAATCTAAACGTAAACAGTTGTGACGTCACGGTCAACGGAGGCCATTTGTTATGGAGCATTGCAGTCTTCCTAACGCCTTTGACACATTTTGCTGTTGGCAAACGCTTGTATGATCACTGTTTTGTGGTTGTATTTGGCACATTTCCTTTGCAACTTATTTTTTATTTTCTCGTTCACATTTTATTGTTGCAGTATTATTCTGCAGTAGCGGAATACAGTAATATCCTTAGTTCGAGTATCGATTCTTGCCAGTCAAAATTACAAAAATTTAACTGGAAACAAACAACGAAAAATTCCCGGGTTTTTCCAGGATCTCCCGGGTCGTATACACCCTGCTTAGATTTAGTTTTGATGTCCTCTGTTGCCACAAAGACTGGTCAACGAATGACTAGAAAGAAACCTTCAACCCATTTAGTGATTTTATGTAGGATTATAATTCTCTCTGTTTCTCTGCAAGATCTTTTGCTAAGGTGTGGTGGTGGAGGTACGATTCGCCCATGGATCTTCTCAGACGCATGAATTTCTACTGACTTAACTGCCATTATTTGCATGTAGTTCTTGGAACCAAAGGTACAAGTCTGCTTCCTCAGCAATTTCCACATTTTGTTACTAAACTATGGTGGACCTTTCCAGTCCTTAACCCACTTACTGGACATATGATTTGATTTACAACCTGTTTAAACTCCACCCACAATTCCTCTATGCCAATGAACTGGAACTCAATATGCCTATCATTTTCTAACAAGGGAACCTCCACATCGCACCCCCCTCAGATTTAGTTATAAGTTGGCATAGTGGATAGGCCTTGAAAAACGGAACACAGATCAATTGAGAAAACAGGAAGAAGTTGTGTGGAACTACGAAAAAAAAAATAAACAAAATATACAAACTGAGTAGTCCATGCGCAAAATAGGCAACATCAAGGACAGTGTGAACTAAGGAGCGCCGTGGTCTTGCGGTTAGCGTGAGCGGCTGTGGAACGAGAGGTCCTTGGTTCAAGTCCTCCCTCGAGTGAAAAGTTTACTTTTTTTATTTTCAGACCATTATTACCTGTCCGTTCGTTCATTGAAGTGTCTATTCACTGTAATAAGTTTAGTGTGTGTTTTGCAACCGGACCGCAAAACCGTGCGATTAGTAGACGAAAGGACGTGCCTCTCCAATGGGAACTGAAAACATTTGATCGCAAGGTCATAGGTCAACCGATTCCTCCACAGGAAAACACGTCTGATATATTCTATACGACACTGGTGACAGCATGTGCGTCACATGACAGAAATATGTTGTTGACCCACCTAACTTGTACACTTGGCGAATGGGTAAAAAAGATTCTTCTGCCTTGCCCGATTTAGATTTTCTTGTGGATGTGATAATCACTCCCAAAAAAGTGATGAAAACATAACAGACGGACAGATAATTGTCTGAAAATAAAAAATTAAACTTTTCACTCGAGGGAAGACTTGAACCGAGGACCTCTCGTTCCGCAGCCGCTCACGCTAACCACGGCGCTCCATAGGTCGCACTCTCCTTGATGTTGCCTATCATGCATATGCACTACTCAGTTTGTATATTTTGCTTATTTTTTTCATAGTTCCACACAACTTCTTCCCGTTTTCTCGATTGATCTGTGTTCCGTTTTTCAACTTATAACTAAATCTGAGGGGAGAGGAGGGGGGGGGGGGGGGGTGCAATGGGGAGGTTCTCTTGTAAGTAGAATACTAACAAGTACTTTTGCTCTTTAGTTTTGCTACAATCACCTGATTTACTTTATCATCACTATGCTGTCATCATGATCACTAATCCACATCTCTATCCTACAACGTCGTTAAGATACTTGTTAGGACTATAAGGTCTAAAACAGTTCCATTTTGTGTGGGCAATCTAACTAGCTGCAGTGAAGTGCATGACCTTGTACCAGTTATTAGGGCTTCTGTTCCATTTATGTACAGAGTGCAATAAGAATGCTTGCTTGAAAGCCTCTGTGCACACTGTAATTACATTGATTCTTGCTATCCATCCAGGACCAATACAAAGGAGGTTGTAATATATTCCTAGATTAACACTTGAAGGTTCTTTAAAATTTATAACTGAGTTAAACATTTCAATTTTGCCAGTTAATCTGTGGTACTCTCGCATGGATCAAGCCTATGACCATTTGTGGTGCCCTTGTTTTTATACAGTATATAGGCCCTGTTAGTCCTATTTGGTACAGATCTCTTACACTTTAGCAATATTCTAGGACACGTCACACAAGTGTTTTGAAAGCAATCTCTTTAGACTGACTGCATTCCCCTCATATTCTACAAATGAACTGAAGTCTGTCACAAAGCATCTGAGGAAGGACCGATCTGAAATTTATGTAAATTTAACACTACCACAGAATATGTAACTAGTTCCAGGTCTAGGTTCATAATCACATGGCAGTGGGGCATTCTTGTATAAGATTTTACATTTTTACCTAAAGGGAACACACTCTCTACATATTACGATAAAGATCAGATTTCTTGATGTACATTGCAATATCTGCCACACATTTTACAGTTATTTGTGGGTTACAAATGTTGAAGCAGAATCCTTTCTGCCTCAGAATATTAGACCATGACACTAAATTACACTTCCATAGGTGGTAGTTTCTTTGGCTGTCTTCCTTATTCCCTTTCTCAGATTTATATGCAAATTTTTCCACAGTAACCTTTTTTTACTTTCATACATATTTTAAAAGCCTTTAAATAAAAAAGGTAAATAAAGCTCTAGTGGATTGTGCCAGTTAGTATTTTGATAACATTTGACAAACTCAAATTTACTATTAAACTTTAAGTTTCTACATTTTACCAATGTTGGAATTTGTTTTCTTTGCCTCATTTACTATGTATCTGGCATGCTGACACCAAACAGCTGCACAGGGCATCATATGACAAATATAGTGTATCAGGAACAATTCTTTTGATGCATGAACTGACAATTTCTCAGGAATGGTACGAGATATTTCTGTAATGCGAATTTTCACACTGATGAATGGATACAAGGAACCCTGGTTTCAATAAAGTAATGTAAGACGTAAACAAATAGAGTTGCAGTCAATTACTTATACAATATATTAATTTGATACATCTTGTACACAGCTGGAAATAATGAGTAGGCAAACAACCAGTATCCAGTTACACATTATGACAGGTGAAAATAGGAAGAACAAAGTACTCCACACAACATGATTTTTAAACTAACTAGGTCAGTCCTGGTGCAAATGTCTGTAAGCATGCAGCTTTTAGTTGCATGTTGTTGAGTATCCTACGTGAAATGGCATTGTGTAACAGATTACAGTCTTAGGTACGATTTTTGTGCAGAGAAACCCCTCATGAATCATAGGACCGATTTTAACCAAACTTAGTACACACAAGTTTCTGATCAGAAAGAAGCAGTGGGGCTGAAAATCAGCTGCTTATAAAAGGGGTTGGAGGCAAGAAAAAAGTGTAGCCCACGACGTGTGAATAGATTTTATTCATCCAGTATTCTGAAAACAGAAGTACTTAGTTACTTGCAACAAACTTAACACAATTTCAAATCTCTATGAAACTACTGCCCACCAACCACCCCCCCCCCCGAAATGAAGGAAATATCATGGGGTTAGAGCCACCATCTCACTGTTGGGGTGGAGATGACAAGCTGGTGGTGAAAGAAGAATGTGGGGGGGGGGGGGGGGGGCACACACACACACACACACACACCCACCCACCCACCCACCCACCCACACACCCACACACCCACACACCCACACGCGATTGGAATAAACAGATACCAAGACAGTACTCAGATTTTAAATACACTACAGGCAAAGAATGATTAATGGACCCATATCTGCTTCTTCCTCACATTGCTAAAATAGTGTACACTGTTTTTGAGATGTACCACCGACTTGTTGAAACCTAACTTGTCTGACCATGATGTACGAGAGTTCAACACATAGCTCCAGTTCACTTTCCATATCTTCTCACAAAAACCTTCAACCATTTCCTGAAAAGTTACTACAAGGACACGGCCCCAGCAAATGGCCAACCAATTCCCTTGATCTAGTCCCACTTTGCGTTTCTAGTCATATTGCAAGTCTTGTACAAGAAAAGGACCGAGACAAGTTTCGGTGCATTGCCGGTCCCCACATTTGACAGGGTACAAGTCCTCTCAGTTTTATGGACAGGCTTGGCTGGTCTTCATTGTGTTGCAAGAGGCAAGTAGTTTTCTAACGCAGCCAATCCTGATTGCGCAAGAAGACCTACTTTAAGCGAGTATTTACGATTTTGTAAAATCGTTTGTTGAGAGAGGTGTTTATTTTCAGCATTCTCCTTTGTTACAGGTTCAGTAAAGAGTGCAAAATAATCACACCAAGAACACAGGTTTGAAAATACTTCACACCATACAAAATTGTTCTCTGGGAAAATAATGTATGATTATGGTTTTGTGTTTCCAATTGTTGAAAGTAGAATAGATTACTAAGGCAATCAATTATTTTGCTGTTGGAGGCTTTAATATTTTTCTCAAAATCCAACGTTCTTTAGAAATATATGGAAAATCTGAACCTTATTCCATTTCATTGTGACTGGATGCTATATTCCATTTCATTGTCACTGGGTGCTACAGCAACCAGATTTGAATTAGTTCAGAATAAATGGCCTTGGTTGCCAACCGACTTTATTCCGGGGGAAGAAAAGAAAAGGGAAAACTAGAATTTAAAGTTGGAATCATGTGAGCTTTGAGTAGTTTCAGGCTTTCACAAGAGATTGTTATCTTAGTTAAATGTTGGCTAATCATCTTCACAAAAAATATTTAGAACCCACAAAAATGAATTCTAAGAAAGGTTTACACAGCCAGCAGTCAGTGTGCTAAGAGCATGTGACAAGACTTCTCATCCTTGGCACTATCAACAAGCATGAGAGCTTTGCACAATTATACATCTACACAAGTTATGTGACATCTAATAAACATGAATTTCTACCTTGTGTACATAAAACGTACTTTGGCTTCTTGTCAGCACACCAAACATAACTTACTGAGTTTTTGCTAATAACTTCCAACTTAATCTGTTCATGATACATTCCTCCCCATGAACCTTTACTTTTTATATCACAGAAACACCTAAATATGTTTTCCAAAATGGTCATTTAAGCAGCAGTTAAGGACATTACAAATTTTGTGTGTGTGTGTGTGGGGGGGGGGGGGGGGGAAAGCCCAAAGGGAGGGGTAAGGGGGGCGAGGGGGGGGGGGGAGATCTTGTTCCAAATTATCAATTGAAATCAGGAATATTGGAATATTTTTGCTCTGTTAATGAGAGGTAGGAGACGAGGTACTGGCGGAAGTAAAGCTGTGAGGACAGGGTGTGAGTCATGCTTGGGTAGCTCAGTTGGTAGAGCCCTTGCCCGCAAAAGGCAAAGGTCCCGAGTTCGAGTCTCGGTCCGGCACACAGTTTTAACCTGCCAGGAAGTTTCATATCAGCGCACACCCCACTGCAGAGTCAAAATCTCAATAGCTGTAATACTTCTGTTATAAAGTACATGAAAGAATACCTCAGTTACATAGGCAAGAAGAGAAACTATCGAACTAAGCAGTTCCATAATTTAATGGCTATATAAACACTAGACAACTGCACTTTATCCACTAAAACTTTGTTACACACGTAAGGGCTTTTAACCAAGTTGATTAAAACCAAATAAACTTTTTGTCACTTTATTATTTGCAGAAAAATTAACTTCATGTGTTATGATAAATTATAAGTGTAAAGTTGACATTCATAAAAAAGGAACAAGAATTTCTGGGTTCCAAAGATGGATTCCATTGTAATTAACCATAATTCACAAGAACAAACAGTATTCAGTGTATAAACAAAATTTTCTGTTGTGTTTTTCAAGTCTTTTGTAACACTCTGATAAAACATTTCAGTTTGTCACTCTTCTCACACTGCTCGCTATAAAAATAGTACAGCATCAACAGCTTTCCATTCACACAAAGCTCAACACCAAAGTACACAACACCGTACACTCGAACTTGCCGAAAGTAAGTTACTGATGCAGTCTGCTTGTTATAGTCCAAACACTTTATGTAACAAGGCAAGAGTTCTCTTGACTGTGGCAGTAAAAACAAATTTTATGCATGGGTACTTCGGAGCAGAATTAAAAGTGTCTTACAGGTCTTCATCATCTTCAGGCAAAGCAGTCTCTGATGCTTCCTGAAAAAGAACCCATCATTAATAGTGGAATACATAATACATTACAAATGAAGCTAACAGTGACAGACCTTCAGGTAACTTCTGTAGTACTAATATTGTGGCTCAAATCAGATCCAATTAAGCAAGAACTTGTTTTACAAACCTTCAGATCATTTTCAATTTGTTGTTGCCATGTTGGGTCCATTGTCACCTCAGGAGGCACAAGAGCTGGCATGGCAACAAACTCCAGATTTGGGTCACCAATTAGCTTTCTAGCTAACCACAGGAAAGGCTTTTCAAAATTGTAGTTGCTCTTTGCACTGATATCGTAATACTGTAAAAAATGTTCAGTCATTTAATAGGTAATAAAATAAAATAAAAAAAAATAAAAAAAATAAAAAAAAGACAATGTTGTGTCTTGTTTAAGATTTTACCTGCAAATTCTTCTTCCTGTGGAAAACGATGCTTTTTGCTTTGACTTTTCTGTCCTTAATGTCAACCTTATTTCCACAAAGAACTATTGGGATATTTTCACAGACCCTTACAAGGTCTCTATGCCAATTGGGTACATTCTTGTATGTAACACGTGATGTGACATCAAACATTATAATCGCACACTGACCCTGTAAAGAAAGTAATTTTATTAAAAGTGAAAGGCATTGCCTCGAAAGGTAAACAATATTTACACATTGTATCATTTAATTTTCTGTTGCACCCCACACATGTAAGCTACTACTCATGCAATTGGTACACGACTTCAGTACAAGTTTATTCAACAAGAACATAAGTATGTCCAATATACCAAGCATCCACTGTACAACACTATCTTTTAAAGAAACCAGAAGCACCACTTTCATTGTACCTGATGATAACACATTCAATTGTCATCAACAAATTTTTTCCAAGTATGTGGTTGCACTATGCAGTCTCCCATGGTGAAGATGACAAAGTGGGAACCTGCTAAGGACTATTAAAAAAATTACAAAGGAATTGATGCAATTTTTTTCCAAAATGCTTCCTCAAATTGAGGTACCATTTAATCCAATGTTATACATTTGAAGGTGACCAAATTTTTACCAGATATGCACGAGATGATGGCTGAGGTACTATACCTATATAATTCCACCTAATACCTATATGGGAAAGATAAAAATATCATCTTATATTTTATATCTAAAAACAAAGATGATGTGACTTACCAAACAAAAACGCTGGCAGGTCGATACACACAAACACAAACATACACACAAAATTCAAGCTTTCGAACTGACGGTTGCTTCATCAGGAAAGAGGGAAGGAGAGGGGAAAGGGAAAGACGAAAGGATGTGGGTTTTAAGGGAGAGGGTAAGGAGTCATTCCAATCCCGGGAGCAGAAAGACTTACCTTAGGGGGAAAATAGGACAGGTATACACGCGCACCCACACACACACACACACACACACACACACACACACATACACACATACACACATACACACAGACACACACACACACACACACACACACACACACACACACACACACAGACACAAGCAGACATTTGTAAAGGCAAAGAGTTTGGGCAGAGATGTCAGTCAAGGTGGAAGTACAGAGGCAAAGAAGTTGTTGAAAGACAGGTGATGTATAAGCGGCGGCAACTTCAAATTAGCGGAGGTTGAGGCCTGGTCTTCTCGTTACCCGCCAGGCCTCAACCTCCGCTAATTTCAAGTTGCCGCCGCTCATACATCACCTGTCTTTCCGCTCCCGGGATTGGAATGACTCCTTACCCTCTCCCTTAAAATCCACATCCTTTCGTCTTTCCCTCTTTCCTGATGAAGCAACCGTCGGTTGCGAAAGCTTGAATTTTGTGTGTATGTTTGTATATCTATCGACCTGCCAGCGTTTTTGTTTGGTAAGTCACATCATCTTTGTTTTTAGATATATTTTTCCCACGTGGAATGTTTCCCTCTATTATATTCATCTTATATTGTAACTTTTTCCTAATTTTTTTTTCTATAATTGATTCAGCAATAAAGCTTAGGTCTACTACATATGTATGTACTATTGCAAGTTGCAGAAAAAAAATTAGAGCAATGCTTTATAAACTTTAGGAAATATTTGTACCCAAATTCTGAAAAATACAACTTGTGGGAAATTGCGAAGGAAGATACAAGTACAATTAAACTGTGCCTCAGAACATTCCTGAAGCACTGTCTTCATCCTGCAGCATTTCTTCATCTTCAACCTTCCTCTTGGCACTTCTTGCTTCTTTGGTAGCTTTAAGAGCAAATCTTTCAGCTTCATGCACCCGTTGTCTGTCACACACAAGCAATTTATCTGCCTTACTAGAGCCACATTTTATGCCTAAATTTCTCAGGACTTCCAACCTTCTTATCACTCCATCACTGAAACTTATCACTGCAACTAGTACACCAACTTTTAATATATTTCGTCCTGCAAAAACATTCTTGGGTAATCTTTCCCATATGCAATGGCTGAAACTTTCATTTGTATTCAAAGTGCCCAATGAAGACATTTACTAAGCAAAACAGGGTCACTGAGGTCTCTAAAAATTGATTTTATTTCATAACAGGCTCAGGAAGAAAAGCTTATGACAGTATATTTGACCATTTTCTTTTGCTTTTTTGGTAATCACGCCAAGAATCTGCTCCTTTGGGGCCAAGTTCGTGAACAGGGTGGTCATCTGTGGGCAACTCATGAAAGTAGGTGGCCCACACAGCTTCTCTCATTGCTTCAACATCATTCTGAGGTGCAGTTCGTCTAATGGCCCATCCATAATAACTCTGAAGAACTATTTAAATTTCTGTCAATCTGCCTCAGCCAGACATTTTCCATCAGATAGCAACTTTCCTTTCATTTCTCTTCATAGCTTCCTCAATCTAGCACCCATCCTCTTTTGCACATGTCCACAACACTCCAGTTTTGTTACCAAGGTTTCACCATAAACATTGAACTCATTGTGGTTCTTCAATTTCTCTAGGCATATTTTATGACGAAATAAATCTTGGGTGAACTGCCTGGTATGAGTGTGCATAGGACACAATATTTCGGCCATCTACCATGTTGCCGTCATCAGGTACGCTGATGTACTGACCGGCGGTGGGCCGGCACCAGGTATATATACGACAATCTCCCTCCTCCCTCAGGCCCTCCCTGCCACCTTCAGAATTTGAAACAGAGTATTCCAGTCAACATTGTCAAAAGCTTTCTCTAAGTCTACAAATGCTAGAAATGTAGGTTTGTCTTTTCTTCATCTAGCTTCTAAGATAAGTCGTAAGGTCAGTATTGCCTCACGTGTTCCAACATTTCTACGGAATCCAAACTGATCTTCCCCGAGGTCGGCTTCTAACAGTTTTTCCATTCGTCTGTAAAGAATTCGCGTTAGTATTTTGCAGCCGTGACTTAACTGATAGTTCGGTATTTTTCACGTCTGTCAACACCTGCTTTCTTTGGTATTTGAATTATGATATTCTTCTTGAAGTCTGAGGATATTTCGCCTGTCTCATATCTTGCTCGCCAGATGGTTGAGTTTTGTCAGGACTGACTCTCCCAAGGCTGTCAGTAGTTCTAATGGAATGTTGTCTACTCCCGGGGCCTTGTTTCGACTCAGGTCTTTCAGTGCTCTGTCAAACTCTTCATGCAGTATCTTATCTCCCATTTCATCTTCATCTACATGCTCTTCCATTTCTGTAATATTGTCCTCAAGTACGTCGCCCTTGTATAGACCCTCTATATACTCCTTCCACCTTCCTGCTCTCCCTTCTTTGCTTAGAACTGTTTCCATCTGAGCTCTTGACATCGATACTAGTGGTTCTCTTTCCTCCAAAGGTCTCTAATTTTCCTGTAGGCAGTATCTATCTTACCCCTAGTGAGAAGCCTCTACATCCTTACATTTGTCCTCTAGCCATCCCTGCTTAGCCATTTTGCACTTCCTGTCGATCTCATTTTTGAGACGTTTGTATTCCTTTTTGCCTGCTTCATTTACTGCATTTTTATGTTTTCTCCTTTCATCAATTAAGTTCAATATTTCCTCTGTTACCCAAGGATTTCTACTAGCCCTCATCTTTTTACCTACTTGATTCTCTGTGCTGCCACTGAACTTCACTAATTCCCACTATATCTAACTTTAACCTCTCCATTTCCCTTTTTAAATTTTCTAACCTACCTGCCCGATTGAGGGATCTGACATTCCACGCTCCGATCCGTAGAACGCCAGTTTTCTTTCTCCTGGTAACGACATCCTCTTGAGTAGTCCCCGCCTGGAGATCCGAATGGGGGACTATTTTACCTCCGGAATATTTTACCCAAGAGGACTCCCTCATCATTGAATCATACAGTAAAGCTGCATGGCCTCGGGAAAAATTACAGCTGTGGTTTCCCCTTGCTTTCAGCTGTTCACAGTACCAGCACAGCAAGGCCATTTTGGTTAGTGTTACAAGGCCAGATCAGTCAATCATCCAGACTGTTGCCCCTGCAACTACTGAAAAGGCTGCTGCCCCTCTTCAGGAACCACACATTTGTCTGGCCTTATAAACATCATAATTCATAGGACACTGATGTTCAATATGCCCTTCAGTGTTATCATGGCAGGTGTGGCAGTACTCAGATAAGCACTCAACATCAATAACTTTTCCATTCTCCAAAAAAGTAGCACTTGCAACACCATTCAAGGAACTATGTCCTCGACATTGCCATGTCACATCAAATGCAGCAGCAATGTTCCTGGTTCCACTAATATTTACAGTTTCTTCTACTGCACATTTCATAGATGCTTTAGACACAACTGTCAAGGCACCTAAAAGTATTTTTATGTACTTGCTGAACCTGCTGGAAGGAGGATGGTGCATCAAACCACAGAATGTTTGAGCAGCCTCTTTTCCATTTCCTATTGCACACACTGCATACACTAACTTCAAATTCACATCATATGAATTATGCACAATGTTCGAAGTCATTTTTGAGGTATATTTATTGCAGGATCTACACAGAACTAATTTTGACACTAAACCCTTCCTGCTACTTTGTTGTTCAGTTATTTCCAGACAGCCTGCACCATCACAAATTTCACCACTTCCTTTATCAAAGAAGATAAGATGCTCACATCAACAACAACAAATCCACTACAATCAGTGTCGCTGTTGACACAAAAATTTGAATCACCAGCAGGTGTGCCACGTGGGAGTTTCTTCCCTGAAGAACTGATATATAGGTTACTTTCAACAGTGTGGCTTTCTTTGTAAACTGGTTGCCACCTAATTTCCTTTTACTGAATTTCATTATGCGTGGTACAGTTCATATTTATTTCACGCTAAAGGATATGTACTTCCACAAGCATATGTTGCAGTGTTTCAAGAATTTCTGCGTAAATTCTAGTACCACTCAGCCTTCTACCGTCCCGAACACACGATATTTTAGATATGAGTGTGAGAGTGCGAAATCCTACCTACTGCATGTGTGCGTGCGTGCGCGAGAAAGTTTAAATTAAATTGCTCCAAGAATGTAGACACGGCGGTTGAACGGCACCAACAAGTAGCTGTCGGGCAGTCCATGTATGTTTAGTAAGTGCGTAAAAGAGGACCATGGAGTATTTATGTAGCTCTGTGATCGTGTCAGTGGCTATTGTTAGTGAAAAAAGAACTCTTATTCCAGCCTTGCTAGAGGCAAGACATATTTCCTGAATCCTGTGATATAAGAGTTTTGGTTATTAAGCCAACTCTTTTGTGGATGTTGATAGATTTGTTTCTGGCATGAGGTGATACGAGTGACTTACAAGAAGTCAGATGTTTATGTGAGGAAAAGAAGTTGTTTTGTACGGAGTTTTAATACAAATCATTAGTTGATGAACAGTAACCTTCGAGAATCTACTTATTTTACAAGTAGAGGGAGAATTTTAAATATTCCTGTACCTAGCATCACTCTTTGGAGAAGAAGTTTAAAGAGATTCCAGAAGCCAGTGAAGGAGATTGGCTGCAGACAACAAGTAAGTCATCTCGTAAAAGGAGTGGAAGTTACTATATCTAATTATACACTTAAATCATTGTCCAAAGCATTTGAACATGGCGCCCAGTGAGAAAGGAGGGGAGGGGGAGGGGGAGGGGGGGGAGGGGGGAAGGGGGGAAGCAGTATTCCAAGACCAAAAAACGAGCTAATAACGCGTGTTGCCACAGCAACTAAATCGAACAAAGAATCACTCAGACAACGGAACTTGATAAAGTATTTAAAGGAGCAAAATTTTGAATTGATAAATAGAGAAGATTATACTGTGTTTCTCTAAGAAGAAATACACCTAAAACACTATGACTAAGAAGATCCGGTGCTAGGAGTGTAGACCTCTCAAATACATCGCGGGGACGCAGACGCGGAAACCAACATCCGATGCCACCGGCACCAGTTGATTTTTACCGGTGCTGACCTGCCTCCATATCCGCTCACCGAGAACACAAATTCTCCGCTGAGTGAGTGTAAAACAGAACTTTATTGTTTCAGTATAAAGTGGTACAAACTGGTGCGCAAACTTTAATAGTGCCATTATTATACTTAAAGTTAATCTTTTAGTGCTCATGAAGTCTAAAGTTTGTAAAAGTGTGGATAACATACAGCAAGTTGGGGAAACTTCAGAACAACCAGCCATGGCTATGAAAGTTAGCAAACAAGTACCTGACTGGTCTGAATTAGTAAATTTAATCAAAACGCGAAATGCGCGAAAAACTAGAATCAGTAAATTCTCAATTAGATACCCAGAGTGAAGCTTTAAATGCTCAACTGAATACCCAGAGTGAAGCTTTAAATGCTCAACTGAATACCCAGAGTGAAGCTTTAATAACTCAAATGCTCAATTGAAGGCCCAGAGTGAAACTTTAGGTTTGTTAAATGCCAAAGTCGATCCACAACGTAAAGTATTTAGTAATCTATACGAAGGCTATGAAGACTGAAATCAATGCATTAAACAATAAAGTAGGTAATTTAAAAATAGATTTAAAGAATGAATTGCCTAGTTCCTTGACCCTTCAGGTAAATCAAATGTTTACTGACCTTAGTCAGAAACAGAATGATAATTTCCTTGACCTATCAAAAAAGTTCGAATTTAACACTGAAGACAGATGTAATACTGTAGAATCCGAAATCAATGAAAAGTTAGAATACTTTGTAAACGTATGTCATGTTAAGTTCAATGCTGTAAAGCTGGGATTGAATACTTTAAAAGAGAATGCAGATAAGCTGAACAAATTAATAACTGTCATTCAATCGCAAATTACAGGTGTAAGTACACAAGTCGACAATGTAGAAAGAAGCTTCAAAAAGAAAATAGCAAACTCTGATATCGTAAATGTAAGTAGTCTGGAGGAACAAGTTGAAGAAATTATAGATTGGAAAGTCACTGAGAGAATAACATCCGGGAATATGTCGCCTCTTGCTTCTTTCGACTTACTGATACAAGGAAGGGCATAGATGACCTGTGGAGAGAAGTCAAGCTTATCCAGGACAAAGTAGAAAAAACAGGTAATGTCATCTAATGTTGTGTTACCCAGTGAAGTAGTAACTCATTTGCAATGGGGAGCTAACTCAGGATTATCCAGGCAATTCCTTAAATTAAAGCCCGATGGAGAAGTACATCAGACCCAATTTTTGAAAAGATTCAACCAAGCTTTGCGAAAGAATTGGGAAGATTCTAAAAATATTGAATTTGCTGTGGGATACCTTCAAGGGTAAGTCTCAGAATGGGGAAGTATAAACTTTGAAAAGAAATTTAAAGAGACTGGTCTGACAGACCTTGTGAAAAGTTGATATCGTGATCCATGGGACCTTGGCAGAGTCATCTATCCCCCAAGGACGTTAACATTCTGAGTTAATGGGTGGAAAGATGACTAAGATTCTGAGCTGTTTTCAGTGTTTTTTCCAAACTAATTTTCCTGCACTGAATTCCCTTAAAATCTCAAACTATTCTGTCATCTATTCCTAACATCTACTACTATCCTGTAACCTTTTTACTTAGAAAACTGGATATGACAATTTAAGAGAATCAACGAAAAAAGTGATATCTAGACAATATAAAATTCAATATATTATTATATTTATGGATAATATGAGGTGACTAATGATATAACTACCAGAGTGTATAAATTTTCTATTTTGTGTAAAGTAATTTTTATGCCTTTTATGAAATGTGATGTAAATGGGAGTATTCAGTAACACATGAACAAACTGCTTCAACAAAACAAAGGTAAATACGAGCAAAGATAATGATTTACAGGCACTAGAAACCTGCACTGTTAGCAACATATATAATGTATCATATGTATTATCCCTGGAAACAAAGTTTACAGTTCGTTTCGAAATAATACTGGTTTCTGCAACAGAAATAGAGGCGGCATACATGACCGTAACTTTAAAATTTGGTGTGTGTCTTTTTCATTTGAAACCCTATAATGTATATACCAATGTAATCAGGAAAGACTACAGAATTTAAGTCATTAAAAAAACGATTTTTCCACCATTTATAAGTACCCTGTATCCTTAAGACCCCTGTAACTCATTTGTCAAGTTCACTCTTCTTCATGTTTCAGGTATTTTGATAATAGTGGGAATCACCACTGCAGACAAAGCATTTCTTGCACTGAATTTAGCAGCACATACAAAGAAGAAAAAGGAAACAAGATTAAAGTCCTGGGAATGGTTGAAATTGTGTGAGAAATGTAACCCATGAATAACTCAACGGAAGTATTACACTCTGAATCTGATTATATCAGGCTTCTAGATATGGACAATCAAACTTGGTAACTGAGATACTTTGCCCTCAAACTGAAAGAGGAGACAGCTGTATGAAAATTTATTCTCTTCTAATTGTTGGTCTACATCTACACGCTGCAAACAACTGAAGTGCATGGCAGTGTGGTACATCTCACTGTACCAGTTATTAGGGGTATTCCCAATTCCATTTCGACATGGAGTACAGGAAGAATGAGTAAACACACACACACACACACACACACACACACACACACACACACACACACACACACACACACACACACAGAGAGAGGACTAACCTTTGGCAGGAGACTCAAACCGCGTGGCACTGACCTCATTAATGCAGAAAATGGGAATAGAGTGTACCAGTAGAGTTTGAGAAATCATTGCGAAAAGTTGCAGTACGGTGCCAGCAAATACAAACCCATAAAGAAAAACAGCACAATAGAAAAAGATGAGGAAAAACAGATACAGGCAACCTGTGCAAAAGTTTTAATTGGCGATTGTAAGAAGGAAGCTGAAAGAAAAACCTCGGACAGGCTTAAAATTCTGCACTGACTGAATATGAGATGGAGACCTGTGCTTCCCAAATACACTCATACAAATGTCTTTAATCCCTTGGCAAAGCTGTTTCTTAGGTTTAAAAAAAGGCTTCCTACCAGCCCTTCAAAATGGCATTCAGTCTTAAGAAAAGCACATGGAAAAGCAACTCACAGGTGATAGATAGCCTGTGCAAAATACAAAACATTTTCACAAATGATAAAATGAGCAGCCAGTTACCTGGTATGGAGAATGTCAGGTCTATTTTAGACCCAGCAACTGGTAAAACGGGTTAGCTTGCAAAATCATATGACTAAAACATAGGAAGGTTTTTGTTTTAAAAAGGACATATATATACTGAAATCACGTTTTTCAACTTACATCCAGCGTAAATTGTCTGATCTATGGACTTTCCATGCAGCAATCAACAACCATATTTCAAAGACCTGTAGAAATATCTAAGAAGTTACAGAGCCAGAAACAGCTGTCAAAAATATGTCCTTTATTCTGTTAGGAGTCTCAAAGTGCAATAAATAAATCTGCAAATATAGGTAAGCTGCAACCACACAGAGGGCTCTATTAGAAAATTAAGAAATACAGATTGTGTATACTAGATTTGCAGGGTACTCAGCAATGGTGGTCAAAGTTAGTAACTTCTACAAAGTTTGAACAAGTTCTTTGTATTTTCCCAAATCCAGACAGCTAAGATATCAGAAATATATTAGTGAATTTTCAGGAAAGTTAAGACTTTTTTTGAAAGTAAGTGAGTAGTTATCTCCATAGCTTTTTAAGAAGGGGATTGTTGAAATAATTAGGTATTGTTAAAATAATTAGGTACTCTAACACTGTATTGAAATTTCTTATTTATAGGTAACAAAACATGTCATTTAAATACGAAGTAAGATCCCAATATGTTAAATATTTATTCATCTATAAATGTATATAAGGAAATTTATTTTAACCTATGGAAACGTATTTTACTTCACATGGTGTCCCACCCATGAAGGTCTTCAACTGCAATTTTTGTAAGAAAATAATAATTTGAAGCCAATGTTTTCAAGTAAGTGCACAATTCACAGAGCAGTTCTGAAATCTTTAACCTTCATGTCAAACTAGGTTGCCTTTGACATAGCTAACCTTCTTAGTAAAAACAGGGCCTGTCTTCAAAATGTTACACATAATAGGAAATTGGTTAAATCTATTAATAATAAACTCAAAGAAGCCGACACTTTAATAGCTAAGTCTGACGAAGGTTGTTCTTTGGGTATTGCCTACAATTCTGGATATGTTTCTAAAACATTGATTTTTTTTTTAACAAAAATAATATTTTGGAATTGCACGAGGATCTGACTCCTCAATTATAAAAAGAAGTCAGGTCAGCTATCAGTGACGCAAAATTTTTAATCAAACCTTTCCATAAGAAAATCCTTAACATGAGCCCTCAAGCCCCCAAAACTCAATTCAAAATTCACAAACCTAATCATGCAATACATCCGATTTCTAATAGTATGAATAGCGCGTACCATGATTTAGCAAAACTTCTTTATGGAACTCTGAAAAATAGTTCATTTTCGAGAACAATCATTCCATCCCCAATACACACACCTTAGTTATAAAATACAAGATTTAGAATGCAGCCCGGATACCAAGTTGTTTTCAGAAGACATCAAAAATCTTTATACAACCATTCCCGTACAAGTTGTGGAAAAAAATTTATGTCATTTCAAGAAAGAACTTTCAGATGAACAAATCACTGACTTTATGAATCTAATTACAGTCTTAGTCAAATACAACTACTTTGAATTTTATCAGCAACCCAACAGTCTCACTATGGGAAATCTATTAGCTGGTATCCTTGCTGACATTTTCATTAACACTCTCGAAGAAAAGTTCTTAATACAGCACTAGGCATTCTCTCCTATTTCAGATATGTCTATGTTTTAGTCATCTACGAAGGACTTCTTGATAGCATTCACCATATTTTCAATCTCTTCAATGAACTTCATGAGAAAATACCTTCATTAGCTAACTCTGAAACGAGGCCTGTCAATTGAATTTTCTTGATTTGATGCTTAAAGTAGAAGAAAATAAAAACTCATTTAATGTTTTTTGTAAAGAATCATACCAATCAGATCCTACGCACCCACAATCTCATATGTTCACGTTCTTTTGCTTTGCTATTCACAGAGCTATTTCTATTCCACTCTAAAGAGAAATTCGAGGAAGAAATTAATATAATCAAAATGATAGCAGTTAATAATGAATACAAACCTGTCAGTGGATAACACCTTAAACAGAAAACTGTAAAAAGAGTTACTGCACTCGGCACTTTTATCATTTGAGTCCAGCCTAAAGAAGAAGCTTTTCTATTCCTTTCTTGGGAGCCGTCTCTTATCAGATCGAACGCCTTCTTCGTAATAAATACAACTGTAATGTCACCTTTTCACCCAATAATAGCTAGGAAAAAAAATCATTTATAAATTTAAAGTTGACCCATTCCCCTTTGAAAAACTCTGGTGTCTATAGGTTAGTACGAGCAGTTGCCAGCAGGCTCGTGTGCATGCGCAGAGCTGAATTCGTTTATGAGCAATGCCTTCCTCCCACTTCTGGCTACTTGAAGCATGGCTGTTTGCCGTATGAGCAGTAGCAGCAAGTAGCAAGATGCTACCCGGAAAAAGTTTTCCGGCACGCCCAAGCTGCCAGATTCGCGCATGCACAGAGCAAGCCGAATTATAGTGGGGGAGTCCTTCTCCACATGACCCGTGTATATATTTCGTGATGCTGCTGGTCTCTTCATTTACAGCTGCTACAAAACAGATTTCTGTGGCCGGGAGCCATCAAGTGATTTAATATAGATTCTCATAACCATGAAAGACCAAAATAAAGCAATGAAAAATCCAGGATGGAATGTAACAATACCAAACCATATAGCGGGGATGCCAAGTCGCTATAGGCACAATAAAAAAAAATCAACACACTCATACCTTTCGGCCATTACGGCCTTTGTCAGCAATAGACACACAGACACGCGCAACTTGCACACACGTCTGCAGTCTCAGAGAGCTGAAACTATACTGTCAAGACCAAAATAAGTTAGTAGTTTCAATTTTCTGATTTTATATTATTTCCACGTTATTAGCAATCAACCATTAATGTCTTTAATGAAGCTATTTCTGTCAGTTTTGTAGAGAAATTTGCTTCTATTAATTTTTTCCACTGAGGCAGTTAGTTTATCTGAAACTAAGTGTTCCATTCCACACTATTGTCTACTTTCAATTTCAAGTGCAAATTTTCATTCACTGGGACGAATGAAGTTATACCATAATAAGAAACCGAACATGAGACTACAGTACTGGACCTCCAAGAAAATTGGTATCATGAAAACCACTGAGCTGAGCTGAATATGAGCCGAGTATCAGGTACTTCGGAGTGCATCTGGACATAGAAATGCGTAATTAGAGTGGAATGAAGCATTTTAGTATGGCTTACGAAATTCCGATGCTGTTGGAGTAGTATTGGATGTCCTGTTCCTTTTATGACACTGTAAGATCTCTTAATACTACATACGTATGAACATACATAGCCATTTACTTGAAGTTGACTAAGTAGGCAAATTTGGTCAGTAGTTTTGAACTAAATATTTTGTTTAAAATATGACGGCCGAGGCAGAATTTTACAAATCTGCCTTCTGTGAAAGTGTTTTTCAATCACAAGGCACTTGTCTAGTACTTCCTTTAGGCCTGAAGTTATTTCTTAATTTGTGTTTACATCTTAAATTTATAGAATGCCATTCTATACTAAATTTTAGATTGGCAGCATACCGTGTTTTATCATTTTAACTCCCCATGTGGCTTCATATTTATTCCTTGAGTAGAATATAAACTGTCAGTTGTACAGTTTCTTTGCCTCACAGGCAACCTTGTTAATTTTTTACACATTTTGAAATAGTCGTGAAATTTATTGTCATTTATTCCGTTGTAAGCAACACAAGAAAATTTTTTTTGTTATGCAAGAAATCAGTATTCCATTCTACTAGCTTTTTGCAGTGCTGTGTAGATGTAAACCCGTTTGAAATGCTACATACCAATATTGCAGAGTACAAATTAAAATCTGTCAAAGTCACCCCACAGCAAAACATTGTGATACTTCGAGCTGTGGAGTCCAATTTTGAAATGATATTTTGCCAAGAACTGCTTCCGTATTTGCATCCTTTATCTGGGTGGGATATGATAAAACAATTGCTCTAAGTACAACTCTGTACATCCTCTCAACAAATTGCCGCAGGGCTGCACATGGTCACATGATGCCCCACCACCCACGAAATTTCGCCAGATAAGCGACGAAAAGCGTATGAGCAGAGCAAGCACCAAGCACAGGCTGCCTTCGTCATCGTAGCTGTGCATGCGCAGTATAGCCTAATATCCAAAATTTGTCTTTTGCTGATCACTTTCTAATTAAAGGTCACATACCTAAAGCTGTTCACAATAACATTTTGGCACACTGAGAAGAAAGGGAGTAGATTGGAGGTTCTTGAAGAACTAGAAAATTTTAAACATCTTTCTCAAAATGATGCCTCTCCAAAGTTGTGTAGAACTGCACCAGCCACAACAACATTGCAACACTTGTTTAAATCGCATTGTTTTAGTGAATTTGGAAATGTTTCTTCCAAACATCGAACGCTCGCTTTATTACACATCTGGTAGCAAAATGTGCTCAGCTCCTGTGTGGGCTCTGAACACAGGCGTCTTAAGGTGTTTAGAGAGAGCACATCCACTATCTGTAACAGGCAACCCATCATATTGTCCATTTTCAAATTCTGCAGCAACTCTACTGAAGTCCCAAACGCGTGCACCATGTGTGGAACCTCGCCAACTGCTTACCACATTCAACATCTCCATATTGGCATAACAGATGATTTGGGTATTGATAGAAAAATTCTTGCAATTTCTATATAGTTCTGCTTGTGCTCCAGAAGCACGAAGTATGGGTATATGTACACAATCTATGGCACCTATGACACTTGGGAATCAACCAGTTCAATCTAATTCCTTTTGTTCTCTGATATATTTTCTTGGCTATGTGGCATGGACACCTACAGTGGCTTCAAGCCAATTAAACTGTTTCACACTGTCTAACACTATTCCAGTAGTAGTATGATGGACATTAGTGAGATCCTCTGCTAAAATTTGGTAATTACCTGTGCGAAAGATTCGCAGCCCACAGAGAAATTGCAGCTAGGAGACAAAGCATGGTTCCTGGCAATTATGCTGCAGTAATAGCTCCAGCATATCAAGCAGCAACTCTGAAGATTCCTTACAAAACCCAAATGGATCTTTGAAATCACTGTCGCTATACGTAACAAATGGGACTTTTCTCTCCATTGTGCATATTCTTGGGATGTTAAACTCTTCCTCCATCTCCATGTGGTCTTCGTAGTCCAGGTAATCCATAGAATTCGACACTTAAAAAACAGAACTCACAGATCACACCTTACTCTAAAAGTAAAGTTTTGCCTAATTTCCTCCTTAAGTTACTAACAATAGCGTACTGTTCAATGGTGCTCTCCACCAGTAACGGGGTAAATAAATTTACTTCAGAAGTAAAATTGACTGGAAGTCGCCAATTTCCTTATGTCTTAGTAACTTATTACTTAAGTTTCACTTACTCCTGATCTCTTAGTAACTTATTACTTTAGTTTCACTTACTCCTGGTTGGTGCTCACCACCCTAAGTACGTGCACCTTTCGTGCCTGCACATAAATCAACAACCGACAATGACATGGGTGTGTCTACGATCAATGACCTATAAGACTATGCCAAGTGAGTATGCTGCATGCTGTGCATATGGAGAGAAAAGGCATTATGGTGGCACCTGCTACGGTGCTCACTCCTATAGAAATGGCTTTTGTGCTTTCATGACATCTTAATCCTTATGTTGGTTGCTTCGTTTTTGGCACACTGAAAAGCTATACAACGTCTCGTTATTTTTTTCCTACTAGTATTCTACTACAGAGTTTAAGTATCTGAAAGGAAAAGTATTTGCACTTTACACAGGAAAAACTGGGAAATACGGAAGCGTCCGATCCCGCCCGTCTGCTTTGACCCATGACGTCACAAATATGGCGGATACAAAAACAAACACACACACTTTCCACAAGAAGCCTAATGACACTAACGGGACAAGCGTGGGAAATGGGATGTTTTGGGTGGGGGGCAAACTAAATATAAACAAATTTAGACGCCTTGCGTAGCTACAACGTGTAAGTGAAGACAGCCATGCATGAATACCCACCCACCTCCGCAGGGGTCGTAACCCCTGCAACCCATACAAGATAAAGATGCTTCAGTAGCTGATTAGTGTTTTTTTGTCTTTAAAAAAAAAAATCTCACGGGATAGAACGAACAGATCAGAAAGATAAATATAATAAACTAAAACAGAAATTCGAGGAAACAGATAATTAAAATAAGTAATAAGTATTTTTAAATTAAAAAAAAAAATCTCACGAGATAGAACGAACAGATTAGAAAAGTAAATAAAATAAGATAAAACAGAACTAGAGACAGCCACACTCAAACCAAACTCCACACCGTCATGACACCACACACGACAACACCCTTACGTCACGGGTCAAAGCCGACGCGTGGGATCGGACGCTTCTGTCGACCAAAAACTGTAACTATACATATATAAGAACATAAACAGATAAACATGTTTTAATGAAAATTATTTCAACATTGAGGAAGTCAGAGTTACTGGATGAGTAATGAAATTTTCGTTGCTATTTGGCATTTAGAAAGAAAATAAGATACAAGGATAAAGCAAATCACTATTTACTGTGTTCTACATATTGTTTGACGTGTTTGCAAATACACAAGTCAAAAAAAGTTTTGCATCACCCCGGTTCCCACAAATCCTCAAGATAGACGTTGACTGTGGATATTATATCACAGACACAGTCCCTTTGACTGTTCAGAGACATCACTAAACCCAGCCAAAGTTGTAAACCACCATGCATGAGCAGCACCTATTAGACACAGGAGGGTCTGACAGCCGATCAGTTCCAGTCATTCCACCAGGAAGGAGATTCGCGGCTCATGTCTGTAGTTCAACCACACCTAGACTGTCTACACTGCAGTTCGATCACATCCGCATTGTTATTTTGTGCTGGGAAAGGTCCCCAACAAGGGAACTGTCCAAGCATTTGAGAGAATCAAAGTGGTGACGTTCAGACATGGAGGAGATACAGAAAGACAGGAGCTGTCGATGACCGCTACCTACGGATTATGGCTGGGAGGAACCCTGACAGCAATGCCACCATGTTTAATAATGCTTTTTGTGCAGCCACAGGACGTCGTGTTATGACTCAAACTGTCCGCAATAGGCTGCATGATGCGCAACTTCACTCCCGACATCCATGGAGAGGTTCATCTTTGCAACCAAGACGCCATACACATGCAGTGTGGTACAGATGGGCCCAACAACATGCCAAATGGAGCACTTAGAATTGGCATCACATTCTCTTCAACGATGAGTGTTGCATATGCCTTCAACCAGACAATCATTGGAGACGTGTTTGGAGGCAACACGGTCAGGCTGAAAGCCTTAGACATACTGTCCAGCGAGAGCAGCAAGTTGGAGGTTCCCTGTTACTTTGAGGTGGCATTATGTGGGGCCGATGTACGCCACTGGTGGTCATGGAAGGTGCTGTAACGGCTGTACGATAGGTGAATGCCGTCCTCTGAGCGATAGTGCAACCATTAAAGCTGAACTGTACAAGGAATAGGCTGTTTTGGGTGAAATAAAACCACCATAGATCTCCTCATACATGTGTAGGATTCTGTACACTTACGTTATCTTGACAACCAAGTCATGGGGAGGGGGGAGGGGAGGGGGGGCAGCAGGCAGGTCATTTGGGAGGCACAGTGGAAAAAACAAATGCATAATCTGTTGCATGGACACTAGCAAGACATCTTCCTCATTCACTGCAGCCACTATACACTAACTTGTAATACGAAAATTAAGATTGACTTTCTCAAGTAATTGGTAGTACTAGTGACTCAGCTCTGTTTAACCTTGAGGAAATATAGAAAATTTCATAAAAATGCACGTGGTGTTGTTTGATCACAAAAACTAGGACAAGATGAAAAACTAGGGCCTGATCTCTTACCAATCCACACCACAAGTTCAACAAGCTAACGAATAGTACCTCTATCCCTATAACTTGTGTATTTCTAAAGCAATACGCTTCGCCTGTTAGACATTTACCTATTCTCAATTATGAACTACAAATAATCCCACATTGCCTGCAAAATTCATACATAATAGGACTAGAATGTACTATTGGAAACTAAATAACTAACAATATGGATCGGCTGAATTTTTCCTGAAAAGCTCTGCACTAATAATCAGTAGGACATTAAAAACAGTATTTCAATAAGTGTCTCAGATCTTTGCAGTAACAAGACCTACGTTTATGATGGGCTAAGACTGATGAAACCATAAAGGAAACAAATCTGCGCTGAAATTATTTATGATGTACATAAACTAAACTTGACCTCTGTCGACGCAATTGAGTGACGTCACATTCTTAAGACCACATGTTTCTAAAATCAATCGGCAATATTATTACACATGCCAAGGTTAATAAATAACTTCTTCCTTACCTGAATGTAGTAACCATCTCTAAGGCCTCCGAATTTTTCCTGCCCTGCAGTATCCCAAACATTAAAGCGAATTGCACCTCTGTTAGTGTGGAACACCAACGGATGTACTTCCACACCAAGTGTAGCGACATACTTCTTTTCAAATTCGCCAGTTAAGTGTCTTTTAACAAAGGTTGTTTTTCCAGTACCTCCGTCCCCAACAAGGACACACTTAAATGCTGGCATATCAGCTTCTTGAGCCATTCTGTAGCAGGTCTGAAAATTTCAAGATTTCTTAATGACAGTACCAAGTAAAATAATTTTCAAACACACGCAAACTGACGCTGTTGTGAAACCTAATTAAAATTTTAGAAGCATGACTCGTGTGTAATGACTAAACAGGGCAGAATTTTTATACGGAAACTGATATGGCGAAGCAAATCATTTCGTAACTGAAAATAGGAGTAAACGTGAAACCCAATAGAATAATGTTCCATGAACTACAAAGAACTCAAAATCAAACACGTTTACCCACAGCAGAAAGATTTTCTATTTAATATAACCATACAAATCCGGTGGAAATGGCGCGTTTTCGTATCATGGGAAATTGGTATGTTTTGGCCGAATTCAATCTTGTAAAGTTAATGTAATACACAATTAATCGTGAAAGTGAAACGAAATTTTTGAAAACTGTTAATGCAACAACCTCTGGTAAAACTAAATTCGCAAACTAACGACCGATGCATGTGAAATTAAGTGACAAACCTCACCTTGCTCTTTCGTCGTTACGGTCCACAATGGCGTTCAGCACAGAGGAAATTCATGTGTACACCCTGTAGAACTTTCACTTAATTATTTTACAAGAAATAAGGTTTTTGAAAGTTTTTAAAAATTTTAACTAATTTTTAATAGAAATTTTTCAATTATTTGCTATGTATTTACCCTTTATTTTCGAATTAAGTAAGTAAATGACTAAATGTCGTCACAGGCGCTCTGACGTCAGCTACGCATGCGCACAGTGACAGACGGCACTGCAGAAGCTCTGAACTCGTAAGCGTATCGATTTTTATGATTGTAGTGTCTGTTTCGGTAGTTTTAGTGTCGTTCCATGGCAGAGTCAGTGAATGGGGTGTTTATATAAGGCAAGACGAATCAGTATTGTGTGACTGAGAACGTTAGAAGATGACGAAGGACAGATTAGCTGCCCTTAAGGCGGTAAGTGAAAATCTAAAGTTATTTTTGAAGTGTAACCCGCCCCGCGGCTTACCATTCACTGAACATGACTAAATGTCAAACAAAATAAACTTGCGTTTCGAGATGTCGCGCCGTTTTGATGCTTTTAACATTGCTATGTGAAGTAGTAACATCAATTCTGGACCCTTGATTCAAGCGTTACAGGATTTATAGCAAATATTTCCGCAGCGTTGTTTTTGTGTGACAGGCTTCCTTACTATCGCTTAAATAGTCTTTGATAGTTTGTGGTTCCTTTTGCGTTCTGGTGATATACTGTGCGTATCATAAACAATAGATGGATGAACAAGATTTTTTCATCTGACGTTTCCTTCAGAGACGGGCAGGCCATGTATTTCAGTAGCTGTCAAAACAAGTCTGGCTGTCGTATTTCCCAGTAAAGTTTAATTATGAATAAACATAATGTCTGGTAAAATATAACTTCATATTTTCTTTAATGTCCGCGTCATTTTGCGACTGTTGTCTGTTATGTGAATTTGCTTGATACATAAACTGAGTGTAATTAAGGCCATTATTGTTAAAAGTTGCCAAGCGCCCGACTAATTTAATTTCCAAAATAACCGGGAAATAATATTTACTATTCTTAAAGCAGCTACACATAGATCTTTGCGTGTTTTATGAAAGTAAGTGCACTTGTTACTAATATTTATTATTCAAATATCTACATAGTTAATTTTTTAATGTTATAGGCTCAGAGTGATGATGACGATGTTGGACCTGATGATGTTGCTGTCAACGTCGAAGGAAGGGATGGCTTCATGGATGAATTTTTTGCAGAGGTGAGCCTACCCGAACTATACAAATTTCTAGCTGGTTTTTAAACTTTGAGGCTACATTTTGTGTAGTATACATTATTCCTGTCTTCAAATGTGGGAGTGGATTGGATAGTCAATGTGCAGGAGTCTTGCATGAGAGAATTCATAATTAATCAGTCTTCATTATATTTCTTTTATCTTTATTGCCCTATATGATCGGACAGATGACTGCGAAAGAAAGAAACAAACAAGATGAACTGACACTGGTTAAGGACTGGTCTTGTCAGAGAATGTACATTCACAGCCACAGACTGTCAAATCTTCATCTTAATGTGCCTGACACTGCCTTGCTTTGGAATTTAACAACTAAATGTTTAACAAAGTCTAGTGATTGGGAACTGGCTACTGCAGTCTTACATGCTCATGCTTTGACATTTAATGTTGAAAATTCTTTTCTGCTGTTGTATTTTTATATTAACAAAACTACAATAAAGTGCTATCAACTAAATGTAATTTAAATTTGCAGTAATTTTAATGGAAGTACTGGTGTGTCATGGGCTTTAACCTGAAACATACAATTTTAAAGATTTTTTTAAAAGTTTGAACCTAATAAACAGTAAATAAACAATTTATTGACATATTTTACAGATGACACATAGAAAAATAACAATTTCTACATTTTAAATGATATATCTGTCATTCGCTCTGGTCTAATATGTTGAACATACTTGGAATCAAAGATAAGTGAGAAATATTGACCAACTTTAGGTCAAAATGCTTTTGTAGTTTGATATCTCAAGTTGATTGGTTGATGTTAAATGTGAAGAGATTCTGATGTCACATGAAGTTGTTAATTACATTTGAAAACTTCTCATTTCCTAGAGCCTTTACAAACAGATTGGATATCATGATGCCTGAGATTAGTAGAATTTATAGGAACTACTTAATATAAAAAAAATAGTGATGATAAAAATACATTATAGTCTAAGTGATAATGAGAAGGTTGTTGTACTAAATAGTTCATTGAAGAATGATGGTGACAGGACATCAACATATTTTAGGAGCCAGATTGTTATTCCAATACAGGGGGGGTGAGGGCGGGCGGGGGGGGGGGGGGGGTGAGATTACGATGGAGCATATTCAGCATGGATTTCTTCAATCTTCTACATCACTGTTGCACTTCACGTGCAAAAATGTTGTATTATAATCTGATGTGAAAGAACTAGCCTCTTTTTTTCTGTCTGTCCAAAAGATTAACTACTGTAAATAAGGTGTAATATTGTAGCATATAGTTATTATTTAAAATTGTTACCCCTATCACAGAAATAAATGTTGTGCGGTTCAGAACTTAAAGTTCAGAATTTGTAGCCCTGTGGACGTCATTCCATATCGAACTGTCCAAGAATTGTTTCTCAGTCAGTCTCAGGACTCTTTGTTTCTTCTTGCTTCTTTCACATTTGACAAAGGTTAGCTAGTTTATGTGAAAATGCCAAGTTCCACCAAGGCGGAGAGTCTACATTAAATTGCAGGTCTCACTATAATGACTGGGTAAGCCATTCAGAGATTGAATGAAAACATGGACACACTACATACGATGGGACCTTGCCTTCTAAAGTATTGTGGTGTTAATACTGACTTTCAGGTTGATAATGTTACTCTGCCTGCTGATCTCAGTGAGTTGGTACCTTGAATTAATGTGCTAGTATTCTCCCCAAGCACACACTATCTGGTACACCGTAATTGTGTGAGAGGAAAGACTATTTAAGTGTACCACTGTATAAGCCAAGGGGGTGAAGTACTGTTTCTTGTAATGCCCTCTCACAGTTTGAAGGTGATGCATAATAGATTTTATGCAGAAACTGGAATTTGTTGTGTATCTTTTGACTCTTGTGGTCCCTAAACAAGCTAGTAATCTCATTGTTGTTCTATGAAAATGACTCTGTTAATCCAGCTTTGTAAAGGTTCCAAGCAGATGAATCACTGCTTGATGCATAAAAAGTAGCAGTTCAGAATATAGCTGTCATAGTTGTGTATTGGATATTTAAGCTGATTTCATGTCATAATCATTTCAAACTCTTTTATATCATGACTGCACTATTTCACTATGTATACCCCTGGTGGGTGTTGTCATAGATATCTCAGCTCTGTATTAGATAAATTGGCAACATAATGAAACTTACACACAGATTCACTGGTAATGCTTCACTGACCAATCTATCCAAGCACAACTAGTGACCCATCCTCATAGATTCACCTGCAAATAATCTCTCCTATTTTCTAAACTCATTAGAAGTTAAAAGCAATGACATTTTTGTACATTATTCTTTCTCCCAGGAGTGGTAGTTCAGCATAGTTGGAATGTGAGCTTCTGAAATTTGGAAGAAACAAGAGGGATACTGGTAGAAGTGGGTCTGTGTGTATGGATTATGAATTGTATCTGCACAGGTCAGTTGCCAGGAAATGTCAAAATACTGCACATTCTTATACAGTGTAAATTATGGAGTCTATGGTAAATTTATGATCATAAGAATAGGAGAAACTAATTGAATGACACCACTTTTACTCTATAAAAGAGCTCTTTTGCAGTAATACATAAAAGCTGTTTTATGCAGCTCCCATTATGCAAACAGAATTAAAATTTCCTGTTAATCAGTTTCTGACTTCATGTGATTTTTAAGTTATTACTGCATCACCTACAGTTACACTGCTGTGTTTTTGAATCAAAAGTGGGAGAAGGAAAAAAAAATATTGAATACACTACTACTTGTAAAGTTTAGTGGTACAATTACATGATTATTGTTGTCATACTCATTACTATTTGTATTCTTTGTACTGATTGTTATATGCTATGTTCTACTCATTCCGTACAACATGTCTACAATAAAAAAGTAAAATGATTGGCCAGATGAGAATATTGTAAGTTAGTGGTCATAGAGAAATTTAAATTCCTGAGGAAGCTGTGTGGCATCTGCCTTTTCATTGCTGCTTTGTTAATATAAGAGGCTGGATTATTCAAATGAGTCTCATGGGTGTACATAAAATCTGTCCTAGTGGATGCTAGGACTTTTTGTATGCAGATAAAGCCCAAATTTGTTTTCATTGTTTAGTGTGAAAATTTGTTGCCTTTTAGTATTCTTCCAATAGCAGCTGTACTGATGTGTTAAGTTCACAACCACAAAGACCAGGCAGATCTCATATACTGATTGACGGGGGCCGACAAGCTTTGTGGAGGGTAATTTTTACAAAAATTGTGTGAAATCAGGGAAGGAATCATTCGTGAGTTCCAAAGTACTACCAGCGGTCCAACTAGCACAATGACTTTGCATAATGAGTGAAAAAGGATGGGGTGCAGTGGTCGTACGGCTCCTCATAAGGCAGACATTCCTGTAGTCAGTGCTAAATGATGCTTGAAGTGATGTAGAGAGCAATGCTATTACAGTGGATGACGAAATGAGTGATTTGGAGTGATGGGTCATGCTATATGCTGTGGCAATCTAGCGGAAGTGTTTGGGTTTGATGGATGCCTGGACAACATTTCCTACATCATAAACCAGCATCTCTGGGACAGTGATAAAATCACTATCTTTGTTGTTTCAGCTCTAGAGTAAGAACAGAGTGCTATTTCTGCAGATGCATTCAGACACCTCATTGAGTATCCCAAGCAGTGTTAAAAGCATAACAGCGGTGATGGGTGGAACATCCCAAAGTAATCTCTATTAGACATGCAGATACTTTCGACCAAATACTGTATTGATCACTGATAGTTACTATTAATTTTTTGCAAAATATTTTGAAGATTTTTAGTCATATTTATGCCTGTTGAGCTGTGGATGATGTTTGGTGCATGTTTCTTGAACTTCTGTGCTGCAGGTTTGTTTCAAAATAATATAATTATTCCCTAGATACCTGTCCTAATAGAAACTATAAACATTATTATGAAAGGAAGTTTTTCTGGGTTTGCTTATGGCGCCATCTGCAGCTGACTGGACAGCTTCAAAGATTTGAGTGGTGTGGTTTGCGGAGTGTGTGTGAGGAATCGCCCACCTGAAGGAAACTTAATTGAAGTGTGTGTTGGGAAGGGTGTTTGAATACCGAAGAGATGACCAAAATGTCTTAAGTATTAGTATGTGATACCAAAAAATGTAAACCAGTCTTCAGGATAAAAATTATACATATGATGAGTAGCACATTGTTCATATTGTCTATCATTTGTAAATACTGAAACAAGCCCCAAGCAGATGCAGATAGCCATTTATAATTTTCACTTATTTTGGCAACTCAAAACCGTACTGGAGAAATAATTTTCATAGCCTGTTTTTCTGTTGATGCATTTTCTAAATTTCATTATTAAAGATATTTTCATGTACCGTTGGCACATGCTGGGCAAACAACTGTGTATTCATGTAAATGCAGTCAGTATGCTCTGAACAAATATTAGTGATGCATTTGACAGTAAACGTTCTTTCTATAACTGGAGTACCAAAGCGAATAATACACTGTCGCTAAGTTACTTTTTGCTTATGTCACTCATATCTGAAACATAAGTCTTTGCTAATTCATGTGTAATCTGATTGTAACATTCTCGACTAGGTGTAATGCTGTGCTGCTTCATATGAAAAACATTATTTACACACAGTGCGTAAATCAGAAAAATCATTGGTCCAGTACTTTATACCACTATAAACTTTGATCTGCATAGACTCCAAAACTGTGTTGTGGTCATATAAAGATTTTAAAATATGTTTTGATATATTTAGTTTGTCATCTCTCAGGACTTTCCAAGCATACTCAAGTGTCTTGCAAATTAACTTCTTGTACATATTTGTATGTTTCTCAAACCACATTATTGGTCATCTGACAATTGATAAAATAATCTTCATTACATTGCTAGATGTTTCATGATGATTTTTGAAGGATATCTATTATGTTGCCAAAAGCAAACCATTTCTTACTTTCAACATGTGTACTCACCATTTGTGGCAACTGAGGTGCAGAAATGGTTTGTCAATGAGCTCATGCTTAATTTTTCAGGAGGCGCAGTCAACTGATCGGGATAGTGGAAATGGAGGTGTTTCAGCATATGTCAGAAACTTGTTTCAGAGCTTGGTCCCTGGTGAATCCTTCAGAAGGTTATACAATCGATCTTCCATGAATTCGTTTTCTGATTTCCATTCATTTTTGTCTAAGGTCAGTGACACAGCAGGTTTACGTATTGATGGGAGTGTCGCTTCAGGAAAGCTTTACTAAACCAGTGCCTAACCAGCAAAGAATGGCTACTAACTCTGTTTCTTCACTTTATATGCCCTAGAATTTAGAAAGCTTTTCCCTAATTGATTTGTGCAATGAAATGTGAGGGATGTTCTTAGCATGCTCATGGCAGGTGTTCTTAAGAAACCTTGTGTAAATCTAAGGAATCTGAAACTTCTAAAAGGTGTGGAATGGGGTGCTCCTATTTTCTTGGCATAAAATGTTGAAGTTATTATTGTTGCAACATCATAACTTGGGCCATTAATCCTATTTCAAGTGTTCATTAGTTTATTATCTGTGAATAGAAGTAGTCTGGTCTTAGAATATCAGCAATTATGGATTGCTGTGTTACATATCCTCAGTGGAGATATAAACCACTATTTTGGTGTCTGAAAGGCAATAGAAGTAAATATTTTCATCGATTGGAAACTTTTATGATCGCCACAAATCTGGAACATATGTATGACATATGACAGTCATGTATATATGCAATTGTACAAACGGAAAAAGAAGTTCCTTAGCAGTGTATGGTTTGCTATGATACTCATCTTCCATGGTGAACTGTTCTGATATTCTAAACAGTGTGTGCTGGCCTTCTGTAAAGCAATCTCTATAGTCTTTCCATCTTATTAGTTGCTGCCTGATATTTCTTATCTTTAATGTGGAACTACCAGGGGGGATTTATGGTGCACCTTCATTAAAGTTCAGAAAATAAGTTTTTCTTCGGGAATTGTCTGTGTGGTGTATGGCTTGTATTATAATTTAATGTTTCACATTTTGTGTATTTATAAATTGCTAAATGAAGTCATATGTTTTTTGAGCTAACATTTTTGTTGTACTGTGATGGAAGTTATGAAAATTACTTTTTCTTAACAAAATAAATTATTTATGAAATTGGTTAAATGTAGTAATTTTTATTTTTGCAAAGACAGGTTTTGTTTTCTCTCTTAAGGGGGGGGGAGAGAGAGAGAAAAAAGGAAATTGAGAATGACTGTGAAACATAATGTAAAGCAGAATAATCCAAAATTTAGATGAAGATGCTCAAAAGAAATGTGTAAGAAAGTATCTGACACTCTACTGTCCACCGAAGAAACTGAGCTTGAATGTATGAGGGATGTAAAAATTTTGGGTTTGCTGCTCCTTGCTCTTGTGTGCTTCAGTTTAATGGGAAATACAAGTTTTACTATGTTTCAGCAAGAAAAGGAAATATCTTTCTTGATGATATTGTAATAACAAATTTTGCCATCTACAGGTGGAAGAGATTCGGGAGATGATAGACAAGATACAAGCCAATGTGGAAGAAGTGAAGAAAAAACACAGTGCCATCCTCTCAGCTCCTCAGACTGATGAGAGTAAGTACTCAAAATCATTATGCTAAAATAAGCTCTGGGGGTGTGCATACCACTTCTCTCCTTACACAGAGAGAATTTAAATACAACAGATGTTGCCAAATATTTTCTTCAGGATTTTCAGTTGTTTCTCTCATGGACGTTACTGGTTTCAAACAAATTTAGTCATCCTCAGGCATGTGCCTGAAATTTGTTTAGTGTAACAATGCAAAGGAAGGAAGAAAGATTAATGCATATATGTACTCATCATGCCAAAGTTAGGGAATCCTGTGTTAGTTAAAAGATAAAAATCGCAGAAATGTTACAGGGTATCGTAGTTAGTTAGTATTACTTCCAGTTTAAATTTGAATGAGATATCAGTTCGTTCATATGTGGTCTTACAGCAACACTCAACTAATTAGTATAAAGTTTGCAAAAGCTAACATTTTCTATTAGCGTCATCATCTTACGCTGCTACAAAATATTTGGTATGTGTAATGTCACACGAAGGCTTGTTGTCTCGTGCTGAAAGATTGAAAGATGCTATAAGCTTCATTGTGTACTGTAACAGTGTGGAAAATCACCAGTATGCAGTTGTAAACTATGTCGAAGACGAACAACTGATTTTGTTTCTTTAAATTGGGAAAGTAACAAAACATTTCATATTATTGGTCTGCATTTCGTAGCCCAAAGTGGCTTTTGGGCTAATAAATGCTGACCAATAATATGAAATGAAAGCACAAGGCATTTATAAAAATGGCCTCATAGATTAGTGTGGATTTGAAACATCAGATACACTTTGAGATGAGAGATCATCATGAAAGCAAGTTATTTATGTGACGAGAAGAAATTGCTAACACGGGCATGACAGTTGCATCTCAGCAAAAACATAATTATCATACAGTGCAAAAAAAATTTGTACAGAATTGACAATGCAGAATGTAGAGGCATAATTGAAGAGCGTGTATGTGATTCTTTAATTTTTTTCATAGCATATTTAATGTCAGCTGGAGATTGCCTGGAAACATTCAAAGTACAATTCATTGTCCACAGAGGCAGGTGGTCACTTAGTAAACTCTTTTTGATCATTTCTTATCCATTGTTCTTCAGTCTGCAGTGTTTACCAAATGAAAATAACAGAAGAGAGGGGGAAGATTTGAAGAAAGGCTTTGCAGGTCACCAGGAATTGATACACTATCACAAGTTTTTCACAGCAATAATCAGTGTTTTGCGTGGGAAATTCCCCATGAAAGTAGTAGCTTTTTCGTAAAGCCTGAACTGTAAATATTTGTGAGAAAGTATGTTGCAAGGCTAGTCAGTATACTCATCGGTTAGTCTTACCTTGTTCAAAGACAATACTGTAAATTGAAGTTTCATATATACTCATTAGTGAGCAGGTGGTTGTGGACGTGACCCCAGCTGCAAGTGTATATTTTGATTAAAATAACTTTGTGATTAACATTTCATGAGTCAAGTGGTAGCTGACAGGGGTTAGCCTACTGCAGCTCGTTCTCGGGGCCCCCCATGGTTGCTGTCGCCTTCTACAGGCACAAGCAGCAGTGGGTTTCCAGGGAATACAGGATCCTCAGGGTGTGGGATGGAACTAGATTGGGCCTGGCTACGTCAGATAAGTTTTCCTGGTGTGCACAATACGGTCTATCACACAATCTTGTGGTATGTTGTGTATGAGTTGGCAACTCCACTCCCCACTACAGATGTGTCAATCACAAAGTTATTTTAATCGAAGCAGCATTTTTTTCTGCTGCATTTTCACAACTTCCTTTGCAGTTGACAGAAATTGGAAGACTTTGGCTATGTATCATTGCTTTCAAATAACGCATAAATGCATTAACACTCCTTGTAGAACATTACATGTAATACCATTCATTTGTGAGAACTGACATTCATATTGTATAAATATGTGTAGTTATGCGAATCTGTCTAATGAGAATGCAGTTTGTGACACAAAACATGTTGACATGTGACACCAGACCCACATTATATTCTGTTGTTAGCTACACTCATTTTCATCAGCAGCAGGTCACTTTAACTCCTCAATAAGGTGTCATCGATAAAAAAACTTGGAAATAATAGTGAATAGGAGGAAAATATTGCTGCACTAGATACCATCTGCCTTTGCGATGGCTCTTATTTTACAGGAAAGAAAGTGAAGTAATAGATGTACTGATATGTAGTCTTAGTTGCACTATAGGGACATAAGAACAATGTAACAACAAACCACGAATCTTGCGGACATAATTGTGATGAAAAATTAAATAATAGCCAATGAAATTGTTTTTGAAGAAAAAGAACGTCTACATATTCACACTGGCAGCTGAAAGCTTGGGTTGGTTGCTAAAACAAATTCTTGGTTGCAATTGGAATGTGAAGAAGAGATAGTCATTAGTCAGTAGCCCTGTAAACAGGATAAGTGTCTTCCTCTATTACAATTAGAACTTACATGTAACCCTCAGTGTTCATTGTTGTTGTCTGTTCTTCTGTATGCCTCATATTGACATTGAGAAACTGGCCCACATCTCTTAGCCATTCTCAGATTGCACCTTCAGTAAAAATAGTGAACAAGTATAGAACTCGGATGCAGTATGTAGGGCATAAATGAGAATATAAAGGAACAGAGAACTTGGTTTTTTATCATTAGTATACCTTTTTATCACTTCATGTAATATAAATGATGGTTTCTGTATGTATGTATGTATGTGTTTTTATGGCAATTTCTAGAATATTGTACAGAGTTCTAGTCCCTAAATTTTCAGATAAATGTCATCAGGCATAACATCAGTTGGGCTATCGACCCTGCAATCTATGGATTTGACATTAATATTAGTCACTTTTGATAAAGGTAACCCCCATCCTGCTGCCTCCTTGGCCTTTAATAGCAGCATTTTTGACCAGGTAGTAAGTTATATGTTCAACAAGTGTGATTGATAATGTTCCTGACCATTCAGAGACATGTAGAAATCTCTCGAAATTTTAATCTGGTTATCATTGTGGGATTACACATCAAATTTTACAAGCTATTTCCATCAGAACCTGTTCTCACATGAAAATGATACATTGAATTAATATCTGACCCTGGTTGACACTAGCATTCTGATGTATACGGAGGATGTTTTCAGCAGTGTCACACATTAAAATATGTAGTACAGAATTTGTAGCAACACAAGACTTGAAAGTGAAATTATTGTAGGCCACTAACACGGTAAGAGCGAAGAGATCTGTGCACTTGAGCAATATGAGAAGCTCCAGCAGCAAACATCAGGCATCTCATTGTTAATGGATAAGTGGCGTAATGTTGGAAGTTCAGGTCGTAGTGTTGCCGCTGGCTGTCATGCCTACAACGTCTTGTAACTTTGTATGGTGCAGGGATAGTATAGTGACTGATGATATTACCGTGATGACATACCATATGGTGGGAGACACCAACCCAACTCCAGTGGCATCCCCTGGTGTCACGTACCCATTTTGGGCGTGCCTATAAATATTGTTGTTATTTTCGATACTAATAACCCCATAAGACTTAATTATTTTTGTAACCATTTTTGAAAGTTGTTAGAACATTTCAGAGCTTAATTGTATGTGGTTGCTGTTGCAATTTTTTAAATACATCTTTCAGTGCAGCGTACTAAATTTCACAACAAATGAACAAGTCAGTGAAGTTGCTCAGATTCTTATAAAAAGAGGCTGCAGGCACAACATGGAAACAAAGATAATGCAGAATACTTTCGTCTGGTTTTGTTCAGCACATTAAAGAGCTGAGAAGCGAAAACTGATAAGCAAGCTCAGTTCCCGAGAACTTTGTGGATCTCATATTGCCCCTTAATGGGGCAAATCCTCCAGGGATTGACACTCTGGATGACAAAGCAACCTGAATGAAGAAAACACATTACCTGATAGCAGAATCATTGCTTGCTGCAGATTTTTATTACTTTATGGCGCGCAGTGATACATGAAAATGAAGGCTGAAGGGATGACACAGCACTTAAAGGACGTGGATGAGTGAATCTGGGAATGCCAAAAAAAAGCTCAGTCAAACTGTCTGAGTACCAGAGCGTACAGAAGCAGGTGGAACCATACAAAGCAGGATGACTTCACATTCTTAATAAGTGGGCTGCAATAAATTGACCCATGTGACGGTACCCAGGTACCTACAGTCCAAACACATACCCCTTAGTCTACAGTCTATTAGTGCATCAAAACAAAAATGTCGCCAGAAATGCAAGAAACCATGACAGGAATACAGCTTATGCCTGTGGGTTTCTAACCCCTTGGATCAAACTCCTTGACCTGAACATAAGCAACAGGGCTCCTCCTGCACTAAAAGTAGTTATTTCTTTGCTGTGAAACCTGCCCTGGTAGTCGAGCAATGCGTGCTTCCGGGATATGGATTAAATATCGTGGTGGCTTAACAAGGGCCAGTGAGCCAGCGAGCCTTGATGTGGTATTTTATGCGCTTTCCTTCATCCGACTAAGTGCATACTGGGTTGGTACCCAGATCAAGCCTTAGCTGTAAGATTTGCAAACATTCAGAAAATGTACTCGCCCTTGAGGATAACAGATGCAGATATATGGGGTAAACAAACTCCTTCCCAGAGGGGAAGTTAGTGCAAGGAAGGGCAATCGGCACCCTCTGCTGCTAATAATGCCAAATCTGAAGTAACATGTCGGCCCCTGGAGATATGGAATGAGGCTAGGACTGTTAACACATTTTAATCCACCTTTAATGTTACTAAATCTTATTCCTGCGAAGACATAAGTGGGAAGGGTGAATTTGCTTCATCAGTTCTTCAAATCTCTGCACAAGTTTGGAAATAGCAGCTCATATCTCCATTTAATTGTGATCTTTGTTTTGTGTTTGTGACCACCATTATAGGAAAATGTACATCACAGAAGTAGTATGTTGCAAAAGGTATCAAAGCTCATGGTGACTTGTGGATACAGATGTTTCATCAAAATCCAAAACTTAAGCAGTGATGATGAAACCTTCTTGATTTCAAATTGGCTCTGAGGAAAAGTGTTTGTAAATTGCTCTCATTGTTCAGTGGTAAGTAATGTGGAAGATCTGTACTGAAAAGATCTTTGATGCTGTTGTATTGATCAGCTTCTTTCTAGAAATTACCCACTTCAGAAAGTTGTCATTGAGTTAAATTAAACTGTCTACAAACACAGGCTTCAATTCTTCACTCTTCTAAAGCCACATGAAGAGCAGGGGAAATGTAATGGACTTTATCATCCATCTTTTTCTTGTGCTATAGTGGTTTCTGAAGGTTGAAATTTTGTCTGACAATTGCAAAATATTGGTCTGTGTACATTGGAGGGATGCATTCAATGAATTGAGTTTTTCAAAGATGCCACAAAGACATGCAGGCTTAAATACATTTACTATCGATGAACTTCCCGAAATTCAAATGTTGTCTTGAACAAGGGAAGAGGAAAAGTTCATTCCTGAGTTCATAAACACTTTTCAAGCTGTTCCTACATGAAAGCCAGCTGGAGTTACTTTAATAAATTAGGGAAATGTGCCCAGATTTGTTGAAAACACCTTGTCTTGATGGCAGATTTTTAATGAAGTTTGCTTGCTACTTGGATCATTGATAGAATAACCTCATGAAGGACAACAGGGCTCCTGCTTTTTGATACCAGAACTTCTTAGTGAATAAAGCAGTGTGTCCAGGTAGAATGAGAAGACTTGTTACGAATTTAAGCTTGCAGTCCGGCTTAGCTTCCAGCCCCTCTAAGACCTCCCTCTGTACACAACATGTGTACAATTTTCCCCGTGGTTCTTTTCATCAACGAAAGAATGCTGTGTTTGAGAGATCTGTTGCTTCTGTTCCAAGACTTATTTTGGTTTAGAAACAATCTTCATGAAATTTGTCATGAGTAAACTGCACATAACTAATTAAATGTGCATAACTGTGGTAATCTGTAGCTTTGTCAAACAGAACAGCAAAATCCCCATTACTGCAGAGTTTTTCGACTAATATGATAGGGAGTATTAAATCGCTTATAGTGTTTCCTGACAAAGACGCACTTGCCAGTTGCTGGGAAGCTGACCCACTTATTGTAATGGATATGGTAACATGTCCAGAGCAGCTGGGCGGGTGGTATACATCAATAACTGGCTGCCGACTAGCTGGTAACGTAGTTCTGCACATAGGGCAACTCAGAAATGAGAAACTGCAAGATGCCGTGCGCGAGGGTGGGAGAGAGGGAGTATTGTCTGTCACACTCTGACATCTCTTGGTTACACTCGGCTTGTTGATCACAGATTCGAGCTCAGAGGAAGATGTGGTTCTCTACTAGTATTACACAGGAGCAAGAAAACGAAGAAAATTATGGATTCATCCGAATATCCGAAGAAATATAACTGTAGAATGTATGTAACAGCCAAGGATGTGTAACAAATGGATTAGAAATTTGTAACTTTTTACAGAATGGTTAATCATTGTGACAGTGATTTGGTGCAGATGATTTTTAGCGCTGAAACCCATCATTATTTTTAATTTGAAAACCCATATATCTTGAGTTATATATACAGAAATGTGGTGGTGGTTCGTGCTCATTTGCATATGTACGCTACTGTGTTTACAGGTATCGGAGATTCGTGGCCTTTCACTGTTTGTTTCCACTTGACAATGTAATTTCACATGAGCCAACGGCCTTGCTGCAGTGGTGACATGGGTTGCCATCAGATCACCGAAGTTAAGTGCTGTCGGGCTGGGTTAGCACTTAGATTGGTGATCATCTGGTCTGCCTAGCACTGCTGGCAAGCAGGCTGCACTCATCCCTTGTGAGCCCAACTGAGTAGATACTTGATTGGGAAGTAGCGGCTCCAGTCATGAAACCTGACAATGGCCAGTAGAACTGTGTGTTGACCATATGCCCCTCCATCTCGATATCCAGTGATGCCTGTTGGCAGAGGATTACATCGTGGCGGGTGGTACAATGGGCCTCTTTGGACGTAGTTCATTTTTTTGTACATTTGCTTCCATTGATAGACCGGTAATTGTATTTTAAACAATATATGTGCAGTATACGACACAAGTAAAACAAAATTCTTTTCCTACTTCACACCCCGCTTTCCCTGCCAAGTCTCTCCTGTAGTAATCTGGAAGCTTGTTGTTGTAGGAAATGGGATGCTCCCGACATCCCGTACAAAGCATAATGTTAACAAACTATGCATTCACCTTCAAATTAAACCAATACAGAGCCATGTTCGAGGACACTTTGCAACTCAGGTCACTTCATAACACGGGCACAGTCACTGACAACTGGTTAGCAACGCGTTGCAAGTGATTGACGAGGGAGTCACTGTGCAGTCGTACTGTGTGTGGAGCCTGTTTAACTACACATGAAGTGATTAGCTGCCAGCTAATTACGAAATCACGTCGGCAGTAAGTTGCTTTTGAGTCGCCCCATGTATGGAGTACCATAAGGCCGGACGCTGCTGGGATCCACAACACAGTTTGGAACCCCTGGCAGCATAACGTGCCTTTCCAAGCGGTATGTTGGGTGGGTGTTCAGAATTTAACATATGCGTGGGTGTTCCGAGCAATTCCGTTAATGTCCGGACACAGAGCTGATGCAGCAAGACCACATGATCAACTTTTAAGGCATGAAGCTTACAAATCCTTTCACTTCCTGAAAGATAATGCCTATCTGAATCTATGTTTGGTGGTGAACGGATTTCTTGCAGGTGAAGATATTTTCCGCATTGACAAGACAGAGAGGTCTCCTGATTTGACCATCAGCAGTGAGTAGCAGATTCTTTCAGATCTACTTCCTTCTAAGAAATGGAGTTCTTGGCCCAGTTCAGAGAGAAAACAGCATTGCTGCCAAACTTTCAGCAGCCTGTAGGCGTGTCCAAAAGAACAGATACTGTGGAAATTTCGACCGATTGGTGGGAGAGGGGGACGTGCGCGGGTAGTCCATGCAATTGTCCTACCACAGTGCCAAGGTGGTGTCGGTGACGGACGCATCTACCTAGTAAGCAGGAGACCTGCTGAACACAACCAACGATTTTGGTATTGTGGAAGAGTATTTGCATTATTGTTATTCCTTACACTTACATTTATACCCCCGAAACAGTGTTACAGTATATGGCGGGATGTACATTAGGTGCTACTACCATTTTTCCTCATTTTTGTTGTGCTCACGATGGGGCGCGGGGAAGAACTACTGTTAATATGCTTCGGTCTTTCTCTTCCTAGTCTTTGTGGTCACTTGGCGAAATTTATGTGGCAGTAATGTGTCTCCTGATCCTTCATGTACCATACTTCGTCGGTATTTTAGCAGTAAACTTCTGTGATGCACACCTCTCTTGTGACGTCTGCCACTGGAATATCACTAGCATCTCCGTGACACTTTTGCACTTGTTAACAAACACACAACAAAATGCGCTGCATTTTTTGCAACCCCCCTTCCCCCCCCGCCCCCCCCACCCCCACCCCCACCCTCTCTCTCTCTCTCTCTCTCTCTCTCTCTCTCTCTCTCTCTCTCTCTCTCTCTCTCTCGTGCGTGTGTGTGTGTGTGTGTGTGTGTGTGTGTGTGTGTGTGTCAGAGCATGGTGAAAGTGAAAATTTCCACAGGACTCGTACTAGAAAACATACTGGGCAAAACTAAAAAATCAATTGTATGTGGTTTCATAAGCCATCTCTTCCGTGATGACTTGCATTTCCTAAGGATTCTTCTAATGAATCTGTGTATATTCTTTTTGTACACCCCACCACTTAATCCTTGGAATGATAGATCGTCAGTTTTATGATAGAATAATAATGGCTCTTTCCACCTATTTGTGCACGAATTTATGTTGAGATTAAACTGAGGTCTTTCCAACAAGCCATTAATTTATGTTAATTGTGATTCATAGCAGTATTGCTAGTTGTACTGTTGAACAGTTGTTGTTACCCACATTGCGTAGGGGTTGACTGAATGCTATGGAGGAGCTCCACGATGCCGCCATGCTGAGCTTTTCCTGTAGTCACACAACCACATCACAATAAGTTTACATCTGTACATAAGTGCCTACACTAAGAGACACAGCATCCATCCATGTTACAGTTACTGCATGTTGAAGACGTTTTCTTCGTTTTGAATACATTTTCACATTAACAAAGGTATATATAAAATCTCCGTGAATAGCCTCCGAAATTTTGTCGTTGGCCTTAGGGTTCACATTGCGTATTTCGTGGGCGCTAATGGCGGTAGTGATTTGCCATAAATTGTCAAACATTTCTGTTTAAGATGCTGTTGTATCCCTAGTGTGCTGCGATCTAAGCTTCAGCTTTCTCTGTAAATTTCAGACGACATGTTCAAGAAGTATGATAGTTTCTTCACTATGCCCACCATCTAAACACAGGTGTAGATATGGGCAGTTGATATGACAACCGCTCTAAATTAAATTTACACTCGACGGAATGAAATGTCTAACACTTGAAGGGCATTTCAGATGGCAGTGCTCACACAGGGCATCAACGGGGACAGCAACATTCAGGTCTCTCGTGAAGAATCTTTTGATGTTAAAGCTCACGTTTAGGGGAGGGGGGGTATAGGTACAGTGACAACACTATCTTTTTATAACATAAAAAGTTAATCTGATTTTGCTGCACTAACAATTTCCCACTCTTGTGTTATCTTGGTCTTTATTCCGTTTCACATTGTTTTCATGACACACTGTTCTTTTCTGTATGGATTTAAATATTTTTTTCCATTGAGTGTTCATCTGCAAGCGAAGAAAGATTTCAGATTTACAATACAGTGGCAGAGAAAAAGCCTGCAGTGTGCATATATAATGAATGAGATGTTTTGGATGTAATGTGGTAACTGGAAAGAAAATAAAACAATCACTTAGGTAATGAAGCCATATGCACTGCTTTATAAATATTAAGTTTGTATTTGCAAGGGTGAGCAGATAAGTTTGGTAAATAAACAAAGGACAAATGTTTGTTTCATTAACAACTCACCTTACTTCTCGACATACTGTCTTTTGAGGGTTATACATATAGTCCAGCGATCTTTCAGGTTCTACATCCCATCGGAAAAATAGGTTGTGCCTGACTCTGCAAAAATTTAATAGCAACTATCACGTCCTCATTTGATAAAAATTTCTTCGCAGCATGCCAAAGTTTCAAGGAAGAAGTCACTCGCAGTTAAGTTTATTGAATAGAATGGATTAGTAACCAATTCAATCCTTTTTTATGTACTTCCGCCATTGGTATAACTGATATACCTCTACATCTATAATCTGCAAGCAACTGTGAGGAGGATGGCAGAGGGTACAGCCCACTACCAGTTATTAGTGTTTCTTTCTGTTCCATTCACATGTGGAGTGAAGGAAGATTGTTTGTTTGAATGCCTCTGTGTGTGCAGTAATTATTCCAGTCTTATCCCCATGATCCCTGTGTGAGTGATACATAGGGGATTGCAGTATATTCCTAGAGAATAACTGTTTAAAGCCGGTTCTTTAAATGCAGAGTCAGGCACAACCTATTTTTCCGATGGTATGTAGAACCTGAAAGATCGCTGGACGTAGGCTCTATGCCAAGGATGTGGTTTGATGGTGCCTAAGTGTTCCAGCTGCTGAACAACATATCCTAAATTGTCTATCCATTGGAATATGGTAGTTCTGTGGTTGCGTATCTTGTCGCTAAGGTATTTTTCGTGAGGGTCCTGTGAATCACTTGTGTATTTGTCCACTATGGGAGATCTAAGACATTTAGTTCTGATGAGCCTGAAGTACTTTAATATTAGTGTTGTCGGTTGTCCCCCTTTGCTGCCCTGCATTATGGAAGGGTAAGCTGTACTGTCGCCTTGAAGAGTTTTAAGTTCGTTTCCGTGTTGAGATTTTTGTCGAGAAAGATAAGCATCAGGACATTTAACATTTTTAATGTCGTCTTTTTTTCTTCTTAATGTTTGTTTTTGAATATAAGTCCTTTGCCGAGCCATACACAGAGGTACTTAGAGAGTCTTCCAGGGTGTCTTGTCTTCTTTGATCAAAAAGTTCACGACCAGTATCGGCAGTTTCTTTGTAAATGACTGCTGCAGTTTTGTTTAAAGTCAGTTCAGTTGTCTCTGCATGCGCGCAGTCAGCTGCAATATAATAGGACTTGTGGTTAAGAAAGCCACGTCATCGGCCTAAAGACTCGTGGACGTATTGTTCCAATGGCACGCCGTTAATATAAATATTAAACAATAGCGGCAAGACAGAGCCCTGGCGGATGCCAGCGATGGGATATTTCGTGCCGCACGTCTTCCGTTCAAGGTTAAGGAAGAGTTATCGGTCGTGTAGGAAGCGGAACGTATCCAAAATGTTCACATAAGTCCTGAATTGATGTATTGGTAAGAAGCTTCTCCAGCAGGTGAAGGCTCCAAACTCGACATAAGCTTTTTCTGTATCCACGAAGAAGAGTTTAGAGTTGGACCTTTTAAAATTGTACTGGATAAATTCAGTGACCCGAATGAGCTGAAGTGCCGCAGTCAACTTGGCCTGAAACCTAAACTGCTCTTGGCGTATGATGTTGTATTGTTTCAGTTGAGCGGTGACCCTGTTAAGGAGCTTCGCTCCAGTTCTTTTCCCATAGTAGGCAATAAGCTTATCGGGCGATAGATGCTGCTTGGGAATGATCTTTCCCAGGCTTCTGAATTGGGATAACATGAGCTATCTTTCACGTGTCCAGCAACTTGACTGTGACGTCGCCTTCCATTCAGTTAATGCCCCAATGAATCGGCGTTGAGTTAATTGTAAATCGACGCGCTTGTGATAACAGCGAGCGATGGTGGCCTTTTGCCAGTGCGTCCACACACACACACACACACACACACACACACACACACACACACACACACAGGGTGAGGGGGGGGGGGGGAGAGAGAGAGAGAGAGAGAGAGAGAGAGAGACTGGTAGGCGCCTTGGCGGCGCCACGGCTGGCCCACTTGCCGCAGGAATTTACTGTCTGCTAATTGAAAGCGAAGCGCGAGCGACCCGTAAACAGCAGACAGCCGCCGCGGTGGCGGCGATCGCATGTCGCAGCCCACTGATGGCGGCATTTAATTTTCCCCGCGACGCTTCGCTCGCTTTCTGTGTGGGCGGACGTTGGCCGGGCTGGGGCGTGCTGCCAAGTAATTTGGAGGCGCCCTCGTAACTCGCAGCGGCTGCGGCCGCAGAAATAATTGCGGCGCTCCGTTCCTCTTGACCCGGCGCGGCGCCGCCACGGGTGGGCAGGGCGGCGGCGGCGAGGGCTGGGCAAGAGTGATAGCTACCGCCCCACTGACTGACTGCCGAAGGCGCGCTGCACTCACTGCGGGCGGTCGCCAACCCCACGCAGATTAGAGAAGGTCGAAGAACGGTCCATTCTAACACAAATTCCGCCACTTGCCCTTGAGGTAGAAGACCGCAGACATACGAGGGTCGTTAAAACAATGTGCCCCTCCATATTTTTTACAGCGCCACATAAACTAGTGTGCAAAACTTCGAAATGAAAGGAACACACGCATGAGGTATCACTATTCGATCAAACTTAGACCTTACATTGAAATAACGGCTGCAGTATGCTGAGATGACAAAAGTTATGAGATACCTCCTAATGTCGACCTTCTTTTACTATGCGCCATGCAGCAACTCGACGTCGCATGGACTCAACAATTCGTTGGAAACCCCTACAGAAATACTGAGCCATGCAGCCTCTGTGGCCGTCAATAATTGCGAATGTGTTTCCAGTGCACGATTTTGTGCACGAACTAACCTCTCGATTATGACCCATAGATGTTCGATTAGATTCATGTCGTGCGATCTGGCTGGCCACACCATTCGCTCAAATTGTCCAGAATATTATAAAAGGCAATTGCGAACAATTGTGGTTCCGTGACCTATCAAATTGTCATGCACAAAAATTCTGTCGTTTGGGAACATGAAGTCCATGAATCGCAGCAAATGGTTTGATACCCGAACATAACCATTAACAGTCAGTGATCTGTTCAGTTGGACCGGAGGACCCAATGAACCCCATGTAAACACAGCCAACACCATTATGGAGCCGCCATCAGCTTACACCGTGGATTAACAACTTAGGTCCATTGCTTCATAGGATCTCCGCCACACTCGAACCCTACGATAAGCTTACCCACTGAAGTCGGTACTCATCCGACCAGGCGACGGTTTTCCAGTGGTCTACAGCCCAGCCCAGGAGAGGCGCTGCAGGCGATGTCATGCTGCTAACAAAGGCACTCGCATTGCCTTTGGGCCCATTAACGCCAAATTTCACCACAGTATCGTAACGCATACGTTCCTCGTACGTCCTACATGGATTTCTGTCGTTTCACGCAATGTTGCTTGTCTGTTAGCATTGACAATTCTAAGCAAACGTCGCTGCTTTCAGTCGTTAAGTGAAAGCCATCGGCCACTGCCTTGTTCGTGGCGAGAGGTAATGACTGAAATTTGGTACGCCCGGCACACTCTTGACATTGTGGATTTCGGAATATTGAACTCCCTAACAAATTCCAAAATGGAATGTCCTTAGCGTCTAGCCCAACTACAATTCTACGTTCAAAGTCTGATAATTCCCGTCGGCGGCCATAACCACCTTGGAAACCTTCTCACATGAATCATCTGAGTACTAATGAAATCTCCACCAATGCTGGTTAACAAGATTACCGTATTCCCAAGAACAAGCAGCTTTCACTCAGTTAATACTCGGCAGAAATCAAACCTGCATTTGGATTGGACTCACCTAACTGTTGTGCAGAAAGGTGTGCAGTATACTGCTGTAGCCGCGCGAAGTTACTTTGAGTGTGTAAGCTTAGGCACCGATGACCTTGGTCCCATAGAACTTACCACAAATTTCCAAATATACTGCTGCATCCATTTTCAGTAAGCTACCACTAGAATTTAAAAATTTTAGCAGTACCCACGCGCTTTCAAATCGGAACTGAAGAGTTTCTTCATGGGCCACTCCTATTCTGTCGAAGAGTTCCTTGAAAAATTAAGTTGATTCTTGTTGTATTGATGATTGCGTTTACTTAAACTTATGGGTTGGCTTTTTTTCGGGTTCTTAAATATTTTATTTTTATCTGTTATTACTTTTATGCTGTAATTTCATGTACTGACACGTTCCACGACCTTGGAGATTTACTCCTCAATTTGGTCCAACGGAACTCGACGTGTAAATAAATAAAATGCTCTACCACTTTCATACCTTATGTTAGCGATAGTATCGCCATCTGTATAACGTCGATATCGCTAGCCCATAAGTTTTGCCACACCAGTGTATAGTATAGAATGTAACTGAAAGAAATACCCCATAAGATGAGTAGAAGTAACACTTTCATTCAAAGGCAATAATTACACTGCAGTGACCGCGATATATGATGGTTTCCTGGACGTTTAAAAAGGATGGGACATGGTTGTCAACGGGGTGTGTGGTCACCATGGACGGCAGTTCATGCTCTGCAACGTGCTCCCATGCTGGATGCTAGGTTGGTAAGGAGTTGGTGGTAGGGCGTTCAGTTCCTCCACCAGCGTGGTCAACTGTTGGATGGTCGCTGGTGCACTTGGACGTGCTGCAGTACGTCTCCCCAACGCATCCCGCACGTGCTCGTCGGATTTGAGCTTTCGACCGTGCTCCACGAAGTGAGTTCGGCCTTCCTGGCAGCGATGTACTGCACGCTCGACGAACAGCGCTCTGGCCCGCAGGTGGCAAAATTCGGGAGGCTCTACTAGTTTTACACCAGCCGCAAGGGTCCACTTGGTATTTTCATATTCGTTTTCGACGATAGTTTGTTGACAATAATACTAGAGACGACCAAATATCCTGAACAGTTTGAAAGTTGACATGTGGGTACAATGAAGCAACTATCGGATGTGCAGATTGGTGCCAACGAACAATTGAGACTTCTGTACTTTGCCCACAATGTTTCTACAAGGCTAGTTCAGAAACTAGATTTTGAAATGAAGAAAGAAATTCTTAAGACGTCTATTTGCGAAAAGTGTTATGCATTCGCTCGTCCAGCAAAAACGTTCATGATACAGTCAAAATAAATCAATTGTAACGTGCTTATTTTCGCAGTACACTTCCCTGTTACAAATAGCTTCCAATTGTTAACAACTTACAATCGCAGCAATCACTTGATTTGAGAAAGACGGACCGAAACTTGCCACATTATGCCGTGCTGCAAGAAAGCGCCGCGAAGCACGGGAATAAGTACACGGGCGGTAGGTAGCAGATAACGGCACAAGGAGCAGCCCGGACAACTGGCTAAGTCGGGAGAACGGGCAGGCCAGTCCATCCGCCAAATATCATCTCGTTCGGAGAGCTGCTCCCCACTCGTTTTTCGATGCGGTCGCACATTGCCATCCATAAAAATGCAGTCAGGGCCACATTTATCGCAGAAGGGACGCGCCCGGGAAGGTGTATAGTATGACAAGGTTGACCGTTGAGTGTACAGTGTTTTATGTTTGCTCACACGATAACAACTGGACCGCCAAAGCAATGATGTTCGCCATTGCCGGACGCACCAGATGTAGCAAGAGATGGGAAAACGTAATGCACCCAGGAACATCACCGGATACCATAGGTTTGGTGGCATAGTGTTGCATGGGCGTACTGACCTCTAAAGCTTTGAACAAGGTAAAGTCACCAGTCAGCGTTATTGTGACACTGTGTAGGGATACTCGGTGAATGAAGCTGGCCCGCCTGACGTGCCGGTGTGGCGAGCCGTTGGCAGCCGACACGTCGCAGGCGTCTGTGCAGCCCGTGGCACTGCAGACAGCGCACCACCTTTTGCAGGCCAACCTGTCGGCTCACCAGCCGCTGTGTTGTTCGCAGCAAGTGCCGCTACAGGCGTGTGCTGCGACACGTCTGCCGTCTGCCTGCAACGTCAGAAAAAGCACGGGGAGAAGATAAGACTTCGTAGGCATTCGCGGCCATTAAATTCCCAAAAACTTCTAGTTTGCAGACCGATCAGCGATGTGAAATGTAACAACGTTTCGGCCTCCATTAGGGGCTAATAGACACCCTTATGAAGGGCACCAGCAATAGAAGCCGTAACGTTGCTCTATAACTCAGAAGAAATCTTTGACGATATTAAAAGTATAACTTTGATGTGACGTACACTTAATCCGTCATGCCTAACATGGATCAGCAGATTCTCACATCGTGATTATCAGCGATTCCACCACACGACAGTACAGTGCCTTTAATTTTGTCAAGGAATGCTTGATTTCTGACTTCGGAAAGTAAGATGCGTAATTTTAAAAATCTGTCAAGGTTAAAAATAATCCGCAACTGTTATTGTTTCACATGTTCCCCTAAAGATAAAAAGTACCTATGTGCATATGTACGCGTAACTTCAAAGCGTTACGAAACTTTCTCTCGCCGGCTCATCCCCCCCCCCCCTTTTCCACGCCCAGTCTCTAATGGAAGAAAGATTATCGCTAACTACATTTCCGCCGTCAGAGATGACGTTTTAATTTCTTACTTCTTCACTGCTAACTCTCTTCGCTACACATTTTGCGGACAGTACTCACATGTATCACTGAATGTACCTTTTCATGCAAAATTGTCATTGTACGACACACAGTTCAGGAGGTACGGTATCATAAACATTCAGCTGCATGAAAACGAAACTGCAGGGCGAAATTCGCTAGAGATACTGCCGAAATATGTGTACAAATACGTGTGAAACGTATAAAATATATGTGAAGATTGTATACGTGTAAAGCTGCGAGTATGAAGTCTCCTCTTAAACCCCCGGATAGATTTCTACCATACTTGGTACACGTCTTACTATCTAGAAAGAAATACTGTTTGCGTAAGTACCACCAAACTCGTATTGTGGGGGGTGACGGACAGAAAAGGTTGTGGGAAGAAGAACAAGAAGAAGAAGAAGAAGAAGAAGAAGAAATGGGCACAGATAGGGGGAGAAGTTTAGAGGGAGGGGGTGGAGGCTATGGACAGAGGTAAGGGGATGAGGAGACGGTCAGAGAAAGGGTGGAGGAAGAAGAGGAGGAGGAAATGGACTATGAAGGATCGGAACAAATACATATCCGGGCAACGCCGTGCAGTCATCTACTTCGGGATGAAACGTATGGATAGACAGGCCTCACAGTGAAGCTCGATGGAAACGGCAGATAATTTGCCCCTTAATTGATCGAAATAATATACCCGGATACTTTGCAGACGGACGCAGAAAGTAAAGTTGCAGTCACAGTGGCACCGATAACGGCCGCCAGATGCTGTTGCTAGACGTTGCCTGACGACATCGGTCGACAGCTTTGTCACAGTGCATTCGATCTCCTTCGCCAATTTTCGGCGGGATCAAGGAGTTTAGGTTACAATATATTCTGTCAAGGAACTTAGAATATAACCATCTACTTTACTTAGACAAGTTTTACGAATAGATGAGATGAAGAGAGAAACGTTCTATTACAAACTGGAGATATTTGTGGTGACGGTGGAAAGCAAAACTGCGATCCTGTAAATCCAACAAAACAGACATCCGTCGATTCACCTTCAGTGGCTGTAAATCAACATACATGTCATAGAAAAACATAAATTTTAGAATAAGGTACTCGGAACACCTAAAACACTGAAACGTGGGAGCACATACACCACATTTGCAAACCACCTCATACAACAGAATCATCACCATCCGGACATTAAACGCCCTTAGGAAATAGTAATAATTTGTAGACAAGTAATGCTCAACTACATCCACCCAGAAATGGTCCACTAAAATACCTGTACACCTAAGACATGGCACCCACCTCACTCGAGCAAACGGTTTTTTGTAACTTACGCCTAAAATTTCTTGTAAAGACGGCCTGTTTTGGTTTCCTGTAAAGCTGCGATTTCAATCGATAGATCCCAAGCCATATCCCGAATGATATTTCACACCATCCTATAGTTATCAGTTCCTCATATTCCATATTTCGTGTGAGAGAACGTCGGCCGATTCGATCCAAGAAAACTGATTGAATTCTACCGACCGTCGCCCGAAGTCTGTATGTTCGAGCGTTGATATCGGTTGCAGAGACTACGCGCGTACTGGCGTACTGATCTGAAAAGATAGACTGTCTTCGGCCGATGTTGACAGTCTGTTGGTATTCTCCAATGCCTGTGCCACGGTGGCCGCAGCTCAGTGGAACAGAAAGTACAGTATGGCCCTAAGGAACTCGGCGGGCAGGGGAAGCGACGGACCGGCGAAGTGCGTCGTCAAAATGGGCGGGCTGACAATGGGACCTGCGCCGTGCTTTACTCTAACAGTGACCTGGATGGTCTGATTTATAAGTGTAACCTGGAGTTGTCCGCAGCTCATGGTCTAGTGGCTGCCTCTTGATCACGGGGTCCCGCCCGGGTTCGATTCCCAGCCGGGTTGGGGATTTTCTGTGCACCGGGACTGGGTGTTTGTGTTGTCCTAATCATTTCATTATTCGTCACCGTTGCTAGATTGGATTTTAAAAAACTGGACTTTGTACGGGCGCTAATGACTGCGAAGTTGAGCACCGTACAAGCCAAATGTCACAACCTGGAGTTTTCATTGTTCCCTCGACAAACGCAAGAAGCGCAAGGACACTCGCCGTGAAGCAGATACCGTTGAGAGCTCAAAGTTTCCTTGCATATTACTGGTTCCTATCCGTACCCAGCGCCGCGCTTTGACTCGTTGCGTTTACTTCCTTCTACTTCACATTCTAATGAGACAGTTATTTACAAACAGTCTTTCCCACATCACAGTAAGTTTTCAGATATTAGAAGGCATTAAAAACATTTTTGTAGTATCACGGCAATCGTGCTTTGTCTAGAAGTGCCTAACAGGACCATAATCAAGTAACCCAAGAGATTTCGAAATGTTCGCTTAAGTAGCCTCTATTAGGTACGTTTACGGATATCGGAAGTAACACGTTCTGAGTCCTTCTTAGATGACTTCCACAAATCGACGTAACTGAAATTAAGGCAGTTGCACGAATTATGTTTATCATCGTAGACGCGGCATTTTTACAGTGATTACTAATCAAGCATGACGCTGGGTACGTACAACTCGTGCATAAAGTCAAATACTGTTTTATTAAGGAAGATTCAAGCTAAGTATATGGTTACTGCTGCGTTTGCAACACGGCGCACAGAATTATTGCGTTAACTCCCCCTGCGAAAGCACTGTGCAGATACTGCATCTACGCCATGTCTTTTGACGTCTTCGTAGTAGATGTGCGAGAATTCGTCTGTGGAGTCACTTACAAGTGGGTGTGAAGTACATTCTATGGTTGCGTGGATAGCCTAATTATGTACCAGCTGTTAAAATCATTAAGGTTACCGTTTTCATAGTCTGAACAGTGTAATTGTAATCTTTTGGGTTGTGAACGTACTTGCGCGGCTGTTGTTGGGATGCTACGGAAATAAGGCTGTAACTTCCACGAAAGCTCGAAAACTCGTTTATGAGAATAAATGTTTTAAAAAGTGACTCGTTGCAGTTTCCTTTATATGTACATATAATATAGTCTCGGGTTCTAGAACACCCACAATGTTTAACCTTACTCTAACAGCTGGTAATCCATCGAGGACAGCGGGACAGGGGCCGGACATGAAGTAACTGAGTAACTAAGATTGAAGCCAACAGCTGTATTGTAATTCAACGGCGTTCGTTTATATCGTGCTACCAATTTCGACGCTAAAAAGCGTCATCTTCAGGCCCCAAGCATAATCTGCCATCATCGCACGTCTTTGTCAGTGTGGTTCGCACGTTGATGACAGATTACGCTTGGGTCCTGAAGATGGTGCTTTTGGGGGGCGAAACTGGTAGCATGTTTTGAATAAACGAAGTTGAATTACGGTACAGCTGTTGGTTTCAATTTTAATTAGTCAAGTACTTAATCTAACTAGATGTTGAGGATGTACGCCATGTATGCAATTGCACTCTTTTAAATTGTGACTGCTTTTTTGCATATATACAATTGTTAGGTTATTCCTGATGTTAGCGAATCGAAATATATGAAATAGACTAACTTATGGACATTTTATCCGCAAAGAGTTAGCAGTCCTGTCAACTGTATAGGAAACATGTTGTCGTGGAACATAGCAATAAAGTAATATTGTCATTACAAAAGTGGAACTGTGGTAAATCCTGGTTGAGCGCTATCTTATGTACCGAAGAGAAAGTGGCTCTGTGTTCTCTGCATCCATTGTAAGACGTAATTACTCTGTGAAGATTGTTTCATATTTCAGCACTGTGCTAGAACAATTGACTTCCCCGAACTACTTGAAGCAACTGACGAGAGAATAAAATTCGTCTTCCGGAGGACGGGCGAAAGTCCGTCTGCTGTGCAGACTAGCGACAGGACAGGACGGGACAAGGTAACTACAGGCGGCGCAGGCAAATTGCTCCGTCGTCGGCTCTTTATACGGCGGGCAGCTGCTTTGTCGCCCGTACGGGCAGCCGTAAAATGAGACAGCGGGCGCAGAATGGCTCGTTGGCAGGATTATTCCTGCATCCCGCCGCCTAACTGAGATTTGGGTTGCTTTTACTGTCGGCGTTATTTGAAATAACTGAAAGGATGAGCGGTAATACGCCCCGCTGGTGCTCTTTATAAAACTTTCAAATTTTCAGAAGCGGGCAGACTGCTTAATCATCGTACATCCAACACTGTAAAACTTTGATGCAGCCACGTACTTTTAAAAAGTGCCCAACTGGACATAAATACGTACTTGCTGTCTGGTAAATGCCCAAGATAGATATCATACTTCACTGAAGTAAATCACTTCCCTTTCCAGGGTATACAGAGGATGTTCCAAGAAGAATGGTCAACATTCACTGATATGACAGGAACGATCATTCGAAGCAAAAAAAGTATTTAACATGAGTTCTAAAATGTATACATTAAGAGCTATGAGTACTACTTGTTGGTCTTCGATTGTGTGAAACATCTGTTCTTCTCAACAAGTACTCATAGCTCTTAAGGTATACACTTTAGAGCAGATCTTTACTGGACTTTCATGATTTATTCGTCCATACTACTTTCAAAATACGGAAAGCCAAGAGCTTGCAATAGAAGAGATTTGTTTCACAATATCGAAGATGACGTGCTCATTGGTACCCAGTCACCCATAGATTTTCCTGCTTGTGTCTTTATAAATCCAAATTTGTTCACAACTCATGCCGTTATAAATACTTCAGCTTTGACTGTCGTCAGGCTATGTCTGTCTCTCGCGTAAGCGTAGATCCTTCTGAAACTGTGATTCTCAAGAGGTCCCGTTCACTGAAAACCGCAACGCTCGCAATATTTGCGACACCAGTATTTTATTCGGTAAATACTCAGCAAGTTGGCGTAAGGAATTGTCGAAGGAGCGAGTTTCACTCCACTACACAGGCATATGGTAAGTTTTCTCCGATTCAAATAACGTAAATCTGCTAAAGATAATGCTGGTCAAGTAGACAACCCAAATTCTGTGCTACTCATCAAGCCCCCTGTAATGGCCTCGACGTACATAGGAACATAAATCTTTATCTCCCTTCTCCCGCTCATTTGTGAAGACACCGCAGAAGACGGGATTCATAGCGTGCCTAAATGAGAATAAGAGCCCTCTAAAAGAGGAACAGTTTTGTTGCTAGGCTGGTGGTTTGATTTGAACCTTCAATTTTCTGGGTAGGTGTAAACTTGTCCATACGTTCGTAAACTGTTCTGGGCTCATCGCCTAATCTGCGTAGGTTTCCGAAAATAGGTGGTGGTGCACAAACTCAACAACTTCCAAATTAGCAGTGTTGCATCTGTTCGGATCGTCTACTCACTGCAGTCATTGTATATTTGAATGTGGATGGCAGTTAAAACTGCGTAAATGGGATGACATAGCTAACTTGCTGGAATTGTCTACCTGTTTATGGTCGGAAGGAAGGTTAAGGCTATTACGTCTTGACATCAACGACTTCACTAGAGACGGAGCATGCTCAGGTTGGGGAAGAATAAGGAAGGAAACCAACCGTGACCTTTCAATGGAAGCAACTTGGAATTTGTCGTTAGTGAATTTGGTTTTCCGTAATTGCAGTACTCTGGATGCCCAGAGTAGTGCTCGTCCGAAAACGCATGCGCATAGTGTCTTTGAAGCTGTGCCACCATCACCTCTTTGTTTTGTCTTCAGAAATGAGATTCGCGACCATTAACGCGTTGGAGGTAACTGGTACACTTAAGATGGCTATGTGATTGAGTGTAGAATTTTTTTGTTCATTGACGATAGCCACAGCTTCTATGCCACATTGGCATCCGCTAGTTTTAACAAAGGTCAGTGATGTAGGTTCCATGACCGATATTGGTTGTTACACATTCATATATATGGGACTTCGTCACTGACTCATTTCAGTCGTGGGAGAGGGGAAAAATTTGCTGTAGCATGGTTGTCTGGGAGACCACAAGGGTGAAATAAGATTTTTCGATATTTGCGCGCAATGGCAGTTTTCCTTTATGTAGTGTGGGAGTTGGTCTAATGTGTCAGTACAATTTATGTGGATGCGTGTATAGTATGGTGTCCAATTCATATTGTATTTTGATGAAAGAAAGTTGAGGGTGAAACCTGGTGTCGGAAAATAACCTACTCTCAAATAGCACCAAGAGGGCCACCATCTTAAAGGTTCTTATCCGACGGATGAGTCACCTTAGTGCCTTACGCCATAAGTCTATGACACACGGCGAGGAATTTAGGAATGGAATCCAGAACATTGCTGCCAAGTCCGGTGATGAGCAAGTTTACGCCACAGCCATTCTTCTCGTTGCCGATCAAGTACTGATAGTGTAAATTTCTCCGAACCGACGTCCGTTCGCGACCTCCGTTACGGAAGCGGGAACAGTTGGGGAGATACTAAGTCCGTGGCGTACAGGAAGCCTTACAAAGGTGGATATCCCAAAGATCTCCACAAGAGGGAGTGTTTGCAGCGGGAACGTAAATATACAGCTTGTACTACATGTCGAAAGACTACGTTCGTCCTAATGGCTGAATTACTCTTTAGCTTGCAGTTCGACAAAAGGCATGTCTCGATTGGGCGATAACCCGGAACACTCTATGAAAGGGACCCCTTGAGTGTGTCCCCTTCGGTGTTTTAGTATATGCAGAGGTCTTTGTATCCTTGTACGTGGAATTCGGACTGCGTAGTCAGACTGGGATGGCATCCGTGATGCCGGTGCAGTAGGTGAAGATTTCATTCTAAAAGTTACTTATGTCAGTCTGTATTTTTCAACGATTACCAAGCAACTGTGATGTCAAATAATGTTAAATTTTAATGTGCGTTCACAACACTCTACGCTGGCAATAAACATTTAAACTGGGAAATTCATAGTATCTGAATCAATAATTATCTTTAGTGTCTTTATTTCTGTTTGATCTGCCAATTACATGTTCAAAGCCAGTGGTAGACAGAAAACATCTTCCGAAATTGTACTAACTGCTTTCTCTGAGAATTACTTTGAACAATTAGTTGGAGCCCACACGAATTGTAAATGTTTGCGAAAACACGCTTGACCTCTTAGCCACAAATAATCCTGATCTAATAGAGCGTCATGACGAATACAGGGATTAGTGAACACAAGGTCATTATAGCGAGGCTCAAAACCATATCAACCAAAACCACCAAAAATAAACTCAAAATATAAATATTGAAAACCGCAGATAAAAATTAACTTGATGCCTTCCTGAGAGTGTCTCCATTCCTTCCAAGCTAATTATGTACGTGTAAACCAGATAAGGCTCAAATTCAAAGATACAGTATCGACAGATATAGATTCATACCGCATAAGTTTATAAGAGACGGGACTGATCCTCCATGGTACAGAAAACATGTCAGAACACTGTTGCAGAAGCAACGAAAAAACCATGCCAAATTCAGAAGAACGCAAAATCCCCAAGACTGGCTAAGTTTCACGGAAGCTCGAAATTTAGTGCGGACGTCAATGCGAGATGCTTTTAATAGTTTCCACAATGAAATATTGTCTCAAAATATTGTAGAAAACCCAAAGAGATTCTGGTCGTATGTAAAGTACATCAGTGGCAAAAAACAGTCAATACCGTCACTGCGCGATAGCGATGGAAATGTTACCGATGATGGTGCCACTAAAGCGGAGTTACTAAATAATGTTTTCCGTAATTCCTTCACGAAAGAAGACGAAGTAAATATGTGAGAATTTGAAACCAGAACAGCTGTTAGCATGAGTGACATAAAAGTAGATATCTTAGGTGTTACGAAACAAATCACTGAAGAAAGGAGTCTCCCGGTCCAGATGGTATACCAATCAGGTTCCTCTCTGTGTGTGCAGACACAGTAGCGCCTTTCTTAGCAGTCATAAACAACCACCCACTGGACGAAAGGTCTGTTCCTAAAGACTGGAAAGTAGCACAGGTCACACCAATATTCATGAAAGGAAATAAGAGTAACCCATTGATTTACAGACCCATATCACTAACCTCAATTTGCAGTAGGATTTTGGAACATATACTGTACTCGAACATTATGAATCACCTTGAACAAAATGACTTATTGATACATAACCAAAACGGATTCAGAAAATATCGTTCTCGCGCAACACATCTAGCTCTTTATTCCCATGAAGTAATGAGTGCTGTCGACAAGGGATCTCAGATCGATTCCATATTCCTAGATTTCCAGAAGACTTTTGATACCGTTCCTCACAAGCGACTATTAATCAAATTGCGTGCATATGGTGTATCGTCTAAGTTGTGTGACTGGAGTCGTGATTTCCTCTCAGACGAGGATCTGGCGTTCCGCAAGGTAGTGTCATAGGCCCTGTGCTGTTCCTGATTTATATAAATGATCTAGGTGATAATCTGAGCAGCCCCCTTAGATTGTTTGCAGATGACACTGTAATTTACCATCTAGTAAAATCATCAGCCGATCAATTCCAGTTACAAAGTGATCTAGAGAGAATTTGTGTGTGGTGCGAAAAGTGGCAGTTAGCACTAAAGAAAGAAGTGAGAGGTCATCCACATGGGTACTAAAAGAAAGCACATAAATTTTGGGTATAAGATAAATCGCACAAATCTAAGGGCTGTTAATTCGACTAAATACCTAGGAATTGAAATTACGAGCAACTTAAATTGGAAAGACCACATAAATAATATTATGGGGAAGGCGAAACAAAGACTGCGCTTTGTTGGCAGAACGTTTAGGAGATGCTACAAACCCACTAAAGAGTCAGCCTACATTACACTTGTCCGTCCTCTGCTAGAATACTGCTGCGCGGTGTGGGATCCTTACCAGGTAGGATTGACGGAGGACATCGAAAAAGTGCAAAGAAGGGTAACCCGTTTCGTGTTAACGTGCAATAGGGGTGAGAGTGTCACTGATATGATACGCGAGTTGGGGTGGCAGTCACTGAAACAAAAGCGGTTTTCTTTGCGGCGAGATCTATTTACGAAATTTGTCACCAACTTTCTCTTCCGAATGCGTAAATATTTTGTTGAACCCACCTACGTAGGGAGAAATGATCATCATAATAAAATAAGAGAAATTAGAGCTCGAACAGAAAGATTTAGGCGTTCCTTTTTCCCACGCGGCATTCGAGAGTGGAATGGTAGAGAAGTAGTATGAAAATGGTTCGATGAACCCTCTGCCAGGCACTTAAGTGTGAATTGCAGAATAACCATGTAGATGTTCGTGGGGCCATATTAATTTTTTTCAGTTTCAATTCCGCGCTGTCAGTGACATTGATCAGCCCATACAGGACCTATCACTATTACTACAGTCTCCATTGATGTCAATTTACACCTCCGACCGCCTACTCCGAGCCAATAAACACTTTATTGTTCCTTAATAGCGGTGGGATGTTAAATGTAGCTGGGTAGCGGTGGCCACCGAAAAGTGTGTCAAATTCAGATTGTAAGTCTATATGTAAAAAAGCTATGTCAGTTATTTAACTTAAAAAACTAAGTTTTTTCCTCAAATTACTGAAATGGCACGTTTTACGCCCATGTTGTAAAGCCAGAGTTGAATTGTGTCGTTTCTTGTTTCTTTAGTTTTAAGTTTCGAAAATAATGATCTCTGAGATGAATCGGTTACGCAGATGAGTCACAACAGAACTACCTAATCGACTGAAGCAGCCAAAAATACGTTGACGTTACTGACACTCAGGTAGCTTATTAGAATCAACAGAGCCTCCTACCATCATAATGTGTGTATAGTAGTGAAACACGAAACTAAAACATTGGTTGAGGTAATTTCGTTCTTTGAGCCGAGTTCTCTAGTGACCACCGCAGACTCTGACGCGATTGCAGTTCCACTAGCTCGGCCTCACCCTGTTGAAAAATCGCAACAAGTCGACTGAGAACCCCGATGCAAGCCTTAGCAAAGCGGGACACAAGTCACCCGCCAAGACATAAGTGTCCGTTGCTTTCACTAGTCGCCTTAAAGGCTCTTTCTGTAATGTCTATAATTGGCACTATGAAAGCTTTGCAGTGCAATTCCAACCCCGTAACTTCTTTAATATGACTTTTCATCCTTACGAATCATTGTCTTACGCGAAGTGATAACAAATTCCCCACGCTAATTGCACTGCTGGTCTCAGACTCGCCGTTATTTCAACAGTATTCAGTTTGATACAGGTCAACACAGGGCAAGCGTGGGATGATAATTGCTCAAGAACGTGAAGTATTTACAGTTCCTTGAGTAGAGAGTTTTGGCCAATGTAATTCTATGTTGTGTTAATAGTGGAGACTGCACATTTTATGAAGAAAGTAACGTTTTCATTCTTAGAGTCGACTCATTTTATTTTCCTCCTTACTGACCTCGTGGACCAGGAAGGAAATAAAACCAGGCACCAATGCGACATCAGTTGGGTTATTAAAATACCTGCACCCAAAAGTTTCAAGACCTCGTTGTACGAATGTAGTGTCTCACTGCATACGACGGTTGTGACGTACTTAGGTTAGCGGGGTGTGTAGAGACAACAGGAGAGAGCCCTGCACTAACCGTGGCCACACAGCTGTGAAACTCTGGAACGAGGGCAGGGCCGCCCGGCAGCCTGCTAACGGCGACTCATGCCGCAGAGTGCACCTTCATGCTGGCGAAGGCCGGCGCTGCGGCCGGAACTATGCCGGTCTTAATCCGGACACAGAACGAAGCTGCCTGCTTGCAAACCTGCTCGCTGCTTCTCGTTGACGTGTCAGGTGTGACGAATGGTTGTTACCTCGCCGCTGACAAAAATTGTACCTACTCTTCATGGTAATGAAAATGAAGTGTGTTCGGCAGCAACATTCTCTTGCCGCCTAAAGCGAGCCCTAGGCCCTCACTAATATCGTGCAATATTTCGTATTGTGCAAATTATCTATGAGCAAAATACAAGGTTGTCCACTTGTATTGCTACAAGATATACTGAGAAAAGTCGTGGGATACCTCCAAATATCGAGTCGGACCTCCTTTTGTCCCTCGTAGCGCAGCCACTCGACGTGGCGTGGACTAAAGTCGTTGAAAGTCCCCTGCAGAATTATTGAGCCATGCTACCTCTACAGCCCTCCGTAATTGCGAAATTGTTGCCAGTGCAGGATTTTGTGCACGAACTGATCTCTAGATTATGTTCCACAAATGTCTGATGACGTTCACGTCGGGTGATCTGGTTGGCCAAATCATTCACGCGAATTGTCCAGAAATGTTCTTCAAACCAATCACGAGGAATCCTGGACCGGTGCCGTGGCGTATTGTCATCCATAAAAATTCCATTGTTTGCTGCAAATGGTCTTAAAGTAGCCGAACATAACCATTTCCAGTCAATGATCGGTTCATTTAGACCAGAGGACCCAGTCCATTCCATCCAAACACAGGCCAAACCATTATGGAGCCACCGCCAGGTTGCACAGTGCCTTGTTGACTTCCCGGGTGAATGGCTTCGTGGGCCTGTGCCACACTCGAACCCTACCATCAGCTTTTATCAACTGAAAACGGCACTAATCTGACCAGTCCACGGTTTTCCAACCTACATTGTCACGAGCCAAGGAGAGGCGCTGTGCAGGCGATGTCGTGCTGATAGCAAAGCCACTCGCGTCGATCGTCTGCTGCCATAGCCCAAAACGCCAGTCTTCGCCTCAGTGTCCTAAAGGACACGTTCATCGTTCGTCCCACATTAATTTCTGCAATTCCCTTCGTGCGGCCATAATCACGTCGGAAACCTTTTCACGTGTATCACTTAAGAATGACAGCTCTGCCAATGATCCGCCCTTCTTTACCTTGTGCGCCGCCATCTGTGTACGTGCCTTATCGGTCTCTAATTACTGCCACCTCATTGTACTGTCGAATCTACTGAAATTACATTTTTATTGCGCAAACTGGTTGTGCCGTGTAGTCACTGGCAGATTTTGTTTATCTTTGTCCTTTATGTCCGTATGTGTGCATACCAAACTTTATTTTGCACGATTTGTTGTGTTGTGTAAACTGAATTGTGAAAATGGCTTCGAAATGTATGGAACAAACGTTCATTTTATAATTGCTGGAAGGCTACAACTGGTATAGTAACCTTGAGAACATGAAAGCCAAACAGTAGTATCAGCTGTACTCGAAATATAGCGAAGTACGAGTATATCTGAAAACGGGTAAGCTACTATTTGGGTGGTTGTTGTTGTTGTCGTCTTCAGTCCTGAGACTGGTTTGATGCAGCTCTCCATGCTACACTATCCTGTGTAAGCTTCATCTCCCAGTACCTACTGCAGCCCACATCCTTCTGAATCTGCTTAGTGTATTCATCTCTTGGTCTCCCTCAACAATTTTTACCCTCCACGCTGCCCTCCAATGCTAAATTGGTGATCCCTTGATGCCTCAGAACATGTCCTACCAACCGATCCCTTCTTCTAGTCAACTTGTGCCACAAACTCCTTTTCTCCCCAATTCTATTCAATACCTCATTAGTTACGTGATCTACCCATCTAATCTATTTGTAAAGAAATTAAATTTACTGGGTTTAATGGGGCACTTCCTAGTGGACGCAATGTTTTAAAATCCACCAGACGTTCCACTTAACATTGATGATTGTCAACATCTCATCGAGGCTTAATATTGCAACCTTGGTAACTTTAAAATCCTGACACGATCATGTCACCTAGTCCGCAGCGTCAGTTAGAGCTGGAACTAAATATCCCAGTTATTAGCAGTTGCATTGCAGTACCAGTGAACTTAGTTTCCAGTTCAGTTAAAAAGCACCTTTCAAAACGACAAAAGTCGAACACCGCTGAGAAGTGTTCACATCGACACCAATGAGGAAATACGTAAAATATGGAACGGAAATGAGAAAAAAGTAGTCAAAAAATCCAGACAAGTGCAAAATAATTGAAAGCCACTACAGAACAGAAAAGACAAACATCGAAGAAACTTATTGACTCAGATTCTTGCAGTTCCAATGAAAGGGAACCGCAATTCCTAGATGAATCTGAAAATTACATGGGAGAAAAGAAAGCAGCATCTTTTTACCGAGAATAATCAATAATCGTACGGCATTATTGGCCGGGAGTTGCCGTCTGCGGTTCTCCGGGCGCGTGGTGCAAGTCTGTTTAAGGCCACTCTGGCGACTGTTCAGTGGTGGTGAGATGAAATAATACCTAGCTCCCGAGCGAAACAAATCTTCGACGAAGCCTTGAATCGAAGCCAGGACCCGGCGACCTAGACGCAACAGTGGTAACCACTATACCTCGAATAGTTTGGAATAGATGAAAACTCTGGTTTCGGTACACCTCTTTGTGGAATTCGGGTCTACCAAGCTCTAAGCGGATGGGACAGTGATATCACAAATGCTACCCATGCTGTAGGAAACAAGGTCATTTTGTCGTACCCTTTTTCCTTACTATAATATTGTTATGTTCTGTTAACAATGATGACGTAGTCCACCAGTCTAAAATATAGTTGTAATGCTGTATTTTTAAAGACCTTTATTTCACTGATTAAATTCAGTGAGTTAATGGATTTGACTTCTGTCATTGTCCAAAGATGAGTGTTCTGATAGTCAACTACATATGCTTGAAAAAAAATGCTGGTAAAGTAATGGAGTTGAATTTTTAAATTTAAACGGATGTTTTCAAAGAAATACAACTTCATTAGTTTATTAGCATTTTTTTCACCGACGTATATTGCAGGCAGTCGCAACCGCAGTCTGCCTTCACCTCTCAACGATGTGAGGAGCCGCCAGAAACGACACGTGGGTCGTATTCCACGTTGAACTGTAGGTGCTCTTTCCCCGGTTGGATGAGGGGGTGTACATTAAGGACACTCAAGCCTCCCAAGTGGCGTCCAATTGAAAGACTTGGACCCGGCCATTATTATTATTATTATTATTATTATTATTATTATTATTATTTTATTATTATTATTAGAATAAGTCAGATTGTTTCCGAAAATTAAGTTGTTTCATTAAAATATCTTTTCTTTTATGAGAATAACATCTGCATTTCCTTAAGTGACAACCATCTCTCCAGTCTTCCCTAAATCCATTAAGCACCGACATTGCTTGAAATATACAGAACTATAAGTTTCTTTCATCACCACGTATTTTTTATCTGTAACGGTCTTTCTGTGTGTTACTTATACGTTCTCAAGTGTTCTACATATCCACAAGGTATTCCCATTCAAAACCGGACTCTGTGAATTCCACTTTTAGACATTTACTTAGGTACCCAGTTTCAATGCAGAATTATTATGTGACTTAGAAATGCGCTCTTTATATTCATGTTGCATCCAACTCTTCACCTCTTGTGCAGGGGAACATGACTCAGAACAGATTGTCGTTTCATATATAGCGTGCATCTCTAAGCACCCATCATGATAAGATTATGGGTTGATAAATTTCAGAGAAATTGTAGCTCGTGCAGACGTAATGGTCTAAGAATTGCAGGTGTCGCGTTTCCCACGCAACTAAATACTTAGCGCTTAATTGTGTCCCTATCAGCCAGGGAATGAGTGAGAACCATTAATTTGATAACGGCGGTTACGCCATCGATGTCGGTTTGGTCGTTTCCGCCTCACCGAAAGCTACTGCCGCACGATTGATACCGTATTGCAAAGCATTCGAAGGCGTGACCCATTTGTAGAGGCCTTGTCCACGTCACGCCCACGTATTTGAGACAGTATTTGTTTCGTGTTAAGGCATCAGAATGATAGGACGTTCGTATATAATGAAGCGCTTTATTTTTTTATGTAAAGTTAAATTGTGTGATGTTTCATTAACGTCAAAATCTTTAACAATAATTTATGAAACATCGATTATTAAGACTGTGTATTTGCAATGAAATCCAGAATTTTGCTTGCGCTATGTAATTAGAAATTAGAAGACGTGCATTTTTCTAAAAAAAAAAAAGGTTATGTATGAGTGAATTACTATATATAAATTTCATATTTAAATGATTCAAGTGTTCAAACCGAACAAAAAAATTGTAGACCACAACGGGATTCGAACAGATGCTCACTAGCCCAACCGATTATTAATCTACGACGTTGCCGACTACGCCACCAATATAATACCCACGCCTATATTTAGAAAACACTGTTTCTTGAAAACCTCAAGTGCTTTTTCTCAGTACTCTTGTGAGGAAACGTAAAGAACAACTTGTTTCTATCCATGAACAGTGTTCCGCATGCGTGTTGCACTGCGAAGCAGAAAGCAGTGTCATCCAATTTCGCGGTACATATGAACAGCGAGGCAATCAGAACACAAGTAGCGCTTGCAGAGACTGTGACTATACAAGATTTTTGAAATAAAACTTATGTAGCTGAAGTATGATTAGGAAAAACGTTGAAGGCTGTTAATACATTGTATGTCTTAAAGTTTAATTTAGTGTCATAGTAATAAGATATCATACTTAAGTTGGACCTACTTCCAAGAGCGGAACAAAACCAGTGTACGGAAGCTTATGGCTGCTTACCAGTCATCACGTTTGTGTTAGTTTACATCAGGTTTATTCTTATGGTGAACGGAGTATAGTAAGTAAAATCTCATCCGTCTAAATTGAAGATGAAGGGGGGCGGGGAATGGGACTGTTGATGTCAGTTGCATCGGGACTTTACGCGGAATCAGCAGCGACGAGTGATAATATGCCCCGGACCGTGATTGGAACCCGTGATCACCTGCGCCACCCTGGCCTAATGTTAATCACGAATGCGCGGACTATTGCGGCACGCTGCTCAGCCGACCCACATTCCCACGTGGCGCCACCTATCCGCAATCTGTTCTCTCCAAATCATTCTCGAGTAGCAGTGAAAAACAAGCGTTTGGAAAGTATCGAGATATACCTTGGCAGTTAGTCTCCATATAACAGCGAGTAGTGATAAACGAGACTGCACGGTAACCTTTGGTAGTCGCCTCCTTGTCAATCCAAATACCGAGTTAACAGAAATCCAGTACACAGCTATAATGGTTTCCCAGTGTTAAGCAGTTGGGATTGCGCCTCGTTTATCACGTCACTTTCCCTATTACCTGATCATCCGTGTGAACCAGAGTGCCATACTGTCAGTAATCGTTCTGGGTGGTCCTCATTCGCATCTTGCCGTAATCTCGGAATGTTCGCTTTCCTTTTTTGGAGCTTGCCGAACTCACTTCACTGGTGGACCCCACTATCGTGTGCTCGAAGACTCACGCATTTTTATGATTTAGTGGCAGTGAAACGTACTGTAACTGCTTGTGATCTCCTCGTTATTTTCTTATGTACGGTGTGTCTAAAAAAGGTACTTACACGTTGAATATAAAACTTTGTTTATGAACACAGACACAGCTTTAAATGCTTGAATTAGAGAAAAAAATGTTTTTAAAGAACCATGTTCGCAAATGTTCAAATTGATGGCCTTCATTATCCAGACAAAGCTGATCAGTGTATTCGCAAACGTCACGCCACAGTACTTACGGAACCTCGCGGCATTGTCTTCAATTTCCAATTTCAGTGCATCAATTGTTCTGGGTTTTGTGCGATAAACTGCGTTCTTGAAGTATCCCCAAAAAGAAGTCCATTAGCGTGAGGTCTGGGGAACGCGCAGGGTATCAATGCTATCCCTTGCTCCAATCCATGTGTTAGGGAAAACTGCAGCGAGGTGAGCTCTTATATTATGATGGTAATGGGGACGTGCTCCGTTTTACTTAAAGTAAATCTCGTCTTCTGTAACATGGGGATTTACAGAACCCTAGTAGGTACAGTTATGCCGAATAATTGTACCATTTAATTTGAAGTTGACCTAATCGCTCCAGGCAATTTTGTGTGGAAACCGTGTGTCTTCTGAACATATTGCCGGGTACAATTCGAAGAATTGAACTCTTGGGTGGAGATCGTCTTCACTGAGAGTATGGATTATTGTTGGTATGTAACATTTTCAGCACAAACGCTTCAAGATACAATGAACACACTCTTGAGATATGTCTCCCGAGCCGTTTGTCGTATCGATTTCCGTGGGATCAAATGAGGGTTTCCCGCAACTGCTATTATTTTCTAGGGCTGGTGGACGTTCGTGGTCGTCCATAACGTTTCTTGTCTACATTGTGAACGGTTCCATCTGCTTCAAATTTATCTCTGATGCGAGCAGTGTTGGGGTGCGTTTGTGGAGGTTCATCGAACTCCATTCCGAACCGTCTTTGTACTTCGTCCCGTTTTCAGTTTCCCAATAATACTTACGGGCAAACTCTCTCTCTTTTCTTCAAAGGTAAGTTCTCCTGCCATTATATTGCATTAGTTACAATTGGAAAAACAGTCAGCACGTAAGTGCATTTGTTTGAGATACCCAGTGTATCGTCGATGGTACCATCTGCTTCAAATTCATCAGAAATACAGTTTTGCCAAGTTTTGGTTCCCAACACTATTCTGTCGTCGTCGTTTTACTACTTGTTTTCGTACTTCTAGTACTACTTCAGTATAGTTTTTCAGTACTCAAAGGGAAGTAGCACTCCAGAGGTTTTTTACATTGTCACATGCTCGGACCCTGCCGCTTTCGATTGAGAAAACATTACACTATCACTCAAGAAACTAAGTGTAGTATCACTGCTTGTTGTCCAGGCACTCAGCATTTGCATCGTTATTGTCTTTACAGCCCGATCACGTTAAAATTATTCCTATAAGAAATTTGTGTAAATTTCTGATTCCTTCCGTCTCCGTAGCAGTGGATAGCGTGTCTGACTCCCATGCGGAGGCCGCGGGTGCAATTCCCGGTGCGTGATCAGAGGACTGGAACGGGGCGTACTCAGTCTCGTGATGCTATTTGAGGAACGTGAAGTAGTGGCCCCACGGTCTGAAAAGTCGACAGCGTTCAGGAGAACGGCGTGCTGGTCCCACGCCCCTCCCTACCGCTTCCGCATGGCAGCACGTGGGAGAGGAAGACAATGTGACGGTCGACATCGCGTGGTCCGCAGAGTCTGATACCGGAGGGGGAAAAATCCTTATTGCAGCAGATTTTCGCCGATTTTGAAGGTTTATTGGTTTCTAGCGTAGGTGCGGTAGAATGGGCGTGGACGGCCCTGCGAGGCGTTGCCCTCCGTGTCAGCTGTTACACAGAGAGCTTACTGGCCGGATGACGCGCTCTGGTGATTAAGCGGCGCGTAACCGCGCTGCCGTCACCCACATACCTGTAAAACGTCAGGAAACCTTCCTCACACACAAAGAAAGAAAATATGTTATGTGGACAGGTGTCCGGAAACGCTTACTTTCCATGTTAGAGCTCATTTTATCACTTCTCTTCAAATCACATTAATCATGGAATGGAAACACACAGCAACAGAACGTACCAGCGTGACTTCAAACACTTTGTTACAGGAAATGTTCAAAATGTCCTCCGTTAGCGATGATACATGCATCCACCCTCCATCGCATGGAATCCCTGATGCGCTGATGCAGCCCTGGAGAATGGCGTATTGTATCACAGCAGTCCACAATACGAGCACGAAGAGTCTCTACATTTGGTACCGGGGTTGCGTAGACAAGAGCTTTCAAATGCCCCCATAAAGGAAAGTCAAGAGGGTTGAGGTCAGGAGAGCGTGGAGGCCATGGAATTCGTCCGCCTCTACCAATCCATCGGTCACCGAATCTGTTGTTGAGAAGCGTACGAACACTTTGACTGAAATGTGCAGGAGCTCCATCGTGCATGAACCACATATTGTCGTACTTGTAAAGGCACATGTTCTAGCAGCACAGGTGGAGTATCCCGTATGAAATCATGGCGGTGAATCGAGGAAGTACAGTACATACTGACGAAACTAAAATGAGCTCTAACATGGAAATTAAGCGTTTCCGGACACATGTCCTCATAACATCTTTTTTTTGTGTGTGAGGAATGTTTCCTGAAAGTTTGGCCGTACCTTTTTGTAACACCCTGTATACAGGCTTGAAATAATGCCAATATGGCGCCTCATAACTCTGTACTGAAGGGAGACGGCGTGCGTGTGACGTAGGTGACGTTCCATCTCATTGGCCAACGCTCAGCCGCACACTCATAATACCTGACATGCCAGATATTGCTCTGCACGTTCGGAAAGACTCCCGAAGATGTTATTCCACGCTATGACGTCAAACTCGGCACGCTCTACGCCCAACGTCCGGATGCACGGTCCGTGTGCCGACGGCTTTAGCATATAGGTAGCAGCAGCAGACACTGCGATCTCGGCGTACGGAATGTTTTAATTTCCAACCAAACTGATCGCCCCACAGCAGAGCTAGCGTACCTTACAAAATTTCGTGTGTGTCAAAGGGGTAAAAAAGACTGACACTACGCCCGCGCCCGCGCGCGCGCATAATAATGAACGCCCGTAGTTTTATGGATAATTGTAGCAGGGCAGTGGAATCGTAAAGCTCATGGGGGAGAGACCGTATGCTGTTGTTGATTCCAGACTGGAGCGGCTTAAACGCCGTGGCGCAGATCGGCCAATAACCGTCTCGGTCGCCCGCTCGCTCGCGCGCCTGCCGTATTGTTTACGGCTTACTGCCCTAGGCGGCCGACCGCGTAATCCCGGTTGGCGGGTGAACAAGCCCAGCGGCTCGCGGGATGGCATGGCAGGGCAGGGCAGGGCAGGTTATCCCAGCAAGGCAGAGGTCGCGCCGTCTCTCGGTGCAGTCTCTTCCGCCAGGGCGCTACCATCCGGGCAGACCGTTGCTGCTTATTCTATACGCGTATCCAAAGGAGGGGAAGGGGTCATTACCTCATCCCTACTTACCCACCAAATATTTTACTAATATTAATTTCCAAATTTTTCAGCTGATTTTCGGGGAATATAGTCTGGGAGATGTTCCCAGGGATGGATCGAAATTTTGAAACCATCTATACAGTGATGTAGGTTAAGGTTCCAGGTATCACGCCCTGTAGCTGTACGAAAATCGGCATACAGAGTGATTCACGAAGACATGCAAATATTTTAACATGTTTTTCTAAAACTAAAGAAAAGGTTTACATAGACGTAGTTCCGCAAATGCTTAGTTACGGAGTTACGACTAATAAGATTTAACATGAAATTTAGCAACTTCGCTACTATAAAACCATCGCAAAACTACGAGGTTAAAGCAAAGCTCGATTTCCATTTATTTTATTATTAGTCTGCTGAGTCTAATAAAACATGTCCCTGACGTGTATCTGCAGTAGTTTTCCAGAACTTCCAGAGAAGGAAAGAGTATTATACAAGTAAATTTGTTTACTTTCCATTTAAACAATAGAAACGTTAATGTCATTGTTGACAACCGTTAATGAGTTGTTTCAGTCGTTTCCTAACCTTGAAAGAGTTTTTCTGCATTGTTCAGTTAAAGAACATAAGTATGTTTAAGCGAAACCACGTAGTAACTGTTATAGATTATTTATGAAATAGGGATGCCTTTCAAATTTACGACAGAAGAATACGCCGGCATGGTGTCTATTTATGGCAAATGATGGTAATGCTACGGCTGCAGTTAAAGAATATCGCGTACGTTATCCAACTCGGAGGATTCCGAATGCATGAAGCATTAGTGGAGTATTTCGAATGTTACGGGAGACAGGTTATAATCAGTACGTGCGCTGGATACGTGAAGACAATGAGGAAGATATTATGGATGTTGTTGAACTCGTTGGAGACATTTTTGAACATTTATTGTGAAATTGTATTTATACTGTACAACTCCCTTAACACTGAGCTTTGCTTTTTTACGGTTTAGTATGAATTCACGTGTGCTATGATAATAAAAGTAATTACCTGACACATTCATACAGTTTCGGTTAATGTTATTACCATCATTTTTCCAAAATTAAATTCTGTAAAACTTCTGTTGAAAATTTCCTGGCAGATTAAAACTGTGTGCCCGACCGAGACTCGAACTCGGGACCTTTGCCTTTCGCGGGCAAGTGCTCTACCAACTGAGCTACCGAAGCACGACTCACGCCCGGTCTCACAGCTTTACTTCTGCCAGTATCTCGTCTCCTACCTTCCAAACTTTACAGAAGCTCTCCTGCGAAACTTGCAGAACTAGCACTCCTGAAAGAAAGGATATTGCGGAGACATGGCTTAGCCACAGCCTGGGGGATGTTTCCAGAATGAGATTTTCACTCTGCAGCGGAGTGTGCGCTGATATTGGCAGAAGTAAAGCTGTGAGACCGGGCGTGAGTCGTGCTTCGGTAGCTCAGTTGGTAGAGCACTTGCCCGCGAAAGGCAAAGGTCCCGAGTTCGAGTCTCGGTCGGGCAATCAGTTTTAATCTGCCAGGAAGTTTCATATCAGCGCACACTCCGCTGCAGAGTGAAAATCTCACTCTGGAAACATCCCCCAGGCTGTGGCTAAGCCATGTCTCCGCAATATCCTTTCTTTCAGGAGTGCTAGTTCTGCAAGTTTCGCAGGAGAGCTTCTGTAAAGTTTGGAAGGTAGGAGACGAGATACTGGCAGAAGTAAAGCTGTGAGACCGGGCGTGAGTCGTGCTTCGGTAGCTCAGTTGGTAGAGCACTTGCCCGCGAAAGGCAAAGGTCCCGAGTTCGAGTCTCGGTCGGGCACACAGTTTTAATCTGCCAGGAAGTTTCATATCAGCGCACACTCCGCTGCAGAGTGAAAATCTCATTCTGTTGAAAACTCTGTGCAATTTTCTGGAATTAAAAAAAAACAAATTAGGCCAAGTAGGTAATAAATTAAATTTTACGAAATTGCTTCTCTGGATTTTCTGGAAAACTTGTGCAGATGCACGTCAGGGACATGTTTTATTAGATTCACTAGATCAATAACAACTAAATAAATGGAAACAGTGCTTTACTTTAACCTCGTACAGTTTTTGCGATGGTTTCATATTAACAAAATAGCTAAATTTCCGGCTAAATCTTTTATTAGCCTTAACTCCGTAACTAAATTGCGGATCTATGTTTATATGAACTTTCTTGTTTAGTTTCATTTGTAGAATAACACATTAAAATATTTGCGTATCTTCTTGAATCACCCTGTATATGGTAGAATTAAGAGGACCCTTATGTTGCGACAATTGCCGCGTACTTTCATGGTCATTCCCATAGGCGAACTTTAGTCACCAATGACAACGTTTGAAGGGAAATTTGCATCGCCTAAAAGCAGTTGTTTGTTCCTTGCAGACATCCACGTGATGTTGCTTCTGATTGTCTTGAAGCCAGTTTCGCACTCTTTCTCTTGTTAATTTTTCAGACAGTACGTTCGCAGGTACGATAACTTACTCGCATGGTGTTGCGTAGGTCTTCGACGATGTGTCTATGATCGTTGAATCAGATCTCGACTTACTGAACTATTATTGACCGGCGCTCCTCATGATAAGACAATATTAATTTTTTTCAGATACACTAGTCCTAATTCTGTCTGGCGAAAATGTCTCCAAAAACCTTACGTCATTTGGTGTGTTTCTTCAGTGGTTTTCCCGATTTTAAATATAATTTTATACAGACACGCTGCTCTTACGGGTCAGCGATTGCAAAAGCTCATACTCGCGGGAACACATCTACACTGACCAACAAGTGACCACAGACACTGGCCTCATATACCTAGCGGTACTTGTGTTTTCGTATCCATCTACATCTACATGATTACTCTGCAATTCACAATTAACCGCTTGGCAGCGGGTTCATTGAATCACCTTCAAGCTGTTTATCTACCGTTCCACTGTCGAAAAGAACGCTTCAGTCTTACCGTACTTGCTTTGATGACCATCTGTCCCTCTGTAGGTGATCGCCAACACAATATTTTCACACTCTGAGAAAGTTGGAATTTAAATTTCGTGAGAAGTTCCTGTCACAACGAAAGACCTCCCCTTGTTGTAATGATTTTCGCCCTAATTAGCGTGTTGTATCTGGCGCTCTCTCCCCTATTTCGCGATAATACAAAAGTACTGTCCTTATTTGAACTTTTTCGATGTAGTCCGTCAATCCTATCTAATAAGGATCCCACACCGAGCAGCAGTATTCTAAAAGAGGATGAACTAGCTTAGTGTACGCCGTCTCCTTAGCAGATCTGTTACATTTCCTAAGTATCCTGGCAATAAAACACAGTTTTGGGTTTGCCTTCCCCACAACATTTTCTGTGTGTTCCTTCGAATTTAAGTTGTTCGTATTTGTAATTCCTAGGTATTTATCGTCTAACCGAAGTTAAACGGATTCCTTTTAGCACTCATCTGGATGACCTCACACTTTCCGTTATTTAGTGTCAATTGCCAATTTTCGCACCATACATATAACTTCCCTAAATCGTTTTGCAATTTGTTTTGATCTCCTGATTTTATTAGTCGACAAACGAGAGCGTCATGTGCAAACAACTTAAGACGGCTGCTCAAATTGTCTCCCAAATCGTTTATATCAATAAGGAACAGCGAAGGGCCTATAACACTACCTTGGGGAACGCCAGAAATCATTTCTTTTTTACTCGATGACTTTCCTTCAGTTACTACGAAGTGAAATCTCTCTGACAGGGTTCAAATAGCTCTGAGCACTATGGGACTTAACTTCTGAGGTCATCAGTCCCCTAGTACTTTAAACTATTTAAACCTAACTAACCTAAGGACATCACACACATCCATGCCCGAGGCAGGATTCGAACCTGCGACCGTAGCGGTCGCGCGGCTCCAGATTGTAGCGCCTAGAACTGCCGGTCACTCCGGCCGGCCTCTGGCAGGAAATCACGAATCCAGCCACATAACTGAGACATTATTCCATAGGCGCGCAATTTCACTACAAGCCGCTTGTGTGGTACACTGTCAAAAGCCTTCCGGAAATCCAGAAATACGGAATCAATTTTAACCTACCGAGATAATTCGAATTTGCTTACCTTCTGTAATAAATGGAACTCTGCTCAGAGGAATGAGTTGCCGTCCGCTACTAATAAACTACTGCGGCATGAGACAGTCAGTTTTGTGCAAAATTGCTTTACTCAGAGACCCCGATGGTGATAGGTTTTGCTGCCTGCCGCAGCTGGTGGGCAGTGTGTAGGTATGGACTCCGCGATCCGAAGCCAGGTGTGGGCTGTTAGTCGTCAGCCGTCACCCACCGGCCCCGCATGCTCGCCAGACCTGTTACTCGGGTAATCCGCCCGCGCGTTACGTCACTCCCCTCCTCAGAGCACTCCTCCTGCCTCTCCCCCCACTTACCGCTCTACTGTGCAGCTCACGCGTTTCCTGAGACCCACAGTATGAGTCATGGCCGCTTTTGCTGCCTTTTCCTGCCTACCTGCCGATCCGGCTCGCGGATTCCCCGCCAACCTGTTCCTGTTCATTTTTTCCTTGTCTTCTGCAGGTTGTTCTGTGGTCGATGCTGTCATTTACCGTCTTGTAAAGTCGTCAGATGATCAAAACGACTTGCAAAATGATTTAGATAAGATATGTGTATGGTGCGACAGGTGGCAGTTGACCCTGAATAAAGAAAAATGTGAAGTTATTCACATGAGTACTAAAAGAAATCCGCTAAATTTCGATTACGCCTTAAGTCACACAAATCTGAGGGCTCTAAATTCAACTAAATACTTAGGGATTACAATTACAAATAACCTAAATTGGAACGATCTCATAGATAATATTGTGGGTAGAGCAAACGAAAGACTGCGATTCATTGGCAGAACACTTAGCTGGTGCAACACGTCTACCAAAGAGACTGCTTATACTACGCTTGTCCGCCCTATTCTGCAGTATTGCTGTGCGTTGTGGGATCCGCATCAGGTGGGACTGACGGATGTCATCGAAAAAGTGCAAAGAAGTGCAGCTTGTTTTGTATTATCGCGAAATAGGCGAGATAGTGACACAGACATGATACGTGAATTGGATTGGTAATCATTAAAACAAAGGCGTTTTTCGTTGCGACGAGGTCTTCTCATTAAATTTCAATCACCAGTTTTCTCCTCTGATTGGGAAAACATTCTGTTGGCACCCACCGACATAGGGAGAAATGATCATCACGAGAAAATAAGAGAAATCGGGGCTCGCACAGAAAGATTTTAGTGCTCGTTTTTCCCACGTGCCCTTAGAGAGTGGAACGATAGAGAGATAGCATGAAGGTGGTTCATTGAACCCTCTGCCAGGCACTTTATTGTGAATAGCAGTAATCAAGTAGATGCAGATGTAACTATAACGGAGCAGTATACATGAAAACTAGTTAACTGGCAAAATTTAACGTGCTGTCAAACGGTGAAAAGGCAAAACAACGAGCCGACCCGTACAAATTCACCGTAACAACCAATGTAGTTTCACCCGAGCAATCAAAAAATAAATGCACATTTTCTAGTTTTTATGCCTAAAATAAACAGTTATAAACTTTGTATAATAATGATAGAAATTATTAGCAAGCGAAGACGGACACAAAGGGAGCCTCATCCACAAGGTAAATATTTGTGTAATACTTTTACAGAAATGTATAAACATTCACATAAAATGAGACATGGGTGCCGAAATGTGTTTTGGAGAATAGACGAAAAAACAAAATACATTATATCACGCACAAGGCGGAGTTTAGAAACCAAATAGAATTTAAAGGTATTGGTTCTGGTCTATTGGTTAAATGTCTTCCCCAGATGTCAGTGCATTTTATAACTTCCAATGCCGATATAGCTTTAGCAATGGAAAAGGCACTAGCCTCTTATTTAGGAATAACATGGTTAAAATTTCCGTCGCCGAGTCTCTTATAGTTCCTTCGTCGTTTATTGAAACTACTATCTAAAACGAGGCACGGCCCTATCCTCCGTATGCTTCCCACAAGAATTAGTACTCCGTTGATCCTCATATCGACACTGAGAATACGTTAAACTCGTCCATAATGCAGACGTAGACCTTGGTTCTATAACAATTGTTGATGTAATGTTTGCAGGCACTCCCTAATTATTGACAATGTAATTCCACCAAACAGTTTCGGGCTTGACACTTCCTTCAAGAACGTTAAATGTTTTTAGGATACTTATACATTGGAAATGTGTAGGTACCCTTTCGAGGGATAAGTAGTGCAACGGCTCTCTCCCTCTCCCCCTCTCTCTCTCTCTCTCTCTCTCTCTCTCTCTCTCTCTCTCTCTCTCTCTCTCTCTCTCTGATTGCCTTTGTACCGAAAGAATGGGGGAACGCAGGATAGGGATTACACGAGTTACAAACTTCAAAAGTGCCACGCTTCAATCGCGAACGTTGCTGAACGCACTTTTTTCAGTTACATGGGCACAATAAGATGCCAATAGTTTTTAGAGAAGAGTTTTCGTGTCCACCTGAAATTTTAAGGAATGAGCGATTGAAATGTAAGGCACTAAAGTTTAGTTCCATCATTTGCTGTTTTCTTGTGTTCTCCACTTGATACCTTTTCTGAACGCTCTATTTTAATTCAGCTTTTCTGTACAATCGATCTTATTAAACGTTTGGATTCATCACAGCTGGCTACATTGAAAAAGAAACAACTTGACCCATGAATCATAGTCGAACTGGTACAGTGTAGGGCATCACAGGAACATCCATCATATTTTGTCTTGGTACTGGTATCCTAAGTGGCGCTCTATTCGTATATGAAAGCAGATTTAGTTGAAGGCCTAGCTGTTAAGAGTTTAAACTGCTTTCGTAAATTGCAACAGACGGTACCATAACTGTTTCTCCTGCAACATAAGGCGTCGTGTCCCCTAAAACATTAAGAAAACTGAATTATCATTTTCTCTGTTGGTCCACCATGGCCAGGGACATCGGTCGGTAAGTTCTTTTCAATGTCAATAAACTTCACAAACAGCCAAGTACTAAGATTTTATTTTACTCTGAAATCAATCAGTTTCGGCAATTCATTTTGTCGTATTCAGACCCTAAACGCTGGATATCGTGAATTCGTTGTATAACAATTGGAATTCACTTCATCCAGTGTTTTATGGCGCTGTACAATAAGTTCGTTTATTTGGATAAAAACGTAATGTATATGGCTGTTTAAGTTTATTGACATTGAAAAGAATTATCACTAGGCTGCTGCAGTATGTTGTACCTTAACAAAACAAATATCCTGTCAGAGGACTACGAACATACAGCTGCCTCACTGAAAGATTTTCATGCACTCACATTGTCTATGGTATTTCGTGTTTTCAGAATTCTTTCCCCACATTGTAAATGCACTCTGTCGTTTCTGTCATCTGCATACTTGATGTAAACTAAGCAAGTATTCACGTGCTGCCTGAAAATAACACCAACTTTAAGCAAAGCAAACGAATTTTTGTACGTCTAGAGACGGTATTACTATCCGAGAATAAAGTCAACTGTGGAGTTTCCCGGAATCGGGCGTTTTGGGGACAATGCGAGAGGAAAGCTTTAATGACAATTTCTCACTCGGTCTCTCCTCGCATCAGTGGATGGCCACCAGTCGTTGGAAAGTTTCGTTGGTGAGGACAGTTTGATCTTGCGAAAACAAGTTGCCGGAGGCTCAGTACTGGCGAGGCCGACCGGCTCCTTGCAGGACAAGGTAACAGAAGACTTGCACACACTTCCTCCTGTGCCATAGGGCAGCGGTCCCAAACTGCAGCGTCGGCATATCGGGCCATGAATTGCTCCGTAAGTCGCTAGCACCGTAGCCAACACACATTTCTTCAGAATCGCAATCTAGGAATGTGTAGATTATGTGCCTACACCGTTAGAAAACGCGGAAGATTTTGCATCTTTCGACAATGGATCAGTTAGCTAGCTACAGTGAAGTTACAGATTATCGTTCATTTGTACGGAGAGCATCTCATTCACTCAACGTTGTAGTAACAATTGTAACTGAACTTGGATCAGGCCACCTGATGAAATGATTTTCTAATGCACTCGGTGGAAGTTGACTCAAATCTTTAACAGGCCACCCTGATTTAGATATCACTGTTGGCGAAAGGTAATTCTTTTCCATTTATAAAAACTGAAATAGCTGACGAGTTCTTCTGAATTGCCCAAAGGGAAGCTACTGTTTGATTAATGAGAGAGTTCTATTTGTGCAGTGCTATATGTGAAAGGAATCAATATGAAAAATGTCGTGGCTTTTTCTAAGTGCCATGAAACATGTTAAGTGAATATGATTGTCTTATAAGCAGTCAGAAACGCGGGAAAAGTTTGAAATGCTTGTAGGATGGATCCACGAGCGATGCAGATATTATTACAATCTAAACTCAGTAGTTAGTCAGTGCATAAATTTAATGTTAACATTATTTTATTCAAGACTGATACCGGAAAAAACTGCAAAATTTTTCCCTCAAATACGAGGGCTATCCACAAAGTACATTACGTTTTGGAATTAAAAATAAAGTATTGGAAAAATTTTGTATTATATACAGATGAAAGCCACACTTAAATACTACTTTTCTACATAGTTGCCATTTAAATTAAGGCACTTATCGTAGCGATGGACGAGCTTGGAAATTCCTTCGTCGTAAAATTCGGTCGCCTGCGCCTTCAACCACGTGGTTACCTCTTTTGGGACAGAAAAGGTGTGATTTTTGTGGATTTCCTGGAAAGAGGCACTACAATAAACTCTCAAAGGTATTGCCAAACTCTGCACAACCTCAGGAGATCAATATAAAACAAGCGCAGGGGAAAGTTGGGCTCAAAGATCTTGCTGATTCACGACAACTCCCGGGCCCACACGGCAAATGCCACTCGTGAAGTTCTCGAATCTTTTAAGTGGGAGTTATTTCCTCATCCGCCGTACAGTCCCGACCTGGCACCGAGCGACTTCCACTTATTCCCAGCAATGAAGAAGTGGTTGGCTATGCAGCGTTTTGATGACGACGCACAGCTTCAGTAAGAGGTAACCACGTGGTTGAAGGCGCAGGCGGCCGAATTTTACGACGAAGGAATTTCCAAGCTCGTCCATCGCTACGATAAGTGCCTTAATTTAAATGGCAACTATGTAGAAAAGTAGTTTTAAGTGTGGCTTTCATCTGTATATAATACAAAATTTTTCCAATACTTTATATTTAATTCCAAAACGTAATGTACTTTGTGGATAGTCCTCGTATTTGACTACTAGTTGCAGCTGTGAAAGTTTTGGCTACTGTGTCACATCCATCTGTTACCAGGGGGATATCTGGTAATTGTATTTTCCTCGTTGCGCGCTACTCAGCTTCAAAATAGCACGCATGGTGACTGCATATTGGGACTTCCTCGTTTCAGGAAAAGTCCACTGCTATTTCAACTAGGTGATCTAAGTTCCTGTGGTTCTGAAAAAGCAATGTATCATTTTGTGCATTGCTTTCTGTAATGGAAAAAGTGAGTTCTCGGTAGGTGCAATACGGCTGAAGAAATATGTCTAATATTGATGAATTGTCCTCGTCAGCTCATCTCAGAAAAATACTGTGGTGTCCACCCCCAATTGTTTTTCCTACATTGGATAACCTGATGTAACGTCCACAAATATCACTTTCGATGCCCCGACAGAAATTCCAGTGCCTATTAAGTTGGAATTCGTTCTTTTCAACAGCGTTGCGAAACTACAGCTGACGTGACATTTGCTTCGCGACGGTGTATATTATCATCAGATCGCTACCGCTATTGTGATGCATGTTACTGATTTATTGTAAGAACTCATATTTTCCGCACTTGCGCCTATGTTACTGCTGGAAGACTTCGTTTAGGAGGCTATTAAACTCTGTTGAAAGCAATGCGGCATCAGTTTTCTAGTTGTGCAAGTGCAGTTTAGTTAGCAAGCTCACATTCCTTGTAGATTTTTGTGATTTAGATGAAAAATGGGTAATAACGCAGGAATGGGAAAGCTCTCCATCAAATAACAGGCACAATGCGAAGCTTTGTGAAACAACGGATACATCGTGCACAGTCGTAAGTATGCCCGGTGGGAACTGCCAGTCAACAGAAAATTTTCTTCAAAGACAAGAGATTTAAGCAAAACTTTTTTGCTGTATACCCGCAATTCCGCGTAGCGCGAGACTTGCCTTACGGGTTTAGGTATGAATGAACAATTATACACAGAAATGCTGTAGTATGTTCCAGAGATGTGCAGTCAGTAAGACACGCGCCGCGCAGTTTCGGATTTCCAGATAAAGATAATTAGTAAGTATTTATGATTCAGCTGTGAAAGAGTACGCTAGGATGTAAGACGGAGATGACCGTGTTTCGCTGATTTCGGTTTGAGAATGTATTCCTTCATAGTTCATAAAGGGTGCAAGACCCAAACACCTGTTGTGGTAAACGTAAGTGTAAATCACTCGTGAAACAACACTTTGTTGGCTTAAGTTTGCATTCTAGAGGGGCTAGCACTGAATTCAGTGCTAGACTGCAGTGCTTTACTATAGGTGTCGATTGTGATGTTCTTAAAACGAAATTGAACTTCATTGGAACCACAGATTTTATTTCACATTACCCATTTGACGACATTTAACACATTAACATTATTTCGTCACATAAATCCAATGTACTTTCAGAATTAAATGCTCAGATCAGGTAAGGCCGTGCACTAATGTACAGCAAGAATACTACGCCTCAAAAGAAGCACAAAAGGAACTGTCAACTTTCTTCCAAAATCCTCCAAAGAACTCCGAAATTTAATAAGGGACAGTCGCCTTCTTGGCCAGTAGCTATAGCAGTACAGATAGACAGATCGACTGACGGCAAGCCATCCACTTACATCGCAAACTGCGAGTGGAATACAAGAGGGCGAACACGATCTCATCTGCAAGTTCTCTGCCGATACACTCGTTTGCAACATTGTTGATACAAGCAGAAGTATTCTTACATGGCATACTTGTGAGTAGCCAGCAATGGTGCGCTGTTCACCACTAGCCCTGTTCTAGCACTAACCATCATCGTAAAATCAGTACTGTGTAGGAAGTGGTAATTATGATGTATCATACTCGTCGGGGACTAAACGTATTGCTCTTAGCATAAGACCTCCCCGTGTTCCACTCGTGTACATGGCTTTAACTTGCCGCAACTCGTCCCGCTTGGTTCCAATTTATCACCGTTAATGAATCGTCGGATGCGTTACATTTCTGTAACCGGTAATGATTCGTCTGAAGCAGTAATAATCATAGTCTCCATTGTGGATCGTGCGGCTGCTGAAATAAAATGCTCTATCCTTTAAACATGCTCAGACAAAGCTAGAAACTGTACAAATTATTCTTACATCTGTCACTGAAACTTAACCACTGGAATGGTGCAACGCTTCCTGACGCGGCTGGGAATAAATTTTGTGTTGTGTGCATCCACACTGTAAAAGTGTCCCTTGATTAATAAGAATACAGTTCGTCTAGGTGGTCACACCACCCTACTATAAATATAAACCCGTCCAGGCGATAGAAGCGTCACCTGGCGAGGAATTACTGCTAGTCAGACACACGCACGGTGCATGTAGTATTAGCGAGCGTGCTGTCCGTTGTGTAGAATGGAGAAAGCGCGCAATCTGAGTTGGAGCGAGGGCAGATTGTGATGGCCCGGTGGCTCAGCACGAGAAATTCGTAAACTACACGACTTGTCGTGTCTTCAACACGTGATGAAACCAATGTGAAACCACGTCCAGACCACGTGGTGTTGGACAGCCATCCCGCATTACAATGTCGGACATCGTAGGCTGGGCAGACTGGTGAAACAGGACAGGCAGCGAACTGTGAGGGAACTAACATTAGACTTTAATGCTGGACAGAGTACAAATGTATGTGAACATACGGTTCACCGAACGCTGCTACCAGTGGGCCTCCGCAGCCGACGACTCATGTATGTGCGTATGTTAACACCACTACATCGGCTACTAAGAGTGAAATGGTCGCATCACCATCCGAACTGGACGTTGGTCTGGTGAATCCCGATACCTTCTTCTTCGTGCCCATGGGAGGGCGCGAATCCGTCGTCTTACAGGGGAACAGCTCATTGACACTTGTGCGACAGGACGGAGACAAGCTGCCAGCGGCTCCATTATGCTCCGGTTAACACGCGTGCAAGACACCATGACGGCCAGGGAGTATCGTGCACTGGTTGCAGACCACGTGCATCAGTTCATAATGATCATGTGTCCCTACGGAAGTGGCATTTTGCAATAATATAATGTCCCATGTCACAAGGCGAGGAGTGTGATGCAGTGGTTCGAGAAACACAGTGGCGAGTTCAAATTGATGTACAGGCCCCTCAACTCGCCAGATCTGAACCCAATCGAACACATGATTCGACGTGGCGTGTGTGTGCGTAGACGTGGTGCCTACTCGCTCTAGCGACTTACCAAGGCCTCAATGCTTCGATGCCACGACACGTCACCGCTGTTTCCCGTGCCGAAGGTGAACTACTGGCTGTTAGATCGGTGGCCATAATTTTGTGGCTGATTAGTATAAATGTGTCCCTGAAGATTCTAACAACCCTACACAACAAAGGTCAAAAATTATGATTGTACTGTTGCTCACGCTACTAAATATTGCATTTTCGGGCAACAACAACGTTATATTATGTGGCAGGTGTCATTAGAGCACAGTTAATAAAGTCATTTCATGAAATAATGGATAAACTAGGCACTCATCTTTTCGTGTTTCCCACGCTAGTCTCGTTGTGAACTCATGGCTCAATCGTCGAAAATCTAAGTGGTGGTGATTCCAAGCTCGGATGCAAAGAGGCCTAGGTGTTATTCTGCGAAATTCAAAAGTTTTATAGATATGTTTCATAAACCATTCTTGAAGATTAAACTTTAGCAAGTTAGCACAATGGTGATGTAAAAAAGTAATCAGCACTTCGAACTTAAGTTACACTTTTTTTATTACTTTTGCTTCAATATCACGTAACTCACAAAACATCACGTCACAATATAAAACATACTTGAAAATATCTTCCTCACTGTTAAAGTTCACATTTTATAAACTGACTACAATTTGCATATTTTCAACATGACGACCAAGACTTAACTCTCTAATAACCGCTTACGCGCCCATAAATCAGAGTTAAAAATACGTCAAAGATCATAGTGACAAAAGAAAGAATTCACATAAGAATAATATCATTGCAATATAAACATATCGATGTATCAAAGTACCTCTACATTAATGAAATCAAATCTGAATGTTGTCTCAGAAATATGTTAACTACTTTACAGAAACACAGTAGAATATTGCTGTTATCGAGAGGTTGAGGTGAGGTGCCGTAATGGTTACATAAGTACCATTACAAGATGTAGCTCTAACGTTGTGAAAGCAGTTGGGTCATAAATAAAGGTTTATCGTACAGCTGAAGTAGTCTTATTCATCATGGTGCGGTTGGAAGTGTAATGAGTAATACTGTATTCTAATTGGGCCAAGGGAACATCCTGCTAGTTTGCGGCAAAAGGATCAAATTGTGGTCACGTGATCTATTTGTCTTGTCCCCATTGTTTGCCTTATCTTCGTATTTTCTCCTGTAAAAGTGATGAGCTATTAACACGTAAGGGAACAGTGTTGCACAGACAGTGACTACCAACTATGTGGATTGGCAAGGGCTCACCAGAATCTCGGCGTCGGGATTCCTAAGCCGAGAGAGATAAGCCTCCGGTGGAAGCAAGCTGTTGGGGGTTGCGAGCTCTGCAGAGAAGTTGAGGCTGGTGGAATTCTGACAGGCCCATAAAAGTGCCTGAGCCTGCGAAATCCCCGGCTGTGTGGATGGGGCGGCCAGGGAAGGGATCTACAAGGTATGGGGTGGGGGTGGAGGAGGCGGCTGGATTACCCGCCCACCCTCACAGTTCGTATCGGCAGGCGGGCGGCGCGCCTGCTCCGTACACAAAGCAGGCTGCGTTGATGCGCGCCACAGGCCAGCGGCAGCGGCTGCCAGATGCTCAGCGCGTGGAAGAGGCGCGCCAGCCAGTGTCCACTCCACAAGAAGCTCCACTGGAGCCTTCTCACAGCTAGCCAGCCAGCTTGAGCCAAAAGACAAGCCCATCTCTTAGTTCGCTGCAATCGAATACGTAAGAGAGCGAATCCAATACGAACGGGATTTTACTTAAATCATTTACTGAAATAGTCATTCATTATTTTCCGCGTAGTTAGGATGACCTGTCGAATCGGTTGATACCATCTTTTGCCGCTATATGAATCCCTCACCTTCTTCTGCAGCTTGCATTAGTACACAGTATTGATTGTGCGTTGCTCATACAAAACAAAAATCAGTGAGCAAAATGCCTTTCCGGTCGGAAAAAAGAATTGCGGTTGCAAGAACTTTGACAGATGATAATCTAATCTTGGCTTTAATTGGGGCTCCCTCCCCTTTCCTCCACCACTCCTTAATGGTTTGGCGGACCCACATTTCGTCGCAGGTGATGATCCTATTCAAAAATGCAACACCTTCTTTCGCAAACCTTGCTGTAAGTCTGTGACCCACCTCCAAACGTCCCAATATCTGATTTTCGGACAAAAGGCGAGGGACCTATCTCGGACACAGTTACGGAACTGTAGGTCATTTGCGATGATCACGTGACAGATAACATAACTTATTCAGATCTGTTCTGCAATCTCTATACTCTCGCCCGTCGACCGCCTTCAAGAATTTCTCGAGCTGCACGAATGTTTTCCTGCAATGCTTGTTCGAGGACGGCGATCGTGTACATTTTTCACGCCTTCTCGTCCTTCCTTGAACTCTGTCAGGCAAACACATGTGCATTGGTCAATGTTTGGCCACCGAAATGTGCACTTAATGTTGGGAAAATATCCGTCGCTTGAAGTCCTTCACGAGCAAGAAGTTTTAGAATTATGCGTTGCGATGTTGAGGGGTGCACCTGTTGCTCCGACAACGTGAGCTTTACTGACTAAACTATTGGAAGTGTGTAACGGCTGGCTGTCCTCATCCCTAATGGCCCCACCCAACAAACTACAAGCGCGGGTCAGTCCATACCAATTGTTCATGCTGAGGAATAAAAATCCCATAACTTGATTCACTCTCGTACGGTTTTCCGATTTTTTTTTTTTTTCCTCTCTTGGAACGGGCATGAAATAATAATGTAACAGACTCAAACGACTGTATATGTGAAATACTACACTCTACAAAGAAAGAAGAAACGATTATAGTAGACACCACCCCTCCATATTATTAATTCTTCTCTATTGGAAATCAGTTCACAACCTTAAGTGCGATGCTTATTGATGTTCGACCTCCAGTAGGAATCCAAAACTAGCGAGCTTGGAGCAGATGGACACGGAGTGGGTAGCTGGCACTAGCTGGTACTAGGTGGGACAGAGAGTCTGCTCGGGAGCGTAGCGAGATAGTCCGCGCATTTGTGGTAAACACTATGTCCGAGTGACGCAGTGGTTAACGCAACTGCCTAGTAAGCATGAGATCCCGGGTTCGATTCCCGGTCCGGCACACATTTTCATTAGTCGCCGCTGATTTGCATAAAGTACTGCTGCAGTGGATATCATTAGTTCCTTTCGTTTCCTCTCCCCCCCCCCCCCCCCCACCTTCAATTTACGTAATACGACTCTAATGTGTTTGATGATAAAGATCAAGAGCCACCTAGCTTAGCGATGCTAACTGACAAACGGATCACAGTCAACAATGGCACATGGCCCCACTCTTTGAGACCCAACTATGTCGTCATACATAACATTTTGTTTGCTTATGAAAACTTTAGATATAACCGTATTTTAATGGGTTTACCGATTTGGTTTCATACCATCTACTATTTAATATTTACTAGCGTAGTTAAAGCTGGCGAAATAATTTTTCGAAAGCCACATTTTTTTGTTTGGATCAGCGCTAGCTTTTGACTAGAAGAATGTGGTAGATTTCACAAAGTCAATCTCAAATTGTTCGGTATTGTCAGCTACCTAGGATTGAATCAAGGTTCTCGCTCCCGACTTCGGCGCATTATTGTGCAGCCATTAAACTACACTGTGGGTTTGATACGTTACATGGCCCTGAAGGTATGGTCAGTATGCATGGGTATGACAGGAACGATCATTCGAAGCAAATACGTCTAGTAAACATGAGCTCTAAAATTCATAACTTAGGAACTACGAGCATATCCTCTTCGATACTGTGAAACAGTCTCTTCTACTGCGAGCTCTTTGTTTTCCATATTTTGGGAGAAGGAAGTATGAACCAAAACAAGAAAAAATTGTCTAGTAAACATGGACCTTGAAGTCCCGTGCCTTAAGAGCTATGAACCCGTGTTCATCTTCGCTTCTGTAAAACAAATCTCTTCTACTGAACATGTGCATCTTAGAGCCCATGTTAATAAGACTTTTCTTATTTCGAATGATCGTACCTATCACATCTCTGAGTAATGACCATTCCTCGTGGAAAACCATGTAGCATAGATGATCACGCCTGGGGTATATAACATGGCCGTGTTCTTCAAGCCAAGATGGCCGCCGTCGAATGAGACCGAGCTTATTAGTGACGAGAGATTCAGTGTTGGTTTTCGAGGATTCGGAGAATGAAGGAGAGCTTACTGTTCAAAGGTTCTTCTGGGTAGACGATATAATTCGGGTAATTCTGAAGTGACGATAATGTGCGGCCTGGAGTGCGTGAAGGGATGATATATCGTGATCTTACGAATTTCCGTATTCAATTCGATTGCAGTCATTCAGGCTTAGGATCCCTCACATTCCTCGGCCAGCAACGGAATTCCAATCCCTTTCAAGTATATCCACAACTAATTTATACGCACCATAAAAAATGCAAATGGTGATACTACTAATAAAACATTAAATGTGGCACTTGTGTGTGTGAGAGAGAGAGAGAGAGAGAGAGAGAGAGAGAGAGAGAGATTCCCGATTCAAAGGTAATGACTCGCTTAAATAACTGATTTTCTTTTCCAGGCGAATGGTAGAATGGGAAGACACAGTCCTAAATTCTTACTCGTTTGTGAAATAAAGTAATTTATTATGTTGAGTGGAGACGATAATAATTGTAAAAGTGATTTTCTCTTCGGAACGTAAAACTTCAGATTTTAAATGAAATTTAAATAATTTCTTAGAAACAACAAACGGCTGGAGATCATAATGGATTCGCTCACGAATAAGAATTATAGCTTAAAGGAATTAGCGGCTAGAGAATTAATGTGACGCACTACTTTGGCAGTCTTTGGAGCAGCCTTAGGGCCTCGACACAACGAAATCGAAATTGCACATTGCAATTTCACCCTTCTATTGCGAAGTTTATCTAACTTTCGCAAACAACGATACATTTCGTCCCCGCAGAGATCAACGGTATGAAACTTGAGCTTTTCGCGGCATAACGAATGGTCAAATAACTTCCGGGAGTGAAGGCAGGTAATGTTCTGGACAACCTTAGATATTTCGACGGAACACCGCCTCGAGGTTAAGCTCAGTTTTGCTGAAAACAACTTGTGTATAGTTATTTTTCTTTAAAAAGCTATAATTGCCTATAGCCCATAAAGAATGAAGAAAATAAAAACGCAACCATGACAGTGAATTTAGATTATAAAATTACGAGTGGAAGTAAACCTGCGTATTTCATTCAGACATGGTCTGTAGTAAGGAAGAAATTGAGGTGGTATTCAAAAGTTTACAATGCTAAAATTATTATCTTACCTAATTCTTCGTTTGCAACTTTTCACAGTTGCTGCCGTGGGAAGGAATACATTTGATCCCAACGTTTTTGCTACTTATAGAACGCGTTATTGAAGACTTTCTTTGTTTACCTTACACTTTCGGGAAGACAGAAGGCAGATGGAGGGACGTCTGGTGAGTGTGTGCAGCAGGTAGGGAACAGCTGTCCGTTTTGTTTGCACTAAAAACTTACTGAATGTTGCCGTATGCGGTCATACATTGTCATAATGGAGTAGTCAGTCGTTCGTACGCCACTTAGAAGTCGTTTTCTCCTTACGGCCTATTTGAAATGTCTCAGAACATCGCGGTAGTACTCTTTACTGAATCTCTGATCAAGAGGGACGAACTCTTTATGAAAAATGCCGCCAAAAGAAAAACACGTCAACAAAAACTTAATGTTACTGTTGATTTGTCTGGCTGTTTTTTGGCCGAGGGGAAAGATGATCCCTCCACTGTGCTGCTTTAATATCAGGATCATTGCCGTAAACTCAGCCTTCACCACCATTTACGAAGCGTCTTGAAATAGTTGTTAATGTTCCCTGCAGACTTCCACGCGATGTTTCTTCTGACTGTCGTGATGCAAACTTGGTAGTCCTTCTAATGTTCACTTCTTCTGACAGAAGATGTGACAGAGGCCTTGGGTGCTCTTTCTACGATCTTGCAAAATCAGAATTCTTACGTTATGAATATTTTCTGGTGGAATAGCATTTCATGGAACAGACATCTGCATGTCAACGTTCATCAGGTTTCGAAATGGTTACTCTAGTCTTAATTCTGTGCTTGTCTTATAACAGTGTCACCAAAAGCTTGCGTCAACGTTTGAAACGTTTTCGCAGTGGTCTTCCCAAACCTGAAACAAAACTTAATACAGACACATTGCTCTTACGCAAAACCGCAAACTCAAGAAAACGTGCTGCAGTGGAAATACGCTTACCTACTTCTAATCAAACCACTCAACTCGCAGGCACTTGCCCTGCTGATTCAAGGGGGATATATGTAGACAACCATTGGTATTTGTGTTCTCGTAACAATTAGTGCGCAACACTAAAATTTTAGAAACATATACTTGCTCCTAGTTCATTCCTTCATCAATGATTGCTTGAAAATTCTTACAAGGAGATCACAAGGCTATCGGATTTTTATAATTTTTTATATTTATTGTACTTGAAGTTCAGAACTCAAATATCAATTGATAAAAGCAGTTAAATGGAAGTCACGTAAATTCTCAAGAAAATAAAGTTTTCAGTGAGCCTTTAATACTAAATTATGGTCGATTTATCAGTTAGCGAGTGGTTCTGTGGTAGATTGCTTATCTGTCATGTGGAGATACGGGTTCTATTCCTGACCAGGAAAAACTTTTAAACAAATATGCTTGTTCTGCGAGCATTTCTGCGGAGCTTAAAATATATAAAATCGGTAGCGCTCGATACTGATGAAACATCGATAGCTGGTTTGAATCTCGTTTTGAAAGTATTTTTTCGTTTTTTCCGTTCCCTTCGGATAACTGCGTCATTTAAATGTAAAATTCATCAAATATATGCTAATTAACACACTTTTCATTTTTATGAAAAATGCACAGCTTCTTACTTCTAATTACATATCACACACACAAATCTAGTTCTTAATTTCCGATTGTTTATAAAATATTGTTCATAAATATTGTTGAAATTTAAAAACATTAAAAATTAATTTTTTCATCTTTATGTATTTCACGCTTCAAGGAAATGCTCATGCAACATAAGTTTCGTTTGAAAATCGCCACAACAGAGAATTGAACAAGGTATCTCCATCCGTCCCAAAAGCATTGCACAAAGAGCCACACGTTCCATGGGAATAAAAACTGCCTTGTTGTACGGTATTCAGGACACTCCGAAAACTTCAGAAAAGTTGTTTTTTCTAGAGTTCTTAAGAGTTGTATGAAAATGTTTTGGGAGAATAATATCTGAGTTTTGAGCTTCACGTGCCATAAACATAGAACAGTACAAAACTCTGATTACCGTGTGTTAATAACGGTGTCTGAAATGAAAAATCCCCGACACCCCTCCCCCCTTCTCTCTCTCTCTCTCTCTCTCTCTCTCTCTCTCTCTCTCTGTGTGTGTGTGTGTGTGTGTGTGTGTGTGTGTGTGTGTGTGTGTGTGTGTGTCCGTACCCACCCTTCTTCTGTAATCCTTTGTGTAAGAGCCTACATGACAAGCTGACTTCCATGTTCCGAGCGTTACCCCTTTCGGATGATTCCGATGCGACCGCCCGTTGGGGCCCCTTCGACCTCCCAGGCGGTGTTTTCTTGAAGTTGAGAGAGCTAGCTTCACCCACGCAAGCAGAGCAGCGAGATAACACTCGGATTCCATTAGGCTGATAAAGCGCGCTTGTATTTTGCCCTTCCGCTCGTCGTTTCCGTGCACTCCCGCGGCTTGTAGCGTCGGGCGCAGTGCTTCCTTGTCGTTTACAGGACATCAGGACAATCACGTTCGGAAGTTGGTCCTCAACCCGTCTACCTTTAGGTTACGTAGTCTGCCTGATGCTCGTAGTATAAATCACTGTCCAGATATTAACAGTAATTCCTAAGAATATGCTGCTGAAAAATGTTACCGAAACATCAGCTTCACAAGTCGGCTTACTGAAGAATGGGAAATAACCTCGCAAAGACCAGTTCGGGTTCCGGAAAAATGTAGGATTACCCGAGGCAATACTGATTCTACGACTTAACGTAGAAGACACATTGAGAAACAGGCGACCTATGTTCGTAGCATTTGTAGAATTAAGTGAAAGCAGTTGGCAGTGTTGGCGGGAATACACACTTCGAAATTACGAAGATAGCAGTGCCAAAACAGGGAGCGAAACCTTATTTAAATACTTCTAACGAAATCAATCTGCAGTTATGAGAGTGGAAGGAAACGAGAGGGGAAACAGTGGTTGGAAAGGAAATTAGACAGGACTGTAGATTTTCCCCATGTTTCTCGGGCTGTACACTGTACAATCAGTGAAGAAAACCAAAGAAAAATTTGGAGAGGGAACTAAACTTTAGGCAGAAAAAATAAAAACTTTGCGCTATACTGACAGAATTTCATCAGAGGGGACGATGACTTGAAAGAGAAGTTGCGGAATGTTTCGTGGCTTAAGAAGAGATTAAAAGATGGACATAAAAAAGTGAAACGTGGGTAATGAAATGTAGTCGAATTGATTAGGTGATGCTGAGGAAATTAATTTAGCAAATGATAGTCCAAAAGTAGTAGATGCGTTTTGCTATTTTGGCAACATAGTAAGTAATGATGGGCGAAGTAGACAGATATAAAATTCAGACTGGCAGACTCAGAAAAAAATTTCAGTAAACAGAACTGGTGTGTTCAGATGAAAATTTAAATGTGTATTTTCTCGAGGTATTGATCTGGAGTGTAGCCTTCTATGGAAGTGAAACTTGCACGATAAACAGTTCATACGTGAAGGAAATAGAATCTATCGAATTCTGGCACTGCAGAAGAATGTTGTACATTATAGACTGAATAACTATTAACGAAATACTAAACCTAATACGGAAAAAAGAAATTTATGGCAAACTTACTAAAAGACGGGAACAGTTGACTGGACACATCAGGAGGCATCGAATGGGTAATGGAAGTAAGTGTGTCGGTAACAGTTATGGAGGGAGACGGATTGACTGTAATAAGCAGGTCAGAATGGATGTACGATAGAAAGGCAGAATTGAGCTCCGGGTGCTCAATTTAAACTCGCCAGCGAGTCCTGTGACTTCACTCCGATTCGCCGTCCCCGTGTGCTCGTGCACTCGACTCGTGAGTCTCCGCCGCAGCCCACCAGTCACCTGAGTCTGTTGTCGGACCCAAGTGGACCCGACTCACTCAGGAGGGACAGCGAGTATACGACTTCCCAAATGTAACCGTGGACTCACGGCAGTCGTGCTACATACGCAACCCTTTTGAAAGAAGTTTTCTCCATTAAATTGTAAATTACTGTTCCTTTATTTCACACAGTGATGATTGCGGCTTTATAGTCACTCTCAAGTGCGAGCTGAAAAGTCAGAATTCCGACCTCCGTAAATGACAGGAGCAAATTATATAAGAGTATAACAACAGATCGGTTAGCATTTAACATTTTCTGTTTATCCATACATTTGTACAGATGAAACTTTTCGAAGACTGCTGCAAATTTATTTTAATATTTTATATGTTATCTGTTCAGATAATGTCTGTCAGTTCCTTTGTGCCCAGTTTTCCGTTTGATGTACGAAGGTGTTTTCATGGTAGAGATGCACTAATGCATTGGACGAAATTTTTACGTTTTTGGTTTGAAGCGTTGACTACAGCGTGAAACTTATTCCAGATACCAGTCATGCAACGCATCTGCATTTGTGTACTTTGCATCAATTAATTTTCGTCCTAAATCCTAAATCCTCCACAATCACACAAAACACGGCTTCGTTAAAGGTCAGCTGATCCTGACAATAGGTCATTTCGCCATGTAAGAGCTACTTGACGGCAGCAGGTTCGTGTACTCATCTTCCGTACTAACAAGAAGTCACGGGTATCCCAACACTTATTTCAGTCAGAGAGAACGAGTGGGCGAGTATGACTGACGCGACTTCAGTGCAATCGTTCTGATTCTGTATACTCGTGGGACAACAGCGATAACGAAGTAATTCCCTCAGCACTGATGCTACAGCGGCGCGTTGATTTGTGAAGTATGCAAGCCGATCGTTAGACTCGTTCTCGCTCCGCTTATGGTCTGTGATGTACGATTAGGATGCAGTAGTTCAGCAGAGGGGAATAGGGTTGCACCGCATGTACTAGCGGTGACAGCTTCATCAAACCAGTCTTCTGACTGGAGACCACAACAAAAATATAATATCCGCTAAAAGAAACAGCGCCTATGTTGCTGTACGTGGAGAGAACAGTTCGTGTCTCAGTACTAATGAATCAAATACCACAGCCCGTTAAGATTAGTGACAGCATTGTGTTGTGATCTGCGGAGTGACTTACTTCGCGAGTGTTGGCAAGGAGAGCGGGCTCCGAAAAGGTTAAAGCATGTGACTGTTTATCCTCGTTGCGGTCCCATGCGGTTCCCATGTCCAGCATTTAAGGAAAACATGGCAATAATTACAGAAACTGGAGACTGATTTCATGGAAAAAAAAAGAATTATCCTTTTGCTGGCATAAGACATTCGTCGTAGCATCGTACTGTTCACACTACGGATTTCACACAAAAACTAACCCATTAACATCAGTAATTACAGGAATTGGATACTGAATTTACGCATCACAGCAGCTTTATTAACTGTTACTTACGCCGTCGTGTTCAAAATAGGTGTGCTTAATGAAGAAACTTATCATCGCTTACAGGGGCATTTTCCCCACGCGTTGCGCCACTGTTGTCCATTACTTCCGTATAACACGCGCACTGTGATAGGATTTTCAAACTCTGCCGTCCTCGGTCGCTGGCAGTATCGAATGCTGTACTGCTGAGTCTGACACTGGAATCGGAATTGGAAGGACAGCGGATCAGATCCCCGTCTGGCTATCCAGCTTTGTTTTCGTTATTTTCCGTAACTTGCGTACGGCAAATGGCAGAATGGTTCCCTTGACCAGGGGACGGTTCATTACCTCTACCAGTACAAGCTTTTGCTGTCTCTAATAACCTCGTCGTCGAGGGGACGTTAAAAACTGTCCGGCGAATAAACCGCACCTAATTACATTACGCTCTACGCCTACCGAAACACGTTAGTACTGCGTAATCAGAAGCATGGAAAATGTTAATTAATTGTTAGAATACCAAACCTTCGTGTTCGGAGTAAATATGACTTTACATACATACTTGTGTTAACGCACGCTGCGCTCATGTGTAACTGTTTAAAGTGCTCTAGTCGCTGCAGGGCAATAACAATAGTAATGCTAATAATAATTTATTATTACTACTGCTACTACGCGTGCTTCAATGCTCTGGTGCAATTTTTTCAATTGACGCCACTTCGGCTGTTGCCATGTTCCTGACCTACGCTAGTTACGTAACAGTAGAAAGCGAGCTGAAAACATTCTATGAGTAGAAAGCGAGTTTTACAGTTTAACGTGGAATCCGAACAAAGTGTAGTTTCTGGCGACTCCTCACATCGTTGAAAGACGAAGTTCAGGTTAAAACGCAGCTGAAAAATCCTTGGTCCAACGGAGATTTGATCTCGCGACCTCTCGGTTTGCAGGTACGCGGTTTACTGTTAGACCACTGGGTCAGTCAGGGTAAGCATTATAATGTGCGAGGGCGTGCTGAAAAGTAATTGTCTCCGAATCCACGTGAAAAACCATGAAGCATTTGAAATAAAACAAAGGTTATTAACATTCTACATCTTTATCCTTTGTCAACATTTTTATTTCTCAACGCTGTCACCGTGGCAATGAACACCTTTCTCCAGAGGCCAGTTTGACTTTGTTGGCGAAGCGACAGCCTGATCTCCGCTTGCACCTCTTCATCACTATCAAAATTATGTTCTCGAAGACGTTCTTTAAGTTCTGGAATCAGATGAAAAGCAGATAGGGCGAAATCAGGACTTTACCTAGGATGATAGCTGTTAGTGAACCCAAGGCGTCGGATTGTTTCAGGTGCCACAGCGCTCGTGTGTAATCAGGCATTGTCATGCTGATGAAGAGGATCCTCCATGTGTGGACGAACACTTCGAATTCGAAACTGGCTCGCTGCTTTTCACGCAACGATATAGTTACTTCATATAAAATCGAAATGCCGTGTAACTAGGGCATTCTGTCGGGTAGACCGTTCGCCGGGTGCAAGTCTTTCGATTTGACGCCACTTTGGCGACTTGCGCGTCGATGGGGATGAAATGATGATCAGGACAACAAAACACCCAGTCCCTGAGCGGAGAAAATCTGAGACGCAGCCGGAAATCGAACCCGGGCACTTAGGATTGACATTCTGTCGCGCTGACCACTTTTTTTTTTTTTTTTTTTTTTTTTTTCTCTCGATGTTCGTTGTATTTGTTCGGTGCGGGTGCTCCATGACACCCGTTCAAGTTCAATGTTGAGCTGTTGACTCAGTTTATTACAGAGGGCAGATAACCCTCTGACCGAACACGCTGAGCTACCGTGCTGGCGTGATGGTAACACAAACACCCAGTCTCCAAGCAGAGAAAATCCCCAACCCGGACGGGAATATAACCCGGGACCCCGTGATCCAGAGGTAGCAACGCTAGCCACTAGACCACGAGCTGCGGACGTTCGGAGCCCTCTAGTGGCAGAGGGCTGGAAATACATATAAAAATGTATAGAACGTTCATGATGTTTCATTTAAAAAGGTTTGTCATTTTACATAAAACATTAGGAGGCATCGCTTTTCAGCACGACCTCGTATTTCGCCACGAGTGTATTAGTGCATTGTGTGTCTTAATTCACTAGCTTGTTCTTAGAACCCACTGCTGCTCGTACCAAATAGTTAAAGCTTCCTGAATCGTCGTTGTTCGGCATCAGATTATGAAAGGTTTAACAAGAAATACGTTCACGTCTTGCATTCATAAGAATATCGAAAGAGGTAACAGCTGGTTTCTAGGAAACTGAACGACGGCGACCAGAATACAGCATCCAGATAGTAAATGGACAAATTCTAAACTACACGGGTTGTAGATTTGCCTTATGTCGACAAATCTCTTAGAAGCAAAAACAAGCAGTTAACGTTCCTAACGTAGCCTGCATTGATGACGCTGCCTCTCCTGCCTGTCTGCGTTCAGAAAGGTTTCAGGGGGAGAATAGATATGCTGCTGATAAAACAGAATACGAGAGTGCTTGATAAAACGTCCATAGAATAGGGTAGAAGCACAAGCTCGACTGCGCACGACTAGTTTCAGAAATCACGTGCTTACCACTAACACCAGCGTTACCCTTTACGGAGCAACGTGTACGGCATTATTGCGATGTCGTGTCCCCAAACGTATAGCGCCAGCATATGCCAGATACATCTTCCGGCGATGTCGGACTGGACAAAAGAAAGGAAACGTGTAAGCAACACCCTGAAAACCTCGTATGACCAGAAAAATACACACTTACCAGCCATGTGTTGAAACGTGTTTCCTGAAGGTTTTTGAAATTTTTGCTACTTGAGAGGTAAATTGTGGAAGAAAAACAACACAGCAGCAGTGCGAGGCAAACACTCGATGACGACGATATTTCTTTAACTTTTATGTTAATTCGATTCTTCCGTCACAGCTTCTTGGAAGATCATATTTATCAATGACCAGTCCGAAACTGTGGATGTTTTACAGTATTGTTAGATGTGTGTTGTGTTTAACAGCTATGATAATGTAGTCTACTAACGGAAACTGCCTGGCCCAGCGAAGGAAACCACTCCCCTTGATAGTGCCAAAGACACGTTTTTATTTTTCAAATATTCCGGTAGCACTGTACATTTGACAGCTGTCTCCTATAGTGAAGTGTAAAAGATAATGTTAAAGTAACACTGAAAAATAAAATTTTTATTAAAATATCCGTGGATTTAAGTATTTTCTTAAGGTGGCCCGTCGATAGCAGCCTTCTCCTGATTAAAATATTCCTCAATCTAAGGTAACGTGTCTGTCTGTGACATTGTGTAAAACAGGACTCAGGGGAATAACACCCCAAAAAATGGTCATCAGTCGTACTTTCCCGATGTTTGATTTCATTAGGGTGTAGGACTGAAATTATTTAGAGATTTTGTGACCGTCGCGCAGTGACGCACAGTACCAGGACGCTTCCAGCACAAGAATGTATTGTGGTGAATTGAGTTCCCTCACTTATACGTGTTTGTGAAGACCATTTGTTACTTTGACAATCGTAAAAGTGCGAAGCATTTGATATAGTGTAACAGCTTGTTTGTCAGACCGCGTAACAGTTTTAGTAGCTGGAAATGGCAACAGAAATTATATAAATATATATTAATATAAGTGCTGTTGCTCTTCGTGGCAATAGTAGAATACTACTTGCTGAAAGCATGGCAAGTTTATTGTTGTCACTGTTAAATTTGAGCAAGAGATTTCATCTGTGGTTCAAAAAAAAAAAGGTTAACCCTTTCTTTAACTCTGCATAATATTGTTCATATTTACAAATAACGGCTTAGTGGACAACGAAATACGATCGTGTAAATACATATGTCATTTACTACGTCGATGTTAAAAACACATTTATGACCTTTGTTGTAGATGAAACCATGCAGTCATTCGTAGCATATTAACTTGCATTACGAAGAAATGTATTTACAGTTAAGAAATCTAAGGAACTTCATAAGCTACCATACATGACGCAGTTACAGTAGAAAAGCACACACACACACTCAGAACCTAGCCTCATTGTATTTAACTTGCCGTAAAAAATCTTTGCAGTACCGAAGACAACCGGCCAACAACAGGCCAGTTGACAGGTACAACATCCAAAAAGTGAATCACCTTAAAAATAAAACTGTGCCACAGGGCGCAATAGAGACGCTGCAAAAAGTCATACGGTTTTCCCATTGTGGGAGAGTGTGTCAAGTGGCGTTGCTGGAGTGTGACGTGAAGGAAATCCCAACTTCGATCCTGTGGCAGCACTTGATCGCTCCCTCCCTGTTTTGTCGCTCCCGCAGACACACCCGCTGCGTGTCATGTTATCGACTTAGGTCGCTGCGCCAAACATCAGTCGATAATTGCTATTGCAGTGTTGGGTGGCAGCTATTGCACCCTTGGTAATTGTCACGTTTCGGGCTTCCTGGTTCACCACCCCCCTCCCCTCCCCTCCCACCCTCCGTCCGTCCGGAAACGGAACACACAGCCACTGTTCAGCTTACTAAAGACGACGTCCCCCAGCCGCGTCAAGAGCTTATAGTCTGAAGATAACGTAACCATCGAAACTGATAACAGTTGTATAACTTGCTTCCGCCTTTGACTGAAATGAAAAGTGCTATGTAATTACCGATAATCGCCGCCTGGTGGCTAATTGGTCTTCTGCAAGTCTCACCATCTTGCATAACAACTGCATTCTGTATCTTTTTGGACTTGCTTGTTGTATTCAAGCCTTGGACTCCCACAAATTTCGCCCAACACAGTTCCCTGTAGTACCAAATTAGTTGTCCCTACTATTCTTTCTTCTTCCTGCTGCCCTGACGTTCCCTTTTCCTGTTCGTCCGTTTTCTCTTCCCCTAGACTTCAGTGTCGTTTGTGTTGTTCCTGCGCATGAGTCTACGCTGTTTAGTCCCCTCCCCCAACCAACCAACCAACAAACAAAGTTAGCCCTCCCTCCATGCCTGATGAGATACCGACCATCTTTTACTTCAGTCAAACTGAACCACAAAGCTCTTTCTCTTCATTCAGTGCTTCTTCCCTCACGTGATGTACCAATGCAATCTACAGTATTGTTCTGTAACATCAACGTATATGTAAAATGGCACCAATTAAATAATTAACGATTAAGTCAGGTATTCGTTTGATCAGAGTTTGTATCAGGGGCAATTAAATGAAAATAAGGCAGATGGGAAAAGTAAGTACACATTTTGCCAAGGTCGTTTCGAGTACGCTGGAGAAGTTTCAGTGGGATGCCTTTATACACACTCCATGCAGTCCCACTCTCTCCATGTGACTTCCTTACGTTTGCAGCTCTGAAGAAAGACATTCGCGGCAGTCTGCGTCGGACGAAGAGTGCAGTCCTGGGTGTGATCATGGTTTCATAGTCAACTGCAAACATTTTTCCATGAAGGTATTGACAGCCTAGTATCACCGGAGTTGCCGTGTTTACTTTCGAAACAGTAAACAGATAACTTCCGTTTGTTCAATTTCTCTCATTTTCGTTTGAATGCCCTTTCAACTTCGCGCGGTTGAGGACGACCGGATGGATAGGAAAAGAAACAAAATAAAAATGGCCGGAAGTGCTTTGGATAACCTATGTAAGGTTTTCAAAACTAAACCGCTGAAGTGCCTGAAAGGGAAAATTTGCTGTCAGCTTCAATTACTAGTTCTGACTTATGAGTAAGGCAGTGAGTTGTGTACTCGGAATGCGAACAATTTTTAAAACTGAGTGTTACTCAGCGAATAACACACACAATAGCCTGGCGCATAAGCAGCATACGAACAAAAAATTCTTTGCTACGGTCCTAGAGACGAGAAAATACTGAAAGGACGTTGAGCGGAACTGACGACCGTGATACTGGAAAGGTGTCGAGGAAACCTTTATCCGGAAATGTATTTGGATAGCGGTACGATAAACGCTCGTCCATGCTTATTTGTGAATGTTTTGTTTTTAACCAAAAATGTAATACGTTTTGCTGTTATCGCCTGTAAAGATGGCCTTCGATGAAGGCATATGGTTCTTCCCCATGGGTTGCTGTGAGCAGCGTATGCGACTGTTAGCCTTGGAGACGCGCACCGCCGTTCAGAATTGCAACTGAGGATTTGACGGAATGGTGCCAAACCTCTTGGCCCTCTGGAGGGTATAGTTCGTGTCTTTCTCAGTCTGAACATGTACCAGGAGCTCCAGCAAAATTCACGAAGACCGAACTTAGTAAGAATCCAGTCTATTCGTTGGGCTGAATTCTTCGACGTCGAAAACCGATGCAGTTCGACACCTTAGGCAACAGTCATTTAAGAACCCTTCAGAATGAAAGAATGATACGTAGTGGACTCCAAAGGAGCAGGATAAGGCAGATTCAGTCCTTTGCTGCGTGACTGGAGAAAAATAACTTCACGTAGGTGGATCAACTGTAGACTGTCTCCCGTACATTTCCCCGGAACACGTAACTCCTGAAACAGCTGTAAATTTTTGCAGACAAATGTGCTGCAAGCTTTGTTGTATGGTTATGGGCAGATATCGGTTCTGTTTTCGAGTGAATACTGTTGCTAAGACTCGTTCTGGCTTATAACCGACTTTCCCTTTGTCACTTTTGGGTTCATGTAACGCTATTGGGGATGCTTTCCATGCCTTAGTGCTTAAACACTTTTGAGGACTGCATTCTACAAGGAAGAATGGTATCTTTATGGTGTTACTGTGTAAAGGTGTTACCTGTTGACAAGGAAAATACAGACATCACTCGAGGGTGACGAATATGAACGTTGATGCACACTTGATCTTCTCAATCATTTCTCAGTCTATTTCAAATTACGCAGTTCATGTAAACCGTCGCCAGGGCGATGCATCACGTCAAGAATTGTAAAAAAGAAGGTTTTGACATAGAGGGGACGATGGCGTTACACGAAAGGGCGTATCCCGATGGTATCTTCGGGCAGCTGTCCTCGTTTCCCCCTCCTGCTCATACCCCGAATAGGAGAGGGAAGGAGGGGGGGGGGGGGAGAGAGAGAGAGAGAGAGAGAGAGGGGGGGGGATGGACGGGGGGGGGGGAGACAACAAACACCGTTATCAGTTTGTAAACCAGGTTATACAGCTTGAACATTAATAAAACAGACAACCTGCAGGTACGGATCCCTGATTGGAAATGGAGGAAAAAGGTCCAATGAATATGTCCGGAAATGCATCACTGCCACGGTAGATGAGGCTGACGAAAGTTCCTGTGACGACTTGCCGTGTGTCCCTTGCTTGTTGCAGACTGTGTGATTGACTCGGCATGTTGTAAGCAGCAGAATGGTCCGGTATTCATGTTGGCAACAAGCCGAGATGGTGTTTCTGTACGGCCAAGCAGGTGGAAACAGTCGAGAGTCGGCACGGCTACGCCAAAGCACGTGCCATCACAGAGACCAACCACATTACACAACATTTTAATCCCTTTTTGGGCGTTTTTGTGATCATGGGTTCTTTCAGACAGACGAAGTGCAGGGACCCGGTTGACTGTGCATGCACCAGATTTGGAGGATTGGGTTCTAATAGATCGTGAAGCGAACCCTAGTTAAAGCCCCTCGCAAGTGGTCCGCTAACTTCGTGTAAGCCAAAGTACGATTATGTGCGTGACGACCGCGTCTCTCTCTATCACCTGCAAGGAGTGCGAGGATTATCTGCAGCGGATTTCCCCTCTATGGGAAGCATTTTGTTGTTGGTCTTTGCACCAGACAATCACAATTACGGTATTTGTGTCGTCAGTCCTTTTTACACAAAGCCTGCAAGGAACACAGACACGTGGTCAGAGAAATCGTCGTCAGCGCCATCTACCGTGGCAACGATGCGTGTCCGGACACATGTTCATCTGTCCGTGCAGTTTGTCGGTTTTATTAATGTTCGTCCTGTATAATGGTAACTGGCTTGCAGCAAGTTTATGCCAAGCGCATTGCAGTGGAAACTGAAAACTATTTTGCTGTCCGCCGCTGTGCTCCTTGCAACGGAAAATACGCGTACCTCTCGGTTCTAAAAGCCTTCAGTACCATTGTACCTTAAGCTCGCAATGTTTTTCCTGGCCAATACGAAAAATATAAAAAATATTTCATTAAAATGAACGTTATCTGCCTGTCTGAAAATATGTACAACTCTCATAAAAGCCATACTCTCAGTAAAGAACATTGTAGCTTGAACACACCTGTCATATAACTGTAGCAGTAGTATGTTTGGCTGTCAATAAACAGCAGTTATCAATAACTTTGAGTGCTATTTAGAAAGAAATCCCCTTTCTCCTCCCGCTCCACCACCATCATCAGATATTGTGTACCTAAATCATAGTGAGGACACGTTGTCTGCCATGATCCAATACTCCAGCCACGCTTATTTGTCGTGAATGGCCTGTTGACTGAAGCGTCTCTCGTCTACTATGGACCACGTGATTAACTCCTTGTAAATTTTCTTTGTCCCAGTAGTTGCTACTTCTCGTACTTCCTACTTCTTTGTCCTGTCCAAAGCTGTATTTTCTGGACAGTTCTCCTTTATCCTAGAATACTTGAATTAAGAGTATTTGAACGTTCCGTCCAGTGTGATTCGACCTTAATACAATGGTTTTATCATTAGATCTAAGTTTATAAATTCAGGAAGCCGCTGTGTACAAAGGCTGAAGGGCAACAGACAGATTCTAGAGTTCTAGATTTCCAGAAAGCGTTTTTCGCTGCTAACCGTTAGCGAAGATCCGACCATACGGAACAGCGTCCCGGATATGTGAATGGCTCGAAGACTTCCTAATAGAATCCAGTACGTTGTCCTCGAGGGAGGGCCAGTGTTAATTAGAGGGAAGGATATCGTAAGGAATGCCCCACTACGATAGTAGCGTTCCTGTATATATATACACTCCCGGAAATTGAAATAAGAACACCGTGAATTCATTGTCCCAGGAAGGGGAAACTTTATTGACACATTCCTGGGGTCAGATACATCACATGATCACACTGACAGAGCCACAGGCACATAGACACAGGCAACAGAGCATGCACAATGTCGGCACTAGTACAGTGTATATCCACCTTTCGCAGCAATGCAGGCTGCTATTCTTCCATGGAGACGATCGTAGAGATGCTGGATGTAGTCCTGTGGAACGGCTTGCCATGCCATTTCCACCTGGCGCCTCAGTTGGACCAGCGTTCGTGCTGGACGTGCAGACCGCGTGAGACGACGCTTCATCCAGTCCCAAACATGCTTAATGGGGGACAGATCCGGAGATCTTGCTGGCCAGGGTAGTTGACTTACACCTTCTAGAGCACGTTGGGTGGCAAGGGATACATGCGGACGTGCATTGTCCTGTTGGAACAGCAAGTTCCCTTGCCGGTCTAGGAATGGTAGAGCGATGGGTTCGATGACGGTTTGGATGTACCGTGCACTATTCAGTGTCCCCTCGACGATCACCAGTGATGTACGGCCAGTGTAGGAGATCGCTCCCCACACCATGATGCCGGGTGTTGGCCCTGTGTGCCTCGGTCGTATGCAGTCCTGATTGTGGCGCTCACCTGCACGGCGCCAAACACGCATACGACCATCATTGGCACCAAGGCAGAAGCGACTCTCATCGCTGAAGACGACACGTCTCCATTTGTCCCTCCATTCACGCCTGTCGCGACACCACTGGAGGCGGGCTGCACGATGTTGGGGCGTGAGCGGAAGATGGCCTAACGGTGTGCGGGACCGTAGCCCAGCTTCATGGAGACGGTTGCGAATGGTCCTCGCCGATACCCCAGGAGCAACAGTGTCCCTAATTTGCTGGGAAGTGGCGGTGCGGTCCCCTACGGCACTGCGTAGGATCCTACGGTCTTGGCGTGCATCCGTGCGTCACTGCGGTCCGGTCCCAGGTCGACGGGCACGTGCACCTTCCGCCGACCACTGGCGACAACATCGATGTACTGTGGAGACCTCACGCCCCAAGTGTTGAGCAATTCGGCGGTACGTCCACCCGGCCTCCCGCATGCCCACTATACGCCCTCACTCAAAGTCCGTAAACTGCACATACGGTTCACGTCCACGCCGTCGCGGCATGCTACCAGTGTTAAAAGACTGCGATGGAGCTCCGTATGCCACGGCAAACTGGCTTACACTGACGGCGGCGGTGCACAAATGCTGCGCAGCTAGCGCCATTCGACGGGCAACACCGCGGTTCCTGGTGTGTCCGCTGTGCCGTGCGTGTGATCATTGCTTGTACAGCCCTCTCTGTGTCCGGAGCAAGTATGGTGGGTCTGACACACCGGTGTCAATGTGTTCTTTTTTCCATTTCCAGGAGTGTATATATATATATATATACACCTTAATGGTGTGACAGAGTGGATGATTAGCAATCAAAGAAGTTGGACGATGATGCTGTGGTGTACGGCAAGGTGTCGTTGAGTGACTGAGAGGATACGAGATGACTTGAACAAAATTTCGTGTTATCCTGAATAATGGCAACTTGCTATGAATGTAAGTAGGAAATGTGTTGTTTGACACAATAATATCGATTACATACCTAGGTGCAAAGTGATATGAAATGGAACGAGCACGTAAGGACGGTAGTAAGAAATGCGAATTGCAGACTTGGGTTTATTGGGAGAATTTTAGAAGTGTGGTGTTCATATGTAGATGAGACGATTCTAAGATACTAGTACCCCCTGCGGGTTCGGGGGTTAGAATAGGCCCTCGGTATTCCTGCCTGTCGTAAGAGGCGACTAAAAGGAGTCTCACATGTTTCGGCCTTATGTGATGGTCCCCTCTCGGGTTTGACCTCCATCTTTCTAAATTATTCCGAAGAGCGAGCCAATTGGGGAAGGGCGCCTTACATGGTGCACTGTATCAGTCGTGCAATTAGACCTTTAGCCGGCTTTCTCGTCGTTGCAATGGTGTCCCGCTCGTTTTCGATCTCTTGGGCGAGGATACGTCCCTGGGTGCGATTACCACGCTGCACTCTGCAGTGTTTCTTTTAACTGCGACGACGACCTTGGACATTTTTGCACCTAAGATCCAGCACGGTAGCCAGTCCGTTGTGGTGGGGCCGCCATGTACCCTCTTGGTTGTAGCCCCCTGACAACACAGGGATCGCTCTGATGCCTGCGCCGTTAACTCCCCACGTATGCCAAGGAGTAGATGCCTATCCTCCTGGGGTATCGGGACTCCCGGCAACGGCCATCCTGCCAGGTGGCCTTTGCTGTGGCTGGGTGGCGCCCGTGGGGAGGGTCCTTGGTCGGAGTAGGTGGCATCAGGGCGGATGACCCGCAATGAAGCGTGGTACATCATCTCTCGCTGGCGGCCAGCCGCCAGCAGTCTCTAAGCGTTCTCGGGCTCAATTTAATGCTCAGAAGTACGATCCGAAAACGTTCCCCTCCCTGGCCACGCCGTGGGAAGAGCGTAAGTCTCAGGATGGAGGTAAGTTATTCGCCCCGATTCTTAGTTTGCACGAGAGCTGATGGGGAGTCTTTTCTCTCCACAAAGCCTCAGTTCTTCGTCGAGCATTTAGAGGACAAGTTTGGGGAGGTGGAGGGCTTGTCTAAAATGCGCTCTGGCTCCGTACTGATACAAACGGCATCCTCCGCCCAGTCACGCAGGTTACTTGCTTGTGATAAGTTGGGGGATGTTAACGTTACTATTACACCACATAAGAGTTTAAATATGGTCCAGGGTGTTATTTTCCATAGGGACCTCCTTTTGCAGTCTGATGACGAGCTGCGCGCTAGCTTAGAACGTAGAGGTGTTCATTTCGTCCGGCGCGTTCATCGGGGTCCGAGGGACAATCAGGTTGCTACCGGTGCCTTCATCTTGGCCTTCGTGGGTGATACGTTACCGGAAAAGGTCAAGGTGATGGTCTACCGATGTGACGTCAAGCCCTATATCCCTCCCCCGATGCGGTGCTTCAAGTGCTGGAAGTTCGGCCATATGTCTTCCCGCTGCACTTCCAGCCTCACATGTCGAGATTGCGGACGCCCATCTCATCCCGATACTCCATGTGCCCCGCCTCCCATCTGCGTCAACTGCGGGGAGCACCATTCACCTTGCTCGCCAGACTGCAGAATATTCCAGAAACAGCGCAAAATCATGGAATATAAGACCCTGGACCGACTGACTTATACTGAGGCCAAAAGGAAATACGACCGATTACATCGAGTGAGAATGACATCTTCCTAAGCCGCTGCTACAACACCTGTGCTCGCCCCATCAGTTTCGCGACTTCCGGCCGGATCGACGAGTGGTACAACTCCTCCTGCCCCCTTGCCAGTGGGGGGCTCTACCCACCGGGTTGCTCCTGTGCCACCTACCTCAGGAGCAACACCATCCCCCCCATCGGGGACGTCGGTCCCCGCTTCTAAGCCGGCGAAGTGTCCAACTTCTTCGGCTTCTCACGCTCGCAAGGGGTCCCTTGGGTCCCTCCCTTCCCAGGTTTCCACCAGCGGGAAGGCTGACGACCGACAGTGGCGTAAGTGCCCGCAATCAGCTGGTCGACGGGCTTCACGATCCTCCTCAGTCCCGGAGACTGAATCGGTGAAGCCCTCCCAGCCAGTGAAACCCAAGGAACAGCGTGAGAAATCAAAGAAGAAGAGCTCTAAGCTCAGGGAACTCGCGGTGGCAGCCACCCCACCGCAACCTTCCAACTCTGCGTCTGAGGACGAGGTGGAGATTCTGGCGTCCGCTGAGGACCTCGATCTCGCCGGTCCCTCAGACGCCATGAATAGCACTAGCGCAGCTGCTAAGTCGGAGGCAGCAGGTGACCCAGCGGCGTAATCTGCCTTCCCTGTCCCGTCACGCCTTTCCCAGCCATGGACAACACCATCCTCCAGTGGAACTGCAGCGGTTTCTTCCACCATCCAGCTGAGCTCCGCCAACTTATCAGCCTCACCCTTTCTTCTGCATTGCTCTGCAGGAAACTTGGTTTCCAGCAATGCGAACCCCCGCCCTCCGTGGCTATCGGGGTTATTTATAAGAACCGAGCAGCTTATGAAAGGGTGTCTGGTGGCGTCTGTATATATGTCCTTCACACTCCGCACAGCGAGTCTGTCCCTCTCCAGACACCTTTAGAGGCTGTCGCTGTACGGGTGTGGACACCACAGGCTGTTACCATCTGCAGTCTTTACCTTCCACCGTATGGTGATGTCTCGCAGCATGTTCTGGCTGCACTGGTAGCCCAATTGCCGCCACCTTTCTTGCTATTGGGCGACTTCAACGCCCATAACCCTCTGTGGGGGTCAGTGGCAACAGGTCGAGGCGCCATCGTTGAGCATTTATTGTCGCAGCTCGATCTCTCGCTGTTAAATGATGGTGCCTTCACTCACTTCAGTGTGATGCATGGCACATACTCCGCCATTGACCTTTCCATCTGTAGCCCTAGCCTCTTACCGTCTGTCCAACGGAGTGTGCATGACGACCTGTGTGGTAGTGACCACTTTCCGATCTTTCTGTCACTACCACAGCGTCACTCTTCTGGGCGCCCTGGCAGATGGGCTATGAATAAGGCTGACTGGGACTTGTTCTCCTCCACTGCCGCTATTGAGCCTCTCTCTACTGATGACATTGATGCGGTGGTTCAATCGGTCACCACCGGCATCGTTACTGCCGCCGAATCTGCCATTCCCCATTCTTCTGGGTCCCCTCGGCGGAGGGCTGTGCCTTGGTGGTCGCCTGAGATCGCTGCAGCGATTAAAGATCGCCGGCGGGCGCTCCAGCGTCACAAGCGACATCCCTCCATCGACCACCTTATCGCCTTCAAACGGCTGCGTGCGCGGGCCCGCCTCCTTATCCGCCAAGGCAAGAAGGAGTGCTGGGAGCGGTATGTGTCCACCATTGGCCTCCATGTCACTCCATCGCAGGTCTGGGCAAAGATTCGACGCGTCTACAGCTATAGGACCCCTGCCAGCGTCCCTGCGCTCTCACTGAATGGAGCAGTTTGTACAGACTCCGACGTCATTGCATGCCGCTTGGCAGAGCATTTTGCTATGAGTTCCGCTTCTGCGAATTACCCCCTGGCCTTCCGCTCCATTAAAGAGCGGATGGAACGTCGGAGCTTTTCGTTTAGCACCCACCATCCAGAATCGTACAATGTTACATTCAGTGAGTGGGAATTCCGCAGTGCCCTTGCCGCTTGCCCTGATACCGCTCCTGGACCAGATAGCATCCACTGCCAGATGCTGAAACACCTCTCAGTGGACTGCCAGCGACGGCTCCTCGACCTTTACAACCGTATTTGGGTCGAGGGTGCGTTTCCGTCTCAATGGCGGGCAAGTATCGTTATCCCCATTCTGAAACCAGGCAAAAACCCTTTGGAGGTGGGCAGCTACCGCCCCATTAGCCTCACCAACGTTCTTTGCAAGCTTCTCGAACGGATGGTGAGCCAGCGCTTGACTTGGGTACTGGAGTCTCGGGGCCTTCTGGCTCCGTCTCAGGGTGGGTTCCGTAAAGGCCGCTCCGCCGCCGACAATCTGGTGAGCCTGGAGTCGGCCATCCGTACTTCCTTTGCCCGCCGTCAGCACCTGGTCGCTGTGTTTTTCGACATGCGGGAGGCGTACGATACGGCATGGCGTCATCTCATCCTTTCTACGCTTCATGGATGGGGTCTTCGGGGCCCTCTGCCGATCTTTATCAGAAATTTTCTGTCGTATCGTACCTTCCGCGTGCAAGTCGCAGCCTCATATAGTTCTACCCACGTCCAGGAGAACGGTGTGCCACAGGGTTCTGTTTTAAGTGTCTGCCTGTTTTTAATAGCCATTAACGGGCTCGCTGCGGCCGTGGGAAATTCTGTCTCTGCTTCCCTGTATGCTGACGACTTCTGCCTTTATTACAGCTCTCCTGGCATTGCAGTTGTTGAACGTCAGCTACAGGGTGCTATCCGCAAGGCGCAGTCTTGGGCTGTAGCTCATGGGTTCCAGTTTTCGGCAGCCAAGACCTGCGTTATGCATTTCTGCCGGCGACGCACTGCCCACCCGGAGCCGCGGCTTTATCTTGCCGGCGAACTTCTTTCAGTGGTGGAATCACACAGGTTTTTGGGGGTGGTTTTCGATGCCCGGTTGACTTGGCTGCCTCATATCCGGCAGCTTAAACAAGCGTGTTGGCGGCATCTAAACGCTCTGAGATGCTTGAGCCACACCCGCTGGGGCGCCGACCGATCTACCCTGTTGCGGCTCTACCAGGCGTTAATCCAGTCCCGCCTGGATTATGGGAGCCTGGCTTATGGCTCAACATCCTCCTCTGCGTTGCGGGTGCTGGACCCAATACTACACAGCGGGATCCGACTTGCCACTGGTGCCTTCCGCACCAGCCCTGTGGACAGCATCCTTGTTGAGGCAGGTGTCCCTCCACTGCGGTTTACGACGCCAACAATTACTGGCTGCTTATGCTGCCCATGTTTTTAGCTTGCCCGGGCATCCAAATTACCGTGTCCTGTTCCCGCAGTCAGTCGTCCGTCTGCCAGACCGTCGGCCCCGGTCGGGTTGTCCGATCGCCGTACGCGTCAAGGAGCTTCTCTGCGGGCTTGGGTTTTTCCCTGTTCCACCTCCTTTCCGGGCACCCCTGCGTACACCCCCGTGGTGTGTTCCTCGCCCTTGCCTTCGGCTCGACTTGGCACAGGGCTCGAAAGACTCGGTCCCTCCAGAGACCTTCCGCCGCCGCTTTTATTCTACCCTGGCCACTTATCCGGGCTCTGGAATTGTTTACACCGACGGTTCGATGGTTGCTGGTCGTGTCGGGTATGCGCTAACTCTAGGGGACCATTCCGAACAACGGTCCTTTCTTTTCGAAAGACACTATTCAGAAAATTTGGATAACAGATATCTGTAGCTGACTGAAGAACGATTTTACTGCCGCTAAAGTGCGTTTCCTGTACGGACCTCGAAGACAGGACAAATTACGGCTCGTACGAAGGCGTATAGACAGCTATTTTGCCTGGCTCCACTTGCGAGAACAACGTGAAAGAGAATGAGCACTAGTGGTACAAGGTGCCGTCCGCTATTTTCCCTTACGGCGTATTATGTAGATGGCGAGTGCATAATGGAGGGTGCATTTTTATCAATATTACAGATGTCTTTGCAACTCCATTCCCGTAATTAGCATGGGAGAACACTTTCTGCTACGTCTCTGTACGCTATCTACTCTTGCTATTCTTTTTATCCCGTAGCGAGATATGGCATGGCGGCAGCATAATGATTGCAGAGTCTTCAAATACAGGCTCTCTAAATTTATCCAACAGGATTTCGCGACAACTGCCTCGTATTTCTTCCAAGAATTCCTCTTTTATCCCCCCCCCCCCTTCCGTTTGTGTAACGCTTTCTTATTGGCTGTACCAACTTGTTTAGGAACGTAGCATCACATACGCCACTTCTATTTGATGAGGACACTATACACTGGAACCGTACTTCAGTGGTCCCCCGGGCGTCTTTTATGAAATATGCTCCACAAAGTGCTTGTATTTTACGAGAATCCGCCCAACAAATCAGTCATAGATTGCCGTTCCGTAACAGTTACTTATAGTCCTAATTTATATCGCTTCTTAGTATTACTCGAAAATTACTACTGTTTTGATATACTCAAGATGTTGAGCACTAATCTTGAAATGAGATGCTATCGCTTACATTTATCCACATTTAAAAAGAGCTGCTATTCTTTACGGTCATCAAACTACTCTGTAGAAAACAGCATCGTCAGCGAACGCAGTGCTGCTGATCCTGGAGCCCACACAGTGTTACTTTTGTTCCTGTGGACCATTCACTGTACTGGGTTCTGTTATTTAAATATTCCTAGAGACACTAACACGTTTGAGAATACATGCCATCCCACTTTCCCATTAGAAGTGGGGACGCGTTACATAAATAGTGTGTGTCCCAGGAGAAATAGTCAGTGGTCAGCGACATAACAGGAACGCTCATTTGAAGGAAAAAAAACACATGGACGTATACGCTTACAGTGGTCAGAAGCCTTTTCTCTGGTATTTCAATAGATGTTTACAATTTTGTTTCTGCATTGTGTAGCTTCAGTCAGCCCAGACGAATATTGCTCATCCTGTCTTTCATTCTATGTCCAGTGCCGATAGAAAATGATTTTAAGGCGGAATTTCACGTCCCCATTCTATCGAGCGGTCTCAAATTAATCGAGTGCGATATTTTTTATCGATATGTATTAACAGACAGTAAAAATCGGTGAAGAACCAGTACTCCAGCAGTGCCTGAACATCGCTGCTACATGACGGTAGCAGTCAGCGCCAGCCTACGGGTTCCCGGTTGTCGGTCTGGCGGGAAATGAGGCTGCTGACCTGACGTTGCTGCCATGGCTGCAATCGTCCCTCCCCGACCTGCTAGGTCTGTCAATCCTTCGGATGATCTTCGTATTGCTGTCTGTCGACAGGTGGCGTCACTGTGGCTTCACCATTGGTCTTCCCTTAACGGGAACAAGCTCTGGGGAATTAAGCCTCTCCCAACGGCTTGGCCGACCTCCTCTCGGCCCTCTCGTCGCGAGATCATTTTAGCTAGCTTGGGTATTATCTTCTTGGCCGTCGCCATTTGTTACGTGGTGAACCCTCGCCATTTTTTGCTCATTGTCATCGACCTTTGATAGTTCGCAATTTCCGGTCCCAGTGTCGTTATTTTAACCGCCTACGTCCCGGTATATGTTTTCCGACTGAGTTACCGGCCGTTTTAGCGAACGACGCGCGGGCAGTCGATCGCGTGCTTTTGATACATAGCAGCAATATGGCGAAGGACATTTAGCCTTCGGTTCGGCAACTCCGCTGTGTCGAAGGCATATTTTGTGGGCTTTCCTTCGAGGGGAAGTACTTGGGTTTAGCTCTCTTTCCTTCCGTCGATTTTAACTTTTTTTATTTCTTGATTTGACAAGGGCGCTTATGACCTCATTTGTTTTTGCGACCTAAAACAAAATAAAGCAGCAGCCTAGGCGGTGGTTTCGCTGCAGGAATACTGATTATTCTTGGTGTTTTACTCTTCACGTTAATGCATAACGTTAAAACTCATATCACACTAGACTGATCTGGAAGCGCTCAATGGAATGGTTACCTAAAATTTAGCTTTAAAAAACATTTTGCTGGTTATGGGAAACAAACCGACGCTTTCCATCGACGTTGGGCTTCGCATGAAAGACATGATGAACAGCATTTGTTTGGTCTGAATCCAGTCATACATTGCAAAAGCTAAATTGGGCAAGTATCTGGCGAAACGAGAGAGAGAGAGAGAGAGAGAGAGAGAGAGAGAGAGAGAGGGGGGGGGGATGATAGCGGGCTATAGTGGCGCGCAAGTATGTACCTTACCCATCCAAACTTATTGACGTTTTATTCTAGCCCAAACTACCTGGTTGGTTTCAACCTCTTTACTTGGGATGTCTTTCTGCCATAAGAGTAGGAGTGGACTCAAAACTGGACCCTGTGGGACTTCCTTCGTGATATTTTCTGCATCTCCAACGTTGTTCTAATTATTCAGCACAACTTTCAGCATTCTGTTCAAGTATTATTGAAATTAGTTACATGTAAAGGTATCAGTTCCATAAACAACAATGTATATTAAACCATTTTCCATGTATATTAAACCATTCGGAATAGAACACACGTTAACATTAAGTTTGTTTTTTCTTCGCGGGAGCTTTCATATCATACTCCTGTATATTGACTAGTCCTCCTTGGACACCCTGCGTGTGAATAGCGCCGTGCCAGTTGATGAGAGTAATTTGGGACTTTTTACAGTAAGGGCTCATCACTTCTATGTGCATTTTCTCTTTTCTCCATAATGCTGTAATTTCGGAAACTAGCGCAGAAATGTGCTCAGATTAACAAACTGCACTCCCGCTCGTGACTGACTGGTGAGTGACGAAACAGGATCTTTAGGAATGTCCTGTGAGTGAGGTGGGAGAGTACGGGGTGGCGGCGTTCGCCCGGGTTAGGTCAGGCGGCATGCAGGCTGGCTGCTGGCTGTGGCGGTGTCCGGGACCACGTGTTGCGGCGCCGCGCCGCCAGACGCCGGATCAATAGCGCCGCACGCCACACGTGACGCCCACCCGCCGCGCCGCGCAAGTACTGCAACATTGTTCCCTGGCACGCCGAATCCGCTCCGTGCTCCACGGGACACCTTTCCTCATGTCTACAATGCTAGCATGTAAAATAGTATCACTACTATACCATAAGCTGGTGTAGTATTGTACATTCGTTGCTTCAAGACATCTTCACACTTACCGTGATAGTCCATACTCTGCAAACCACTGTCAGTATTTCTTCCCAATCTATTCACGTATTGAGCGCGGGGTGAATGACTGCTTAAATGAATCCTCACGCTGCAATTAGTCAGAATGAAAACTCTAGGGGAAAAGCTCTATGGATTTGCGTGGTGACTCACGTCTGGCTAGCTCAGTCCGGTAACCCGCGAAAGGGAAAGTTAGCGCGTTTGAGGCCCGGTCCGGCACACAGTTCTAATCTGCCAGGAAGTCCCTGGTGTAATCTTGTCCTCGCCATCGCTGTGGGGCGGTGTGTAGGAAGGCTCGGTATAATTCCTAGATTCCGCGCTCAATACTAGTTCTTCAAATTTTATAAGTAGGCGTTAGAGGGGTAGTTAGCGCCTGTGTTCAAACATCTGCCGTTTCAGGATTTTCAGTATCTCCGCTCTTCCATCGACCAGATCTTTGACGTTTCGTGTCGCCTGTCCTTGTATACGTTCAATATCGTCCGTTAGTCGTGTTTCATATGCGTCCCACACGCTTCAGCAAAGCATCTGTCACCTAATTGTTTCGTAGGCAAGCTTACGCAGACTGATTGTATATCCCTAGTATTCCATCAGTGAACAGAAGATTGGTACCTGCTTTACCTACGACAGTGTGTATGTGATCATTCCATTTCATATCTGTGTAAACTTTTACGCTCAGATATTTATTACAATTGACAGATTCTAAGTGTGATTGATATCTTAGTCATAGGATGCTATGATATTGTCTTTTTTGAGGTAAAGATTTAAAGCAGGTTTCTACTCATTGCAGCGCTTTCTAATCTTAGCATGCTCTATCTGGATTTTTTTAGCAGGATGTTACAGAGAGAGTGGGGTTAGGTGGCTCGGCGCTAGTGTGTCCCACCGGGTCCTAGGATTACCTCTCGCTTACACTTTATTTAATTTCTGCAGTGTATGTTAATGGGAAAAATGTCAAGTTACCTTGCCGTTCGGAGTACACATTAAAATGTAGGCCACCCTATAATAATTTTTGGGGGGGGGGGGAGGGGGAGGAGAGGTATCAGTCAGTTCGGATGACGGAGGAAGGCAACGGCACTCTACGTCCAATAGGACTGTGCCTAGTAAAGCACTGTGATATCAAAACCAAACTTTCAGGTGGTGATTGCTTTCTTCGTTACAGGTAACTCCATCTTTTGCAGAAAATCACACACTATTATAAATATTTTCTACCAGGTCATGAATATACGACAGGAGTAGCCAGTCTACGTAGTTAGAAGTATTCTTGCCAACTAGTCAACGTTATACACCCGTAGTATGGGCTTTAGCTATCATAATAAATTTCGAAAACAACTGAATCTGAAACAGTCGCTCATTTCAAATGCCTTACGAATATTCCTGAAGTGTATCCCGAAGTTCAAGTGGAAACTGAATTTATGTAAAATGTCAGACTTTGCTGAGGAAATGAAAGAATTATCGACCCGATGACACTAAAGTTTCATTTTTACTTCTGGAAGATCCGTTTGCTGTAACTGTTGTAGGAGTCACGTGCTGCGTTTCACCGGCAGTAATTAAGGACTACAGATCCCGCCAGTACTTCACATTCGCTAAATATGTTTTGGACTTGCATATACGTCCTAAATTCCTGAATTTCCCATTCTTTATGCCCATCTTTCCATCCCCTCTATCTTAGTACGTCACCTCCTTTCTCCATCGCTCTGTGCGTAAACCCTCCCCTCCCCCCCCCCCTCCCGCCCCTCCGTCTGTGTTCATGTCCTCTTGCTCCCTCTGTGTTCATGTCCTCTTGCTCCCTCTGTCTGTTTCCGTCTGAATGCTCAGTAGCTCCTACATCTGACCCTCCCTCCATCTCTCTCTGCACAACATCGTCCTCCCTCTGTCTGTCCATCTCTTCATCCTCATCGTCCAATGTTGTCGGAATGTTTGGTAGAGTATCGTGTAAAAATTTGCAGCAAATCATTCAAAAACTTATCGAGATTTGTGTGTGTGTACGTTATATGTATTAAAAAAAATATGTAACATGCGTTTGCACGACCGTTTAATAGTGTCATGTAAAAATTTGTAGAAAATCAGTCAAGAACTGAGATTTCCGCGCCGGGCGAGCGGTTCTGGGCGCTTCAGTCCGGAATCGCGCGACTGCTACGGTCGCAGGTTCGAATCCTGCCTCGGGCATGGATGTGTGTTACGTCCTTAGGTTAGTTAGGTGTAAGTAGTTCTAAGTTCTAGGGGACTGATGACCTCAGAAGTTAAGTCCCATAGTGCTCAGAGCAATTTGAATTGAATTTTTGAGATTTCCGCTAACATTTCCCCTTAACGTATTTTCTTAACAAAAATCAGTTATATATATATATCTGTCAAACAGATTTTTTGTTATGAAAACATGTGACAGAACTGTAAAAAAACTCAACGCAAAAATTTTTATATCAAAAATACCATTACCATTCACGATTAGGAACACAACGAAAAAGGAATCGACTAAAACGGCCGAGCCGTTCTCAAATGAAGATCATTCACAATTGATCTTAATTTCTGACTTAGAGGGAGGACTGTACAAAAATGTTCTTTCGTACAAACCTTATACTGACAATAACGAACACAAAATCAACCAAATCGGTCAAGCCCTTCGTACGTTATGATCCTTTATACATGTGGCAATTGATTATTTATATAGATTCTACAGCTCTAAAGCTGGAGTAACTAGAACTGCTGGTGGCCGAAGGACTAACAGGACAAACAAAGCGGTTATTCGACTACTGAATTTTGACTGAAGGTTCCCTAAGTAAAATGCACGCATCAAAAGTATGTGCCGCTATACCGATAACAATTTTTTGGGCCACTTAATTGTGCGAATCACTGTACACAACAATCAAATTCATTAAATCTAAATATCAACCTGAACAAAATGTTGAACAATTTATCGTGCGAGAAACGCACACCAGTTATATCAGCCAGATTTTAAACAGACTACAGCAATTATGAACTCACGAAAAGGTACACCACAAAAGTACGAGTAGCTTCTTATTTCTTGTTGTAAAATGTTGTGTTGTGCAATATTGTTGATTTAAAATAAAACTTTTGTTAATGAAATAAAAATGTTTCTTCATTGATGTTAACTATTAGTTTCTACACGTTGATTCTCTTAGGTTATTAATCAGCCATGATACATAACAAGAACAATAATTCTTGGTGCTTCAGTGCTCAAACAGCTCATTACCTCCTCCCTTTGCGGGTGACACTTTCCTGTCATCCTTCCATGCGGTTTTCTTACAGCGAGGTATTTTTGATTCACACTAATGAACATACCAGTGGAGTCTTCAGCTTCCTATTGCATTTCCAACATGTACTTTGATGCAAGCTTCTCGCATATTTTTCATATTTCCGAATTCAGCCTTTCTGGCTTTCTATTGCCTGGTTCGCACTGGCTGAGAATTTCTCGTGACGTAACGGTATTTTTAACATCTCACTCACAGATTGGTATCTACTGCTTATTCAGCGGTTGCGGTGAAAATCGATGAAGAGGTTATCTCCTGCTCCTGCCACCACATAGCCGCTGTTTCCATTTCGTTCGTCAAATCGCTTAAGTCACGGAAGCCATCTCATTACTTAGAGTTGGATGTGGAATGGATACATCAAAAATGAGAGTGAGGTCATTGCTAAGTGGGAGTCGCGAGGGCGAGCATTTGTGCTTGAAGAAAAAATTGTGAAAGAACTGCAAATATTTTTGATTGATACGAACATGCTAATCTGGACGTTCTACCTTCGAAAGTGCAACTGCTTATAGATTTATGGGATGGGCCTCTTGTAAAAGTATCGTTCGAACTCTTCCTCAATGACTTAAGACATTTGGGTCATAGTTGGTGCTGTTGGCAGAGTTTTCTGCCTAGTTTCTTATCCTGTTGCAGGAACAGTTACCACAACCTGTGAAGAGTTCTTCTGCTGCTGTAGACGCAGTGCTAATCAGAAAATTGTGTTTAAGGGCAGAGTCCTTGACCTCACATTTTCACAAATAAATTTTCTTTATAGTTTTACAAATGAGTTTGTTTGTTTCTTGCGGAGGCAAGCTGAGAAATTTTATATCGAACTGCAGATGTTGCGAATTTGCATTTAGAGACTAACAGCTTATTTTTTTCCTTCGGAATTTCCTGGTGAAATACAGTACGTTTTCTGACGCCGCCTGGTCATCTTGCGCCTCGAGTTTCTATTGTAAGAGTCGATCAGGAAGCACAGTCCAGAGTCTGTATGCCAATCAGGCAAACTCGCCATGAGCATTGAGGCCAATATCCCACCGACGCACTATGCTGAAGATACCCGTATGGTACACCAGTGTCCTGCTGCATGAAGTAGTCCGTAACCGCCTGCTGCTCATCCTTGTCTGCCAGAAATCGTCGACGTCTCAAGGCCGTTTGTAAGAGCCCGAAGGCGTTATAATCGCATGGGGGGAGATCAGGATACAGGGCGGATGCTCGAAGGTCTACCAAAATGGATGAATCTGGCCTCTCAGGTCGACAGGCGTCTTGTGTCGAATCGCGACCAGCACTGATCCTGGCGCACCATTCCACAACGGCGGTTTTCGATAGATGTGCTACTCCATATACATTCTTCATTCTCTGATAGGTGTCTACCGGTGTTTGTACTTCGGCAGCCAGGAAAAGAATAACGGTTCATTGTTCAGTCTGGGCACATTTGGCAATAAAGTCACCATAGTTCGTTTCCGCATTTACCGCACGCACGTCGGCAATACACAATTGCCACACTAATCTCTAACATTTTGATCGCCCCTTATAACTTTTATCGTCCCTTTCAGATGACTCTAGCTTTTAGAATCGTATTTACTGGGGTTACAGTTGATTATGGTCTGACAACCAAGGTACGACTCTGCATTTTTTCACGATAAGAAACATGCCACAGGTGAAAAACATGATACGTGACAGACAAAAATCCTTGTAGTGACCTGGCATAGAATTCGCAGTTAGTCTGTAGTGTGGCACTAAACATGTCTTATTGGCGTCTTTATTCCTTCCTTCCTTTCTTTCTTTGTATCTTCCTCTTAGTCGTATTACTTAGCAGTTCTGTGCGGATTGCGCACTGACATCTCTCAAATTCTATCGATGAGACCTTTTCGTTTTTCATTACGGTAGTGGTCAGTCTCTTGGCCGAACACGTGGATTACTATCCCGGCACCGCTGAGCCTTAGAGACAAACAGCTGTAAAAATATTTTTGCGCAAATAGAGTACGCTGCATGTATTCGGATTTCTGGAGTCTCGCGCTATCCTGGCGAAAATAGATGGCATGACTTGAACAAGACAACCAGCCCTAAGTGCTGCATAAAATTTTATTCACATTTAACCATTACCGTTTCGGAATGTTTAAATACGCATCAGCAGATGACTCTTACAAGCCTTCATGCTGCGGCCTCACTTCGTGGTCGTAAATTTCCTGGTGTTCTCAAATAAACAAAAAAGTTCATTTAGAATTCAATAAACAGACGAAGATTTTTGAGGAATCGTATGGGAATTCAAATTGTTAAGTATATATATGCCATATTTGTATATTAATCAACTTTAAGATCATGTCCCTCAAATTAAATATCCTTCCGAGATGTTACTGAATTTTAAACCCCTTTTTAAAATCTTAGAGCACCAATCAATTAAAGATCACGAAACGAGTCGGCAACATGGAGGCTTGTGAGAGACATATGATTAGCGGTTTCTCGAAATGGGGAGCAGGTAATGGTTGAGTGTGAATAAATTTTTTACGCAATACTTGCTGCTGATTGCTGTACTCTCTATAATATTTGTAATTCCTGGAGCTTTTTGTTATAAACGCTCTATTTTTCACATAACAAAGAGAGATTCCTTTTATTTTAGCAGACTTTTTCCTGCTGCAGTGTTGTTCATGGCTTAATAGGATTATTTTTCGTGTGGTTGGGTAGTATCTTAACTCGTTAATGGACTAATTACTTTCGCATTTGTCATTGTAACGGTGAAATCTCGCCATTAGTCAGGCGCAAGCAGTCAATTCATTAGTGACACATTGAAGAACGTCGTTGCTTACCTATCTACTTAGTTTTATACCACACACCTATAGACAGTGTTTATAAAGTCACGTACCGGTTTCAACTTGATCGCTTTGTTATGGACTATCAACAGCAAGAACATACAGACATTTCCTTATGCAAATTTAGTTCATTTCACTGTGATGCTCCTGTAAATGTAAAAGTCCCACCGTTCCTGAGTAGCTTGAAACACTCTAACATAGCTGGTTTTGTTTGTTACATATCTAAAAAAAACTGCCGTTTTTAAGTCGTTGAAGACTCAAGATATTCGCTTTGTATAGCTTGGACATGATAAATTAATAGATAGAAAAAGTCCTAAGGGGTCAAATCGGGCGAATGGGAGCCAAAAGTTTTGGCGATGCACCGCCAATTCATCTCCCAGGAAAAATGGCATTCAGGTTGTCTCGGACGCAGTCGGTCAGCAACAAACACTGTTCTTTCTTCTACTGTGTACAGTCTTCCATATTACCTGAAAAAAGTAAAGAGTTTAACGTTAAGGCAGAAATGATAAGGGACGTAACAAACAGCTTCTATTACTCCGTAAGTAATTCAGCTAAAGATGCGTATAGGTTACTGAATTCGAAACGAGTGACAGTTCTGCATTCATGAATAAGTGGATATGATGTAAAAGTTTCAACACCCCGCCCATCTCGAATGTGTCATTGTCGCATACTCGCTAAATTTGTCCGTTGTTGAATCATCGAAAAAGCAGCATAAAAACATCGACCACATTTTTTCCACGGCGAATTGATAAGTGGTATATGAATTACTTTTTGGCTACTAAAGCAGTATTGCAACGCTTCCTTTCAAATAAGTAATCGTTGAGGCATCCAGTCCGCGCTGTAGTCGTGACGTCGGAGGTATTGTGGCCAAGTTGCCAGCTGATCTCTAAGGTCGACGTCTGGCGAACGATGTCGTTGCCGGCCGTAAATCAGAGAGGAAACCCTTTGCGAATAACTGAGAAGACGCATGAGTCATTCGGCAGACACGTCAATAGATAGCCTCGTTTCTGCGGTGTTGCTAATCTCTCCAGATTCTGATCGACTCAGTAACTTATCGATAGCGCGCTGTTTGCCCACCTCAAGTTCACATATGTGTATGATGCGATAACGCGGATCAGTCACCCTGTTATTGACAGCTGATATTGCCAACAAAGCGCTACTGTAGAGGATTCCCGATCTCGGAAGGACAGGGAGCACTTTTATCCTGTACAAATGGAGTCTTCGTTGCTGTTTCACTTGGATAATACATGCCGTCTGCAGGCAGAGTTGAACTAGGTTACCAGCGTAAGGCAAATTCCGCGATGGTTGCTTCGAAAAGGGCACGTCCGAATTGCTTCCTCATCCGAGCTTGTCGCTGTCTCCAATGATCTCGTCTTCGACTTGATGTTAAACATTACTATGCACTCCTTACCTGAGGAACCACCTGTAATGATTTATGGGAGCAGAAAACCTAAGTCTGAAAAGCTCGAGGGAATTTCATGGTCATTCTACCAATACACCATCTAATTACCATTGACAAGAGTTACTGTGCGTATTTTACAAGGAGTTGCAATAGTTTCAATAAAGGTAGATTGGATGTGAAAATTATTTACTCAAAAATATACTCTGTTCCTGTTGCATTCGTGGTACGCTGCTCCGTCGTGAGACGGGGAATAAATTCTCTGTGTAAAATTCCTTTTAGAGTAGCGAAAATGAATATGTCAAAGAACTGTGCCAACTACTAAGATACCGGTGCTGTGTCCACAAGCGTTGGGACGTGTTGTAAACTAGGTTCTCGGCAGCTCGATTCACATGTTGTTTCACTATTCGTGTTACAGCCTTCTAGGCACTGCAAAGCGACGCCGTAGATCAAGTTTTGATAACGAACTCGTGAATGGAAGCATAGCGTTTGAATGTAAAATAAGTTGCTGCTAAACGGTACGCACTCAAACTGAAAGAGAGCGCCGTCGTCAGTACCTGTTTGTAATATTATAACATACCATATTCGTCCTACGTACAACTACAACGGGTCCGTGAAACTGGTACGATCAAAGTAGTGTTGACTGGTGCTCCACGAGCGCGCCAGCTTTCGGCTTCGAAAAGGCGTGTCTGGTCAAGCAGGACAGAACCAGACGGCGTATACTCGGGACATTGTCCATGCCATGGGCTCCCGTAGAGCACTCAAGTCGGAGCTCGTTGTCTCCGCTGTTTGCGTATTGCGAAGCGGGATATTTGAAAGTAATCCCTTCTTCAGATTCATTTTCAAGCAAACGGTACGCGGACGTAAGTTCCTTACTTAAGCTTTAACTACTAAATCCCTCTACATCCCCTAGAAGCCTTTAATAGGAATTTTGGGACGCGCTGTATAACTGAATGTATTTGGACGTAAAGCTGCAACTTTTGTTGAAGTAGGAAGATCGAACTAATTAATCGCGGTTACGTAAAAACGAGCTAGAAGACGTCGACGACGGCCCCCAGTGGCCACCCTACATGACTTCAGGCGATCACTAATATGGTTCATTTTAAAAAGGCAGTTGTTTGTTTCGTCCCCCTGTCCAATCGGAATATGTTCAAACTGTAACGGCCTATTAAATGATGGGGCGTTAAACTTCATTAATCTTCTGGTAGACCGGTAAGTTACACTGGACGAAACATGGTTCAATTATAAATCCAAACGTTGAGAAACGACCTACATTTACTGACTCCGGTCTGGTCACGATGGCAATAACATAGTTGAGTTCTTGCAAGCGCATTTACATTACAGGACAGTTGAGTGTGCTTCAGTTCTTACACTACTTCCCCACTGATAGGGGGTGTTTTTTAATTGTATATTTCAGCCTCAGGCCACAAAGATCACTTGATACTGTAATAAACGATGAAAACAGATTACGTACGGTCTCTGTTCTTCCCTAAGGTAATATGCTTGATCTTACGTATTAATCCAGTTGGTATTATTATATTCTACTTACGGTGTACGATGTAAATATACATTTACAGTCTTACTGAGTTACTGTCGTCCATTACACCCGTCTTCATTTGCCTGATAAAAATATACAGACTTCGTAGGAAGGATGACAGATCCGTATCTCGTCGTATTCCATCAAAAATACACCGGGAGTGTATTCGGCCACAAAAAGTTTCCATAATCATGTAGTTTAAATGAAGAATGAACGTATTACATAGCACAAAGTGGACGTGATGTGAGAGAACAAAGGGCTGTTATTATTATTATTATTATTATTATTATTATTATTATTATTATTATTCAGTGAGAAACGTGTCTGTTATTGAGTCCTTACTTGCTGTCATGAATACAACTAACTTTAAATCAGAGATGGTGATCAGAAAACCACCATCTCCAGGGTCGATTTTGCGTGTGTCTTCTGTTCCGGTATTCGTGTTTTAATAGTAAGTCTCGAAACATAGAGCTTGTTCACACTTTCGACTTTGTACACATGAGTGATTGTGCACACTCATAGGATAAAGAAAACGTTATCTTCTCTGGTTGTTTACATGACTGAATTTTGTTTTTTAACACATCCGTTTCATAAAGTATTTGTAATAACCACAACATTCAGCGCTATAAACAAAAAAACGCAAAATGTAACACTGAGCTAGTATGAGTAGGCAAAGCATGAAGTAACATTGTCTGAATCAAAAGTGTAACGACCGTCGAGACTGCCAGACCGGCAGCCAACAGTAAAACGAGGAACCCCCTCTCGGTACCCTTAACATACATTATACATCAAATCTTTCTTTTGGTAAAGACCAACAGCATCGGTCACCTTGTCTGGCTTGCTACTTCCTTACAGTAGCAGTCGCCTTCGGGCCGACGAAGTGAGGTGGTTTGCATCAACTTTTGTTCGCTAAGGCATTTTCAGGATTGTGGGAACTGTTAGTCCTTGGCAAATGTAACAGAAGAGAGCAAGTTTGTGGCAACGTTGACGGACCACCTTGTTGCTTAGAGTACATACGAGAAGGAAACGTCCACGATACAGGAGTATAATATCAGTCAACAGTGGCTTTCGTAGTGAGCGAAAAATCCCAAACGCCGCCGTTTGCAGCTCGGCAAGTGATTATGTTCGAAGCAGTGGCTCCAATATTCTGCAGCCCACACGGCCGCATCTTCTCTGGTCGCTTCTTATAGAGCAAACGCTTTGAATGCGTAATCAAGAATAGAGTGGGTACTTTGTGTTTCGAGCCATTTATAGATAAAGGACAAAGTTCTCCGGCGGGGACAGCAGTCGCTAGAGTACTCTCATTGGTCGCCTGTCTCTCTCAAAGCACAGAATAACAATTTAATTTTTGACTTCATGGACAGTGTCGCTAAAATCAGGGCTGTGTAGTGGCGGGAATTTGTAGGAATCTTGCAGGCAGAAAATGTCGTTAGCCAGCGGTTGGAGATGACACTGTAGCTTTATAGGATGCGTTATTCATATACCAAAACCTTTACGCGTTGTAGACCGGGTCGGTGATGTGTCCATAAGATGGCTGCGTTAAGATCAACGGACACCATTGTGCTTCTAGAAAGGAACAGGCAATGCACCAACGCATTCAGCACCACGCTCTGCAACCATTGTTAGCTCTGTACACTATTTAGTTGATTATGTGCCTCACCGTCCACTTCCGCGCAGAAGCTCTTTTAAACTTCCCCCAAAGCTGAACAAATATCGACTCGGGAGAGAACGACTTTGTACGTTTGTCACTTTAAAAGATCCGCCTCCGTATCTGAGAGGTCAGCGCGGCTGTCTGCCGTAAGGAGGATCCTTGTTCGATTCCCTGTACTACCAAAGATTTTTCTTTGGTGGGGGAACTGGAACTACTGTCACTACAGATGAAAATCTGATGTCAGGACACAGATATAATTAGTGCATTATTTTGATTGGATAAACGATTGTGTCTGAGATGCTGAATTTGCTCGGGTCACCCAGCAGGCAGAGTGTCTAGTGTGTTGGTAATTTTTTTGGTACATGCTCGTCTAACAAAATCAAATGAATCAGAGGTTGTTAGCTAAATAATATTGTGGTCGGTCTTCATTACGAGGCAGTTGGTCATTACGTTTCTTAAAACGAAACGGTATAAGTAGAGTGGTACGCTTTATGCTGGACTGTCTTCCTAAAGCTTCCGAAAGAACCTGGCAAAAGTGGCCGAACCTGCCATTATAACGCATGTATCATAGAGCAACAAAAAAAGTATTGCTTAAAGCCAGGATCCACACACTTCCACCTGATAGTACAAATTTGATCCCATGTGATTCCTCTCTTTCCAAAAGCGAAAGAAACCAGCCCTAAACATGCTTTGAGAATCCCGAAATGACTACCTGCCAAACAGACGTTCGTAGAGAGACTTAGAGACTATAGCTTTAACTGTGGTCATGTTGGCCTCTGAATCAAAAGATTCACATCTGGTGCTGGCTTAGAGGCAGGAATAATGCATCAGTATTTAAACGAGACGGTGCCGTGCGCGAGCATTTATTTTGGGGCTCGACCGGTCGGCCGTTTCACGGAAACACGAGCCACGGCGTCTCGTGACGGCTGTTCCTACAATAGCCGCCCTTCCTCGAATTTTGAATCAATATTTCGTGTCGTGCAGGCACGGCGGCACGCTAAGCTGCGGTTGCTGTTGTGCCGCCTCAGTCGGGACCTGCCGGCGAGCGCTCGAGGCGCGGCGCCTCTAAACGCTGGGCTGGTAAACAAAACAGGCAGCGGTGCCTCCGCCAGAGGCCCGACCAAAAGGATGCTCACCCTGCAGAAGCTGATTTCTTGAGCCAAACTGAATCAGAGTTTCTTTGTATGTTGAGGGGCTACTATCGGAAAGCAGTTCTATCATAATTCGTCGAACGTAATCAGTACTCTTAACATGTCATGTATTAAGTGGCTGGATAACTCAACCCGCAAATCCATTACCGGGCTGAGGTAGAGGTTCTTGTTTAAAATGGAGGACCTACACACAAAATTAATAAATTTTGTAACACAACACCGTTGCAGAATGGAAGACTGATTCTGCTTAATTAACGAAAAGTTTTTCTATACAAACAACATGAAACGAGTATGGGCTGTATTAAAGTTTTGAACGACCAGTTAACGGACTACAGTTTCTTTCAGAGATTTGCCTGATATCTCTAAAGTAATACTTAACTATACTGTGGTCCTAGGGTTCATGCTTTTGTGCCATTTCGTGTGACTAGTTGTAAACCAGCTCAGTCAGCGAAGCCCAAGGAAAGGTCGAACGGGAAGAAAAATCGCGTAATGGTTGGAGGGAGAGCCATGAAAAACATTAAAATGCTGGCCGGTGGGATGTGAGTGTGGAGGTGGAGCAGGGTGCGTTTAAAGGTCACTTTGTTTTTATTAAATGTCTCAAAAACCACGACTTTCTGAGATTGTGTCTCGCGTTAGAAAATTAAAGTACATTACATTTCCTACAAGAGATGCTACTCAATTTTTTTCGCTCTGTGTCTAATACTTTCCTCATTGGAGGAGACGGAAAAATCGCAGATTATTAAAAATACTGTTTAATTCTGGGGAATTACGTTTATTGTTAAATGAAATGGGTTAACAACAAATATTAAATTTATGTAAAACATCTGAACGCATAACCGTACTAACCGATAAATTGTTTTGGTGTGTGATAGGCAGGAGTGGGGGGAGGACAGACACATTAGCGAAGGCAAGTCGCCGAGGTGTAGTCACAGATTCGTAGGTCTGTAAACTGAAGAGTGAGAATGCGATTCCCCCACTATCTCCACCCTACTACGTCTTAAGAAGCGAGACGTGGTGCACACATTTCATATTCTTTCTTATTCCGCTTCAATTGACAGACATCAATTTTATACCATTAAAAAGTATTCTCAATAATTTGCAGTTCTGCCATCGCCTGCAACGCGGAAACCATGAGCCCTAGATAATAAATGTGTAAGACCTTTTCTGTAAGAAGCTTATGTAATTTAATTTTGTACGGGGAAACATTGTCGCTAGAAGGCAGGGTTATTCGAGAAAATCGTGACACTGAACCCCTCGCACCGCTTCCCAACCCTCACATCCCAGCGGTCAGGATTTTATTTTTAATATAGTGTTTATGGCCCTCCCCTCCTCCCCCCAACCACTATGCAAACATTTGTGACTACGCCAATTTTTTTCCCTAATTTTGCTTCTTTGACTGTAGCAGAAGCGTAGTTGCGGAACGCAGGTAGCCTGCGAGTCCTATACAGGGAACGCTTATGGTGGACGAGGACTCTCGAACTGTAGGTATGTCATAACTTTAAGAGTTTTCAGGAATACGAGTCGCATTATTTGACAGTTTTGTTGTTGTTGCAGAAGCGCTGATCTTACTGTTTGTGTACGCTTGCAGAAAACATTATGTGCGACATAAACGAAAGTTGGAAGGCGTGTTTCTACATCTGAAAGATGTCTATTAAAATTCCGCGCTAGTTGCGTAGGATTGGCGGTAATAGCGCCACTATGGGGATGCAAATCAGGTTTCGTTTAAGTACACGCTGTAACGATTGTGAGGATTAGTTACCTTTGAGATTGGACGTGGTCAGTTAATCTTAGTCAAGAATGCCTTTTAATACGACAAAGACGACATTAACAACGCTTCAGTGAGTTTGAACGAGAACATGTAATAGAGTTAAGAGGCGGTGAATGTTCCTTGTTCGATACTGCAGAAATTTTTGGCAGGAATGTAGTAAGTATGTGATTATTGGCAGCGGGAGTGAACAGTCGCAAGATGACCGGTCCGGACGGCAACGTGGCACTACAGAGAGGGCAGACCATCGTATTCGTTGCATGGCTCTGGCGCATCGTACTGCATCTGGAGCAGCATCTGAGCAGCAGATGGCATCACAGTGGCACCACGAACTTTTTACAAATCGATTACTTAAAGGAGAGATCGGGGCCAGACGGCCTCTAACCTGCAATCCACTGACACTAAATCATCGCCATTTGCGATTACAGTGGTGCGAAGCGAGAGCTCATTGGAGGACAGGGTGGGGGTCCGTTGTGTTTTGTGATGAAAGCTGGTACCGCCTCGGTGCCGGCGATAGCCGTGTGTCGGTTAGGACGAAGCCAATTGAGGCCCTGCAACTATTGTCTGCGTGCTAGACACACTGGCGTAGACGTGGAGTTACGAGATTTCGTATGACAGCAGGAGCACTCGCGTGGTTATCCCACGCACCCAGACTCCTAATTTGTATGTCAGTCTGGCGATTCGTCCTGTTGTGCTGCCATTGATGAACAGCATTCCAGGGTGTATTTCGAACAGGATGACGGTCGTCCACATACCGCAGCTGTTAGCCAACATGCACTACAGTGTCGACATGCTGCCTTGACTTGGTGTATCACCAGATCTGTCTCCAATCGAGCACGTATGGATCATCGGACAGCTCCAGCATCCTACACAAACAGCATTAACCGTCTCGTTAACGACCAACCAACGACTTGCTTCCCCCTCTTCTGTCTGTCGTTCCTGCTCTGTCCGGTTATTACAGACCATGGCGTAATTTGGCGGCTCGTAACTCTGGCTTATCTACCATCCAGAACGACAAAGATGGGTTCAAAGTTAATCTAGACGTCCAGCAGTTTAACCCGGAGGAACTGACGGTAAAAGTGGTGGGCGACAGTATGGTGATAAAGGCAAAACATGAAGAGGGTCAAGATGAGCACGGTTACATATCGCACTACATGCAGCATCGCTAATTTGCTCCCGAAGGTCGTATTGGCTGAACAGTAGCAGACACAACTGTCATCGGACGGTGTCCTCACAATCAAGTCACCAAAGAAGGCTCTTCCTCCAGTGGAGGGCGGTGAGCGAGTAGTACAAGCTGTACAGACGGGTGTTCCAGCAGTTACCAACCAGCAACAGCAGGGAGGAGAGAAGATGGAGCAGTGAATAATCCATTGCAGGCGTACAAACTAAGCTTTGTATTAATTGATTTTTTGTATTGTCGTTTTTCTTCCGTTCAAGAACTTTAACACTTGTCTTTTCTGCTTCTCTCCAACGAGGTTTTATGTATGTGAAAGACTGCGTTTAATGATTTTTGAACCACTTTCGTTTTCTGTAAGCGTAAAACAATGTTTCATACACAACTATTCGAAGAATGTATTTTGTATACTGTTTGTAGTGATGCATAATTCTCACATTGTAAGACTGATAGTTTTTTGTACTGCTGGTCAATAAACACTATCTATGAAGGAAAAAGTGCAACAAGCATTGAACTCCATCCCTCAAACTGATACCCGGCATCTGCACAACACAATGCATTGACGTTTTCATGCTAACATTCAGCGTTCTGGTGGTTATATTGCTTATTAATGTACCAGCACTCTCATCTCGGGGTTACACTGGCCTGTGATCTTGCAGAGTAAATCACTTCAATATGTTTCCTAGACATATATCCCCGAAATTTAATTACTCTGCATTAGTTATTTTTGGTTATTGCTCCTGTGGCACGAACTGCGCGACGCTAGTGTGGGATACACGCCGCATACGTTCGATTTGGCTGCGGTGCGCGGGCAGCCCCCAGGGTGCGCCGAGGTCTGGTGAGGTGTGCGCCCTGTAGTGTACTCCTCTGGGAGCGGGCTGAGTGTTCCACGGGGCGGTGCGGTGCAGGCGCCTGGGAGCCTGCGGCGACGGCGCGCTCCCGCCGCTGTCGTTGACCCATTTTGCGACGCGGCTTCTGCCGCCCCCGCATATCCGCGTCCTTCACTTGCGCAATCGATAATCACGTCGCGACGCCCGGCCCGGCCTGCCGCCTGCTATGCTCCGCTCCGGCTCTGGCGTCTCTTCTCCTCCACCAGACACCTTCCACGCTGCTCTCCTCCGTGCAAAGTCCTTGCTAGCGCGGAGATCCGGCGCCGAGAGAGAGTGCATCGACAACTGCGGAAGAGCGTTCTTTGGCCATGGCCGATTTTAGCGCTGTAGCTTGATAACTCCTTCGCGGCTCCGTTGCCCGCAGGAGTGATCTAGTCAGTAACTGTTTCCACCAGTCTTTCTTGAGAGGGCGATCGCGAAAGTCAGATATAGGGTTGATAGCGTTTTCCCGTAAGTGTAACAAACACAACACACACTTAACAAGACTTTAGTTATCAATGACATATTCTCCTTCAATATTTACAGCTGTCTGCCAACGTTGGGCTAACTTTTTCATTCCGCGGCTGTAGAAATCACGTGGTTTTGGGGTCGCACCATGTTCGGAGCACATTTTCATCCGGAAAGGAAGTTCAATAAAACTTATTCGGTAGAGAGCGCGCCAGATCAGGTGAATAACGTTGGCGCGGAATAACTTCCCAACGCAACTCCTAAAGTGTTCTTTGTAAGTCTAGTGGAATGGAGGCAGGCGTTATCGTGGAATAGCATCACTTCACCCGCCCTTCCTGGTCGTTGTTCTTGCATTGCTTGCGCAAGACGTCTAAGTCTTCAACAAATCTTGTAGGCAGAGATGGTCACACCTCGGGGAAGCAATGGCTGGCCAGAGATCGATGTCCAGTATTGTCTGCTGACGTGGAGCCTTGCCTCGTTGTTGCGATTGATACAGCAGCCTGTGTAGTATGCCGATAATTTTGCGTCGCTTATTATGGCGTGATAATCGTCTGATACACTTCCTGTATGTTTTTGTTCACTCAAGATTTGATGTCCCAAAGCTTCACTTTCCATGCGTATATGGAGCGATCAAGAAGTTTCTGTTCGAAGGCCGTTCAGTCCAGAATCGGTACGCCAATCAGGCAAAATCGCCATGAGCATTGAGGCAAATATCCCACCGACACACTATGCAGAAGATACTCGTATGGTAAACCACAGTGTCCTGCTGCATGTAGAAGTCCGTAACCGCCTGGTGCTCATCCTTGTCTGACAGGAATCGTCGACGTCTCAAGGCCGTTTGTAAGGGCCCGAAGGCGTGATAATCGCATGGGGAGAGATCAGGATACAGGGCGGATGCTCGAGGGTCTACCGAAATGGATGAATCTGGCATCTCAGGTCGACATGAGTCTTGTCGAATCGCGACCAGCACGGATCCTGGTGCACCATTCCACAACGGCGGTTTTCGACAGATGTGCTAGTCCATACACATTCTTCATTCTCTGATATGTGTCTACCGGTGTTTGTACTTCGGCAGTCAAGAAAAGAATAACGGAACATTGTTCCGTTTGGACACATTTGGTAATAAAGTTGCCGTAGTTCATGTTTCCGCATTTACCGCACGCACATCAGAAAGACACGAAAGCTACACTAATGGCTTCCTACATATCGGTGCTTATATACACATCGGAGTCGCGGTATGGTGCATATATGCTGCAGTAATGCTCTGAAACGGACACTTCCTGATTGTCCCTTATAATACCTCTTGAAGTATTCTTGTCAAGTACAAATTTCACATTATTTTACTGGGTATGTTTGTTTAGTGTAAACTGCTACCTAGGCACTGATTGAGCGTTGTGTTAATAGACTGCTTCCTTTATTTATTGTACAACATTTTATCTTAACTGTATTGTCACCGCACTGTCAAGGATGAGATTTACTGTCTGTTCCTGCCTCAACCTAGTCAGTTAAATCTTGTCCAGTGTTCACAAACATTATAACTTCTTGAGCGACGATAATCGGTAAAAGCATTGTAAGCCGAAAACCAGTTAACTTTAATAAATTAGTTCTGTAGAACATAAGCAATATATTGCTCTCCATTTTTTTATTATCTTCTCCAACCAAGAAGCGCAGGAAGAATAAGATAACATCTTAATGTGCGTCGTTGGTGGACTGACTCCGCAGTTGGTCACATTACACTATTGCACTGCTTATTTTAACTACTTCAGGTACAATATGGCGGTCTTGCAGTGTGTGGGTCAGTGTCGATTACCGTTCCTTGTAGCGATACCCCGACACTGACAATCCAGTAATAGTAAGTTTCGCACTTTTGCGTTACTACTTGTTTAAGTCTATTGAAGAACGAGTTTTCGAATTGTTATCTCATTACAAATATTACCATTTTTTTTATAATAAAAGGAAATTTCCATAGCTTCTATGATGTTCTTTCTTTTACTTTCCGATTTGGTTAAAAATTTCAAAGTTGTCTCCTGTTTTTAAAGGTTTGCGCCATTAATACGTGTTGCTACTGCTGACTTTTTAGATTTCTCTAGTCTGGACCAGTCTACCTACATGTTCTCTAAATAATTCTGAAGTTTTCTGTGTCTCACCTGTATGACATTTGTTGCATTGGCCCTTGCTAAGTTTATAAATGCCAGATATGAAAATAACTTTTTCTGGCGGTTTTATGTATTGTGACTAATTCTCCTACTTGTTAGTGCTAAAGCTGATTTCACATCTGTATTTTTGATTAACGTAACTAATTTATTAGACGTTACACCAACATACGGCATTTTTACAAATTTCGCTGCTGGAGTGCAGTCAATTGAGTGTAGTTTGTTGTTGTTTCTTCAGTACGTGGTTTATTTATTGTGGTATTCTATTAGTGAATGAAGGATCTGTTAATTTAGAGTAAGTAATATCCTTAAGTAACATCTCTACACGTAAATGCGTGATAATTGTTAGCAAAACATGCTCGAAATGCGTTGCAGTATGATCAGTTAAAGATACAATTAATATCTATGACGGCTAGCAGAAAAATAAAAGCAATTACCAGCACTGCTCACCTCGGCACTGAAAGCGGCCGTACATGTTAGCATCTGACGCGGCAAGAATGTACTAGCCCATCAGAAAGGAATTGGGAACCTTTCTACAGACGAGGAGATTAGTGTTCAACGTCCCGTCGACGACGGGGTCATTACAGACTAAGTTCCGCAGACGATAGCGGCCCCGTATACGGAAACAAGTCATAAACTACTTTGACAAAATGGAGATTTTTATGTCCCATCTTCCGGAAAAGAGCATTTTCGAAACGGTGAATCAGGTCGACTGTTGGCGTGCTACTGTTGTGAGCATGTATGGGAAGTGGTTGAAGGACGGTGAAATTACGAGTAGGCTAGGTGGTGTTGGGCGTCCACACTTCATTAGAGAACATAGCCCGAAGCTTGCTCGCTCTGGAAAGCGGAGTGGACACGCATCTGTGGCAGGTCAAACGACGGAGTAAAATAGAGGTGTGGGCACAAGTGTTTCGGAGCACAACGCTCAGTAAACACGGTTGAACGTAGAGTTCCGTAATAGACAAGCTTTGTGTGTTCCCATGTTGACCCAATGACGCCTTCAGTTAGGATTGTTGTGGACGGGGATCACTGATATTGTACCGTGGATCGATGGCAACGCACCGCCTGCTCGGGTGAGATGGTCGTGTCGGGATACGGCGTCCTGCAGGCGAGCTGCTGCTCCAACCATGCATTGCACCACGGACACTGGCCAATGGGAACAGAGTAATGCTAAGCGGGACATTTACCTGGCCTCCACGGAAGTCTTCCAGTTTCAGAATAAAATTCAGTTGTCAGTCGCAAATGTATTTAAAGTTCACTATACCGGTTTCGACAAAGTCATATTCAGAAGCCTACAAAATGAGGGATATTATAAATCTTAGGGCCGTGGCTATACATTTATGTAAAGTATAGAGTATTACAGAGTGATGTCACAAACTTTCTTCTTATATATCGTCAGAAGTCTCCAGCTGCCAATTTTCTCAAATCTGGAGCATGTAAAATACAATGTAATATTTTTCAGAATTTTTCATAGGACTGACAGGGAGGGCATTTAAGACTTGCTTTCGTGAGCACTTGCTCAACAAAGGCGGAGAGAAATAATGCGAGTCAACATTTGCAGGAAATATCAACATAGAGGAACACACCCTTCCTCCTCCATCCTTGCTCAACAAGGAAATTTTCTATGTAGTTGACAAGGGCTACAGAATGAACCTTTTAAAAGAATTTGAAATATATAAACAGTTCTTACTAAATAAAAAAAAAAATGATCAACTTGCTTCAAAAAATACACTACTGTGATTGCATAGCATCTCTTACAAAATGTAAAAATTGCCCCATGTTCTTTATATATTAGAACTATGTGCCATTTTTTTTACAAATGCATTATATGTAACCTCCTCCTATACCTCAGCTATACTCGATACATATGTTCCTTGCTGCAGTTACTGTAAATCATCAAATAGTGTTTACAATAATCACAATGAGTATATTTTTTGACATGTCATTATGCTTCTGCAAAGAAGATATCGACATCTGCTAAACCAGTTTTTATAATGCCCTTCTTACACTTCACAAAAATATATAGCCAAGTTCTAAAGCTTTGTAATGTACCTAATTTTGTAGCCTTAGTTCGTCGAAACTGGTAAGGCGAAATAAAAACATATTTGCAACTGACGACTGAATTTTATTCTGAAATACATACCACAGTTGCTGAGAAATAACCGCTATGAATAAAATAATTTCTCATAGTAATCAAAAGTACTGTGACAGCTGTGGAGCACTTGAACAATATTGCGGAACATCCCGTCAAGCTTGATGCCTTTCCTGACGGCAAATGCATCGTCCAACAGGATAACTGTCCGTTTCGCAAGTCCATACACGTGCTGCTGTGATTTAAGGGACGTGTGAGCGAAGTCGTGTTAATGTTTTGGCCACCAAACTCGCCTGATCTCGATACATCGCGGACGCTATCGTGCGCCAGCCCAGCACCACTAACCAGTGGCCCGTACCTTATCAGAATTACGTGATCTGTGCGTAGTCACCTGGTACCACATACCACCGAAATCCTACCAATGACTTGTCGAATCTAAGGTACGCAAAATCGTGCCAAAGCGGGACAAACGCGCTGGCTGTTCAGCAGGCGGTCCCAATGCTTTAGCTCATCAGCATATCTATTGCCTTTTCACCAGCCAAGTGATTATAAATTAAGGAGGAGTAAACACCTCTACAACTTCTGACGTCTAAATTTTAATGTCGTGGACGAAGAATTTGTGACAGGATAAGGTATGCAGGATATAATCAGTTGCAACAACACTCACATTTGATGTAGAGAACAGAAAAGACGATGTACATAAAATTTAAGAGTGTACGAGAGATGAAAAGTACTTCTTTATGTGACAAACATATCACTGGCCCACCGTTTCCTCGCTAGGGGTCCATGGAAGTTACGGCGCTACTAATGTTCAGGGACAGTGTTCATACTGCCGTGTGGTGAACGTTGTTTTTACAGATGCTGAAAATGGCGTCCATTTACATTAATGCACAGCTGGTATCTGAGTGCTAAGGATCGTCCAACACGCTCAAAACAACCAAATGTTTCACGAATAATGGCTACAGCTTCAAGCAAAAAGCTGTTTTTTAATGTCTGTCGGTCTCTTGCATACAAAACAAATCACCTTCCACAAAAAGAACTTCAAAGGTGGCCAACACCACATTTAAAACTATTGATCACAAAGCAATTTGAACAAACTCTCATCACTAGTGTCAAGATCTTCATGGACCCCTAGCGGGGAACGGCGTATCTGTGATACTTTTGCCTGATAAAGTTTCTTTTTATCTCCTCTAAACATTAAAATTTGTGTACGTAGCTCCTCTGAAGGGGCTTGATACTGCAAGATCTGACTTCCATGATGCTTGGCAGAGCAAGATATCAATATTAAATAGGAATCACTTTCCTTTTGTTCGGCAGAGTTTTATCTTTTAGGTGACGAACCAGCTTTTGACTTCTTAGCTCATCGTCAGGTGCTACTGAATGTCATAAACATGCAAAATGAAGTGAGACGCAGATATTACTTGCACAGAAGATACAATAGAGACGTAGGGTGTTTGCAAAGGAAAGTTAACATTTGTGCGACCCAGAAATAGTTAGATGTAAATAACTGGAATTGTCTTACATATCAGTACATTTCACAATAGATGAAAATTAAGTTGGCTTTACAGTCGTAATTTAATGTTTGTATATTTGAAACTTAAATTAACAAAGGCGAAAAGGAAATTGTTGGGTCATTTAAATCTAAGCTGACATTGTCTTATGTTTCTTGATTTCAAGTATGTCCAGTAGTGTCAGCTTCCTTCTTTTGTTAATACTGCGTAAAACTTCACAATCTGCATCGTATGGCGATGGCCAAATAAGCCAAAAGCTTGTTCGTGACCAAATAGATAAAACTTCTCCTAACCTCAGGGAAATATTACCTGTATTAGTGAGGTTTTATTTTCAAATGACTTAAAGGCGTTCCAAAATTATTCACAGCTTTTGATAGGTTAGAGTTACACGGTCACGATGGCACCAGTCGAGAATAACGCACTTCGTGACTAAGTCCACGTTCTGCACCTTACCACTGGCATTTTAGCGCGCTGTGTGACAATGGAAACGGTAGAAATTAACGTAAAACAACTGTTGCGCCAATTCGCTGTATTTAGGTACAACGACTTCGTGAAAAAAAAGAGATGCGAGGTGTATATATATATATATATATATATATATATATATATATATATATATATATATATACCGAGAAAGAGTCTCTAAACACGTCATCCATTATGGCACTATTTTGACCACTTCAGACTGCATGAAAAATGATGAAAAGGTTGACGAGTGAGGAGGAAAATAGTCAAAGATTTAGAAGGTACTAGGAAAATGATCTCCGGGCAGCAGCATCGGTCCTTCAGAGAACGAAGGCGCTGAAGTGTGAATGCGTTACTACTACATGGGTGCTCTACTTAAAGTTTCGAATGCCTGTGTGATTGTTGTGAATGTAACGTTAAAGGATTTCCATCATTACCAGGAACTTACACTTGTCACCATGCACACCAGCGCGAGTAAGGTATGTCCACTGCAACGTTCAATCTGCAGTAGAATTTGAGGAACGAAAAAAATACATGCACAGGCATTAGAAAATATTGGAACTCAAATCTCCATCTGGCCGTCCTAATTTAGGCTTTCAGTGTTTTCCTTTAAATTGTTCTGGGGTGGTTTGTTCGGAAAGGGCACGGCATATTTCCTTCCCCGTCTCTTGAACTCTCCAAGTTTATAGTGACATTGGGGACGGGACGATAAATCCCACCCATCCTTGCCTCCTTTAGTATGTACAGGCAACAATGCTCATACGTATATTGATTTCAAGTATTTACGGTAGGCACACAAGAGCGAGAAACGAAGTGCTTCGCGTCCGACCCCCAATAACCACTGGTCTCCAGCACGGCCTTCGAAATATTAGAAAGACGACAGTCTGTCACAGTCTTCACCCAGGGATAAGTTTTTAAAGTGCTGTAGAACGCTCCCTCCAGCCACGTCAACCATATTTCAACATTGTTGTTATGGTCAAATGGTTCCTGCAAGGTCTCCATTTCCTCCAGACTTTCTACACTACTCAGCCATCTAAAACATGTTTACATTGTATACTTACGTGTACGGGCAAAATATATAACGGCGTATGTACAGAATTAAAATGTCAAACTGATACAATTTTTTCCCCAATTAAGCAAGTAATGTAACTAAATGAGACATTTTCGTTACCAATTCACAAGGTCCGCCTCTTGTGGTCTCGCAGTTGCGTTCTCGCATTCCGAGCACGAGGGCGCGGGTTCGATTCCCGGCTGGGTCAGGGATTTTCACCTGCCCCGAGATGACTGCATGTTATTGTCTCCATCATCATCATTCATCCCCGCATCGTTCCCCTACGCTCTGTCAAGCAGAATGGGACTTAATTTCCATTTCACAAGATGTCTTAGATATAATAAGAAACGAAGCAGAGTAAGGAAAATATGAATACTATTTAAAACTACAGATTTTTCCCTGTACTTCCTAAAGGCGAATAACTCTATTATAAACAAAATAGCAGATTGTAGGAGGTGGGAGGTGGTATCCGATATTCATCAACGTTTTCAAAAATTCTGATCTTCCACAGTCAGATTTGTGAAAGGAAAGCAATATACGGTTTACATCAGCTTCTGACGCTATCACACTCACATGCAGGAAAACCGTAAGTATTGATTCTATGTAGATAGACAGGAAAAGATTCATGGCTGATGGGGAGTGGAATGATAATGGAAACTGTTTAGCGGCTCAAATGAGTCCTCGTAAACTAGGGCCTTCTGGGAATTTGAGGTTGTAATATTGTTGTGACATGTTGCCATTGATGTTTCCCGTGGGCGTTGACATCAATGTAACTAGTCTGTATAAGGCAGTTTCAGAAAGATAACGGTTCCTATAGTTCTTCCTTACTTCGCTACTAACACCTCAGCTTCCTCATTATAGCCGATGCCAGCATGAAATACATCCACAGCAGACGGTTACTTACGGAAACAAACAGAATACAAAAGTGCAGCATTCGCAACTGGAAGTCAGCGAATTGTTAGTAGCAACAGCCGTGGGAACGGAGCGTTGTCGTGAAATGTGGTGACACACTTAACAGCATTCCGTTATGTCTGAGCTGTATTGCCCGTTCTTCGGGACGTTTTGGATGTTCACCACAACATAAGTTGTCATGACGGGGGGACTTACAGTTAATAACAACCCTGTCGCTCTCACTCAGTTTTTTCGGAAACTGAGGTTTGTGTCCGTCGTGACATTTTGATGGTTCGTACTGTCCAGCGGGTGCACCATACAATAAAGTATTATCGAGTTAACTTGTATAGCTTTCTCGTGCAATACTATTTCTTCTCCACCCCCTTCGTCTTGAGTCTTAACTGTTCGACTTGCTGATTAGAGGTTATAGGGGGTAAAGGTATGTCTCATTTCTTAAACTGATAGCCAAACTAACAGAAACTGTGTGAAATTGATAACCAAAGATCTGCGTAAGATTCCTGATAAATCTTGGATTTCTTGGTCATTGCGAAAGCGATAGCGTTCATTCAATATCCCTAATGAACTTCCCAAAACGTGATCAAGACACCTTTCCGTAATTCCGTATTAAACCGGTCACAAAGCGAACCGAAGAACGAAGCACATTCTTCGTATTTACCGCAAAGCTTCAGCGAACTTCGCTACGAAACAAACTTCTTTGAAAAGCGTTGAGATAGTTACACACACAGTAACGGCAGTTTCAGCAGATTTCTTCAGAATGTGATTTAGGTTGTTTTCATAGAGATCTAGCACGCTCAATTGCCTTTGCGTATATCAGTGAAATTTATGTACAAGTTGATACAGTTTCAAAACTATATTTCACGTAGAAGTGTTTCGTCAGTGCGAATATCTTACAAACGATTAAGAGGCTGATGCTACCATAGATTATAGCCCGCCCCCTCCTTTTGCAAAGGAACACAATGCACCAGTACAGCGAAAATGGAATGTTACTGTGCGAAGATATAACCTGTCTACCTCCCTTGTTAATCACTACAACCGGGTGGTATATTTTACCCCTGTGAACGAATGCGATGACGTGACAGCAAGGTGGATTTACGGTGTCTAATATTGCATGCACGGGCCATTGCACCAGCATTTCATACGCACCATTTGGCGTCTCGCAGATCGATGTAAACGCGAGCATCACGCACTCCTGCCGATCGATTTACGAACCCATTTCCGCAGCGACATTAGCAAATGAAAAACGCTGATTGTGAGTAGTAGACGGGAGGGCGACCAAGATTGAAGAAGTGGGACCGGACCACCTGCACAAGTCGTTTTGCAATTCACCTCTCTGTGTAGACAAGTGCAGCATGCTTTCAGTATTCAGAAATGTAAAATTGTGCACTTCACAAAACGAAAAAAAGTTTCCTTTGACATGTCGGTGTAACAATCTGTAGGGATATGGAATGGAACGCACACAAAGGATCAGTTGGGGCTTAAGTAGGTTTATTGCTAGAACATTTAGTAAATGCAATTAGTCTACGAAGGAGACAGCGTACAAAACACTCATGCGACCCATCGTAGAATAATTCTCAAGCGTTTAGGACCCGTACCAAATTGGACTAACAGGGCGATGTTGAACGAATACAAAGTACGGCAGCACAAATGGGCACAAGTTCGTTCGAACCACGTGAGAGTGGCACGAAGATGTTGAGAGAACTAAACTCGCTTGAAAATAGACGCAAAGTAGCCCGTGAAAAAATACTTGAATTTTTTAGGAGCTACGTTTAGTGATGATTCAGTGTGCTACAGCCTCCTGCGTATCGCTCCCATAGGGATCGTGAAAAACACGATTAGACTATTTACAGCACGCACCGGGGTATTTCAGCAATCATTATTCCTGCGCTCCGTACGTGAATGTAACGGGAAAAAGCCCTAATAACTGGAACAATGGGGCGAACATACTGCCATACACATCACAGAGGGTCGCGAAGTACGTATATGGACGCAGTTTCATCCTGATACCGATATTTTGAAGAGAGGTGCAAAATTTGCAAAAAAAATTTGAAGTCTTCAGGAAATATTCCAAACATGAAAAAGCATTTAAGAAAATACCCCTCCACAACACCAAGGTAAATAGCGGCCTCATGGCCTTTATTTTCAAAGGCAGACAGCATATTATCAGTCACGTACCATCTCTCTGAAGCGTCAGGCTAAGATATTGTTCTTGAGTGACTGTACGGAGGAAGAAAGCGACGTTTACGTAAGATATATTGCCTTCGGGCTCTTTCCAGCTGTTTTCCTAAAATCGGTTCTGTAATTTTCAATTTCCAATTTTTACACACACACACACACACACACACACACACACACACACACACACACACACACACACACACACCAACAAAAGCTTGAATCACGCTAATATGTTGGACAGGTGTGTTGCTGTTGTAACTGCCGCAGTACCGATGAGGTCGCCCTGACGTTGTTCGTAAACGTAAACAAAGCTACCGTAAGCGCTACCTACAGGTAGAATGCTGCATTCGAATGGAGAGCAGTATTTCTGTTTAAGGTAAGATACCAATAGGGTGCGGACTGGAATCGACTGTAATCGACAGGTAGTGTTATTCATTAACACCTCAGAAGCCGTCCACGTTAGACAGGTGTACAGAATGATCGATGGCTAAGATTTTCGAGTCAAAGGAACCGTGGGCTAAGTGCTCCAGAACTGAATACGGCTACAAGCCGACATGTGTCGCATCAGATTGTTAGGGGACAGTAGCATGATGCGAATCTCCTCCATACGCGACGATCATGGCAAGCACCACGTCATACACACCACCACCATGGGCTTAGTGACAGATGGGTAAGAAATCGTGCAGGGTGGATGTTTGTGGACGAATCTCGAATCTGTTTTTACCCTTATATTGGAGACATCCAGGTACTGTCGAACTTAACTACCCCTTTGTCCCACTTATGCAACAAGATGGCGGTGGCGGAATGTCTGGGGTGACATTACATGGGGCCAAATTACCACTCTAGTTGTTCAGAGTTTCACTTCTCAACAGTACAGGAACGAGAATATACGACGAGTAGTAAGACCGTATCGGCAATTTAATCTCGATGGATGGTAACTCGCGCGCTCTGTTCCCGTGAACACTAGGCTGCAGCATGCCAGGATCACAAGAGTGGAGTGTCCTGCCTCTTCCCCAGACATGCATCCAATAGAAACTGTGTGTGATCGATTTTGGAGCAGACAACGACCACGTACTCTGCGCGACTTTAGCAAAACGGCCGTTGGGAATTATGTCAGTCCGTAAAAGGGCTTTGGCTCATCGACGGTACGCCACGATGGATTCAAATTTGGAAATTTGTGGTAAGGTCTTATGGGACCAAATTGATGAGGTCATCGGTCCCTAAGCTTACACACTACTTAGTCTGACTTAAACTAACTTACGCTAAGGACGACACACACACACACACACACACACACACACACACACACACACACACACACACACACACACACACGGACGACTCGAACCTGTCGGTCCGCGGTGGCTGTGCGGTTCTAGGCGCTTCAGTCCGGAACCACGCGACTGCTACGGTCGCAGGTTCGAATCCTGCCTCGGGCATGGATGTGTGTGATGTCCTTAGGTTAGTTAGGTTTAAGTAGTTTTAAGTTCTAGGGGACTGATGACCTCAGAAGGTAAGTCCCATAGTGCTCAGAGCCATTTGAACCATTTTTTGACTCGAACCTCCGACGGGGGCATGGATTAAAGCCAGCAACCGAGCAACGGGACGTTCCACCACGTATTAACGTTGTGCTGAGGAGATAACCTTCCATTGGAAACACGATTTTGTGTATTTGGTGAAGAGACATTGCAAAGGAATATATAACCATGAATTAGAGCCAGTTCTTGTCTCATGTACCATAATTTGGAAGTAAAAGCATGCTGTGCAAAACAGTTGATGTGTGTAACTTGTGATCTGCCGTGAAAACAAAAACACAGTTTGATTTAACGCTAGTAGTTTTCTACTTAAAACGTGCGAAAACTAACTTTCTCTCTCTCTCTCTCTCTCTCTCTCTCTCTCTCTCTCTCTCTCTCTCACACACGCACACGCACACGCACACACACACACATGCACACATACACACATCCACACATACACACACACACACACACACACACACACACACACACACACACACACCCCTTAACGGTAGACGTGGAGAGGAACAGATATAACATATCTATCCGTTTACCAAAGATAACTGTCGATACCTCAAGCTATCGACTGATTTCGGAACTACTCATAAGTATCCATACTCTCCATTCGTGCCCCCTAGTGTAGACGTAACGATGGCACACAAGCTTGCGAGTGTTTTGAAGAACGACCTGTGCGGCCAGTCCTCATCCACAGAAGCGTTGGCGCTCCTCAAATTACGCTGTCTTCGCGGGCTCTAGACTGCGCAAATTAACGGCGAATGAAAACTGAACGCAAGAGGGGCGCGGAGCGGATGGGGAGCCAGCCGCAGCGCGACCAAATGAGGTGGAGGGAGCGCTGCTGAATGCCCCATTATCCGCCTGCGCAGTAAGGCGCTGGGTGGCAGAGCGTCTGGCTGGACGCCTGCCAAGAGAATTCGCACTACCAAGATGGATTTCCGAACCTCTCCCCTCATGCCACCGGTATTCCACGCCGCCGCAGATCGTTAACCCCCTCCCTGGCACTCAAAAGTGGGTAGTGTCGGCACCTGTAGCCTCCTCCTAACGTCGCCCCCTCGACACACACACACACCGGCTACTTTCTTGGAGTTCTCTCTAAGTGCTGGTTGGATTTTTTTTTTCTCCCCCCTCCTTCTTCAGAAACTGTAAGACTTCGCTACACACTGAACCCCTGCGAAGCGCCGAGCAAAGTTTTCTACAGCGTTAGAAAACCATAAAAGCGAAAAAAATAAAACGGGATCGTATAGTCTCGGAGTCTCTACAGAATGGGAAAAAATTATGTAATGTGGATTGAAACTCCCGTAGAGGTTTCGCTTACTTTGAGACTGAGGTGACCGCCACAGTTGAGACATAATTCTACCCATTTATTTATTAGCCTGGTCTTGTACATCACACAAACATTTTACACATACAGGTTAATCAAATAAAGTTAATAATTATAATATAACGACAATAATAGAAAAGACACATTTCAGCCGCACGGAGAGGTCGCGCGGTTTGAGGCACCATCACACGAATTGCGCGGCCCCTCCCGCCGGAGGTTCGAGTCCTCTCTCGAGTATGGATGTGTGTTGTTCTTAGCATAAGTTAGTTCAAGTAGTGTGTAAGTCTAGGGACCGATGACCTCAGTAGTTTGGTCCCTTAGGAATTCACATACATTCCAACATTTTTGACACATTTCAAAAAATGTGTACATCCAAGGTCTTCCTGAACGGCAGTATTGACAAATGATTAATGTTGAGTGGTAAAACTGATCACATCCTCTCCATCATTGATACCATGTAATAAAGATCTCATATCCCGAAGAATGAAGTGTCTAGAATCCCAATACGTAGTGAAGATAGCCAACTGTCCATATCTTGCATAAAGTAAAGTAAAATCTTCCATTTGAGCAGGCGAACACTGAGGAAACTGCGGTAGATTTGACTATATCCAGCATTCTGATGTTACGAGTAAACGGTGGTAATAATAAGTATAATAATAATATGTACTTGTAGATTTCTAAGAGTCTATTCTTCGAGCACTCTGTTCCAGGTAGTTAAAATCCCCCCCCCCTCTCTCTCTCTCTCTCTCTCTCTCTCTCTCTCTCTCTCTCTCTCTTACTTGTGTGACACTACAAATTAAAACAAATCATGTAGCCCCATACCAAAAGCAATTCTGTGCACTTAGCACTAGCAGTTTTTGTAAATTATTACTCTTATTTTAAGCGCCAGTGCTGACAAAAAGGTCCAGCCAAAGCACCTGTGTCAGGTGGCGGCGTCAAGTGGTGGGGGGGGGGGGTTAAATTTAGTAAAATAGGGACAGTATCAGTTTGGAATTCGTGGCAATAAAGCTGGAGGCACATTTTGTCACTACAGCGCTGACAGTTTTTTTTTTTCTTCAGAAGTTCGACATTTCAGATATCGTGGCACTCACTGTGTACTCTGTAGCCACGTAGAAAGTGAATCTTAGTGTATTTCAGAATGCCAGTAGAGGTTGCATAGCTGTAGACAGTTACGAAGGCATGCCGAAGTATGTGAAATTTTTCAACACCCTTGTGTTACTTATTTTGCAGAGGTCATAGCAATTTGAAAATTTTTAATTTGGAGGAACATACTTGCTTAACTTGCTTAAAGTCGAAATAAACCGTGTTTTTCCTTGTGAACTAAATTGTTTGCATACCTGCATATTTCAGCTTGCAGCTACTAATGGCCCTTCAAATACTAACGACCCTATAAGAAATCAGTTGAGGAGAATAAGTGGGCACTACAAGCAGTTTGGAATCGATGTTAATCAGATGGCGACAGGGATCAAATCAGTGTTGGTAGTTGTTACGTTTAGTTACTGTTGTCTCGTGAGTCGAAGATAGAATGACATTTGGCAAAGAAATTTCGCAAGTATAGAAGTTTGCGGTGGATTCTGCTCCGCTAGTAAAATACTTAGGGCCCATGAATTGTGCGGTCAACGGTACTGGATGACCTTTCAACGTCGAGGGGATAATGTATAGAAGAGCATTACGTGGGTAATACACAAGGCTGCTGCAAAATAATCCAGAATATAGCTTACCATTTAACTAATTTAAAGCTGACAGCATCAGCTTCAGGATGTTCGAATTGAAGATTGAAACAAATATAGATATGACTTCCCATTGTATATAAAATAAATGAAAACATCTGCCACTCTTTGTATTTCAAGAAATTTAGCTGAGCAAGGTACAATGCTGGACTCAAGATTTAGGTTTTCAATGATTTCTCAGAATCGCTTATGGCGAATATAAAGATCTTTCTTTTGAAAGAATACAGCCGGTTTTCTTCCCGAATACAGGTCTGTGCTCTTTCTGTAAAGACCTCGTAGTTGACAAATCGTTAAACCCGAATTATCCTAACCCTCGTAACTGGGACACATTTCTCGCCATTGACGTTGGTAGCATGAAAGAGCAGAATGGCTGTCGTCCCTCTATCAAAGCACGTCACCATTTACGGCAGAGGCATTGACCACGCAAGCTCTGCAGGTTGCCATGGCGCTAGCAGCCATTGAGAAATCGTATGTGTCAATTCTGTTATCTCTTAACACACCGACAAAACAGAGGCACAACAATGTTAATATTAATAACATAATGCATTAGATGGTCCCAGGATCGTCAATTTGTCCGTGCAGGTCAACATTGGAAAGTAATTTCTGGCACATACTTTTCTCTTTGGAGAGCTGTTGCCACTAATAGTTGACACCTCTCTCTCTCTCTCTCTCTCTCTCTCTCTCTCTCCTCTCTCTCTCTCTCTCTATCCATCCATCCATCTTAAAACCTGTCTCAACCTTCCCCCAGCCATGCCCACCTCAAATCATTTTTCGCCTATGACGTATCGGCTGCCGCAACAAAGCAGGTCTATAAGGCAGGCAGATACTGTTCCCACACGACATGCCTGTCATGCCGGGTAGGCTATATGACAGGAGCTGAAAAATACACGTTTTCGGTCATATCTCCATTCCTATTGGAGCTGGGTGGTTATAAGCTCCACAGCGCCGATACTCGTGGAGTTTGCTGTTTTTTTTGTACCAAATTTGGTGGAAGTCGATCCAGGGGTTTGGGAGGAAATCCCAGAGAATTTAAAATTAAATTTAAATCTTTACTGAGTTATCCTAAATTATGTATCATTTAACCCAAGCAGTATCTTTGCCAAGAGTGTAGCTCATCTAAAATTTTTAGCCTGAAACGTAACCTTCCTACTACTTCTTGTTTGCACTTGGGGAAAGTTGGTGTGTAATGGAGTTGTAATGTTTTGTGAAGCTGTAGAAAGGAGCTCATGGGAGAGAGTGGATTTGAATGTTGTCAGTCTGATATTCGAATTGTTGGAAAAACAAAAGTGTAGACACTTTAAGTTCAAGTGGAGCTAATTGGGGGGGGGGGGGGGTTATGAACTTCCATGCAGTTAGAGAGGACACGATACGGCTGTAATTGTGGCCAACGTGCCTGTAGAAATGGATGCAGACGGGCGGTCGTCATCCGTTGAAGCACACAGTTGGGAGGAAGCGAAGCAAGCTGCGACACACGGTGGCGGTGTCTGCGGGATGGGACATTGGACGTTGGTGTGTGGTGGTGGATTGCTCGGCAGCGATGAGGCCGTTCGTTATTCCGGCTTGGCCGCTGGAAGCGGTTGACGCGGTGGCGTTTATCGCGAGAAGAGAGGCGAGACGCCTTAGGGAAGCGAAAGGAAGAGGAAATGGATGGAAAGCTGCGCTGCGCCGCACTACATCGCGTGTGGGAGGCGCGCGCAGAGCTGACGGCTGCCGCAGCAGGACAATAGGAGGGGGCGGGGGGATGCTGCACAGCAGCCGACGACAGTTTTACGCTGTGCGCCTGCAGCGGCCGTGTATTACGCCGAGCAGAAACTGGAAGGGGAGACGCAAGGTGACAACCCACACTGTCAGAGCTGCCGCAGTTGAACACTACCGGCCAACCAGCTTTCTTCTCCTGCGTAGTTTCCGAACACAAAGCATGCACGACGGTACACGAAAAGCTTTTATAGTTACCTAGGCGGCATACGAATTCACTTAAGAATGGGCAGATTTGCAGTGATAAATGGTGATAAAGTTCTGCCTTTGTGAAGGAATTCATCCATACGAACGTACAGTATTGCCCAGGGTACTTTCAGTACGCTGTCGTCCCCCCCCTCCCTCCCTCCCCCCTCCTCCTCCTCCCCCCCCCCCCCCCCCCCCCCCCGTAGCTCTCCTGCTCCCATTTCAAATGCTGCTTGTGAATAGACTGTCTGTAAAACTCTGTATGAGCTCTAATTTCTCAGATTCTCTCATCTCCGTCATTTTGTGAGATGGACATGGGAGAACGTAATAAGTTCCCTGAGTCTTGCTGGAACGTACGCTCTTGAAATGTCAGCAGTAAATATCTCCGTTACGCGCAACGCCTTGGTTATACCGCCTGCCACTGGAGTATGTTGACAATCTCCGTTACGGCCTCTCATTTCCTGAAAGAGTCGCGCCGCTCACTCTTAGCTCTTCCGTATCTCTTCTTTTAATCGAACCTGATAGATCCCAGGCTGATCATCAATGCTTCTGTCAAAAACAGAACTTGGAAAGCTCGTGAGCACTTGCTGCTTGGCAGTACGAAGAAACATAGGTAGTGTGGCACAAAGGCTGCCTGTCCTATAGTCAACATTGTTCTGCAGAATGTCTACCACCGAAAACTCACGACACTGTCGTTGCGATGGTTTATATTGTCCATTATGAAGAAAAGAGCCCCAAGAGACATCACCAGCTTCTGGCACATCCAAACTTAACAAATTTCATCTTGCTAAAGCACACAACCCAACTGGGTCTGAAATCATCAGTTTGGAAAATATGTCGCAAAAACGCTTTTTGTATCATCACTGATTCTGAAAACAGGTAAACTAGATTCACTGATTGTGAAAATTAGACCATTAGGTTTAGTTGTATAAAGGGTGAAAAATGACTGTTCAGAGAAAACTAAGCGACAAAAACACTTGTATTCATGGAAACCTGATGTAACAGCCTTCGACGATGAACTCATTGCACTATTTAATAGGTTTAAACTAGTTCTTTAAACTGGTAGCCAAATATATAGTAAGAACATACTTAAGTACTTTGAAAACAAGCAATTGCTACGGTAACTGTTATAATGATCCTCAGCCCATTGTATGTTATGAAAATATTTCGGGCGTTCTGAAAGACCATTGTGTGTTAAGTTTGGGTCAATAAACAGTGAAGACAGCACAGAATGTGCTTAACAGTACTGAGTGAAATGTCTCGCGTCTATTTTAGTAACGCAGTTCGACGCTCGCAATTAAAATAAGACAATGGTGATTCTTTAATACGTACTGCTGTATTTCATGGACAGGCTGTGCACAGTGTGTGTTTGGAACAATAAATGTCTGGGAATTGAACACTACTTCGTGCCAGCGGAAGCTAATTAGAATGGTTTGTTTCGATACCAAGTTCCCTACATCAGATGCATTATCCTTAGCTTATATTATTGGTTGATACGTACGTAACAATGACGCAAATGTAAATACATCCATACAGTTCAAATGTGTGTGAAATCTTATGGGACTTAACTGCTAAGGTCGTCAGTCCCTAGGCTTACACACTTCTTAAACTATATTATCCTAAGGGCGCGCGCACAAACACACACACACACACACACACACACACACACACACACACACACACACACGCCCGAGGGAGGACTCGAACCTCCGCCGGGACCAGCCGCACAGTCCATGACTGCAGCGCCCGAGACCGCTCGGCTAATCCCGCGCGGCACATATATACAGTAACGACGGCTTGTTCTGTAACGCACCGTGTTAATTGAACGCGAAACTAGTCACAAGTCCAAATATTTCGTGTCTCTAAATTAGTTTGAGCAGTCAGTTCTTAAAGAGACTTCTTTCCCATGAGAGACTATTTGTGCCCGCCCAGTCACTGGTAACAATTAGCTGTTAATTAACTGTAGCTGCGAAGCATACACTTCGTACGCAGTCATTCTGAAATCTGTCTGGCAATGAATTATTTAATGACATTTTTTTCATAAACGAAATATATTGCTGTCAACCATAAATCAGGCACTGTTTATTGGAAAATGCGGAGGATAGGCGATTAGGAATGGTGTTTGTGGTCTTTGGAAAGTCCACGTGAACGACTCTCCTGGATTGATTTTGCGTGATAAGGATGCTGTTTGTGCACGTCGAAACGCCACAGAAGGAAAGAAGAGGCACTCTGTTCGTTAGAAATTTGGTACAATTCCTTCCTGGTTCTCGGAATCGGTCTGCAAGAAAGCTCCCTTCTTTCCCATGAGAAACTTTTATTTGTGCCCGCCCTGTCACTGGTAACAATTAGCTATTAATCAGCTGTACAGATTCTCTTCCATAGAAAAAATGTTTTGTAAGACATTCTAATCGGCAATAAGTGTGTCGGACATGTATGACACTCGCTCATCTGTGCTTAAAGGCCATGTATTTCTCATACTGCAGACTCTACATTGTGTAACTGTCCGGCCATGTTAGCTCTCGTGCGACATTAAATTATATCCACCATATCATAAGGGAGTTCAAGAGGGCAGTTTCTGTTCGCGTGGTGTGGGAATGATCAGGCGGATGACATCGAAGCTCATTGAGGTTGTTCGTGAATGATGCTGTCGCATCTAGAGACGTCACAGTGCTAGATAATTTTAGCAAAATGCGTGAATCCCCGGAGAGCAGCCACACTTACTGCAGGAACCATATTTTTAAATTAATTTTAACCTCAGATCATCATTCAGTTAGCCTCTAATTTCGCAGCAGTTAGTTTTCAGTCTGTGTCAGACTTCGGAACTGGAGCAGATACTGTGTTTATTCCTCCATGTCATTGGTCCAGTGGGATGCACACACCTGTATGTTCAATTCAGCTAGAAGGCGAGTCCCAAAATGCACTACTCGGTAGGAGGCGAACTGTGCATCCAGCGGCATTCCCCTGCTTAGTAACACCATCGTAAGTAACGGGGCGGAAATCGCTGCGGTCACATACAACTGTAGTTTATAAACAAAATGTAATGCTTATTACGTTATAGATAATTGCACCGCACTACTAAACAGTATGGGAAGTAGCTGTTCAAAATGTACTGTTCCAACCGTAAAAACGGGTAATTCGTCCACCTCAATTGCAGTGGTCGAGGGCTATCGAATACCACGTTCGTTCCAGTCGAAAAAAAATGTAATGGCTTGTTCAGATATTCATCTGGTTACTTACTATACGGCTTTTACTACACGTTTTTCCACATTTTCTTATTTTGGAAATAGAAACGTTTGAATGGACACACTTGAATATTACGGCGGAGTGTTACTCAAACCCTATCATGAAACATTGCGGATATTTAACACTATACGGCGCTTTCAAAAGACAGTTTAATTAAATATTCGTTCCTGGAATACCATCATTTGGGGTAAAATAAGCACTACAGCTTCGAAACTTTTCCACTGTTGATAAATCTCTCTACGTGGCGACCATTCTTCCTTTAGAATTGATTGCGAAAACAGATGACTGTTACAATGGTTCCTGAAAGATAGGCCACAAGGAAGTACAAAAGCATACAGCGGAACTGCCAATAGACAGATAAGAATGCAAGAGGCACCACTGAGCTATTCTTCACTCCACGCACTGTAGACAGATTTGCTTCACAATCTATTTGATACTACGCCCGATGTAGCAAACACCCGATAATGTGAACTGTCGGTAACGTAAAAACTCTCACAAAGCACTCCTACACGAAGTGCGCCACCAAATGATACTCAAGATATTTTCAACACACTACCGACATAGATGGTGTTTCATCTAGACGAATATCGCAGTGAGCCCATAAAATTAGCGTATTGTCGTAATTGAGATCTAGATAGGATATGTTTAAAATAAAACCATGCTATTTCTGTAGATCCAACACAAAATCTCCCAATGCTAAAAAATTAGGGATAACAATTTTCAGCGCCTGACAAGAAAATGGCGAGAGAATTTATTTGAAATTCTGATTTTCTGTTTACTGTCCTGATGGTGAGAATGGCGTTAAACACATAGTGAAGAGTGAAAGTGAAGTGTTGTAGTAAATGTGGACTGTAGTGTGGAGATCGAGTAAATACATCTCCAGTAGGACCCACATGACGTAACAACATTTGAAATAGTAACACCAAGCGATAATTGTATTTTACGAAACTTGTGCAAAAGTTGTTTTTAACCTCAAAAACGAAAGGTATTAACATATTTTAACTGCTACATAAGGCATTTATTAAATATATAAAAACGAACTTGCATTACAGGCCAATAATAAAATAAGGGAAACGCTTGAGGCAAAAAGAAACTTCCTTTCGTTTAATGGCGAAGACTAAACATTCGTCCATGAAACATACCAATGCTCATGAAGAAAGGAAAAACGCTTTGTTTATACATAATAAATATTGAAGTGAGGAAAAGGGTGTCTAAGATCTGCATTTGCAGCTTAGGTAGCACAAATGGCCGTGAAACATGGACAATAGGCAAAATTGAAGTGAAACCTCTTGAACCATTAGAGCAACGGCGCTGGAGACTCTTAAAGTGGGCCGATGAAACCACCAATCAAGAAGTCCTCCAAAGAATTGGCTAAGAAATTATTGACAGTAGAGATAGAACCTCCGTAAAACGACGTACGATGTAAGAACCCTAAAAGTTTATTATGGTGATCCAGCAATCACAGAGCCTAAACACGCTCTGCCTACGCCCTCTTCGATCTAGAACCACCTCCTCTGTCTCCTGATACAACTGGCCAATTACCCCCTCCCCATACAGTCTTTGCCTACAAAGGAGACTCTTTTCTGCGGCGAACTTTGCGCAAAGGAAGTCAGTTAAGAAGCATTTGACCACAAAAAAATCTTTTCAGTAGAAAGCAAATAATAATCTATACTACGAAAACTTTCGTGTCGGGTCTCCAAAACTTTGTATTCGTGCTCTTCCGTGGTAATGTTCTTTTATTGTAACACCCACGGCTCCGTTGTCATCTAAATATGTGTAAATAGTGAGACAAGTAAAATGTTCAAAGGTGTCCAACATATTTTGACTTTCCTTCCTCAAGGCCATGGGCGTGTAGTAGCAGCGTGTCTTAAAGTCCCCTGGATCGTTATAAGTATTCAGTACCAGATATATATTTTCTTTCTTGCAGCTAAGCAATCAGAACTAAGAGCTACACGACCGTTCTTCCTTCTTTCATCGACTTTAATGCCCGCTGGGGGTCGTGAAAAAGCCAGCAGCAGCTTGCTACAAAGATAAAATTTTTGTTCCCACATAAAATGATGATAAAACTCGCGCAATGGGCGGCTGCCAAGTCCCTTTTCACGACCCATCCTTTAACGGGAGTTCTTACAGCCTTCCGTGTAATTACGGGGCATTAACACTTCCCATCTACAGGAAACCCTGTTCTCTCCTCTCGGGGAGTTTTCATCAAATTCGAGTAAAGACAGAAAAACTGTCAAATGGAAGGAAGCCTTTGACTTCAATCGCGCATTCGACCGTATCCTAACGGTTCACTCCCACTTGGCATCTAAATGCCCTAAGGGACCGCAAGTGGCGCTAACATATTTACTGTGTAGCTGCTTCAGTTAGCGTCATCGGCGGTCTTCATTTAACAGGACGAGCTTTCTAAATACGAGGGTCACTCCAAGAGAAATGCACACTATTTTTTTTAAATCCACCTTGTATTCTATATATTTGAAAGTTTTATAGTGTATAGATACATCCTTTAGGAACAATATTTCCATTTATCCACATAATTTCCATCCCTCTCAACTGCCTTACGCCATCTTGGAGTCAGCGCCTGTATACCCGCACGGTAAAATTCTGGACCAACCTGTTGGAGGCACTGTTTGGCAGCGAACACAAGGGAGTCATCATCTTCAAACCTTGTTCCACAAAGAGTGTCTTTCAGTTTCCCAAAGAGATGATAGTCACATGGAGCCAGGTAAGGACTGTAAGGCGGGTGTTTCAATGTTGTCCATCCGAGTTTCGTGATCGCTTCCATGGTTTTTTGACTGCCATGTGGCCGTGCATTGTCGTGCAAGAGCAAAGCATCCTGCTTTTGCCGATGTGGTCGAACACTACTCGGTCGAGCCTGAAGTTTCTTCAGTGTCGTAACATATGCATCAGAATTTATGGTGGTTCCACTTTGGCATGATGTCCACAAACAAGAGTCCTTCGGAACCGAAAAAAACCGTAGCCATAACTTTTCCAGCAGAAGGTGTGGTTTTGAAATTTTTTTCTTCAGTGAATTTGCATGATGCCACTCCATTGATTGCCTCTTCGTCTCTGGTGAAAAATGATGGAGCCATGTTTCATCACCTGTCTCAATTCTTCCAAGAAATTCATCTCCACCATTCTCGTACTGTTCCAAAAGTTCGCTGCATACCGTTTTTCTTGTTTCTTTGTGAGCCACTGTCAGCACCCTGGGAACCCATCTGGCCCAAACCTTTTTTAACCCCAACACTTTCAGTATTATGCAAACACTTCCCTCCCCTATCCAAACGTAGAGTGACAATTCGTTCACTGTGATGCGTCTGTCAGCAGTCACCAATTCGTTAACTCTCTGCACATTGTCTAGAGTGTGTGCAATACGAGGCCTGCCGCAGCGAGGACAATCCTCAATATTGCCGTGCCCGCTTTCATCACGTAACCTGCTTGCCCACCGACTAACTGTACTGCGATCGACAGCAGCATCTCCATACACCTTTTTCAACCTCTTGTGGATGTTCCCCACTGTTTCGTTTTCACAGCACAGGAATTCTATGACAGGACGTTGCTTCTGACGAACGTCAAGTGTAGCCGCCATCTTGAAGACATGATGTGACGGCGCCACTCACGGGAACAGGTTGAACTAAGTTTGAAAACAAGCGGGAAGGATGTATCTACACACTGTAAAACTTGCACACATGCTGAATGAAAACTGTATTTTTACAAAAATAGTGTGCATTTCTTTTGGAGTGACCGTCTTAGAAATATCTTCTCTTACTTGCCTGCACAATTTATGCCTCGAAAAGTTTTCGTTGTTCAGCTCTCAGTGGATTGAGCTGAGGCGTCAAGTTGGCCGTGGTGAATAAAAATTCTAGCAAGCCTATGAAACTGTTAACGTAGACCGGTTATGAAGATAAGACTTACCTAACATTTTTCCTCGTCATCTTATATCAGGTGCTTCGCACAATTCGTAGTACGCGGAAAAGAAGCATGGAACCATTCGCGCGTGGCGGTTACTTACATGCCATCGTCACATAAGACAGCGGTGCAAAACGCATATATGCATATGACATGAGAAAGACTGTGTCATTAAATACCCAGCCTCTAAATTTCGAAAATTTGTTTCTCTATCTTGTATTAACAGTAAAGTTTATTATTGTAAAATTTCCGCATAAATTCTGCAGTAATGTTAATTAGTAATTCCCTACTGGATTGTAAGAGAAAATTCAGAAAAAAAACAGTATTTAAACTAGACCTCAAAGGTGTTAGGTTGATACAATTTATAAATAGCTTAACACACGATATTTAAACATATCATGAAGTGATTTTTGGAATAAGGCTCCGTCAAAATACATGGAAATGTTGTGACGCGTGCTCAGTCATACACTCATCCAATGGTATGGCTTCTAAATTTTGAGTTGTTGAACTGCATATTTGTGTAGTTTATATTGTAAGTAGACATTACGTTATAGTTCATTTTTTTGTAGGACTATTGAAATCGGTGTAGTCACACAACCATTTTGTTAGAGTTCTTGGCCATAATAAAGTTTACAGTTAGCCACAATTTGAATTTCGGACAATTACGCAACGGATTTCATGTGTTCGTTCATAACGCTCCCTACATTCGAACACTAGCTACTTACCTAATGCAAAAGCCTGTAAGTTTATCGCTAATACTGCAGCCGTACGTTCTGGTTCACTATTCACATGCACCATTTTCAAGTAACGTATTTTATTAAATATTTTCTGGTTGCGAAGATCATATTACATTTAATTTCCTCGGCCGGGTAATACCGCTCCTCCGTGTTGAGCGCCTTGGTTGCCCTGGTTCGGGAACGGCGATATGCGTCATCTACGCGCTGCTGCGTAGATTAGCGAGATCGTATCAGGACCCGGAGAACACGCTACAACAGAGAACGCCAACAGACCGTTCAGGATGCGTGGCAGTAACGCACACAGTTATTAATGCAGACGATTGATTTTCTGAGGTGCAGGGCGGCATCAAAAGCCGCCTCCCACGCCATTGTAGTACAGCGAGAACTAGATTATAATAAACTCTCCACCGCGACTACTATTTGTAGTTCTGTGAGAACCTAGGAAAGAGTAGATAAAGGACATCTATGCAGTGAAGAACGTGTATTGATTAAAGTCCGTCGACCGCGAATTCTGTTCGTGCTGTTAAAGCAGTAGTCATTTTCTTCAGACTCATTTTATGGACGTGGAATTCAAACAGAACGACTTGCTCCAGGCGTTAGAACAACGCAATAATGCCATACGATCATTTCATTTCATAACAGCACTCTCGTTCCCCTCTCTAGCGGTTTGAGGATTATGTTAGTGGAATAAAGTCGATTCCTATGATGTGAAACCCGATGGAACATATCTGAGACAATATTGGCCGCCTCTACGTACCACCGGCTCGTAGTTACGGGAATTATGTGACCCGGTGCTTTCGGAAACCTACGAAGACTTGAAAAATCCCCACCCCCACAGAATCGCCGCTGTAGCGTTACAGAAATGTAGCGGGACGTTCATAAATAGCTGGTCATAATGTTAAGCCTCAGCATTGACTTGTACACCAACCAATGGCCCATGTTTCAATTTGGATCCGGTGCTCTTGTTAGCTTTCAGTGAAGCTATCCGCGATGCGTAATGTCCTCCTCGTAACTTCCGCCTGTGCAGTTCATAGACATTTCTGTAACACTCGCAAGCTGATTAAAGAAATCCGCGATAAATTGCGCATTTACTCTTTGATGTTCTATGTTCTTCGTCAATGCAGTTTTGTATTGCTGGAACAACGATTTAATAGCAACTTCATTGTTAAGTGGTTTGCACTTTTCATACATACCCGAGGCCGATTTAGGCATTGAATTTATTCACAAGAAACAGGTCATCAACCCGAGCTTCGTTATCTGTTGTCTTTTGCGTGTATTGAATAAAGAGAGCAAATTGCTTTTCACGGGATCTGTGCTTGGCTCAAATCTTGTTCAGTCCTTCGTAGTAGGTTTCAGTTCTCCTGGACGTCGTCACACGCTAGCACAATACACGGTTGATGTTTCTGCAAGAAATTGACGTCGGTAAGATCTGTCCAGAGTTCCACGCGTCGGTCTTAAGACCCTTTTATACACCGAAACGACTTACGCCTTTTCCCATCACGCGGCTCGCTCAATTGATAAAGCAACATAAGGTAAACTGGTGCTGGAAGAAGGAACAGTTCTTCCACATATTCATAGTAGGATACAACCCGACAAGTCCTCTGTTGCTTCCCCTTCATGTCCCTCGACTAAAACTGCTGTCTGGTTTCTCCCCAAGTTGTAAATAGCCTTTCGCTCCCTGTATTTTATCCCCGCTACCTTCAGCATTTCAAAAAGTGTGTTCTAACAACATCGTCAAACGCTTTCTCTAAGTTTGAAAATGCTATAAACATAGGTTTGCCTTTTCTTAACCTATCTTCTAAGTCAAGTCCTAGGATCAGTATTGCCTCGCGTGTTCCTAAATTCCTCTGGAATCCAAACTGAAGATAACATCCTACCCTAATGACACAATCTTCCGCGAAACTAAACGGAAAGACTAGACTGCTACTCTCTGTGATGGGGGAGGTGTATATCGCATTTTAAAAGTTAAAACATAATAAACAAATGGAGGAGAAAGACTGCAGTTATAAATCACGTGATTGATTCGTGTCGCCGATGATGGCCTCGTGATATGTTACACTTTCCCAGTCAGTGACTTGCAGTCTCTCCTTTTATTAAAGACACCACATTCGCCATAATAGATTGTGCTTCATCACTTTCCAAACCGCTTGATAATGCTCTTAAGTCCGAAACTGCAATAGTGAAAATAAACTATTTCTACAGTTAATGGCGAAAGTCTTTCGAAACGCTCTAAGACTGTAAATGTCAAACCACGAGAAGTTGTTTCCGTTTAGTTTTGCGAGAGGTAGTTGTATCATAATAATACGTCTCAGTGGGGGTGCTATCTTAGAGTATTTCCTCTTTTATTATAAATTGTTCTGTGTGGTGACAAAGGCATCTGCACACAGACTTAAAACGAAAGAAATACCATGTCATGGATGATTAGCGATCCTTGTCACAGGTGGGACATAGCCTGAAGAAAACGGTAGTTACGAAATTGGTCAGTCATTTTCAAGCCGTTATCATCATATCGACAAATAGACAAGCCCTAAGACAGTGAATTTCCACTGAAGCTGCGGCTGTTAAATTTGATCAGTTTTGGCATAAGAGATCATGCAAAGGAAACGAAAAGAGCAGTGATCGCTAAGCCACTAAATGCAGTTGATGAACTTGAAAGTAGTTGTATGATGTACAGTTCAGTTGCGCAGAATCTTAAGACCTCTGACATGCCAAATTTAAGACCGAATGAGAATGATCGTTACCTCGCAACGGTTTCTTGATGTACAGAAATTTTCTGTACAACTACTTCTCATGATAATACATCACTTCACGAATCCTCGCATCTACAATATGGTGCAATATCGCACAGTAAAAGGAAACCTTTGGCAGGCGTCGAAGAAATGTCCCAAGAGTCAGTGACATTGATTGGCTTCCACATTCAACGGATTTGTCTCTTTGTAAATTAATTGTAAGAAGACAAAGGTAATGCACAACTAATATATTAAAAACAGTGGTACAAATTAAAATGGAGACATAAAACCATTTAAATTTCTGTATTAAAGGCAGTTGGAGACGAGCAAAAGATGCGTGTAATCCAGATTACCCTTTTCCAGCTGTGCAATTCCGTAATACGTGTTTTATGGGTGATCATTTGGTTTTTAGTGGTTGGAATTATACTGTATTAGAAAACTAGCTAAAGGCTCGTTGCGAACAGTCAATATATATGTAAATTAAGCGGAAGGTTCTTACGTTAACAATGGTATAAACATCCACAAAAGTTATTTCTATTGAATAGCGCCTACAGTTCAATCGGAAATTGGGGCTGACTAAGATAAAACTATGTTGACAGTGAGGGATGCTCTGTGTCTAAGAAAAAATGAAGAATAATCGTTCTTTGCAGTCTGAAGACTGAGGGTAATTCACCTCACAACACTTCCGCAGTCGCGACACCGGTCCTAGTTTCATTCATTCTGGGTTTCCTACCTAACCATACAAGCCGAAATCACCAAATATTTATGTCATCCTTCGTTCAATCAGAAATGTTAATAACATCAAATATTGCGTGTCATACCTGTATTACATTCATAATAGTCACAGAATGTGTTAACAATGTTAACGTGAGAAAAAAAAGTATGAACATGTAGCGGGATGCGAACCTACACCTTTAGACTGCTTAGACCGCTACGGTCGCCTGCCGCGGTGGTCTAGCGGTTCTAGGCGCTCAGTCCGGAACCGCGGGACTGCTACGGTCGCAGGTTCGAATCCTGCCTCGAGCATGGATGTGTGTGATGTCCTTAGGTTAGTTAGGTTTAACTGGTTCTAAGTTCTAGGGGGCTGATGACCTCAGATGTTAAGTCCCATAGTGCTCAGAGCCATTTGAATTTAGACTGCTTAAACCACGACATTATCCATAGCACTCTCACTTGGTCATGCGATTTTAGTCTCCTATCTTAGTTATTGTATTATCTCTAGAAGTCTTATATCATGATATATGTTATTGACATATAATAATCACGGGTGACGTGTTCGTGATAAAGTTTCAGTGCGTGCTCGCTTTGAAATGGCGTACTACAAATTGTAATACAGAATATCTAAATTTGTCTAAATGAACATGCAGCGTGCTGCATCGACAATCGATATTACGCGTGACGTCAAAATGAGGTCGCTTTTGCAGAAAGCCTTGGGAGACGAGTGTTAAGCGAAAGTTGTTTGATGTGGCTGTCTGTGGTTGTTCATCCTATGGAAGGTCATTCATCTTCCTATAACTTTCTATAATTACAGCAACCAACGTCCATTTGAACTTCTTTAGTGTATTCAAGCCTTGTTCTCAATCAACAGATTTTACTGCGCTCCCCCCCCACCACCACCACCACCACCACCACCACCACCACCACCACCACCCTCTCTCTCTCTCTCTCTCTCTCTCTCTCTCTCTCTCTCTCTCTCTCTCTACCACGAAATTAGTTACTCCTTGATGCCTCAAGATGTATACTAACAAACGATCCCATCTTTAGTTGTGCCATAAATCTGTACTCTAGGACAATTGGTGCAGTCTCTCTCTTAATCTCAAGATTTTTCTGAATCAACAGATTTAAAAAAAAATTGTATTCGTCACTTCGATATAACATGAAAATCGTAGATTGCATGGTGCAGTAAATAGCAGTTGACTTTGAACAATAAAAAGTGAGAGGTCCTCCAGATAGGCATTTTAAAAAATTGCTAAATTTCTCATACACGATAAATAAAACATTCAAAGGTTGTAAATTAACTAATTATCTACGGATTACAATTACAGACAGCTCGAATGGGAAACATCACATTGAAAATGTTTTGGGGAAGGCGAAGTATAGACTGTTTTCTGTTGTCAGCCCCATAGTCGAACTACGGCTGTAGCCGTGGCCGCCGCCGTCCCCGGCGGAGTGCAGCCGGCGTGCAATATTGATGCGGGGCAGGCGTGCGCAGGACGCGGGGGCCGTGCCAGACGCCGACGGCGACCGCGACCCGCCGTGGCCCGATTAGCCCCGCGTTCGACGTTCCCTCCACCACGCCACGCTACGTCACGCGGTTCTTCGTATCTGGCAGACGCCAGTGCTGGTGCAATTCAATATACCTATAGTGTGATAATGTGACAATTACTAAGAATTTTAAATGCTTGCTGTGTATTTACGGACGTGATTCATCTGTAAAGGTTTCCGACGAGATTATGGCCGCACGGTGGGAATTAAGCGTTCCGACGCGGAGTAGTAGGTGGAGTTAGACGCATGGGACATACAATTTCGGAAATCGTTAGAGAATTCAGTAGTCAGAGATCGACAATGTCACGAGTCTGCCGACAAAACCAAATTTCAGGCAATACCTCTCGCCATGGACAACGCAGTGGCCGACGGCCTTCACTTAACGACTGAGACAGCGCAGTTTGCGTAGGGTAGTCTCCGCTAACAAACTACACTGTGTCAAATCAATGTGTGACGTACGAAGAACGTTTGCGTTACAACAGTGCGGCGGAATTTGACACGACCGACAAGAGTGCCTTTGCTAACAGCACATCACAACCTGCAGCCCCTCTCCTGGGACTCGTGACCATATCCGTTTCTCCCTAGACGACTGGAAAACCTTGGCCTGGTCGTAGGATGAGTCCCGATTTCAGTAAGACCTGACAGTAAGGTTAGACTGTGACGCAGACCCCACGAAGCCAAGGACCCAAGTTGTTAAAAAGGCACAATGCAAGCTGGTGGTGGCTCCCTAATGGTGTGGACTACGTTCACATGCAATGGACTTGGTCCTCTAGTCCAGCTGAACATACTGTTGACCGGAAATACTTTTGTTCGGCTACTTGGAAACCATTTGCAGCCATTCATGGACGTCATGTTCCCAAACAACGATTTCACGTCACCGTGCCACAGTTTCTTGCAATTGGTTTGACAGCATTGTGACCAGTTCGAGCGAATGATTTGTCCACCCATATCGCCTGACATGAACCGCATCGAACATTTATGGGACATAATCGAGAGGTCAGTTCGTGCTCAAAATCTTGCGCACCGGCAACACTTTCGCAATTATGGACGGCTATAGAGGCACGTTGACTCAATATGTCTGCAGGGGACTTTCAAAGATTTGTTGAGTCTATGCCACGACTAGCTGCTGCACTACGCCGGGCAAAAGGTGGTCCGACAAGATATAAGGAGGTATCACAGGACTCTTGTCTCCTCAGCGTATTTTGCAGATAATCCATCTGGTCTACAGTATCCAGACACCTACTAGTGGACGTGATGTGTTTCCAACCTCTGCCTTTGTGGTGGCCAAGGATACCTTCAGTGACATGTCTGAATGTGTGTGTGGAGGAATGGCAGCCCTTTGTTTCTAGAGAACCGAAAGAAGAAAATATAGTGATGTTGGACGCTGGGGATATGGAGCGTAACACACGTTATGATTCATCCCAAAGGCATTCCATTCCATTACGTTCAGGTCGGGAATGTAGACAGGCAAGTAGATTTCAGGAATGTTATTGTCCAGAAAGCGTTGCCTCACAGATTCTGCGTTATGCCATGGCCCAGTGTCGTGTTGATACCATCAATCATTACCTCTGAACTGTTCCTCTATTGACTATAGCGCACAATACTACAATGCGTATTAATATCCTTCTACATTTCGCTTTTCTCAAGCGCAGTAAGGGGTCCAGAACATCACTACTAAAACACCCTTATACTGTAACACGACGCTCTCCGCACTTCACTGTTGGCACTACCCATGTTGGCAGGAAACGTCCTCCTGGCACCAGTCATACTCAAACCCTTCCATCGGATTGGTGCCAGGGTATAATGTAATTCATCACTCAAAATCACTCGTATACAATCATCCCCTGTCCAGTAGCTCTTTATGCATCTCAAGCGTCGTTTAGCGTTGGCTACATAAATGTGTGGCATACGAAGAGCTGCTCGACCATTGTACATTCGGGAGGACGACGCTTCAAATCGCGTCCGGCCGTCCAGATTTAGGTTTCCCGTGATGTCCCTAAATCACGCTGGCCAAATGCTGGGATGTTTAGTTTGAAACTGCCTTGCCGATACCCTTTCACGTCCTTCAAACCTTGAGCCCGGCCTCCGTCTCTAACAATCTCGTGTCGACGTGGCGTTAAACCCTGATCTTCCTTCCTTCCGTCGACCATTGTACTCCATTGATTTTTTAACTCAATACGCACGGTCACTGTGCTAGCTGGACAGCTGGTAGTTCAGAACTAACGATTGATACTTCCTGCTTTTTTCATGCCATTTTTTTTTTACAACCACCCAACGTGAGGCTGGACCGCCCCTGGCCAGTCAGAGCATGAGACCTGCATCGTCTTGGTTTAGCTGTGGTTATTCCTTTGCGTTCTCACTTCTCTGTCACATCACAAACGATGGACTCGGCCAGCTTTAGAAGGGTTGAAATGTCTCTCATGAGTTTTTTACTCAGATGACATCCAATGACTAGCTGACGTTCAAACGCTCTGAGCTTCTCCCAACGAACTTCCCTGTTGTTACTGTTCTGACAACACAATATCTCCACTTCCTTTTACACTGGCGGGTCTGCCTCGTGACATCTACTGGTAAGTTACGCGTTTCATAGGGGTGTCGGGATACTTTTCGTCATGTAGTATATGTGAACAGGTCGTCCACAGTGTTGCCTACAGAAGTATATAAAAATGGGGTTTACATCTTTTCAACTCCATTTGTATAAGATCATGCCATTTACTATGGAAATAAAGATGTTCTCGATGGTTGAGGTTACGACAAACTGAACGCTTCATAGAGCCACCATTCTTCCGTCAAACCCACATTTACCTTTTTGTTTGTCATCACCCGTCGCAAACTATGACTGTGCTTAAAATACTTGCAAACAGACCTCACGCAGTCTCAAGTCCAGATATTTTGCCTAAAAATCTCTCCCACCTAAAGACAGTGGGGCTGGGAAAATGGACATTCTACCCTGCAGATTAAGAAGGCAATCCAGTACGTGGGAATGGACACCAGAAAAATTGCTAGCCTTTGTTCCCTGTCTTGCCAATATTTCGTTGAAGATATCAAAAATTTTCTGAAATTTTCAGGTCAGTAATTTTCCGTGCACCATCTAAAATGGTAATCCGTCTGGGAACAGTGAAGAACTATTATTATTGCAGAAGGCAGGAATTAACAAAATATCTTGACAATATAGTAAGGTTTACATGGGCCAGACCACATGCACCGTGAATAACACAACTAGCGTCAGTGGTGTGCAGTCGTCTTTCACAACCAAGTAAGTCTACAGTTTCTCAACTTTGTATCGTCAGTGGACACCCTTTGCAGTATGATAAAACAGTTTTGACCGGAACATCACCTACTTGAGACTCGATTATTAAAGAATACTTCTAAATACGCATGGCGGAAAATGTGGTGAATCGTGGTAACGGCTGCCAGTTGGACAGTGCGCGGAATCTTGTCATCTCCACGATTTTCTCTACTAGAAGACGACACAGTACGCCGATGCTGGCGGCTGGCAGCAACCCTGGAGAAAGCTGAGTTCAACTCTGAGAGAACCCTGCCTGCCGTGTCGTGTGGGCAGACACAGCGATCTTGACACATGCGCGGAATACACTTAGCGCGCTAATCAACTCTAGAACGGAGGAAGTCTTTGCCAGTTTTCCATGGGTCACCTGAGGATTGGCAGGTGCCCAGGTGAAATATCGTGGAGTGTAGTAAACTACGATTGGCTGCAAGCCCGAAATTCCTTTGAACGCGACAATTACTGACTGCAGGCAGCCACCACAGAACACCGCTCTCTGTCCTGATAAAATCATTTTCAAGTCTGTCTCCTGTCCTCTCCCCTCCCCTCCCCTGCCCCTCCATCTCCCCCTCCCCCTCCTCACCGTAAACTTGTTAGCGGAGGACCGTGAGGACATCTGATTGTCTCTGACAGGTCGCCGGTTTAATTTTGCAGTGGTGTGAAAGGATGTTTCAACGCGGCAGTGAGTTCATCGCGCTTCGCCATTACCTCATGAATATTTCCGGCGCGCTCAGAACAAGTATGGCGTGAAATGCGGCTGCGCCTGGCACCGCCATCAACACTGCCTAACTAGAGCGGCGGCTGATGTACTCGTGGTCACGCACCACACGTGGCCGTGGATGTGTATTTACCATTTTACTCTTCATTTGTTTATTTTATTTATCAAAGGAGTACACTGATAAATCCCCGCGCTAATACATGAGGCTGAATATGGAAAGACTACAAATTGACTATCAGAGTAGGGGGTGGAATCCTTTTTTGGATTTCGTGCTTTCCGCTGTGTTGTCAGATGTCTATTAAGAACTCTTTTCTCAGAAACGGGCTGACTTATCAAGATGAAATTTGTCAAATATTACGGTCTATGGCCCCTCGGCGGGATAAAAATTTTAAACTTTTAAATCAATCAGTTCAGTGGAAACGAACGGCCGTTTATGTGTAACATTTTGATACTCGAAAACTCACTCATCAAATCCTATAGGATTGTTATTATATGACATAAAAAATTTCTTCCATTTTGTATGTCCGGGCTACTACTGTAGAGATTTTGATATTGTCTTGGAATCCCCGTGACCTATAGCCTGCCGATATCGATAACAGGCAAAAAGGGGATATTCTCGGTACCTCAATACTCGAACTCTACTCGCACTTCGCTAAATTTTTGTCCTTAATTCCGATTTTATTGTTGAAAAAGCATAACAAATTACGCCATGGGTAAAAGTTTATATCATACAATTTCGGATGATAATCTTTAAGAGATGAAAAGCATCGTGAAGAGACGATACTGTAGTCGAACACGCGAGGAAAGCTAGTACGGTTCTCAAAGCAACGCTACGGAGTACTATAACAAGCTTTCATTTCCGTTCATCTCTATTTCGTTTACTACTTTGCTTTTTCCTAGCTATTGTTGCGCATTGTGATTTACTAGTGTATATTTTCAGTTTTGTTGTGAAGACTCTTCGATTAGGTCCCTCAATCACAGGAAAAGACGCAGACGCTGCTTCGGATTTCCCTCTTGGTAATGTGACAGCGCAGCTGTTGTCGGATAATATTACAGGTAAACCTCACGAATGATCCAGTGTTACCGGAAGGAGTCACATGAACATTATCTATGACAATATATGTTGAGCTCTGTGGTTTAACATTTGATTACTTGAAAACATAGAACGACCAGCCACCGTCTATACAGCTTTTGATACAAGACACGTTTTAGGCTTCCTCCTATATTCAATTGACTTAACGCGTGTATATTTCATGAATTAAACATTTTGTCGACTGCAGTTCGAAAGCTGTTGCTGGCTGTAATTTTGTAATTTGACAAGTGCACCAGTAAAGCTTAACGCGCGTGTGCTATGCACATAAATGCCACGAAAAGAGCTAAAAGTTAACAGAACAAGAGGTAGCTGCAGTGTCAAAATGCAGTCGACAAACACGTTATACAAGGTGTCCCAGGAGGAACGGTCACTCGAAGCAAAAAAGCATGGGCTGTAAAACGCATGCCTCAAGATCTTCGAGCACTTGTTCATCTTTGTTACTGTGAATGGCTTCTCTTCTACTGCAAAAGTGCTCACAGCTCTTAATGAATGAATTTTGGGGCCCATGTTTACACTAGACTTTTTTGCTTCGAATGATTGTTCCTGTGACATCCCTGAATATTGACAATTCCTCCTGGGATACACTGTATTGATGGAGATAAAAATGTTGCGCAGATTGAAGCTAAAAGACAGTCAGAGACGTGTCTTTGTATAAACCTGTTTCCCCTAATTCATGAAAATTATTCCAATGTATGTTACGTCTGATTCTAAAATTTCTCTGTGGTTACCGTAATGTCGAAAAATTAATATTCCAGAGCAAATTCAGTGTTTTACGGAATATGTTCAATCTCACTGGGTTTTGGTGGCGCCGTGAGAAATATATAGATGAATTACTTGTTGGGAAAGGCGTGGAAACAGTGAACGCGCTGCGAACACATTTCTAAATCCGAGACTATGAAGGTTTTCCTAATTGGTTTTAGGTTTCCAAGTGTACAACACTGAAAATTGCGTAAAACTTTGTAAACTGTTGAGAAACCAAATAAGCTTCATTATATATAAATAGAGAGATTAATATTATGAACGTGACCAGCCTTAGTCGCTAGGTGGGAGGGCAGATGTAAATGGAGCAAGTAAAATTATGCACAAAAAATTACTAAATATAGCAGTTAACTTTCCGTAGCTGAACTGCACTACACTGTGGCGTTCGGATACTGGTTGAAATTGCTTGGTGAATCGGTCTGTGTCGGGTGGGGCCGGAGCAGGCGACAGATTGCGGGTAATATCGTCAACGACTAATTGCTCATGCGTGTGCGAGCCCATACGCGCTCCAGGGAAAATCGTAGCAGCTTTGAAGACGCGTCAGCTGAGACTTTGGTACTCGTTTTGCGCACGCGCAGCACAGAGCCCCCCCCCCCCCCCCCCCCCTCCTGCTCCTCCCTCATATTTATCAGCTGCATTCTCGTAGCGTGGCCATAGTACGTTCTTTATCGAATAGACGAAGTTCAGACAAACAGGTGCTGATAAATGTGGTTTCTAATGTTGCCGTGAGATGTCATTCCAACCGCTCTAGATGCGTAGAAGCGAATCACAGAACACGTCCGGAGAAGCGCAGCTACGAAAAATAGCCAGCACTGAAAAAACGCCGCATTGTTTGTGTACGCGACACACACACACACACACACACACACACACACACACACACACACACACACACACACACACGATGCGTCATAACTTGGACGGCAGTGACAGTGCGCTTTACTCTATGTGCTCTTTTGTGAGGTTCTTGCTGCAGGCCGTACGTTGGCAGGACGCGGCTGTCGCTTTTCCGATGGACAAGGCGCCGTAATTCCCCGCAAGCGTACGTAGTGGCTGCCGGCGGCGGCGGCGGTGGAGGGGTGGCGTGTTTGTGACGTGGCGGCGATGAATGGGGAGCGCCCCCGTGCGTTACCATGGCGATCGGCGGCTGACCCAGATAGCGCCGTCATTCAGTCGGGCCCTGTGCTCCCCGGCGGCCTTCCGCCCAGCTGACAGATAAACGGCAGTCTCCAGCCTAGGCGACAGTGTGTCGGGGGAAAAAAAATAGAGGGGCCAAACTGCCCGCGCTGACTCATCCGTTTGCTGCTGTCGCTTTCCGTTAACCTGCACTTCATACGAGTGGCTCCTTTCCTGTTGTTCCCGCGAGGGAAGCGTACACCCAACGGCTCGCCAAGTTTACGCTCTTCTCGCGCCATTGTAATACGTTAGTAGTTCTGAAAGTCTGGTTGAAAAGCAAGAAAAAAGATATGGGTTTCGTAGAAAGCTCACCTTCCTTCTTCATATAATATTCTTTGACACACACACACACACACACACACACACACACACACACTGTGCCCAGCGATCCTCCAGCTTTTTCATCCTTTCGGAAAATAAGTTTCGCCAAACTCCGCAAAATACTCGTTGACTGCACTATCTCTTCCTCGTTTCATGAATTTTGTTTCCCCAGCAAACCAAAGTTTGTTAGGAGACAAGACTAAGTCACTTGGGGCAGTGTGTGGAGAATAGGGTGGAAGAGGAACCAGTTCAAAGCACTTCCACCAGCGTTATCGCTGATTTGTGGGATGGTGCATTGTCCTGGTGAAAGAGCATTGTTTGCGCCCCATCCTTGGTCCTCTCTGTCAACGCAAATTTAAAACTATCCAACAATGAAGCATAATAGGGTCCAGTTATGGTTATCCCTTTTTCCGAGTAATCTGAGGATTAATCCTTCGGAATCCCAAAAATGTGGTCATCACCTTACAGCTGACAAAATGGTCTATACCTTCTTCGGTGCACTTCAGCCAGCCTTCAGCCATTGTTTTGGCTACCGTTTTGACACTGGTGTGTAATGATAGATCCAGGTTTCAGCAACAGTCACAAATGGGCGCAAAAACTCCTACGGATTGCGATTAAACATCGCCGGACAAAGTACTGAAATGTTGTGCTGGTGGACTTTTTGGTCAGCTGTGACCAGTCGCAGCACCCACCTTGCATACAGCTTTTTCAGAGCCATTTCTCCGTGCAGCATGTTGCGTACTCGCTCAGTTGTGCTGCCTACAGTAATCTTACGAACTTTTATTCGGATGTCTTGCATTACCGTAACGTGGATTATGTAAATTGCTTTCTTTGTAATGAACTTAGCTTCGTTCACGATGCTTGTCCGACGCCGTTTAAATTCATTAATCCAAAAGTAAATAGTGTTCAATGACGGTGCAGAGTTCGCTTGAACATCATGGAATTCTGTTTAGATTTGCGCTGCAGTACAGCCCTTCAAATGAAAATATTTAATAACATCACGAAACTCTTACTTGCTCCACTTTCAAACGCGGTCGGCACACTGACTTATCCAGACGGCTTTCGGCAATGAACTGTTATGCACATTGTTGAAATTCTTTATACGAACCTTGGAATAATAAAGCTTACCAATCGTGAAGGCGCGTCAGAAATGTTCCATTCTTTCATGGAAATTTACCAGACTTACAACAAACAACCCATGTACATACCTACTACATGTAAGAAATTCTGCTCCAATACGTTTCACTTGTCAGGTGTTCTCGAAGAGAGTGAGGGTCACGGTTTTACGCGAACGGTTGAGTCTGGTAATAGAGCTCCACCCGTCGGACTGCGGCGTTAACGCAACCGGCTAAAAGTAGATTCACTCTTAACGGGACGTGAAACTATTCCACATTGCATTTCAAATGGCGGTATTCAGAGTTCGTCGAAGATACGGAACGGAATGGCACGGCATGTAACGGTACGAAACGTTAACGTTTCTCGAGAAGTATGTTCCCACGTTGGGCTGCGTCCGTGGTATCTGAAGTTAACATAGTCACCGTGCTCACTCACGTTATAGTATTGTCTTCTATGCCTTCTTAGCTTGTGATGTTTAATATCTTCTCTATTAATGACTGTACATTTTATTTTAATGAAATTTTATAACTTTTCCTAATTTCTCAAATTAGTCTAAATCTTTGAAAAAACAATTTTGGAAAATAATGAGGTAGATGTTGCTGAAAACTCAGAACTACACGATGTGATGATAATGAAGAAACCCGTCACGAAGAGCTAGAAGAACAGTTTAGTGCCAATTGTGTTGAGGGTGAATATGGCTTTGTGTTAAAAGTATTCGTGCACATTTCGTCCCGTACGGGCCTCGTAGGTCAGTGCCCTTGGAAGCAATTTTTTAACAACCATACTTCTATTTGCGTAGCGTCTGTTAACGTCTTTTGTCATTGTTGACTCGTGCTGTTACTCTTTCAGTGTTAGACAGTCCTCCTTGTGATAAGCACGTATTTGTTTTGGTGAACTACTTTATAAGAGTTGTCTGTTCTGCAGAATGAAAATTTTACAGAGGACTATGAGATGAGGAGATAATGGTATTGTTGGAACAGTCTTTTGATTCTGAAAACCCATCTAGTGAATGAGAATCTTCCAGTGATGGTGGTAATAAGGTAGATGTCGCTGAAAACTCAGAACTACACGAAGAGCGAGAAGAACAGTTCAGTGCAAATTATGTTGAGTGTGACTTACTGTTTTCTCGTAATGGGAATGAAATATGGGCTGCAGCTCCAAAAGCTGGAATTTCTGGTAGGCGAAGCAAAAATCATTTATTGAAAGAAGACAAGAGACCTACAAAATATTCAATTAAGAACTGTGATAATGAAGAATCTTGTTTTGCGTTGTTTTTCCGTGTACCCCTCATTGGCAAAGTATGTGTGTGACGCAACAGTGAAGGTCGAATCGTATACGAAAATTGGATGGCTATGAATATGCATGAAATGAAAAAGTTTCATGGAGTTCTGATCCTGACTGTAGTTTACAAGTGAAGAAATGAAGAAATCAGCGTTGGAGTGCTGATTATGGCCGACCACGGTTCAATGAAATTGTCTCGCAACAGCTTCCATGCTATTCTGAGGGTGTTGCGCTTTGACAGTGCAGCAGCCCGACGTAAACATAGGTCAAGTGACAAATTGGAACCAATCAGATGTGGGAAAGTGACAAACTGGAACCACTCAGATGTAATTACCCTTAGGGATGCCTCCATAGACCTGGAAGCTAAGGAATAAAATTCTGGGCCATTTGTAACAGTGCAACAAGCTACTGCTGTAAGATGAAAGTGTATTTAGGGAAGAAGGAAGAAACCAGAGCCGTACGACTTGGAGAGATTGTTGTGAAAACCCTAGTGATTGAACTTGAAAAGTCTGGACGTAACATCACCTCTGACAATTTTTTTTACATCTCTCGATTTAGTTCATTATTTGTTGTCATAAGATCTGACATAAGTCAGAACTATCGGAAAAAAGAAAGGTGAACTGCCTACCGATTTTGTTATGTCTAAAGGACGTGATGTATACTCAACATAATTTTTCAACCAGATGTGGTGGTAGCATCTTATGTTCCTTCAAAAATAGATATTACCGTCCTTCTCTCTCTCTTCATGACCAATCAACAGTGTCATCATCACACGTAAACAAGCCCGAAATTATGATATACAAGGCCACAAAGGGCGGACCAGAAGACACGATGCTTCAGTATGAAGAGAGAAAAAGGCGCAGGCGGTCAATGGTTTTCTTCAACATGATCGATGTAAATGTAACGAATGCATATATAATTTGGATAATGTTGGCTATCAGTAAGAAATGAGGCGTCGGATTTTCATCCTCAATTTGAGAAAGCAGCTATTAGAGGCAAAGAAGTAAATGACTTTAGTAGCACCGGATCCAGGAAGATCACTGAAAACTCCAGCTAAGAAAAGGAGATGATGTGCATGTTCTGTAGAGAAGAAAGACAGAAAAAGGTAAATTACATGTTAATAAGTGCACCAAACCTGTATACTCGGAACTTCTGCTGTTGCTTGCAGACCTGCACAAATTTGCAATAAGAAGGTAAACCACGGTAAACGTATAAACATTGTTTTTTAAAGTACACACTTGAAATAATTTTATTTTAAAAGTATTTATACTTCAAAAAATCGTTCACAGTATATGTAGTAAAAATTTGTCAATTTAAACAAAACAAACTGGAGAGGCGCGACTGATAGGCATCGCTGGTAAGCAGGTGGTTTATACTGTCACACATTGCAAAGGTTCCATGAGAGGACTTAAATACGTTACTGGCGTTTCTTCCACGAAAGAAGGCAGGTACACGGAATGAAAAACGATTTAGGGTTCACAGTATCTGAACAAAGACCAACTTTTTGCTAACGGTGAAAAATTCAGCCTTCGAAAGGAGAATTATAGTTATTTCTGACGTTATTTGATACTTCGAACGAAAGAAAAAAGTCATAGTGGATGAAAAAATGGTCTGTGTATTGTCTTCTGAATATCGTTTGACGCGTCCATACGTGCACATTTTCTGTAGCAAATTAATGTCGACGTTTTGAAATCTTTGTAACACACTTCACCTACGGTTTGACTTTTCAACAGTTTTCCAGACGAACTTCGTCAAGAACGTAGATAGCGAATTTCAGTTCGGCCATCACTATACTTCATTGCTAGTTCTTCAATGTTGTTCCTGTATTCCGACTTTTTGTATCTCGAATAGTGTATCAGAGCCTCATTTTCGCTGTTCGGTATTGGGCTTGTTGACGTAACGTTCTGTTGGCATTCCCTCAAGAACTGACACACCACCACGACGGTGATGTCGCTTTGCGTTCCGGTGGCGTCTATGAAGAATCTACCTTACAGCAGTAGACAAGTTCACACGTACTGTGTTAGTGCTGTTTTCCCTTTTTTAATCTTCCTCCTAACAATTGCATCGCTGCGACGAATTTAGTTTCTTCAGAAAGGAACAATAAAATAAGTGGTACATTCGTGGCGAGCTATAAAAAGAAATGGTGTTGAAATACTTATTAGTGGTTATTCATACATATGAATTCATTGTAGAATATAACTGCTTCAAATAATGTAAATTGTATTTGTATTGCTTTTGGTGCACCAGTAGAAACCAACAATGACCGTACTTGCGGAGTTCACCGCTGCCATACCTTCTGTGCTGGAGACACGTGAGAGGGATTTAGTCAACAGTTCAGTAGCCACACAGGGCGTTCATTTATTAATAAACACAGCAAAGATACGCTTACTGCCTCTTTGAAACAGAGCCATTGCCACAACATAAAGCGTCGATCGAAGAATCAACGTAAAATCTTTCGGTGGCAGATTAGGAGGAAAAATATTGAAATGATTTGCCTAAGAGTATGAAATAAAATAGAGAAAAATTTGACTTGCGTTTGAATAACACTCGAAATTGTGTACAGCAAGTACCAAATGAGAATTTGAAGTTCAACGTTTAACTACACATAGCAGTGGTATCTCAAAGACACACAACAGCTCACGGCCCGATCTACATGAACCACCATACAGATATACTCTAATATTCCTTAAACATTGAACTTCAAATTCTCATCAACACTTCGTTTGCTATAAGTAATGTCGAACATCATTCAAAGACGCATCAAATGTTTAACATGCTTTACTTCTTACTTTTAGACAAACTATTTCACAAAACATTTGGCAGATTTTCTCGAAAAATTTATTTTCGGCTTTTGTGAACTGTTGAACCACCCATTAATGTAACTTCTTATGTAGAATGTGGCTAGGCATTGAAGAGATAAGTTTTTGATACTTCGTCCACATAGCTAGCAGGAGCTGTTCGTGAAATTTAACTTCGCTTAATTCACTTTCTCTCAATTGCTCTGATTAGTTTCAAGCAATTAAATCTTTCTCCCGAAAACCAGACGACACCGTGTAAAATGGACGAATTGGGTATTAAATTGACCACTCTTCGGCTGGCTGTGCCGCGCGGGATTAGCCGAGGGGTCTTAGGCGCTGCAGTCGTGGACTGTCCGGCTGGCCCCGGCGGAGGTTGGAGTCCTCCCTCGGGCATGGGTGTGTGTGGTTGTCCTTAGGATAATTTAGGTTAAGTAGTGTGTAAGCTTGGGGACTGATGAACTTAGCAGTTAAGTCCCGTAAGATTTCACACACATTTTTCGGCTGGCTGTGAAAATGGGGCAAAAATCCTTCATGTAATTTCTAGGAAGTCTTCTTTTCGCTCTTCTCAAACATTTGGCCAAAGAGACGACCCTTCAGCGGAGTATGACTCCTAGTTTCCAGCGTTAGTAGATTACGCGCCAACGCAGCTACGCCACGGGTGGTGCTCTCGCATTGTGTTTGAGGGTCTAGTGAAACTTCGAAATTCGATTGCAAATAAGAAATGGAAATATATTCGGGCCGCGATCTGCACCAGACTGTGGCATCTTCATTACAGCGACATTACACAGTAGTAATAAGAGATTCTTCTCGAAGTTTATGGGTGTGACCCAGTGCCTAGATGAAGATGCATTATGTAAATAGCGGAGCCGTCTTTATTTAGTCGCTTGGCTTTGGAGGGAGAGGCTTATGCAGAAAGGAAAAATACTATAGGGGACTGGCATCGCATCCATTATCTGATTGCGACAAGGACGGTAAGGGAAAACGAAGTGCCGAAAATGGCGTCCTTCCCGGGGTGTCCTTAGGAGACATATCTCTCTCTCTCTCTCTCTCTCTCTCTCTCTCTCTCTCTCTCTCTCTCTCTCTCTCCCTCTCCCTCTCTCCCCTCCCCCCCCCCCCCTCACCCTACACCCATACCCCCCTGTCAGCGACGGAGCGGAGCGACTGGACTTTGTGTGTGTCAGGTTGCGTGATAATAGCCATTAATGACTATCTCATGGATGATTGGGTGTTCGCGTTGTCTTGGGGTATGTCGTTACTGAAGTCTCTTTACGATGTGACTGTATGTTACTGCCCATCTCGTCACGGTGTCTGTTCTCTAAGGGGGGCAAGGACCGGCTAACGATCATTACGTCAGACATTTTTAATGTTCGATTGGCGTGTTTGTCCTCAGTCAAGACATAAAGTGCGGATTTCTGCTAACGTTCTATTTCACGTCAGTTATGTAGATGTAACACGCACGGCACTTCATTAATCTTATCAGCACTTTTACACAAGTGAAGAACAACTTCCTTGGTGGAGAGTGATAACTTAAGGCGTTCATAATTATGTCGACTCGTTTTTCTAAGCTATGTTGCAATCCTCATAGCTGATCAGTTGCTGGTGGAAGCAACTTCTTGTGTGCCACCATGTCTTCATACAGGACTTGAAAGCGAACGTGGTCATGGAGCTGGAAGAGTTTCGTGACGCCACAACGTCGAATTTCACGTCGCAGAGAATTTCCTAACAGACCAGTCATCGAAGGAAAATTAGAGGGAAAATCGTGTTGTCGGAAATTTTTGTACAGTGGCAAGAGTAAGTGGCATAGACATCATAGTAAAAATCCTGACGAGGAGTGGTGGGGGCACGGAGGGAGGGCGGTGAGCGTTGGGATGAGATTTGGGGACGTTTGAAGGTCACTTTGTTGTGAACAACCCGAAAACCGCAGCTTGTACCGAAAATGTTTCCAAGTACAAAATCAAATCACATTTAATTTCGGACAAAAAGTATCATCCTCACTTTCCCTCTAGAGGTAGGCTAATAGCTTCAGTGTTGCAAGGGATGGATAATCGCAAAGTACTGAAAATGTTTAATGTGTGTACCACATTAAAGTGCAATAGAGCCTTATCAAGTTATAAATGTGATTCGGGAATGTAACAGCATACGGAGGAGGGGAGGGGGGGGGGGGGCAGTTGGCGCGTGTACGAAGGCAGATCGCCGGATTGCACTTCCCTCCTTCGTCTTCATACGTCTGCAAACTGAAGACCGAAAAAGCCGCACAAGCAATTTCCCCCCCCTCTATCTCATTACGTCACAAGCAATAATCCTTATTCTACACACATTGCGTTAACACCACGTGGAATACAGATTTTATTACAATACTAATGCAAGAAACACACATGGACATAATCTGTGTAAATGTCAGCAAATGTTCTACACTGCTAGAGAGGAAATTCCTTCTTAGACGTCCTGCGCGGCAGCTGTAGCATTTTTCTGGAAAGGGAACACATCTCGAGCGCGGCTCGCCTTCCATTTCAGAGAGACTACAGCTCCACTGCATTTCCTGATCAGGTCTCTTATGTGAGTAGACGAAATAACCTCACTGAGCTGTTGTTTACATGTTGGAGCTATTTTCAGTTTATTAAATGGGTACTCTTCGCAGGCGTTACGTAAGCTATTGTTATATAAGAAAGCTCAGTAGGTTTAGCTGACGACTATCAACCACACAGAAGAGCCTGCTCAGTGTGTAACATGTTGTCATTGTGTGTTCGACAATGTTGAATTCATTGTGTGCACTATTAATGCTGGGATACATTCTGCGGCGGCGGCGGCGGCGGCGGTAGTAGTAGTAGTAGTAGTAGTAGTAGTAGTAGTAAAGAAGCTCAGAAGCGTAAATTGGTGACTTCAGATATTTCAACATCAGTCAAGCAATGCAACAGCAGATTGCTTTTGTAGACTTCAGCACGATCAATTCTTCTCAAACAGACGCGCCCTGAAAAATGTACTGCGAATATACTGTGAATGTGTGGCAAGTGCCTCCACTCAAGGCAGCCTACTGTTAAATGTTCCAGAAATTCCTTAGTGGAAGAGATTTATGCTGTCTACCGCTAACACAATTAGTGATAAGTGCAGCAATCCTCAGGAACTTGCAATTCCACGATGTGACGTCACAACACTCGACCAGCTTCACGTTCACGAATGCATTCACGTCCCATGTGAGCACGGCATAATGTATGCAGTGAACACGACTCTCGTTCCTGAAAACTGTGATGCGTGCTGCTAATTACTTCCGGCTGTCACGGGGCACGCGGCAGTAACCGGCGTCCCGCGAGTGCATTGCGGGCTGTCGCTTGTGCATCTGCAGGCGTTAGCCGTGGTTCGAGCGTAGCAGCGTCAAACTTGTTTTTTCTTTTATTTAAAAAAAATCTCCGTTTTTGAGGTCACCATATGATCAGATAATACCTCTTGGTCATCACGCCGTAGCAATGTCGGAACCGGTCGTGTGGAATTGCGGAATACCAGTTTCGACATGGCTGGAATCGGTAGAAGTGAAAAATTTGGGTTAAGATGTATCATTTGTTGAACGCTTCTTTTCGAACATGCATTTTCGAAGGTGACTGATGGCAGTTAGCATTTCAACCGTGGAGCGTAACATATCGGAAGATGACCCACGCAGTGGCCTCGTAGAAACGCAGAGTACATATTTTCAAATTGGACCAATGCTTTTAATCGGGAGGCCCCCCCCCCCCTCCCTCTCTCTCTCTCTCTTTACGTACATAAATTCATCACTTCATTTGTTTCTGCCACTTTCATTTTGCAGAAAGCCATCTGCAAAACAGGACGAAACAGCTGTTTCCTCTGGACGCTATATGTCTGACGACCTGTGTTCGGGGAAGAACGATGGTACATTTTGGAAATCTGCGAGGTGCAGTATGCCTAGAGCCACTGCGTCCATTTTGTTCCTCTCACGGAGAAAAATACAGTTATTACAATCTACAGTTGATGTCAAGACAAGAGTTGTCCTCCAAAAGTAGTAAACGACAGAATGCTGCTGTCACAGACAACCACTCTTTCCTTTTGGTCTAACCACGTATCAGTGTTACTCCTTACGGACTCCAGGGAGTGACTCACCACCACTATCATACACAGCCATCATCACAGAACAACGAATACAAGCGTTTAAAGCCGTTTATCAGTCCCCAGTCTTAAAAAAAAAAAAAAAAAAAAAAAAAAAACCATGGGTTCAACTACTTTGGATTTTGATGCCCGAGAATGTGACTGCTCGCATAGCTTAATGCGCGACACGTTGGCTCGCGAAACAGAGGGTATTCCCATATCGTACCTGCAAGCTGGAATGCCGACCGTTGGTCTGGTACACCGGGTACGGCGGGCGTTTAGGCGATTTTCTGTTAGCCTAAGGCTGCGTTCACACTGCCGGCCGGGCCGAGCCGAGCCTGGCCGGGCCGCCGCCCGCTTCGATATCAAACACATGGTTTTGAATTGCGGTGTTCACACTGGCGGCCGGGCCGCGCCGAGCCGACGACATTCCGAGTGTTTAATATTGCCGGCGCGAGCCGACCGCAGGCGCGAGCCTGTGGAGCAGCACTACAGCTTCTGCAGTACACGCATCACACGTCTTCCTTCTGCTTTCATCACAAGTGTGACTGCACACGTCTTTTATTTTAAGATGTTACCTCACATTTCACAATCAGTGAGGAAAAATTACGTTTATTATTATGATACATGCGAAATTACTTTTATTTCATTTATTTAATCTACCGTATTTACATGCATTTACAACAATAGCTTGCCAGCAATCGCGGCATTGCCGCCACTGAATAGTTCGCATTTACTTGTAAACGGAGACAGATATGAGTGTCACTGAGGGACGGAAATGTCTCCCTACCAGATGATAATGCGTTGTAAAGTCATGCTGTGGCAGTTCCTTATCAGTGGAGATAGAACCACTGAGTCAAAGGGCTTTATCTCAAAACTCTTCGCCTATCAATCTGTCTATCTTACAAGGTAATGAAAAGAATTCTGTGAGGTCATCAGTGGCTCCACATGATGAACCATCACCACTGCCAAGCGCTGCATCATGAAGAAAAAAGTTGGAAAATTCTGAAGGAGTATTTCTGCGATTCTTCGTTGAAGGCACAGCAAGACATTACCCAAAATGACGAAGCTAATTACTTCCTAATGATTCTCAGGAGTCCCATAAACTCTCTTCCCCTCAGAGGTTAGCGTTTGTGAAATTTAAAATACAAAAGCATGACTACAATTAACTGGAGGTAACGAATGCTGTACAAAGTTCTACTGCAAACCAAAAAGTGTATACTAACGAATCTTACCTTATCGTTATACACAATTTTTCTTCTGCTGTTATACTTCTGCGAAAATTTGTGTTCTGTTTAGAAATTTTGTCTTGAATGTTCTGCAGCACATACTGAAATGTATTATGATTCATTCTGTAATTTGAATAAAATTTTTCAGGATAGTTTTTAAGTTCTTCATATAAAGAAAAAAACTCTCCTAAATGTCTGTCGCTATTCATAGGATGAATCCATAACCTCCTAGTTCTTCTGTACTTCAAAACTCGACGAGTTACTGCAGAGTCAAAACAATACCAATAAAAGAGTGAAGACATTGTTCTACACGACAGCACAGACTAGCTAAAGGCGAGCAACTGTTGACTGCAGCTGCATTTTCTACTGACTTGCTTGTCAGCTGTCGAAGGGTGGAGATCTTTTTAAATTTATTTATTTAGCCTCCCGCCAGCCATTTAGCCAAAGAGTGGGGATTACCTTGACAGTGCAGCGCAGCCCGCCAAGGAAGAAAAAAAAACAATGAAGAACAATGAAACGCACATCTGCGCCGATCTACAGTAGTTTCATTAACTCTCCGTTATTTTTTCTGTCAAAGTAGACAACGAGACTACAGAATTGCGCTTCAGTTATCTTTTAGTTCGAAATACGAAATGTACATCATACTAATTGTAGGATGTTGATGACAAATAATTGTTTGTCTTTTGTGATGCAACGTGTGGCCAATTATAAAAGCATAGCAGATGAATTGTCCAGTAGCCTAGGGAAAAATTCTTATACATTTGGATTTATCTAGAGAATGAGACCATTAAAATAATAAGAGGGACCGGCACTAGGTCTGCGCTGATCACTAGTAATTAGTTTTTTTCTGTCCTGCATTATATGACTACACTAAACCAAGCTGTGTAACCGCGCGAACTCCGTGGCTTGCGGACGCGGCACTGACGCCACTGAACAGCTCGCATTACTTGAGACCAGAGACAGATATCAGTATCATTATCATTTCAAAAACTTTTTAGTACTTTTAGCTACATTTCATTCCCAACAATGTATGGTCTAAAACGGATCTAACAGTAAGCTAACCGCTACATAACTTTTTCACTACAAGATTTGTAAATCAAGTGCACAACGTTGACAAATAGCATCATTTCACAATGACTGTTAAGAAATATGGAAAGATAAATGATTCAATACGAAGCTAAGATGTTGCACTACCACGTGTACAAAAATCAGATTCTTTAGCAGCATACTTTCTTCAAAATCGGTTGGGAAGCGTTACGAAATTAAGAAATCACGCGAAACGAAAAGTAGACTTTTCCTTTTTTCACGACGTAAGTAACGCTTTTAAGGAAAAAATAAGTTCATAAAACGATGTGGCGAAGTCTTATATACCGCTAAGAATTTTTAAAACATGAAAATCGGAGAAGTGGATTTTCCCCCATTTCGCCGTCCCGGCTCGGCGCGGCGCGCAATGTGAATGCACTACTCGTCGGCCTAGGCACGAGCCGAGCCAGTACGCGTCAGCCCGGCTCGGCCCGGCCGGCAGTGTGAACGGAGCCTAATGCTGGGCTGGCCCCCATTGTCCGCCTCGGAAGATAAGGTACACAAACAGTCAAATGCACAGAACAAAGACCACAGACAGGGCGTTCACGACTTCTCTCGCTTAGGTGAACTGAAGGCTGTGGCAGTAGGAAGAGCATCAGGCCATAAAGTGAAAAAATAATAAACCTGCGAAACCATGAAAGCAGCGAACATCATACGACGTGACTAACGCCAGAAAAAAATATGCGCGAAAACTTCATAACGCCTTGATTTCAGCAGTATTCAGGTTATATGACAGTTTCGAACTTTGTGTTAAACACTCGTACAGCGTAACACCACCCTCCCCGTCCTCCCCCATAAGTGTAATGTTCATGGTTTCCCGGTTGATAGGTTATATACTCCTAAATTAGTGTGTCCATCCAAGATGATTTATGGAGCTGGTCATACCATAACGTAGAAGCCATGTTAATTCCTTGTTCATGCACTTATGTGCGCATATCAAGTCGATATTTTACTCACTACTGCCATCAACAAAGAAAATAATTTATCTTACATGCTAAACTGGGTGCTAATTGCGTGTACGCAGAATTGTACAGTCTTTTTGAATCAACATCCCAGTCTCCGAAACGGACGTATGGTATCATCCATAACGGTACCTCAAGATCAAATCTATGAAGCTATTAAAAGCTGTCAAAACCTGTGTTCGTAAACGTCTTTCAATTGCCAGCGATGAGAGATCGAGATTCCTAGTTCCTAAAGGGTTGTGGATAGTTGGGAATGAGAGTCTCACGGGAAGCGTGCAAAGGATAAGTCCCTGCAGTCGCGCTATTCATCTGTGTCCTCGGTGGCTGAGATGGATAGAGCGTCTGCCATGTAAGCAGGAGATCCTGGGTTCGAGTCCCGGTCGGGGCACACATTTTCAGCTGTCCACATCGAGGTTTAACAACAACAGCTGTCGGCAGCTGAGGTTGTCAGTCATTTATTCCAGACAGTGTGTTCGCCAGAATTGAAGTCTTACAGAAAAAAGAAAGCATCTTGTCTCCTAAAGAATATAATCATATTTTAGAAGAGGATGGTACTCTCAAAGTTCTAAGTACAGACTGAACTGTTACAAACTAAAACATAGTGCACGCAAAGGACTAAAATGTAAGCTACCATTCAAAATGGATAGTCAGCGTGTCATATCATATGAGAAAGCAAAGAACAACACCTTTTCACCAAAACAAAATATGGTAAGCAAAGGAAAGAAGAAAGATGCGTCTGCCGTGATAAAGTATTTTGAAGTTCCAGATAATGCAAAGAAATTTTACAAACATATCCTAGACGAATAATGTTTATATGTGGGAGGAAAAACTTAACAGTGTGATTGTAACATGCAGTACTTTTTGTCTTAGTCATTCCATACTCCATGTAGTGGTGAGCCAAGCAATTATATTAAAATAGTTGCCATTGCTATTATTGTCAAGCATTGTATTTATATTATTACTGTTTGTATTCTCATTAAAGTCAAACATTTTAGTTTAAAAATGCTGTATATAATATCCAAAAACATGCATTTTACAACACTGCAGCCATATAATAAACAATACAGCACATGAAAATTAGTTACGGAAAACGGTACGAGGAATTAAAGAAGGCAACATAACAATACTAGCAATAATTATATGAATTTATCGACTTCTGACAGAAACTGGAGAATCACACCTTATATACTGTTCAAAAGTTAAAATTTTAATATATTTCTTTACAACGCTTGACTAATGTCAGTGAAACTGGTAATCATGTAAAAATTCAGATGCTCAAACAGATCTAAGTGAAAACAAAAAAATTCATTTTATGAAAAACTATATCTGTTGCATTTATCGGGTTTTGAAAAAACACTCCTCAATTTGTATCTAAATGCAGGCGCGCAGACGATTACTCTGGATGTCAAGAGGTGGTCGTACCGAAGTGTCGTTAGTGAATGCGCCCACCATAACTTTTTTACGGCACATGCGAACATCCTGCTTTGTTCATGTTGAGTGCTGTTTTAGGACACCCACAGAGAAGATGCGTGAACAGAAACAAGTGTTCCCAGTAGGTTGTGTAAGAAGCACTGGGTTACTCTTCATGGCGTTACGGTCTGCGCACCGAAGACAGGTTGACGTAGCTTTCCACGCTGCTCTGTACTACGCCGGCGTCTGCATTTTTTGCGTAACTTTTGCAGCATTCATCCACTTCAACCTGGTTACTGTAGTGTAGCCGTGGCCACCCTCTATATTTTTTGCTTCCTACAACCTAACCCCGTTACCAAATTGGCTAATCTCTGATGGCTCGGGATGTGTTCTATTATCCTTCTTTTAGGTAATTTGTTCAGTAAGTTTCGTTTCTCCCGAATTCGATTCGGCACACCCTTATTATTACCCGAGCTACACATACAGTTTTCTGCATTCTTCTATAGCACGAAATTCGAAAAGATTCTACACTCGCCCTATCGTTTACATTTATGTTGAGCGTTAACAAATTTTCATTTTTCAGGCTCATTTCTTGCTGTTGCCAGTACGTTTTTTACATCCTCTATGCTTCGGCTATTATAAGTTCATTTGTTGTCCAAATAGAAAAACTCGACTGCTAATTTTACAGTCGGAGTTCCTAAATTGACTCGGTGTCGCGTGACTTAATTCGCCTGTATGACATTACTGTCTTTCTGTAACCGTTCCTTAAATACCCTGTTCATTCCGTTCAACTGCTCTTCAGAGTGCTTAATGAGAATTAGAATGCGATCGGCAAAGCGCAAAGATATTATTTCTTCCCCAGAACTGTAATTTGTTTTCGAAAGTTCCTCGTAATTTCCTTTACTCCTAGTCCAGTTTGAATATCATCGGTGATAGGCTGCAAACCTCTCATCTCGACCACTACTTCCTTTTCACATTCTTCAAATACTTGGAAATGGTATCTGTACAAGTTGCAGTCAATCTTTCGCTTTCTTAATTTTTGTATTTCAGAACTTCAAAGAGTATTTCAGTAAATGTCAAAAGGTTTCTGTAAATCATATGAAGCGTGTAATACTGTTTAGAACGCGTAATTCACCCACAGTCAGCTTCATTAGCCTGGTGCATGCCTGCTACTGCGATAGAGTAGTTCACGTTCTGAAACAGGTAGCAGATGAATGCTTTTTCGGTCGTTATCTTCTATTTGCAGCGGCATAAGAGATGGCGCTTTTCGCTGTCGGCTGCCATAGTGGTATGAAAATGGTTACAAAGGCTAACGCGAGCACAGCATGCAAAGGAGAAGCGGGCCCTCGAGCGGTGCGCCGTTCTGCCTGGTTGACTTACAAATCCCGCAACGCGCCGCTGTTCCGCCTCTCGTTTGCATACGACTGAAGCACCTGGCTCATACATCGGCTCTCTGCCCCACCATTTTTTATTTTTTATTTTTTTTGCCCGTTAAAGGTCACCTACTGTATTCGGAGCAGCGCGAGCTGAGCGGAAGGCTGCCCAGCTCGCAGTGACCCGGGTCGACATCGTTGACCCACGGGGGTACTGACATTCTCCCTCCCTCCCTCCGTGCCTCCCGCCGTGTCACCCATCGACCCCTGCGCGAGCGCTGCCCATGTCGATCTCTTGCACCAGATGCCAGCTCCGTAATACACACGCGACGACTCTCCTCCTTCCTAGTTTACTTTTTATTACAAATTATCGATAGCCAATAAGCCGTTCTTTCTTACACTTACATGACCTGTGGCGAAGACGATTGTTAAGAGACACGGAGGTCGGACATGTCATCGAATTAAATTATATCGGTACTACTCTCGTGAGTAGTATCGAAAGAAGGTTGTCTATATCTAGAGTAATCGTACTTGCCTTTGATAAAACAGCATTTTTAAATTTGTCGTCCTTCCATCCATGGTGCCGTGTATGTATACTAACGACTATGTAGCGCTGTTTTTTAACACTGTTAAATGATGATTAGTTTGATTTTAGGAAAGGCAGAGCCATCAGACGCAGTTCTGCCGTTGCGGTTGATAATGGAAGCAAGACTTACGAAAAATAAAAACACCTTCATACGATTTTTCGACTTGGAAAAAGCGTTCGACAGTGTAAAATGGTGCAAGATATTCGAAAAATAGGAGTAAGCTGTAGGGAAAGACCGGTAGTATACAGTATGTAAAAGAACGAAGAGGGAACAATAAGACTGGAAGACAACGTGCTCGCCTTTTAAGAGACCACAAGACATGGATGTAGTCTTTCGCCCCTACTGTTCAATTTATACGTCGAAGATGCAATGACGGAAATGTTAAAAAAAAAAAAAAAAAAAAAAAAAAAGTTCGAGAGTGGGATTAAAATTCAAGGTGAAACGCTATCAGTGATGTCACTGATGACATTGCTATTCTCAGTGGCAGTAAAAAAATTATTACAGGATCTGTTGAATGGAATGAAGTCTAATGAGTACAGAGTATGAATTGAGAGTAAATTGAAGAAAGACGAAGGTAGTGAGCCGGCCGAAGTGGCCGTGCGGTTAAAGGCGCTGCAGTCTGGAACCGCAAGACCGCTACGGTCGCGGGTTCGAATCCTGCCTCGGGCATGGATGTTTGTGATGTCCTTAGGTTAGTTAGGTTTAACTAGTTCTAAGTTCTAGGGGACTGATGACCTCAGCAGTTGAGTCCCATAGTGCTCAGAGCCACTTGAACCACGAAGGTAGTGAGAAGGAGTAGAATTGAGAACAGCGAGAAACTTATCAGGATTAGTGGTCACGAAGTAAAAGAAGTTAAGGAATTCTGCTACCTAGGCAGTAAAATAACCAATGATATCCGGAGCAAATCGGACCTAAAAAACGTTACCAGTGGCAAAAAGTGCATTCCTGGCCATTAGAAGTATACTAGTTTCAAACGTAGGCCTTAATTTGAGGAAGACATTTCTGAGAATGTACGTTTGGAACACAGTACTGTATGATTGCGAAACTTGGACTGTGGGGAAAACTGGAAGGGAAGACACTCGAAGGATTTGCGATGTGTTGCTACAGAAGAATGTTGAAAATACGGGGGACTGATGAGGTAAGCAAGGTGGTGGTTCTCCGCAGATTCGGCGGCAAAAGGAATATATGGAAAACACTGACAGGATGATGGGACATCTGTTAAGACATTAAGGAATAACTTCCATGGTACTTGGAGGGAGCTGTAGAGGGAAAAACTGTAGAGAAAGACCGAAATTGGAATACATCCCACAAATAATTGTGGGCGTAGATTGCAATTGCTACTCTGAGACGAAAAGGTTGACACAGAAGAGGAATTCGTGGCGGGCCGCATCAAACCAGTCAGAAGACAGATGACTGGAAAAGTAATTTACACTCATCTTATCAAGATAAGTAAATAATTATACATTGCCGTTGTGGTGAGCTCTTTCCTTTGATGATGTTTTTTGTTTGAAGTAATTTCTGAAGACTTTGGCTTTTGAAACAGATTTCGAACCTCATTTCATAATTATCAAATTTATCAAAATACTGATACTTTTCACGTTTGGCAGGCGCTATTAAATTTGACATTCAACAATTCTTGCACTTAAAATGTTTTAAAGTTTTAAACATGAATACAAAAGCAAACGAAATTGAATCGTGAAAATAAGGGAGTCCAAGTCAACAACTACGAACAGAACGTTGCCAAGGCTAGCTAAGCATAACAGATGTTTCGATACGCTCGTTCAGTCGCTGTCACGCACACCGCCCGACCTGTTGCGTGGCCTGTTGGTGCTCGCCCGTTCAATTTTTTAAATTGTTGGAGCTAAGTCACACGCCCAAAATTTTGGGCGAATGGTAAAACTGTAATACGTCATCACTAGGATCATTCGACACGAAACCTGCTACGAAGTACAGACCTGAATAAAATTATGAGCGAGAAATATCGAGTAAAAAAAGATCGCTATCGAGATGAAAGTACTCCATACCAACAAGTATCAATTCTTCATTCATGTCGCTAGACGTAGAGCAGATAATCCCCCCGAGTTGTCCAGGGAGATCTATGGCAAAGCAATGTTTTTGAAATGAGTAATGTTAAATTCGTCTTCAATAAATACAGCAATATATTTACATGAAAAACTTTGTAATTGTATGCTATTTTAATACATATTAAAATCTAAAGATAATTTCAGACAGGTGATACCGTTTTTCTGAAATGCAGTTTCAGCACATAAGAAAGTGACACTGAAATTAGTAGATGAGTTTTGTTATATGTGTAGCAGAAAGACTGATTATAACCGATGTAGAACGGATATGAGTCTGACAATAGCAAAAAAGGCAATCGTGAAAAATCGTCGTCTAATATGAATTTGTTAGGAAGTCTCTATTGGAGGTGTTCGTGTGGAGTGCAGCCTTGTGAGGAAGTGAAACGTGGACGATAAACACACACATTGTTTTTGAAATGCGGCTAAACATTAAATGGGTATTTTCGATGTGTGATCAGGAGGTACTGAATTTAATTAACTAGAAAAAAATCGACTCAACGTGACTAAAAGAAGGGATCGCAATATCGCAGAGAGCGTGACTGCAATAAGCAGATTCAAATGGATATAGGGTACAGAAGCTACAGAGAGAGATGATTGTGCTTCAGCATCATAGACCACCGTGTGGAGCTGTACCAATCTGGTCTTCCGACTGAAAACAACAAAGCCTTCAAACATATTACATTCAGTTTTTACACTTGCTGCTTGTCATCGTTTCGGCGAAAGCGTGGAATTTGTCAGTGATGACTTTGGATTTCAGGCGTCCTCGCAAGATAGTCGCAATTCGTGAAATCTGAGAAAGGCAGGCAAGGAAGTGTTGCCAAGACGAGCTACGAGCCATGTCCATTCACAGTGGCGCATTGTATAAGGTTGCATCATCCAGTTGGAAGCAAACATTTTAAATGCTGAGTAGAGTCCTCTTGTCAGCTGTGAACGCAAGAACTAAGCATGTGAATGTTGCCTAAGAGTCCGCGGTGACAGCGACAGCAGTACTACTTTCATCTTAAAGGAACGGTCCCATAACACCAAAAATGTCACACACCAGCCTGTTACACATTAAAAGTGGAGACGTATCACGCGAATTGTGCGAATTTTCTCAGCGACTCGTCAATTGAAAATCTGTTCATTGATCCCGCCTCTCAGATGAAAATAAGAATTACTCACGATGAGGGTTGCGCTGTAATTTTTTTCGAACACCAAATAAATTCTAATGACAGTCTTCTGGTTCCTTAGAAGTTGACTCTTTAAGCTGTTGAACAGTAACCTACGTCTTGTATGGACGATCTTCTAAATTTTTTCGCAGAAACTTCTAGATCACCTTGGGCCTCGAAGTAGTGCTTGTCGTTCCACTCAATCTTCTCCGGAGTCTTTCCACTCTTACTCGAACTCTAACCCTGTTTTTTTTTTTTTTTTTTTAAATTTGCCCCTTATTCGCCGACTGTGAACCCCCCCTCCGCCCCCCCCCCCCCCCCACTCCGCTGCTGCGGCTGGGAACGGAATCGCGGCTTTGAAATTAACGCGACAGACCCGCCGAGCTGCCGTGATAAACCGATCGTGTCACAGATGCGCGCCGTGTGCAAACGTGCTGTGCTGTAACGCAAATTGCTCCGAGTAGAGTGAAATAGTATTGTATAGCGAGGACAGTGACCGCTGGTTCTTCACTAGACGCAACGTGCTAGCTATTTCAAAAACGTCCAGTTCTCATCGATGGCTGCGCTAAAATCCAAGTCACAATCTAGCTAAATAAATAGCGTACAATACTGGAAACCGGTGAAGTTTAAAGTGCAATGTACATACAGTAAATAATAAGGAAATTGTATGGCAGACATCAGTTCGTAGGGAAGAGCTGCACCCAAGCGTAGTGAATCTACAAGAAATGCTAACAAAATCCTTGTGTTAGTTTTAGATGAATGGTAATCTTGCGTTTGATGAACGCACGATGCTGAAATGAGTAATGTAGCCAAAACAAGAATCATATGGTTCCACTTTATAAGCGGCTAACTACACAAATACGAGAATGTTCAGGTAAGAGAGTGGCCTTGCACAGTTGCGAAATCACACATGCAGATTGATCCGCTCTAAAATGCATTCATACCGAACAAGAAAACACAGAGTTGCAAGAGTAATTACTGTAATCAACTTCTAACGGAAGACTAAAATACTGCTCGAAAGAGAACAAGGAACACCCCTTCTGTAATAAACCGACACGTAAGTCAGCTACACTCCTGGAAATTGAAATAAGAACACCGTGAATTCATTGTCCCAGGAAGGGGAAACTTTATTGACACATTCCTGGGGTCAGATACATCACATGATCACACTGACAGAACCACAGGCACATAGACACAGGCAACAGAGCATGCACAATGTCGGCACTAGTACAATGTATATCCACCTTTCGCAGCAATGCAGGCTGCTATTCTCCCATGGAGACGATCGTAGAGATGCTGGATGTAGTCCTATGGAACGACTTGCCATGCCATTTCAACCTGGCGCCTCAGTTGGACCAGCGTTCGTGCTGGACGTGCAGACCGCGTGAGACGACGCTTCATCCAGTCCCAAACATGCTCAATGGGGGACAGATCCGGAGATCTTGCTGGCCAGGGTAGTTGACTTACACCTTCTAGAGCACGTTGGGTGGCACGGGATACATGCGGACGTGCATTGTCCTGTTGGAACAGCAAGTTCCCTTGCCGGTCTAGGAATGGTAGAACGATGGGTTCGATGACGGTTTGGATGTATCGTGCACTATTCAGTGTCCCCTCGACGATCACCAGTGGTGTACGGCCAGTGTAGGAGATCGCTCCCCACACCATGATGCCGGGTGTTGGCCCTGTGTGCCTCGGTCGTATGCAGTCCTGATTGTGGCGCTCACCTGCACGGCGCCAAACACGCATACGACCATCATTGGCACCAAGGCAGAAGCGACTCTCATCGCTGAAGACGACACGTCTCCATTCGTCCCTCCATTCACGCCTGTCGCGACACCACTGGAGGCGGGCTGCACGATGTTGGGGCGTGAGCGGAAGACGGCCTAACGGTGTGCGGGACCGTAGCCCAGCTTCATGGAGACGGTTGCGAATGGTCCTCGCCGATACCCCAGGAGCAACAGTGTCCCTAATTTGCTGGGAAGTGGCGGTGCGGTCCCCTACGGCACTGCGTAGGATCCTACGGTCTTGGCGTGCATCCGTGCGTCGCTGCGGTCCGGTCCCAGGTCGACGGGCACGTGCACCTTCCGCCGACCACTGGCGACAACATCGATGTACTGTGGAGACCTCACGCCCCACGTGTTGAGCAATTCGGCGGTACGTCCACCCGGCCTCCCGCATGCCCACTATACGCCCTCGCTCAAAGTCCGTCAACTGCACATACGGTTCACGTCCACGCTGTCGCGGCATGCTACCAGTGTTACAGACTGCGATGGAGCTCCGTATGCCACGGCAAACTGGCTGACACTGACGGCGGCGGTGCACAAATGCTGCGCAGCTAGCGCCATTCGACGGCCAACACCGCGGTTCCTGGTGTGTCCGCTGTGCCGTGCGTGTGATCATTGCTTGTACAGCCCTCTCGCAGTGTCCGGAGCAAGTATGGTGGGTCTGACACACCGGTGTCAATGTGTTCTTTTTTCCATTTCCAGGAGTGTAGTTGATCCACGTACTGTGAAGACAGCGACTGACATCGGTGTTATCCGACGCTGATGTTCGTAACACGCAGTCTTTGAAGCATCCTTGTGTGTGTGTATAAAGAAAAAAAAAACCACACAGCTTCCGTTATGAGTCAAAATATTTTCTTTCATATTTCTGGTAGAGATATCCTTAATTTGCTTTCTTTTTGGTTTAGGGCTCCGTCCCTCAGTCGGTAAAAACTTAAAAGCATCACTTTGTTGTCCGTCAGTCTGTCCTTTAGTTAACCCATTTTTACGGATAAAGTATCAAATTGAAATTTTTCAAATACCAGGGTGTACGGTGCCTTTGCGGTGTAAAAATTTTTTTTAAAAAACTTTAAGCTTCTTAGTCAGGCATGGGATCTTCGATGACACGAGGGCCTATCCACATGCTTGCATATTCTCGCGGGCCGTCTCGTAACAATGTGATGGCAGTGATATTACATCAAGTGAAAACTACAGCGTCAGTGACTTCATGTTTATGGGGTAACCAGCGATATGAATGGCGCCCCTTTCTCGATATGCCAAGCCAACTAATTATGCCTCTGAAGACGTAATTTTGAGAAAACATTTATTGTATGTGAAACCATAATTCCATCCGTAGACCAGATGCCACCGGTTGTCCTTCCGTGTTCTGAGTCAATGCTGTCAAAACACTCTGCTATGTGTCACGTGTTTTGATACTCGCAAACTTACTGATCAAAACTTATGGGATGAGCTATCTATGTATGTAATTAAGTTTGTACGGAAGTCTCAGAGCGCAAGTCCTACTAGCATTTAAATTTATTTTTTGACAATTGGTGTTTCAGATATATAGGGAAACTCGCACAGTTTGATGATTTGTATCTGTGAAACTTGCTTTTGAATGCTGTAATGTTGTCTTGTTAGGGTTTTTAATGTGTGATGGGATTTGGGTGCTTATGCCGTCAGAGTTTGGCAGTATGCCAAGTTAAATTCATGATGGGCTTTATTATTTGCTGGATGGCAGATTAAGATGAGTAGGATCTACATTTCTTAATCTGTTTTCATCTGAGGACCTACTATTTACGTACCATTTATTAATTGGGCTGTGAAAGCTTTTAGTGGATTTTCATTGTCAAATATTAATTTCGACGGTATAAGCAACGATAATATTTATGCTCTTCAATTGTGCTAAATTTTGTAGCGGTTTTACTTTCTCTGTTTTGTTAGTTGCCAAGTTAAATAAAATAGGAGATAGAGAATTCCCTTGTTTCACTCGTTTTGACTTCTTAAACATCAGATTTATCTTACATGTTTTATTTTACATTTTGTGTCGAAATTACGAGCCTTTATTAAATTGATGAGTTAGTTGGGGGGCCGTTTCATTGCTATATCTAAAAATCTGTAAATATATCGGAATATTAGCGTCCTCCGTTCTCCCCGTTGGCAGATCGGTTACTTAGTTTGCAGCAAGTTTGGTGGCTTCCGCAACGTCACATCGAAGTGGAGACTTGCAAATTGAAGAGCTGTGAGGGGGACTTCTTTTTCGTGTGTGTCATGGCGTCACGCCAGACTGTGCCGTTGCCGTACGGTCCCGCGAAGCAGCGCCGCGTTGTACGTTGCCGGCGGCGGGCATCGATCCCGTGAATTAACGGCGCCCACTCCCCCTCCGCCACCTGCAGCCGTACACCAGTTCACTTGCCCGCCACGGCAGCCTGCGTGCTCCAGTTACACCTCTATGCAAGGCGGCGTTACGTACGTCCAGCTTCCGCATTTACTCACCGATGACCACTCTAACATGGTCTCACGCTAATGTGTCAAGATTAGATGATGGCCCAAGTAAACCAAGAGGTGCGGCTTCAGAAGTAAAGTAGCAGGTCTTATGCGGAAAAGCGTCATCCAGAAAACTGAAGTGCTAAAAAGTCACTAAGGCGCTAGCGCTAGTACGTATTTCTTCGATTTCGTACTTCGCGGTGAAAGCTTCATCTCGCGTTACCGCTTACGTTCCCGAGGGATTAAAGTAATTCTTCCTCTCCCCCACGCTCTCCCTTCCAGCGTCACGGTGCAGAGGCTATGTTCACCTTGGACTTACTCGCTTCCAAGGAACAGCCTCAATCAGTCGCTCTTCATTTCTGGGCCTTCTTACTCTGTTTAGGGACAGTATTTACATTCGCAAGATGTTATCAAAAAGTGACGAATTTTTGTCTTAAAGATTCTTCATTTTTCTTAAATAATCATTATTTTTCATCAAGTTTGTTCCTTTCGAACTAATCTCCCTTGTACCAGCGCTTTTTCCGATCTTGGGAGCACTTCTTGACCTCACTTTTCGTTACGGGTTCAACTCCTTCAGCAACTCTGTTTTTATTTCATCACTGGTGGCAGAAGGACTTCGTTCCATGGTTCTATTCACCCTCGGAAATAGATGATGCAGGGGCCATGTCCGGCAAATACGGTGGCTGATCCAACGTGTCTGTTTTGTTTTTGCCAAAAAATCTTGAACAAGCAAGGCATTGAAGTGTGAGCGGGAGCGTTATAGTGATGCAATTTCCACGAGTGGTTTTGTCGCGACTCTGGTTGTTTTCCTTGGATTGTTCCTCGCAGATGGCGCGTATCTTCCAGGTAGTATTCCTTATTGACAGTACGAGGGAACTCATGATGGAATATCCCATGGCAATAGAAGAAAACAGTGAGAAGAACCTTCCTATATGATCTAACTTACCCGTTTCTTCTTTTTTCCGGCCTTGGCCCTTCGGGCAGTTTGCATCGGGACAGTTGGATCTAGTTTCCAACGTAATACCCATATACCCATGTTTCATCACCTTTTAAACCTTCTGAAGTTCTTCTGGATCTTTATTAACTTCATTCAGCAATTCCTTGGCGAAGTCCGCACAACGTCGTTTATGGTTGAAATTCAACAATTTCGGAACAAACTTTGCTGCTGCTCGTTTCGAGCCCAAAACATCCTAAAAATGCTTAGCATGAGCCAAAGGATATGCCGACATAGACAGCAACCCCTCTGATGGTGATTCGGCGATTTTCGAGAACGATTTCCTTTACTACTTCCACATTGTCATCAGTAATTGATGTTCTAGAACGTCCAGGCCGGACGTCGTCTTCGACTTCGTCTCGACACTCTTCGAAAGTTCTAAACCACTCGTAAACTCTTGCCCTACTTCATAGTTTATTCGACAGAACCACATCAACAGTTCGAATGCGATGCTACACTATATTCCATTTTTCAAGCATAATATAATGCAAATTCTTCGAATCATCTTTCTCCAAAATATTCAGAGTACACGAAGACACGTATAACGTTTCCGACCGTCAACGCTAAACTAATTATTCAAAACAGTTGGAAATGGGAACATACATCAGGAATATGTGTGCCAACAAGGTAAAAAAATATTGAAAATTGGCTGTGTAAAGTGCGCGAAATTAAATTCCTTCTACTTTTTCATAACACATCTCACACAGTTGACTCGCAGAGTGTCAGTGCTAAGGGATGTATCTTTGTCGACGAAGAGATTTATAGATTTCTTCTTTTAGGCGAGTGCATCATTTTTGTTGCAGAGCTGTTTGCCTTCATCATGCCACCTTGTGTATCCGGCGACACGGAATCCCTAGGTCTGTTGTCTTTTTTATTCCCCTCAGAGCTCTGCACATCTCTTGTGCTGTGATATATACATGCTATACTTTGTAAAACGGATAGAGCAGTGCCTTAACTCGGTTGCTAATGCTGGCACCAGTGTGTCGTTCGACTGGGTTCGTGGACATGCCGACGTGTCCAGGAACGAAGCTGCTGGTGGTGCTGTTAATCCCCTCGGACGACCTCTTTGTTACTGTACCTAGGCACATTCTAAGACTGTAACACACACACTCGTGTCTCCGTGGGAAACAGCTCGTAGAGATTAAACCACTCCGTACAGCTACGGCGACTTCCTCTTATTCATCCCGTCGCGAGAAAATAATTTTAAGTAGACTAATATAAAACATTCAGCCATCGTCATACGTAAAGCGGCGACTACATACCACTTCGCTTTCATTGTAACGAACCACCGTCTAAGCCAGTGTTTTCTCTTACCGTCACACTGTGTGTGTGTGTGTGTGTGTGTGTGTGTGTGTGTGTGTGCGCGCGCGCGTACTATTTTAACAAAATTTGGAAGGAGATTTAATTTCCAATCGTAGACACACCGATTCTCAAACTCTTTACCGAACGACCACTTAAAAAGATGGTTAGTATATTTGCTAATTTTTACCTTCCTACCTACGTTCGTAGATTTAAACGAGCGTTTCAGGCACACTATAATTATTCATTACAATTTTAGCCACCTGCTAGTTCCGTTTAAGCTCCTATCTGTCAACTAACTAAGAGAATCACGGAGTGCTTTCCCTAGAACAGGAACGGTGCATTTTAACTCATGATTTGGGCTCTTATGACTTTGACTCTGTTACTCCCTGAAGCCCCAACAAACAAAGAAAATGTTATTTTTTTCATATTGTCACTGTGTTTCCTAAAGTATTTTTCTATCGGCAAAGATCTGTCGAAGTCAGCATAGTGAATTTCGTATAATTCAGTCACAGTAAATAATTTTAACCACGTAGTCCCCCCCCCCCTCTCTCTCTCTCTCTCTCTCTCTCTCTCTCTCTCTCTCTCTCTCTCTCTCTCTCTCTCTCTCTGCCCCCCCCCCTCTGCTTCTGGACTTAAAGTATCATTAACATATATGTAATTTCGCGCTAGATGGACGTCGGTGAGGAAAAAAGGTTATATTTTGATAAATGAAATTCACAAGACGCTGAAGACAGTTTGATAATAACTTTTGGTTTATGTTGTATCATTTTCTTATCGCAAAAGTTCACTGGTATGCAACCTTGAACACTAATTACCCAGTCATATTTGCATTATTACTGCATATGACACCGTATCTATAGATTTGATTGTAATAGCGAATTAAAGCTGCTGTACATCCACTGAGCCTAACAGCGGACAAAGCGAATGCGTATGATCGCCTTCAGTGGGGTACTAGAACTGAAGTCTCGTGTCCATTGCCTCCTGCCTTGGAAAGAGCGGTACAAAAGTAGGAAGGCACACATTAAATACAGTTATCTGTGATCAGCATAACCTTAGCATGAAGCTATTCGTTAATAATCTCAAAGCAGAGACGGTCGTTCTAGAAATAAGTTGACAGACGATAATCCAAAAATATCGGCAGTAAACATACTTACAATTGGGTCGTTCACGTATCTGTATTTAAAAAAGCCTTGAAAATTCTAAGAAGGTGGCGTCGCATCGTGTCAATAAAACCCATTTTGTATTTTTTTCCTTTGTATATTCCACAACAAATTCTGCATTTTTTCAGCCAAAATTGGCCAAGAAAAAAGCCGTTACAACTGCTTATTGAACGCCCTCGTACATACAAAGAACTATGTGAGGGTGGTAATTGAACAGTATGAACTAGGGCCGTGTCATTTTGACATTGGAAGTAAAAGTTATCAGTACAGGAGGCAAACTGGATAAATATTGTAATTAAATGTTCTGAGTGTCAGCAGCGAAAAAAAATAAAAACAAAAAAAGTGGAGGGAACTAAAAAGAAATCATTGGTACCTCGAAGAAGTGGTGCTGACGCCTGAAGACGCTAACAGTACAGAATTCTACTCAATAAATACCATGGAATCTTAGAGTAATTGACAAGTTCTTGGAAAAAGTACTTGCATTTCTCATCGCAATGTCCCGCATCGTTAGTTGGTTACACAAGGCCCAGTAGCTATCGATGGTATCGATATTATTCTCATCCTCAGTTTTCGAAACTATTAGTCATCCTCTAAAAGAAGCTACTGTGGAAAAATATCTGAGCAGATAGAGGCCAATAAATGCCATTAAGTTATTTTTGAAGATGTCAGACTCCACCTCACTTAGCGCCTGTCATCCCATTTTTTTTAACCCGAAGTGACTGTTGGCGTCCTTTCATGTTCACTGCCTCGGCACAGAATGCAGCGGCCGCAGAGAAAGCAAGAATTACCGCTTTCCTTTTAGCACTCGGCACTATTATGGGTTGCTCTCGGCGCGGTACTGAAGAACGCTTTGCGGCGCGTCTGTTCATTTGAGCGCGCGCTTTGCTGCACGCTTTAAGGTACGTGTATTTTTTTTGTGGACACTAATGCTACATAGCTGAGAAAATGTAGTGTGTAAGTGCACGGTAAAGACGCGTAGAAGAGCAGACTGGTAGTTGGTAGCCTTCAGGAGCGCCACTCGACTTGTCTGAAACATTCAGGAGGGCCGAGCTGGGGTAGCGAGTGTCCGCTGGCAGCAACGCTTCTGTGAGAGGCGCCGCGCCGGGCAGCCGCAGGCGAGACAAAAAATCTGGCGCCTAATTAAAAGCAAACATTTGCCGCGCGACCGCCGCGAGCGCTGCTTACTATCGAGCAGCTGGCTCGTGTGGCCTCGTACCTGTCACAGGCGAAAGGTCGCGCCGCATCCGCCCCCATTCACTGCTCGATTCCGAGAAATGGAAATGCCGTGTGGCTAGGGCCTCCCGTCGGGTAGACCGTTCGCCTGGTGCAAGTCTTTAGAGTTGACGCCACTTCGGCGACTTGCGTGTCGATGGGGATGAAATGATGATGAAA